>NC_052342.1:278770-909639 GCF_016432855.1 Salvelinus namaycush | reverse complement strand
TTCAGTTTCTTGAGAATTTCTCGCGTGGAATAGCCTTCATTTCTCAGAACAAGAATAGACTGACGAGTTTCAGAAGAAAGGGCTTTGTTTCTGGCCACTTTGTTTCTGGCCAATTTGCTTTTCTTTCAAAAAACACTTTTGAATATGTTAATCAATCAATGCAGGCAGATATATATTGATTAGCTATGTAGCTAGCTAACGTTACCGAGTTAAAGTTATCTTGCTTGTACAAAGTCCAGCAGTTAACCTTTTGTAGCTAGCTAACACCAGTCGGCTGGAAGCTATCTAGCTAACAACCAGGCAAATCAATGTAGCTTGCAAATGAATGTGATTTTGTTTTGATTAGCTACTATAGTTACCAAGCTAGTTAGCTAACGTAATGTTATACCAGTCAGATGAGTGCTAACATTGGGTAGGTATCTAACCAACAAGCAAGGAAAGCTAGCTTGGTATATTTTGCCAAGTAAGGTTTTTCGTATAATGCTGAAGTCATCATGTGGAAACTGCTGATCTAGACTTGCGTGTAATTGGAGCAAAAAGAAGTATGCACAAATAAGCTAGTGAACATCCTTGGCTGCTATGATAGCCAGTTAACGTTAGCTAGCTAGGTCAATTGCTTTGTTAAGAAATGGAAAGCTAGTTGTGAACCACATGTATCCTCAACGGGGCAAGTGTGCATGCTAGCGTCAGACAACTGACCAGACTCGACTGACAGCCTCGCTGTTTCAAACATGTAGAATACATTCCAGCCCCGGCATACTCTCCTCTCCTGCCTTCTTGTCATAATTATAATCCAATTTTGTGCTGACTGGATAACACAGTGTCAAGTTACTTTTCTGTGTGTTCACAGAAAATCTGAAGTCGCCCCCCACAAGAAAAAAGTAGTCAGGGGGTTCTGCACTCGGTGCATCCAGGTAAAACAACAGAATCATTGAGGGGGTTCAATTAAATCGCTGAAAGTTCAGCCAAGTTGGCTCAAAACAAAAGTTACGTAATTAAGCACGTATAGAAACTGCCTAAATGACTACCGACCCATAGCACTCACGTCTGTCATGGCTCACATCAACACCATTATCACAGAAACCCTAGACCCACTCCAATTTGCATACCGCACCAACAGATCCACAGATGATGCAATCTCTATTGCACTCCACACTGCCCTGTCACACCTGGACAAAAGGAACACCTACATGAGAATGCTTTTCATTGACTACAGCTCAGCTTTCAACACCATAGTGCCCTCAAAGCTTATCACTAAGCTAAGGACCCTGGGACTAATCACCTCCCTCTGCAACTGGATCATAGACTTCCTGACGGGCCGCTCCCAGGTGGTAAGGGTAGGTAACAACACATCCACAATGCTGATCCTCAATTCGGGGTGTGTGCTCAGCCCCCTCCTGTACTCCCTGTTCACTCATGACTGCATGGCCGGGCACGACTCCAACACCATCATTAGGATTGCTGATGACACAACATTGGCAGGCCTGATCACCGACAACGATGAGACCAGCCTATAAGGAGGAGGTTAGAGACCTGAACGTGTGGTGCAAGGACAACAACCTCTCTCTCAACGTGATCAAGACAAAGGAGATGATTGTGGACTACAGGAAAAGGAGGACCGAGCACACCCCCATTTTCATCGACGGGGCTGTAGTGGAGCAGGTTGAGATCTTCAAGTTCCTTGGTGTCCACATCACCAACAAACTAACATGGTCCAAGCACACCAAGACAGTCGTGAAGAGGGCACGACAAAACCTATTCCCCCTCAGGAGACTGAAAAGATTTGGCATGGGTCCTCAGATCCTCAAAAGTTTTTACAGCTGGACCATTGAGAGCATCCTGACGGGTTGCATCACTGTATGGCAACTGCTCAGCCTCCGACCGCAAGGCACTACAGATGGTAGTGCGTACGGCCCAGTACATCACCGGGGCCAAGCTTCCTACCATCCAGGACTTCTATACCAGGCGGTGTCAGAGACTTGTCAAAGACTCCAGCCACCCTAGTCATAGACTGTTCTCTCTGCTACCACACGGCAAGCGGTACCGGAGCGCCAAGTCCAGGTCCAAGAGTCTCCTAAATAACTTCTACCCCCAAGCCATAAGACTCCTGAACATCTAATCAAATGGCTACCCAGACTATTTGCATTCCTCTTTAATGCTCTTTAATTATTTGTTATTCTTATCTCTTACTTTTTTTTGTATTTTCTTAAAACTGCATTGTTGGTTAAGGGCTTGTAAGTAAGCATTTCACTGTAAGGTTGTATTCGGCGCATGTGACAAATAAATGCTGTGTTTTCACATGAACAAGTGATTGCTTTTGATAACAACGCTTTTCCTTCCTTCCCTCTGCTTTTCGCCCGATGACATGACTGGCCAGATAAATCAAACCTCCTCTCTGCCTGCCTAAATTGTGTGCCATAGTCAAAGTAAAATGACATGTTTGCTAACTAGATTCGCTATGTGATTATATGAGTCTGTTTTCAACAAATCAACTGTTTTAGAATATTGTATTTTAACCAAGCAAGAGAAATAAATGTTCAATCAGTACTAAGTGAATGAAACATTTTTTTTTAAACTAACGCTCCAGACTATGAATTTAAATTATCTGTCGAAATCATTGTTTGAAGAACAGGGTTTATAGTCTTACCGCCTGTGGATCTGAAGATTACTAAATCAGAGTTAATATCCTGCGTGACCTAAATTATGATTGGGAAATAATCTAGCTTGCTAGCTAATTAGCTCATTAGGTAACTTACCCGTGAAAAGTAAAGCCTCGTCCAACATCAATCAATGGATTCTCGCCCTCCTGAGTTCTGCAACTGTAAATTAAACCGAGCTAGCTTGCTATGTGAAAATCTGTAGTTAATTAAATGTGTGGTTAATAAGAATCGCTTGATGTAGCTACATTGTCAGAGACACGTCGTAAGTGAGTCAGTGAGAGTGACCACAGATTTCTGTCAAGGTCAGAGTCCTCACCTCCAGCCAGGTACACACACACACACACACTTTGTCTGAAAATGCACAGACCCAAATTTACACATGTTCTAGACTATTCACATCCCGCCACCCTATGTAGACATGATCCCACTCTGAACACATTGACCATACTACAATGAATGTCTGTTGCATTCTTTGCTTACCACAAGCAGATATGTTAGATATGATAGCATACATCTTTCTTTTTTAAACGTTTGAGTGTTACTAAAGTTAGACTAATTGTGAAATTATTCATAGTTTTCAGGTCATCATGGTGACAGTCTACCTACAACAATGAGGATGACCAGATCCAGATTCCATCAACAGTCATTCAGCATTACTTGTATCTGATGCAGGGCTCTCCAACCCTGTTCCTGGAGAGCTAGTGTCTTGTAGGTTTAAGCTCCGACCTTGATCTAGTGCTCCTGATTCTAATAATTAGCTGGGCCCGGTTTCCCCAAAGCATCTAAATTCTTTGTTAGAACCTTCTTAGCAGCATCGTTAAATCTCTGAGGTGTTTCCCCAAAACATTGTTACTAAAGTTCCATTTGAAAACGTTCGTTATTTACCGACTGTCTCAGACCACTCGTAGAACAGCTACAGTAAGTGCATCGTTAGATGCGTTTTTTTTCCTTACCCCATCACTTTATACACGGAAGACCTCCACTAAAAATAGAATCAAGATGTTTATGTCTCTCTGTGACCACCGATAACTTCACAAAGTAGATTACAAAAACTAAGTTGCCAATGTCTTTACAATTGTTACAAACAAGGAAAGGATAAAAATATGCTTCAAATGAAAACAGAGATGAGTGCATTAAAAGATAAATAGCTTACAGTATAGGCTACAGGCCTATATAATTCAATAATATTGAAATAAACTAAAATGTTCATTAAATGTTGTTGCTAATTGTAGGCTACTGTCTGTACTTTTTGCCTCAGTATATTTAATGTGTAAAAACATGTGCACAATGATGTACCAAATCTTGAGTTAGTGTATTATTATAGGTAAGCATTAGAACAAGCCGCCTCAATATTTGCAGTCATGTCTTTCTAGGAGTTGATCCGTCGTCAGTATTGTGTAATAATTCTAATATTAAGATAATATTAAGATAAGCTGTTCTGAGAGCAGTGGTGCCTTTTTTTTTTTAGATCCTATCAGTTCTCTCTTTGCAATGTTTTGGGAAATGCATGTTACATCTTCGTCCGTTGTAGGAAAGATGCATTGTTAAAGCACTCGTAAGCCTAAGTTCCATCGCTATCGGGAAACCGGGCCCTGGTTGTTAAGCTGAATCAGGTTAGTTACAACTGGAGTTTGCGCGATAACCTAAAAGAGGATTCCGCAGGAGATCTGAAGCTCCACCTAGTCCAAGGCGACCCCTCTCTTTTGTAACCTCTCTCTATTATAGCCCTCTCTGGTGATTGTGAATTGCCCCACTGCACTAGGGGACTGAGAAGGATGACAACACAGACAGCTTGCAGCTTACACATTTCACAAAGTCCTTCAATGTTTGATTAATTTACATTACATCATAATTTTAAATAAAGTGAATCATCTTTTTTGTTTCTTACTCTTATTGTGCTCTATGTAAGTAATTAAGAAGGTCCAGTAGCTAGGTTAATATGGATTGTGCTGATGACTCAATTACAAGAATGTTGTAATAAAGACTTGAATGAAAGATTGTCATGTTTTGATATTGTTATACTTCATGTAACTGGTCATCACATGCCTCTTGCATTTCAATACGTTATTTGAATTACACAATTGCCAGGCAGAAAACGGAGGATATATCAGGCTAAGGACCTTACTGTTAGATGCAACAAAAGTCCACAGCCATCTCGGATATTGCTGGACACCTTCCTATGTGCGATTTTGTGATGAAACTGTCCAAATAATATTGGAGATATGGCCAGGAGAATCTAATACAAACGATCAAGGGAATATGGACGTACCTTTAACATTCTACTATGTGTGTTTGCTCAAACTGTCGGAGGATTCAATGCCACATTATGCTATTGTAGCTAGCTAAGTAACTTTAGACAAGCAATGATTTGATTACATTGGCTAGCTAATGTAGCTAGCTACAATAGACAGGTTGGGCTGCGATTTCTATTTCATCAGCCTCCATTTTGAATATGGCTGAGATAATAACTGAATGTATGTTGGGTTTCAACCTTGGATAAATGGAGTTAGCTAGTTACCTAACTTGTGCCATAGCTGCAGCGTTTTCTTTCTTCTTCGTATCCTAGGTAATGTTATTGCTAACGTTATACTTGTCGTTGGTCACTCGGACGGGACGTTATTTACTCGGCAGCCTGCATAGCTAATAGTTAGTTAGCTAATGTTACCTAGCTACATTGTAAGCAGAAACATATACAATTTTAAAGCATGCCGGCTATCTGGTTTAAGATACGTGTTATCTAGCTAACTAGCTAATAACTTTTGCCGCTAGCTAGCTACTGGTTGCCAGGCAACTGTGCCAAGTAGCTAGTAATGACAGGAGAACGAGGTAGCTTCGATTCGTCACAGCCCCTAATATAGGTTGAATAGATATCCAATCAATACATGCTGCATTCTAACTTTAAATGATATGGATGATCTGTAATCCTAATTCTGTCTATATTTTTCTTTTTCTCCTTCAACAAAAATGAAACATTAGCCTGTAAGCCCCTGTGTAATTAGTTATTTTTCCTTCATGATTTGCAGTAAAAGATGGCAGAGAAAACAACACCTTTTCGAATACTCAAACAGAAAGCACTTTTGATATGTAATCTTTGTCTATCATTCAAGTGTAACTGTTTACAATTTAGTAGAATTTCTTAAATGTCTTCTTAGAGAATCCCTACCGGAGAATGATACATTTCTATCCACCCTTCCAGCAAGAAAACTAGCAAGCAGTTCGCGGTGTCATCTGCTGACCATTTAGGGAACTAAGTTCTCAACCGGTGTGCCAAATTTCGTTCCGTAATATGAAGTATTGAGGGAAACCTTACGAGGGGAAAACTCACTTTAAGTATTTAACGACTATCGTTCGCATCTATAATACACATTTTGTGTCTATAATATAAATTGTGTATTCACATATTTCCTAGCCATGCATCTGCATACAGTACTTTAAAATGTCTGAGGTGTTCTAAGCATATTAAAGCCACATTTACGTTTGTATCTAACCCACAGTAATTCCGTTTTTTTGCATTTAAAATATGTGCAGGTTGGTCATTCCGTAACTCTATGGTTCGTATCTTTGAGGTTCTACTGCATCTGACTAGTACCTTAGTAACTATGTGCACAAGAGGCTGGCAGGGAGGTATGGAGTTGTATGCTTAGTACAGTTGAAGTCGGAAGATCACATACACCTTAGCCAACTACATTTAAACTCACTTTTTAACAATTCCTGACATTTAATCCCAGTAAAAATTCCCTGTTTTAGGTCAGTTAAGATCACCACTTAATTTTAAGAATGTGAAATGTCAGAATAATATTAGAGAGAGTGATTTATTTCAGCTTTTATTTCTTTCATCACATTCCCAGTGGGTCAGAAGATTACGTACACTCAATTAGTACTTAGTAGCATTGCCTTTAAATAGTTTATCTTGGGTAAAACGTTTCAGGTAGCCTTCCACAAGCTTCCCACAATAAGTTGGGTGAATTTTGGCCCATTCCTCCTGACAGAGCTGGTGTAACTGTGTCAGGTTTGTAGGCCTCCTTGCTTGCACACGCTTTTTCAGTTCTGCCCACACATTTTCTATAGGTCAGGGCTTTGTGATGGCCATTCCAATACCTTGACTTTGTTGTCCTTAAGCCATTTTGCCACAACTTTGGAAGTATGCTTGGTGTCGTTGTCCATTTTGAAGACCCATTTGAGACCAAGCTTTAAGTTCCTGACTGATGTCTTGAGATGTTGCTTCAATACATCCACATAATTGTTCTTCCTCATGATGCCATCTATTTTGTGAAGTGCACCAGTCCCTCCTGCAGCAAAGCACCCCCACAACATGATGCCGCCACCCCCGTGCTTCACGGTTGGGATGGTGTTCTTCAGCTTGCAAGCATCCCCCTTTTTCCTCCAAACATAACGATGGTCATTATGGCCAAACAATTCTATTTTTGTTTCATCAGACCAGAGGACATTTCTCCAAAAAGTACAATCTTTGTCCCCATGTGCAGTTGCAAACCGTAGTCTAGCTTTTTTATGCCGGTTTTGGAGCAGTGGCTTCTTCCTTGCTGAGCGGCCTTTCAGGTTCTGTTGATATAGGACTCGTTTTACTGTGTATATCGATACTTTTGTACCTGTTTTCTCAAGCATCTTCACAAGGTCCTTTGCTGGTGTTCTGGGATTGATTTGCACTTTTTGCACCAAAGTACGTTCATCTCTAGGAGACAGAAGGCATCTCCTTCCTGAGCGGTATGACGGCTGCGTGGTCCCATGGTGTTTATACTTGCGTACTATTGTTTGTACAGATGAACGTGGTACCTTCAGGCGTTTGGAAATTGCTGGATGAACCAGACTTGTGGAGGTCTAAAAAAATGAATTCTGAGGTCTTGGCTGATTTCTTTTGACTTTCCCATGATGTCAAGCAAAGAGGCAATGAATTTCAAGATAGGCCTTGAAATATAACTACAGGTACACCTCCAATTGACTCAAATTACGTCAATTAGCTTATCAAAAGCTTCTAAAGCCATGACATAATTTTCTGGAATTTTCCAAGCTATTTAAAGGCACAGTCAACTTAGTGTATGTAAACTTCTGACCCACTGGAATTGTGATACAGTGAATTATAAGTGAAATAATCTGTCTGTAAACAAGTGAAAAATTACTTGCACCAAGTAGATGCTCTAACCGACTTGCCAAAACTATAGTTTGTTAACAAGAAATTTGCGGAGTGGTTGAAAAACGAGTTTTAATGACTCCAACCTAAGTGTATGTAAACTTCTGACTTCAACTGTATGTGTGCCCACTGTTTGCTGTTGGGTTTATGTTGGTTTGTGTGTGTGTGTATGTGTTTGTGCCCATAAAATGGGTTTCTTACCGCAGCTTCACCTTCTTGTCCAGCAGTGCCATTCATTGGTGGTGTGACTTCCACCTCGACATTCGAGCTGTTTGGAAGATTCTTATCTGCATATTATAAAAAAGAAAACATAGAGAGCAATTCATTTAATTGTGGTATATTGGTAGACAAAAACCCAATACACTAATCATGTAAGATCAGAGCGGTATGTTAATTAAATGCAGAGTAATATCAGCAAAACTGTAATGATTAATCAAGAGATTAACTAATAAGAAATGACTTGATATAATTGCACAACCATCATTCAAACTATCTACGGTATCCTTACAAACACAGGCAGTGTTTGCTTTACATTCGGGGCAGATGTTGCATGGTTTTGAGGATGATTTCCCTTATAAAATAAAAACCGTACACACTTATCCACACAAACGTATTGCTGCCATGAGAAAACAAACAAACAAACTGTACAACCATTTGTCCCCCATACAAATTGTTTCCATGAAAAAAAAGTGTAAAAAACAACAATAAAAAAGCAGTAGAGCTTCTGCAGGTGTACATCGTTTATCAAGACAAGGATTGAAGAATACTGCTTTAGGACATCCAACCCATGGTCAATATATACAATGGCTGTATATATTGTTTTGGGGATGTTTTTGTGCTTTTCAGTGCACAGTTGACCGATACAATCTGTCCCCATTAGTACTGCTAGCAGCACCAAAAATGCAAAGCAGGAGATGTTGGATTTAGAGTGTCTGTGTGAGTGTGTTCCTGCAGTGCAGCTCCCCTATCTTGTATGAGGGCTAATATGTATCCTTTTCATTTAGAGCCAGATTCACTTATGCTCTTGATTAAAATACAAAATGCCGAAAGCCAAGTAATTGGATGATTATAACATAATTGCCATGGAAATTGGTTTAATCCAAGTGTGTTTGTGACACAGCAGGAGATTGTCAGGGAGATACTGTGATCTGATACTCATCGTCTAACAAATTACTTCCCTGGTCCTTTTGGAAGGTATCCTATACTCTATTAACTAAACCATAGAAAATAATCACATCCATTATACATTTGATATGTAGATTTGATATAATATGTGGCATATAAAAATCTGAGTAAATAAGACATGGAACTACACATTAGTATATTAATCAGAATGTTTTTTGGTCTACAGTACAATATTTTTGAAGCTAAAACCCATTGAATCAGCACCATGGACTATTAGCTCTAATCTAACAACAATAGAACCAAGCATCAAAGCCAGCAGCTATCAAAACTGGTCATGCATTTGGGTTTGGTTTAGATGCTAATATGTTAATGTTGCGCTGTTAGCATAATTTTGTCTCGGTAATAAATATCCATTTCCCTCTTTGATTTTGTACCAATGAAAGCTCTTTCTATGGCCCCCCTGAGTATCTTTTTGACCATTGTGTCAGAGATCTTTGAAATGAAAACCTGCATTAATTGCACTTGGGAGCGTCTCAATTGAACAAATCACCTTGGTGTCTGGTTAGACTGTAAACTCTCCTTCCAGACTCACATTAAGCATCTCCAATCCAAAATTAAATCTAGAATTGGCGTCCTATGGTGAGGGAAAAATTATGTATTCACCTTATTTGTTGGATATGTAACAGTTATTTACTTAACGAACAGTAAGATATTTCTGTCCTGCTAATGTTGTGTTGTATGGTCTCCACTCTAGCACCCTGCAGCTAGTCTGGGTGGTGAGGACATGGGTTCTACTAGAGATAGCTTGAAGCTGACAATTGATTTGTCATGGTGATAAAAACCTAAAAGCTAGCATTCTATAGACAAGATGTGGTGTGTGTGACTCAAGATAGAGAGAGCCTGGAAGAGCATTTTGTTTATAGTTGTTTTTAAATGTGTTGGTGTTTCTCTGTAATACTGTTGCGTCAAAAAACAGAACACTCAAAACATGAGCACAATGGGAGCTCTTCCTTTAAAGAACTCCAGGCCTCAAGAGGGCAGATAACCCAAAAACACGGGTGGAACTAAAAAATTTAGCCAGGATTTCTGGAGGGACTACTTTTACATGCGCACCTGGCAGATAAGCATGGGTATAAAATGTTTGGTCCTCAACATACACACAGCTCATTGTTCAACCCTAAAGACGCAACTGGTATGTAATGTTTGGAATTATTTATTATGTTGCATCCAGTGCTTAGCACAATTTACATGTTTAACTCTGGTAGGAGTGGTGACTTCTTTTGTTGTGGATATTTTCTGACTGCAGAAGTAATTGCTAGAAGTGCTAGATTAAATTGTTTAAACGTTTACTTTATTCAAAGCCATGCTTTGTTGCTGTGTCATGCATTGTTTAGTGTAAAATAATGCATGTTTATTCTCTGTTTAAGGTTATCAACCTATTCCTATTTCTATTCCTATTCCTATTCCCTATTCCTATTCCTTATTCCTCTGTCATTCAACTACTCTATTCAACAAATCAACTGTTTCAACATATTCAACAAATGGCATCAAACCCATAATAAAACACTGGAAAGGAATTGAGTTGTCCCTTTGCATCCTTCACGTGTTGAGCAAGCCGTTTTCAAGTTTGGGCAGAGCTGAAATAATTATAACACCTAGACAACTTGACAAATACTACTAGCCACCTAGTATCTTTATGAAGTTGGCTTTAGCTAGCCAATCTCCAAAACCTCATAACTAGCTACCAAGAAGCCATTTCAGGCTATCAATCAAGTTCGAGTAGCTAGCTTGTCTAACTATTTTAGCTGGCACGCCTGCTGGCAAGGTTGGTCAACTTTAGAAAAGCACACAATTACTAAATGTGCTGAATAAGACTCACATTCCTTTAAATCTTTAATCCAGAATTTTGCAGAGAACTATATTCAGCCCTAAACCTAACCACCAGTCAGGAGGATACAGACAGCTTAAGGAGTATGCTTAGATATACAGAAAATACAGAGAATTAAGAATAATGATTATGGCTCTAGATTGCAGGAAAAAGCTGTTTCAGGCGTTTGAAAATTGTAAGATCAATTAAAATGAAGTTGGCAGTTACTACTGGTTAAGGTAAGAAACGGGGCATTTGTCCACCACATTCTTTGAGTCAGAGCCTGTTGGTCTATTGAGATTTGATGTATCAAGTTACAACTGGTTCTCGTTCGACAGTGTAATAATCACTAGATGGGCATGCTACAGTAATAAGGACAGGAGTAATGACGTAATGAGTATAATCAGATTGCAGATTGTTTGGAACTGTATTTTGTAACATGGCCAAATAGTGACCATCTCTGTCTGTGCAGTTATTGGAGATTATTGAACTGCATTTTTCATCAGATTGCAGATTTTTTCAACTGGTTTTCAAACAAAGAGCATTGAAGGGAAAATGTTATTTTTCTTGTTTAGTGGACGGTTTGTTTAGCCACCTGCCAAACATACAAATATTTGTGAAAGTGTGTGTGCAAGAGAAATAAATAAAAGAAAAATAGATCACTCTTGAACTTGTTTGTTTCTGATAGCATTCAAATCACATTAAAAAATCTAAATTGAAATCAAATTTTATTAGTCACATGTGCCGAATACAACAGGTATATAGACCTTACAGTGAAACGCTTACTTACAAGCCCTTAACCAACAACTTAGTTTTAAGAAAAAAAGTGTTAAGAAACTATTTACTAAAATAAACTGAAGTAGAAAAATATATAATACAAAAATAAGATCAAATTTAAACATATAGAATAATTAAGGAGCAACAATAAAATAACAGTAGTGAGGCTATATACAGGGGGTACCGGTACAGAGTCAATGTGCGGGGGAACCGGTTAGTCGAGGTAATTGAGTTAATATGTACATGTAGGTAGAGGTAAAGTGACTATGTATGGATAATAAACAGAGATTAGCAGCAGCGTAACAATGGGGGTGGCGTGGGGACAATGCAAATAGTCCTAGTAGTCATTTGATTAGCTGTTCAGGAGTCTTTTGGCTTGGGGGTAGAAGCTGTTAAAAATCCTTTTGGACCAAGACTTGGCGCTCCGGTACCGCTTACCATGCGCAGCAGAGAGAACAGTCTATGACTAGGGTGGCTGGAGTCTTGGCAATTTTTTGTGTCTTCTTCTGACACCGCCTGGTATAGAGGTCCTGGATGGCAGGAAGCATGCCCCCAATTATGTAATTATGTACTGCACTACCCTCTGTAGTGCCTTGCGGTCGGAGGCCGAGCAGTTGAAATACCAGTCGGTGATGCAACCAGTCAGGATGCTCTCGATGGTGAGGCTGTAGAACTTTTTGAGGATCTGAGGACTCATGACAAATCTTTTCAGTCTCCTGCGGGGTGTAGGCTTTGTCGTGCCCTCTTCACGACTGTCTTGGTGTGTTTGGACTATGATAGTTTGTTGGTGATGTGGACACCAAGGAACTTGAAGCTCTCAACCTGCTCCAATACAGTCCCATCGATGAGAATGGGGGTGTGCTCGGTCCTCCTTTTTCTGTAGTCCACAATCACTTTGTCTTGATCACGTTGAGGGAGAAGTTGATATCCTGGCACCACACTGCCAAGGCTCTGACCAGCTCCCTAAAGGCTGTCTCATCGTTGTCGGTGATCAGGCCTACCACTGTTGTGTTGTCTGCAAACTTAATGATGGTGTTGTAGTCGTGCTTGGCCATGCAGTTATGGGTGAACAGGGAGTACAGGAGGGAACTGAGCACGCACCCCTGAGGGGCCACCGTATTGAGGATCAGCGTTGTTACATACCCTTACCACCTGGGTGCGGCCCGTCAGGAAGTCCAGGATCCAGTTGCAGAGGGAGGTGTTCAGTTCCAGGGTTCTTGGCTTAGTGATGAGCTATGAGGGCACTATGGTGTTGAAAGCTGAGCTGTAGTCAATGAAAAGCATTCTCATGTAGGTGTTCCTTTTGTCCAGGTGTGAAAGGGCAGTGTGGAGTGCAATAGAGATTGCATCATCTGTGGATCTGTTGGTGCGGTATGCAAATTGGAGTGGGTCTAGGGTTTCTGGGATAATGGTGTTGATGTGAGCCATGACCAGCCTTTCAAAACACTTTATGGCTACAGACGTGAGTGCTATGGGTCGGTAGTCATTTAGGCAGGTTACCTTGGTGTTCGTAGGCACAGGGACTATGGTGGTCTGCTTGAAACATGTTGGTATTACAGACCTGGTCAGGGACAGGTTGAAAATGTCAGTGAAGACACTTGCAAGTTGGACAGCGCATGCTCGGAGTACACGTCCTGGTAATCTGTCTGGCTCTGCGGCCTTGTGAATGTTGACCTGTTTAAAGGTCTTACTCACAACTGCTACAGAGAGCGTGAACACACAGTCGTCCGAAACAGGTGATGCTCTCATGCATGCCTCAGTGTTGCTTGCCTCGAAGCGAGCATAAAAGTTATTTAGCTCATCTGGTAGGCTTGTGTCACTGGGCAGCTCACGGCTGTGCTTCCCTTTGTAGTCCGTAATTGTTTGCAAGCTCTGCCACATCTGACAAGCATCGGAGCCGGTGTAGCACGATTAAATCTTAGTTCTGTATTGACTCTTCACCTGTTTGATGGTTCGTCATCGGAGGGCATATATATTGCTTATACGCGTCCGGGTTAGAGTCCCGCTCCTTGAAAGCCGCAGCTCTACCCTTTAGCTCAGTGTGGATGTTGCCTGTAATACATGGCTTCTGGTTGGGGTATGTACGTACGGTCACTGTGGGGATAACGTCATCGATGCACGTGTTGATGAAGCCGGTGACTGAGGTGGTATACTCCTCAATGGCATCGGAAGAATCCCGGAACATATTCCAGTCTGTGCTATCAAAAAAGTCCTGTAACTTAGCATCTGTGTCATCTGTCCACTTCATTACTGAGTGAGTCTCTGGTTTATTCCTGCTTTAGTTTTTGCTTGTAAGCAGCAATCAGGAGGATCGAGTTATGGTCAGGTTTGCCAAATGGAGGGCGTGGGAGAGCTTTGTACCCGTCTCTGTGTGTGGAGTAAAGGTGGTCTCGAGATTAGTTTTTTCTCTGGTTGCACATTTAACATGCTGGTAGAAATTAGGTAAAACGGATTTAAGTTTCCCTGTATTAAAGTCCCCGACCACTAGAAGTGCCGCCTCTGGATGAGCATTTTCTTGTTTGCTTTATACAGCTCGTTGAGTGCCGTCTTAGTGCCAGCATTGGTTTGTGGTGGTGAATAGACATCTATGAAAAATATAGATGAAAACTCTCTGTAAATAGTGTGGTCTACAGCTTATCATGATATACTCTCCCTCAGGCGAGCAAAACCTAGAGACTTCCTTAATATTGGATTTCGTGCACCAGGTGTTATATACAAATTGTCCAGTACGAGGTGAGTAATCGCTGTCCTGATATCCAGAAGCTCTTTTCGATCATAAGAGACGGTGGCAGAAACATTATATACAAAATAATGCGAAAAAACACACAATAACACCATTGGTTAGGAGCCTGTTAGCAGCCATCTCTCCCGGCGCCATCATATCAGCAGCCATATCATATCAGCAGCCATTCACCCATTACAATTGTGTTAACACATGAGACTACACTCGACCCCCAGGGTCAATTGCAATGAACATTGGCCGACGTACCAACACAAGGAAAATACACGCTAAAATCACCCTCACAGCTAATCTCAATTGCAACCATCATTAGCTATGATTTACTGCTCCAAAAAGCGGATGTCAAGGTTATCTTTTTTTGTCCTGATTGCTGCCCAAAATGTTCAACGCCGTTTTGCCCTCTGGTGGGGATTATTAATCTTTTTTTTTTTACAGACTAAGGGTGGTTTATCTATTTGAAAATAAACTGAACTAAACTGAAATAAAGCTTTTTCCTCATTTACCACAGCAAATCTACTGTGTCAATTTATCCTATCTGTTGTATGAATGAAACTCATGTTGGTGCAGCCTCTTCATTTCCAAATTATGTAATCCATTAATTACAATTTGTCTTTAAAAAGTATATTCATTTCTTATCAAGACTGCGGGGGATATATCGCTGCATCATATTTGAAATATACAACTAAACCAAGTCAATCGTGATGAGTTATATAGACTAATCTATAATTGTTATCAAATGAACATTTTAGTGGTACCCATATATGATTTAACCATTTAAGATAAAACATTTGCATAAAGTATAGGCCTACTACTCCTATATTCTTATGATAAGTATTCTACATTCATCAGCCTTACGGTTTCCGCTGCTCCTGATATTTCATTAGGGCGGGAAATGAGAACCAAGACTAAGAAAGCTAAAGGTGTCTGGTATCAACATAAAATCAGCTGTTAGAAATGTATTCCTTTGGGTTTTTTGTAGCAATCAAGCATATTTCGTTTTAAGAAAAACAGCGGTAACGGGGTGCTCCGTGTAAAGTTCTGCGTCTTCGTTACAATCCACCCCCAGAGTACAGAGGCCACTCACCTGACCGGCTGGCTACTCCGTTGGCTTTCTCGCTGTCCTCTACTTGGCATTTCTTTTTGGCAATCTTGTGAAGGATGGATGCCTTCTCTCTGAATTTCCCTGCAACACAACCATTGGGGAGTTAACTAGGGGACTGTGTTTAAATGAACATGTCACCTTCAAATTTCCATTGCCTGGACTCAGGTCTCCTCTGCCTTTAAATGGTTCCAGACTTCTCTTAGTTCAAAGGAAAAGAACACATGCATTTTTCACATCAGTATTCAAATGACAGTTTGAAGTCAATATCATATCATGTACTGATGAGCCAGCAATGTCCAAGATGCCAGCCAGTTGGAGAGAACACTTTATGAAGCATAATCGGTCACACCCAATCTACTGCCAGGTCTACTAAGCCTTTATACTAGTTGCGGCACAATTTGTACACTTTTATTTTCTCGAGGCATAGCGTGTAGTTTAAAAGATAGAACACAAAAGTAACATGACATTTAGGAGACTGATTAAGATATTTACTCAATAATGTCCATTTCAGATTATACATTTTTTACTCATCTCTCGTGGACAGACAACATAACATAAATGGTATCGTACGTCTGTCAGAAGACTGTGGGATGCGATGACTAACGAGCAACAGTTGTTGCGGTAATACTGTTTTTCATGATTTAGCAGGTGTGAGCATCTTTCGAGGCGGGAGGGGACATTTGACCCATAGACTTGACTGACACATGAAGAGTGAGGGGGGGCTGGAGCTACCACCATGCTTCTACTCCTCGTTCTAGAATATTTTCTCATACATCTCCCCCCAGAACTTATTTGAGTAGCTAGCGCAAGATTTTCCTTCTGGTTTGCAGAGATAATAAAATAGAAAATAAGTGGTCTAAGGCACTGCAGTGCCACCAGAGATTCTGGGTTCGAGCCCAGGCTCTGCCGCAGCCGGCCGCGACCGGGAGGCTCGTGTTGTGACGCATAATTGGCCCAGCGTCGTCCGGGTTTTGAAGGGTTTGGCCGGCAGGGATATCCTTGTCTCATCGCGCACTATCGACTCCTGTGGCGGGCCGGGTGCAGTGCACACTGACCAGGTCGCTAGGTGTACGGTGTTTCCTCCGACACATTGGTGCGGCTGGCTTCCGGGTTGGATGTGCGTTGTGTCAAGAAGCAGCGCGGCTTGGTTGGGTTGTGTTTCGGAGGACGCATGACTCTCGACTTTCGCCTCTCCCGAGTCCGTACGGGAGTTGCAGCGATGAGACAAGACAGTAACTACTACCAACTGGATACCACGAAATTGGGGAGAAAAAGGGGTAATATAATAAAAAGAAAGAAAAAAAAGAAAAAGAAAAAAAAGAACTAGTGCCAAATTTGCACCGTGCAAATGTCTAGTAAATTTGGCATGAGGTCCATATATGATCATTATGAACCTCTTCTCACCATATTCACATTTGATGTACCAAAATATTTGTAAAAAAAGATCAAACATTTAACAGAGGTTAAAATAAGAAGAAAATAGATCAGATCATATTGGAAAATCTATACTGAACAAAAATATAAATGCAACATGCACAATTTCAAAGATTTTACTGAGTTACAGTTCATATAAGGAAATCAGTCATTTGAAATTAATTCATTAGGCCTTAATCTATGGATTTCACATGACTGGGCAGGGGTGCAGCCATGGGTGGACCTGGAAGGGCATAGGCCGACCCACTGGGGAACCAGGCCCAGCCAATCAGAATTAGTTTTCCCCACAAAAGGACTTTATTACAGACAGAAATACTCCTCAGCAGTGACAAGAGGTTCATAATGATCATATATGGAACTCATGTAGCCTAATTTACTAAACTTTTGCCTGGTGCAAAGTTGGCACTAGTTATTTCATTTTTAGTTAAAAAAATATATATAATTATTAAAACATTAGGAACACTTTTCCATGACATAGACTGACCACCTGAATCCAAGTGAAAGCTATGATCCCTTATTGATGTCACCTGTTAAATCCACTTCAATCAGTGTAGATGAAGGGGAGGAGACAGGTTAAAGAAGGATTTTTAAACCTTGAGACAATTGAGACATGGATTGTGTACGTGTGCCATTCAGAGGGTGAATGGTCACGACAACATATTTAAGTGCCTTTGAACGGGTTATGGTAGTAGGTGCCAGGCGCATCGGTTTGACTGTCAAGAACTGCAACGCTGCTGGGGTTTTCACTCTCAACAGTTTCTCGTGTGTATCAAGAATGGTCCACCACCCAAAGGACATCCAACTTGACACAACTGTGGGAAGCATTGGAGTCAACTTGGGCCAGCATCCCTGTGAAAAGCTTGACACCTTGTGGTCCATGCCCCGACGAATTGAGGCTGTTCTGCAGGCAAAATTAGGAAGGTGTTGCTAATGTTTTGTACACTCAGTGTAAAGGCTTACAAGTCAAGGGTCTGAAATACATCACGTCTTACTGAAGTTGTTGTGTATGCAGATATGGGCATGCTGCATACATGTGCGCTTGTTTACGGCATGCTGCATCCATGAGCGTGCAAGTCTGTGCACATATGTTGTGCATACTTTCAATCAGTCGAGTGCACTTCAATCTATATGAAAGCTTAATGAGTTTTTGGCTGAATAAAGTAAGGTTGACTACTTCATCAGGGCTGCTGTGGTGAGTCATCGACATGTAGTCCACCCAACCATGTCACCATCTGTGACCTTCCAGCAAAATCATTAACTCCCCAACACCAACCCAGCACAACAGAGTCCCCCCCCTCGCTTTCTCTATCCGCTGTCTGTAGCAATCAACGCCCTTGCACACACTTGTTAATACATTCTGACACACTGATATGGATCACTGGCTCTCCGCGTCTACAGCCTTTAGCCCGACTCACCTTGGGAGATCGGCACTGAGGTCGCCTGCATGCTGTGTGTGATCAGAGCTTCCAGCAAATTCTTCAGACATGGATGGAGGGGTATAATGCTGTATCTGAAGCAGGAGTACAGTTTTTGTCCTTAATGTGGAGAGTGCCCTTCATCTTCTGGGTAAAGGTATAATGGTACAGTTCAACCCGCAAGGTCTCGGTCAATCCATTTTTAAGCCGGTCTAGCACTGACACATTTTTTAAATATGCGATGTATTCACAGTGATTTCCCTATGCCATACATTGTTTACTAAATCACTGTCATTTCAAAAATATTTCTTTGTATTTCCAAGCCTTTACACAGCATGAGCCTTTTTCTGTCATTGGGACTGGTGTAAGTCACACAATACAAAATATCTATCTTCAAAGTTCATTACCAAATTTAATCAAAGACAGCCATTTCCCAATTATCATTATTACATTATCGCTCTGTTGCTACTCTGTTTTCTGATACTGTTATGCAATTCCTGGGTGGATGAGTCACTCCACAATACCAAAATTGGTGACGTAAATCGTACGTGCATACGCAGTTCTGCTCTCACTGTCGATTGTGGGGCTTCCGAGAGTGTGCTGACGCATGGCCGATCTGTTTCTCCAAGATGAGAGGGACAGGACTGATGCGATGCTCAATGTTTTTTTGGGGAGTCTGTGTGTATGTTTGTGCATGCGTGTGTGTCTATGTGTGTCTGTTTGCATGGAAAAGAGTCAGATACCAGTGCATATCCACTCACTAGCAGATCGATGTTGGGAAAATAACTCAGCATGGTCCCTCTCCCTGCTAAATTAGTCAAATTTAGACCCATCAGGAAAAACCCTGAGAAGATCTGAAAAGAGTAGGTCAAAAATCTCTCACAAACATTTTGAGAACTGTATGGTCGACACTGCACATTAACTTCAGCTTCACAAATTAAAAAATATAATTTCCAGAGTAAAATAAATAAAAGATCTGAGGATCCCAAGTATAGTTCCTTCATTCCTGTATGGTGTGTTTCAAGGTGACATTTAGTATAAATCAACATTAATAATAACAAATACGATCAATCAAGAAACACTAAAACATACAACAAATGTAAAACACCTCTGAGCACAAATAACAAAAATGTAAATGGCAAAAATATAAAGTTACAAAGGGCAACAATATATGCACTTATGTTAGTGAAATCTCGTAGAGAGGTGATCAAACCAAGAAAAACATACATTACAAGCACAAAATAATGAAGCATGAGGCAAAGTGACCAAAATGTAGAGAAAAATAAAACAAATGAGAAAAGTGACTCAAATAATCTATTGAAAAGGCTTACCTTCCTCGGTCATTGTGTGATAATATTTTAGTTTTCCATAAGTCCCAAGTTCTACAACGTTACAGCAAAAGACAAGGGTAAGGCAACAAAGACATAGAAAAGCAAAGGAGCATGAATAACAAAACATTTTGAAGGTTTAGCATCACACACACACAGCATAGACACGGATAGCAAATTCTCTCTCAGACCAAGACATCACTGCATAAATGCAAAACAAAGGAGCAAGGACTTCATGACAACAACAACAAAAACTATTGAATCCTTATACCTACTTTGAATAAATAACAATTTCCTATCCGAGAAACAGTTGAAGTCAGAAGTTTACATACACTTAGGTTGTAGTCATTAAAACTCGTTTTTTAACCACTCCACAAATTGCTTTTTTTTCTTTTACTAGTTTTGGCAAGTTGGTGAAGACATCTACTTTGCATGACACAAGTAATTTTTCCAACAATTGTTCACAGACATATTATTTCACTTATAATTTACTGTATCACAATTCCAGTGGGTCAGAACTTTACATACACTAAGTTGACTGTGCCTTTAAACAGCTTGGAAAATTCCAGAAAATGATGTCATGGCTTTAGAAGCTTCTGATTGGCGAATTGACATCATTTGAGTCAATTGGAGGTATGTATTTCAAGGCCTACCTTCAAACTCAGTGACTTTTTGTTTGACATCATGGTTAAATCAAAAGACCTCAGAAAAAAATTGTAGACCTCCACAAGTTCCACAAGTCTGGTTCATCCTTGGGAGCACTTTCCAAATGCCTGAAGGTACCACGTTCATCTGTACAAACAATAGAACGCAAGTATAATCCGCATGGGACCACACAGCCGTCATACTGCTCAGGAAGGAGACATGTTCTGTCTCATAGAGATGAGCAAATCAATCCCAGAACAACAGCAAAGGACCTTGTGAAGATGCTGGAGGAAAGCAGTGCAAAAGTATCTATATCCACAGTAAAACGAGTCCTATATTGACATAACCTGAAAGGCCGCTCAGCAAGGAAGAAGCCACCGCTCAAAAACCGCCATAAAAAAAGCCAGACCACAGTTTGCAACTGCACATGGGGACAAAGATTGTACTTTTTGGAGAAATGTCCTCTGGTCTGATGAAACAAAAATATAACTGTTTGGCCATAATGACCATCGTTATGTTTGGAGGAAAAAGGGGGAGGCTTGCAAGCCGAAGAACACCATCCCAACTGTGAAGCAGGGGTGTGGGAGCATCATGTTGTGGGGGTGCTTTGCTGGAGGAGGGACTACACTTCACAAAATAGATGGCATCATGAGGGAGAAATTATGTGGATATATTGAAGCAACATCTCAAAACATCAGTCAGGAAGTTAAAGCTTGGTCACAAATGGGTCTTCCAAATGGACAATGACACCAAGCATACTTCCAAAGTTGTGGCAAATGGCCTAAGGACAAAAAAGTCAAGGTATTGGAGTGGCCATCACAAAGCCCTGACCTCAATCCTATAGAAAATGTGTGGGGAGAACTGAAAAAGCATGTGCGAGCAAGGAGGCCTGAGCCAAAATTCACCTAACTTATTGTGGGAAGCTTGTGGAAGAATACCCGAAACGTTTGACCCAAGTGAAACAATTTAAAGGCAATGCTACCAAATACTAATTGACTGTATGTAAACTTCTGACTTCTGAATTTGATGAAAGAAATAAAAGCTGAAATAAATCATTCTCTCTACTATTATTCTGACATTTCACATTCTTAAAATAAAGTGGTGATCCTAACTGACCTAAGACAATTTTTACTAGGAATAAATGTCAGGAATTGTGAAACTACATTTAAATGTATTTGGCTAAGGTGTATGTAAATTTCTGACTTCAACTGTACATATCCAGTAGCTTCATGTTCAATCTAACAGAATTGAGGGGATATACATTTTTCATTTGATAGTTATTCTGTGGTTTCAGGGATCTCAATATACACTGAGTGTACAAAACATTAAAGGACATCTTCCTAATATTGAGCAGCCCCCTCCCCCGTTTTGCCCTCAGAACAGCCTCAATTCACTCCAATGCTTCCCACAGTTGTGTAAAGTTGGCTAGATGTCCTTTGGGTGGTGGATCATTGTTGATACACACGGGAAATTGTTTAGCGTGAAAACCCCAGCAGTGTTGCAGGTCTTGACACAAACCGGTGCGCCTGGCACCTTCTACCATATCCTGTTCAAAGACACTTCAATCTTTTGTCTTGCCCATTCACCATATGAATGGCACACATACACAATCCATGTCTCAATTACCTCAAGGCTTGAAAATCCTTCTTTAACCTGTCTCCTCCCCTTCATCTACACTGATTGAAATGTATTTATTAACAGGTGACATCAATAAGGGATCATAGCTTTAACCTGGATTCACCTGGTCAGTCTATGTCATGGAAAGAGCTTTTGTCCTTAATGTTTTGTACACTCAGTGTACATAGAGGCTCTTACAATGGTATAGCTAATAGCTCAGACACACCAGTAGGATTATTAAATGTTTGTGTTCACACAGCAAAGACCTCAAACTCGTCAGCCACTTAGCTTTGTTTAAATACTCCAAACCAGAAGGTGACAGTAGTGTTGTTTGGCAATGCATGTCCCTGTGTGTTGCTTTATGGTCTAGTCAATGTTAGCTAGCTAGCTGCGCTAATATTGCTATTGTTGTAGAAAGCCCTTGTTGATTCTAGTCAGATGACCACAGCTACACTGAACCAAAATATAAACGCAACATGCAACAATTTCAAAGATTTTACTGAGTTACAGATCATATAAGGAAATCAGTCAATTGAAATAAATAAATTAGGGCCTAATCTATAGATTAATCATTCTTGCGTTCTAACTACCCGCTATTCAAAGTGCTCTGAACAAATTAAGGGTATCGTTCACAAACATTGGCACATTCTAAGATCCGATGACAGTACCGGTAATGTGTTTTCGGACCCTCCTTTGGTCGTATTATAGCGGGGCAAAAATCTCAGATCAATTGGTAAACACTTACCACTCCAAAATATCCCTGCACAACGTCTATTTGCGCCTCTACCGGATGGAAACTACATTTACATTTTACATTACATTTAAGTCATTTAGCAGACGCTCTTATCCAGAGCGACTTACAAATTGGAAAGTTCATACATATTCATCCTGGTCCCCCGTGGGGAATGAACCCACAACCCTGGCGTTGCAAGCGCCATGCTCTACCAACTGAGCCACACGGGACCACAACTACAAGTGCAATGGCTGCACTCAATGCAAAGGCACTTACAAATGTAGATCTTTCAAACACCCCCAAACAGGGAAACAGATCCCAATCAAAGGTGTTATCACATGCTCCACTAAGGCAGTTATTTATCTTATAACTTGTCCTTGTGGTAAAAATGATGTGGGTAAAACAAATCGCAAATTAAAAAGTACGAATCTCGGAGCATCGTGGCCCACTTTTTGGAAGCGAGTTTAAACAAGACGCTGCCTGGATCTTGAAATTAAAGACCCTTGCTCCCTTCGGGCTCAACGTCGACTTTGATCTGAAGCCATTCTTGTGATTATTGTGTTTTTGCTATTCATTGTAAATGTTTGTAGGCCTATGTAGCCACATTGTATCTATGACTGTATGCTATCCATTCATGTTTTTGTATGTTCTGTTTATATCTGAGAATTAACCAATGATATCAGGCTACACCTGGCCATGATTACAGACAACTGTGTGTGTCCTTTGACACCATATAACTAGTGACCCGCAGTGTTTGTCGTTATACCCTGATGAAACGTTGGTTATTAGGTTATGACATTATTGCATCTGAGCTCCTTGAGTGTGTGGCTCTCCTTTTCTTTTTTGTATATTAAACACAGAAAAATCACGTTTTTGACTGCACTGTGCCTTTAATGAAATCCCTCTTATGTTTGTTTGCAACGGGACATAAGAACTTGTTGTTATTTTTGTCCTTGTGGCATGACCTCTTACTGTATTTTATTTTTTTCGTAATGAAAATGCAGTGTACTGGAGCAAAAGACTTTTAACATCAATTCTTTCAACAGAAAATGTTAGATGAACGATTGGGTTTTGACTAAATTATGTAAGCCCCTCCCAACTCGGAGCATCGTAGCACCATTAGGTGCAAAAACTTGACTACGATGCTCCGAGTTGGGGGAGGGTCTTACATAATTTAGTCAAGGGCCAATCATTCATCTAACAATTTCTGTGTGGGGTAGTAAAGGCATCTGAGCCTGTGTGTCTGGTGCCATGACCAGGCACACACGCAAGACCAGGGGTAGTTCGGACACCAGAGTGTCACCAGAATACTATACCACATTTGACATGGGATTTACATACAGCATGATACATGAACGTTGCATTACCATTGATCTTTCTGATAAACTCAGCAACAAAAGAAACGTCCCTTTTTCAGGACCCTGTCTTTCAAAGATAATTTGTAAAAATCCAAATAACTTCACAGATCTTCATTGTAAAGGGTTTAAACACTGTTTCCCATGCTTGAACAATGAACCATAATAAATTAATGAACATGCACCTGTGGAATGGTCATTAAGAAACTAACAGCTTACAGACGGTAGGCAATTAAGGTCACAGTTATGAAAACTTAGGACACCAAAGAGGCCTTTCTACTGACTCTGAAAAACACCAAAAGAAAGATGCTGAGGGTCCCTGCTCATCTGCGTGAACGTGCCTTAGGTATGCTGCAAGGAGGCATGAGGACTGCAGATGTTGCCAGGGCAATAAATTGCAATGTCCGTACTGAGACGCCTAAGACAGCGCTACAGGGAGACAGGACGGAGGGCTGATTGTCCTCGCAGTGGCAGACCACGTGTAACAACACTTGCACAGGATCGGTACATCCGAACATCACACCTGCGAGACAGGTACAGGATGGCAACAACAACTGGAACGCACAATCCCTCCATCAGTGCTCAGACTGTCCGCAATAGGCTGAGAGAGGCTGGACTGAGGGCTTGTAGGCCTGTTGTAAGGCAAGTCCTCACCAGACATCACCGGCAACAACGTCACTTATGGGCACAAACCCACCGTTGCTGGACCAGACAGGACTGGCAAAAAGTGCTCTTCTCTGACGAGTTGCGGTTTTGTCTCACCAGGGGTGATGGTCGGATTCGCGTTTATCGTCGAAGAAATGAACGTTACACCGAGGCCTGTACTCGGGATCGATTTGGAGGTGGAGGGTCCGTCATGGTCTGGGGTGGTGTCACAGCATCATCGGACTGACCCTGTTGTTATTGCAGGCAATCTCAACACTGTGCGTTACAGGGAAGACATCCTCCTCCCTCATGTGGTACCCTTCCTGCATGCTCATCCTGACATGACCCTCCAGCATGACAATGCCACCAGCCATACTGCTCGTTCTGTGTGTGATTTCCTGCAAGACAGGAATGTCAGTGTTCTGCCATGGCCAGCGAAGAGCCCGGATCTCAATCCCATTGAGCACGTCTGGGACCTGTTGGATCGGAGGGTGAGGGCTAGGGCCATTCCCCCCAGAAATGTCCGGGAACTTGCAGGTGCCTTGGTGGAGATGCACTGCAGTATTTAATGCAGCTGGTGGCCACACCAGATACTGACTGTTACATTTGATTTTGACCCTCCCTTTGTTCAGGGACACATTATTCCATTTCTGCTAGTCACATGTCTGTGGAACTTGTTCAGTGTATGTCTCAGTTGTTGATTCTTGTGATGTTCATACAAATATTTACACATGTTAAGTTTGCTGAAAATAAACGCAGTTGACAATGAGAGGACTTTTATTTTTTTGCTGAGTTTAGAATATATTATATATATAACAAAGAATCAAATAGTGATCTATTACATCCCTTTACTCTGTTTTTTTAATTGTTTTTTATTGATATTGATTGTTTGTAAATATCTATTTAAATTTTTTTATTTAACTGTTGTTTAACTAGGCAAGTTAAGAAAAAAATATTATTTACAATGATGGCATAGGAACAGTGGATTAACTGCCTTGTTCAGGGGCAGAATGACAGATCGGGGGCCAGCAACCTTTCGGTTGCTGGCCCAACGCTCTAACCACTAGGCTACCTGCCACCCGAGCTGTGGCAGGGTCTACAGACAATCACGGACTACAAAAGGAAAACCAGCCACGTCGCAGACACCGACGGCTTGCTTCCGGACAACCTAAACATCTTCTTTGCCCACTTTGAGGATAACACAGTGACACCAACGCGGCCCGCTACCAAGGACTGTGGGCACTCCTTCTCCGTGGCCAACGTGAGTAAGACATTTAAGCGTGTTAACCCTCGCAAGGATGCAGGCCCAGATGGCATCGCTAGCCGCATCCTCAGAGCATGCGCAGACCAGCTGGCTGGTGTGTTGATGGACATATTCAATCTCCCTATCCCAGTCTTCTGTCCCCACATGCTTCAAGATGGCCACCATTGTTCCTGTACCCAAGAAAGCAAAGATAGTTGAACTAAACAATCGCCCTGTAGCACTCACTTTGTCATCATGAAGTGCTTTGAGAGACTAGTCAAGGACAATATCACCTCTACCTTACCTGTCACCCTAGACCCACTTCAATTTGCTTACTGCCCCAATAGATCCACAGACGATGCAATCTCCATCGCACTGCACACTGCCTTATCCCATCTGGCCAAGAGGAATACCTATGTCAGAATGTTGTTCATTGACTATAACTCGGCATTCAACACATTAGCACCCTCCAAGCTTATCATTAAGCTCGAGACACTGGGTCTGAACCCCGCCCTGTGCAACTGGGTCCTGGACTTGCTGATGGGCCGCCCACCAGGTGGTGAAGGTAGAAAACAACACCTCCACTTTGCTGATCCTCAAGACTGGGGCCCCACAAAGGTGCGTGCTCAGTCCCCTCCTGTACTCCCAAGACTGTGTGGCCAGTCACACCTCCAGCTCAATCATCAAGTTTGCAGATGTAGGCTTGATTACCAACAACGATGAGACAGCCTACAGGGAGGAGGTGAGGGCTCTGGGAGTGTGGTGCCAGGACAATAACCTCCCACTCAATGTCAACAAAACAAAGGAGATGTATGTGGACTTCAGGAAACAGCAGAGGAAGCACCCCCCTATCCACATTGACCAGACCGCAGTGGAGAAGGTGGAAAGCTTCAAGTTCGTCGGCGTACACATCACTGACAAACTCAAATGGTCCACCCACACAGAGAGTGTTGTGAAGAATGCGCAACAGCGCCTCTTCAACCTCAGGAGGCTGAAGAAATTTGGTTTGGCACCTAAAACCCCCACAAATGTTTACAGATGCACAATTGAGAGCATCCTGTTGGGCTGTATCACCGCCTGGTACGGCAACTGCACCGCCCAAAACTGCAGGTTTCCTGCAGAGGGTGGCGCGGTCTGCCCAACACATCACCAGGGGCAAACTATCTGCCCTCCAGGACACCTACAGCACCCGATGTCACAGGAAGGCCAAAAAGATCATCAAGGACAACAACCACCCGAGCCACTGCCTATTCACCCCGCTATTATCCAGAAGACGAGGTCAGTGCAGGTGCATCAAAGCTGGGACCGAGAGACTGAAGAACAGCTTCCATCTCAAGGCCATCAGACTGTTAAATAGCCATCAGTAGCACATTACAGGCTGCTGCCTATATGCATAGACTTGAAATCACTTTAATAAATGGAACACTAGTCACTTTAATAATGTTTACATATTTTGCATTACTCATTTCATATGTATATACTCTATTCTATTCTATTGTATCTTAGTCTATGCCGCTCTAACATTGCTCGTCCATATATTTATATATTCTTAATTCCTTAGATTTGTGTGTATTGGGTATATGTTGTGAAATTGTTAGATATTACTGCACTGTCGGAGCTAGAAACACAAGCATTTTGCTACACACGCAATATCATCTGCTAAACGTGTGTATGAGACCAATAAAATGTGATTTGATTTGATTTAGATGGGAGAATTAATTGATTTATTGATAGAATATGATAGCCTGAACATGTTAATGTATTTTAGGTATCTAATTTGAATGGATCAAAAGGTATGCTATGCTAATGTAAGCTAATGAATATAGTTATAGTTTATAAGGAATGTGAAGTTATGATAGCTTGAACATTTGAAAGTTGATTGATTGATTGTTTGAGAATAGGATTGGATAGCTTGAACATGTGAAAGTTGGTTTGGTGACTCTAGCTTGAACAGTTCAAGAGTTACTGTTGGTTATATGTTTTATGCTAAAGTATGCAAATATAAACTGAACAAAAATATTAACTGAGCTGATATAAAAGATTCCAGAAATGTTCCATATGCACAAGAAGCGTATTTCTCAAATTGTTGGCATTCCTGTTAGTGAGCATTTCTCCTTTGCCAACATAATCCATCTACCTGACAGGTGTGGCATATACATTTTTGTTATTTAACTAGGCAAGTCAGTCAATATAAGCCCACTAAAATATGCAGTTGTCACCACACAATGCCACAGATGTCTCAAGTTTTGAGGGAGCGTGCAATTGGCATGCTGACTGCAGGAATGTCCACCAGAGCTGTTGCTAGAGAATTGAATGTTAATTTCTCCACCATAAGCATTGTTTTAGAGAATTTGGCAGTACGTCCAACCAGCCTCACAACTGCAGACCACGTGTAACCATGCCAGCCCAGGACCTCCACATCAGGCTTCTTCATCTGTGGGATTGTCTGAGACCAGCCACACAGACAGCTGATGAAACTGTGGGTTTACACAACCAAAGAAATTCTGCACAGAAACCTTCTTAGGGAAGCTCATCTGCCTTCTCGTCATCCTCACCAGGGTCTTGACCTGACCACAGTTCGGCGTCGTAACCGACTTCAGTGGGCAAATGCTCACCTTCAATGGCCACTGGCACGCTGGAGAAGTGTACTCTTCATGGATGAATCCCTGTTTCAACTGTACCAGGCAGATGGCAGACGGCGTGTAAGGTGTTGTGTGGGTGAGCGGTTTGCTGATGTCAACGTTGTGAACAGAGTGCACCATTGGTTTGGTGGGGTTATATTATGGGAAGGCATAAGCTATGGACAACAAACACAATTACATTTTATCGATGGCAATTTGAATGCACAAAGAACTATGACGAGATCCTGCGGCCCATTGTCATGCCATTCATCCGCCACCATCACCTCATGTTTCAATCAGCATGATAATGCACAGCATGAAAATGGCCCAGTTCTTCCATGGCCTGCTTCCTCACCAGACATGTCACCCATTGAGCACGTTTGGGATGCTCTGGATCGATGTGTACGACAGCGTGTTTCAGTTCCCGCCAATATCCAGCAACTTCGCACAGCCATTGAAGAGGAGTGGGACAATGTTCCACAAGCCACAATCAACAGCCTGATCAACTCTATGCGAAGGAGACATGCCGCGCTGTATGATGCAAATGGTGGTCCCCTGTGGCTCAGTTGGTAGAGCATGGCGCCAGGGTTGTGGGTTTGATTCCCACGGGGGACCAATACAAACATGTATGCATTCACTACTGTAAGTTGCTCTGGATAAAAGCATCTTCTAAATTACTCAAATGTAGATACTGACTGGTTTTCTGATCCATGCCCCAATCTTTTTTTAAGGTATCTGTGACCAACAGATTATGGGCCCAATGAATTTATTTCACTTGACTGATTTCCTTAAATGAACTAACTCAGTAAAATCTTTGAAATTGTTGCATGTTAAGTTTATATTTTTGTTTAGTGTAGTTATAGTTATAAAGTTTGAAGTAAGAATAGCGTGAACATTTTAAAGTTGGTCTTGTAGCTTAATCGGACAAGGAGCAGGACTATTTTGAATAGCTATTACTGTCTTCCTATTGTTCTCATTCAAACACATTATTTTATGCAAATTTCAAATCGTTATAGTAGGAAAATAACTAATAGTATCATAAATCTGAATGCAAGCCGTCTTAGATGGAGCAGTGGCAAATCCAAATACTTCCCATTCAAGCCTATGGTGCTTTTATGAACATTTAAAATGGTTATAATTCAAAAAGTACACCTAGTATCAAAAAACCTTTGACAAGGAATCAAAGTTGGGTCAGTCTGAACATCTCAACGTTGGTTTGGTGTTTATAGCTTAAAATGGTGTAATTTTCCCCATGTAAGTCTATGACCCTTTTATTGTCATTGAAATACGTTGGGAGTGTATTAAATATTGTTGTAGTATAAAAAGTATAAATGTAATAAAAAATATTTCCTCAAGCAATCCAAGTTGGGGCCATCGGCACATTTAAAAGTTGGTTTCATGTTTACAAATCATAATAACTTAAATAATTGAAGCGCTAGAGTGGGCAGAATAAATAGTATGTGTGCAAGCACATTCATGGTACATTGAATTTATAATGCGCATTTCATTGAAAAACTATCTCAAAGTGCTACAGTGAGTACATAGCCCTGTCACATTATGATCCCTATCATCAGGGGCGGACCATCACTGAAGGCGGGGCTGGACAAAGCACCAAATTGTATTGTATTAGGTAATTTATTTTGTCTACTATCATCTATGAATTTGTGACTAACACAAGTTGTTGATTTCTAAAGAGATGCTAAACCTAGCTGCTTCCGGATCCTATCACAGCATGCAGTACTGTCTTCGAAAAAAGGGTTCCAAAAGGGTTCTTTGGCTGTCCCCATAGGATAACCATTTTTGGTTCCAGATAGAACCCTTATGTGTTCCAGGTAGAACTCTTTTCTGGGAAAAAGGCTCTACATGGAGCTCCTGACTGGCGCAGCCGTCTAAGACACTGCATCTCAGTGCTAGAGCCATCACTACAGACACCCTGGTTTGAATCAAGGCTGTACCACAACCTGCCGTGATTGGGTGTCCCATAGGGCGGCGCACAATTGGCCCAGCGTTGTCCAGGTTTGGCCAGTGTAGGCAGTCATTTAAATAATTTGTTCGAAACTAACTTGCCTAGTTAAAAAAAAAAAAACATGGAACCAAAAAGGGTTCTCCTATGGGGCTAGCCAAATAAGCCTTTAAAAGGTTCTAGATAGCATATGTTTTGCTATTAGCATACGAGCATAGCGTCTTTGTTCTTCATAATATGCTCTGCCAGAGCGTGCTCTGGGATGAGCTACCAACCCTGTCGTTCACGTTTTGTTCACATGACAACATGACTTCGCGCCACTATTTTATATTTTTCTGTTTTCCCAGTGTATACCATGTTCAGGACAGAGTTCAAATTCTTCAATTAGCTATCTAAATTGCGAACTAGATCAAGATGGAGCACGCATTTTAGTTTTATTTATCCCAAAAGTTCTAATTCCCCCAGTCACAGATCTGTGTAGACCTCTGACAATGACGCTGATCTCAGCTATGAATATTCAAAACTCCACAGAAGACCAGACTGTGGTCGGATCAGAGGTCTGGTTAAGAACTTAGATGTACTGTAAGGCTGTGCTGCTTACTATGGCATGATTTTGCTATTCTAAGAGAGCTCAGGCACAAAACCAATGTTCAATGTAGCCAACCCCCCCCCCCCCCCCCCCTGTTTTCTGCAGTTCAATATTTAATGCAGCTCCTAAGTGATATTGTTTTTAGCGCCACACTGATGGAAAAGGAGAGAGTGTGCTGACAGGTGTGGTGTGTAATAATAGCACAGGGCGTAGCCAGATTTGAATTGTCTCTTCCAAAAAAGGACCTTCAATAAAACAGGATGAACACAATAAATTTAGGAACCAATTCCAAAACAGAAATGATACAACTCTATAATGACCAAATTACCCATTTGTGCAAGTTAAACATGCATGGTTACATTGCAAGTGCCATCAGTTTAGAGTTTTGCATTTACAGTTTATATACCACTTACAGTACTTACAGTACAAAATGCAGCAATGTGATTGAAAAAAACTGTAATTAAAACGTGTGCCTGACACTGCAAGGATTTCTAAACACATTTCCCAAATGTTTGTTTCATTGTGGTTTGTCACACGTTATGACCATAATACTAACACGTTTTTTTGAACATACCAAGCTACCAAAAGACATTTTTGCTAGTGTCAGAGACTAAAATACAATGACACATGCTGTTTGTGTCATCCTGAAAACATGTAGATTTATTAAGGAATCAAAGTGGCAAGAATCTTCTCCCTCAACTGTGCAAACACACCACAGATACAGTGGGCAATGGTCGGCCACTGACTGTTTTTGGTCTTTCCATAGTCCTCTGTCCTCTACTTTTTTGGGACGTGTGTCAAAGAACAAATCATGCACTTAGTTCTCCCAGTGTTTGGCCCCAGTGTATTGTTACAATGGTTAGCTTACAAGGGGTAAAAAAGAGATAATTAGAAAAGTAACTCACCAGAATCAGCAAATTCTGAGGGGACAGAGGAAGAAAGAGAAATACAGAGAGATAGAAAGGGAGAGAGAAAAGACAAACCAGATGATGTATAAGTTGGTAAAACATGATAAAACATTGGACCTTAATCTTATGAAAGGTTTGCATTATGCTTAGGCCATTAACACCAATGAGAGTTGGCTCTGAATTATCTGAATGAACTGGATAAATTATGGTTAACTAGATCAAAAAATAAAATAAGCACATTTGGCCATTGGAATATTGCTACAGTCTTAGAAAAAAGGGTTCCAAACGGGTTCTTTGGTTGTCCCCATAGGAGAACCCTTTTTGGTTCAAAGTAGAACCCTCTGGGGAAAAAGTTCTACATGGAACCCAATAGGGTTCTACCTGGAACCAAAAATAGTTATTCAACGGATTCTCCTATGGGGGACAGCCGAAGAAGCCTTTTAGGTTCTAGATAGCACCTTTTTTGACAGACATGTACTGGACTTTATAGACATGATTTTCTGGGAAATGGGCTTCGTTGTTCCTGAGCTTTACAGTGAGGTTATATTCAGCTTTAATAATACAAAACAATGTACCACAGTCTTTAAAAAATAAATATAAATCAAATTGTATTAGTTACATGTGCCGAATACAACAGGTGTAGACCTTACAGTGAAATGCTTACTTACGAGCCCCTAACCAACAGTGCAGTTTAAAAAAAATATGGATAAGAATAAGAGATAAAAGTAACAAGTAATTAAAGAGCAGCAGTAAAAAATAACAATATATACAGGGGGGTGCCGGTACAGAGTCAATGTGCGGGGGCACCGGTTAGTTGGGGTAGTATGTACATGTTGGTAGAGTTATTAGTGACTATGCATAGATGACAACAGAGAGTGGCAGTAGTGTGAAATGGGGGGGGGGGGGGGGGGGCAATGCAAATAGTCTGGATAGCCATTTGACTAGATGTTCAGGAGTCTTATGGCTTGGGGGTAGAAGCTGTTCAGAAGCCTCTTGGACCTAGACTTGGTGCTCCTGTACCGCTTGTCATGTGGTAGCAGAGAGAACAGTATATGACTAGGGTGGCTGGAGTCTGACAATTTTTAGGGCCTGGTATACAGGTCCTGGATGGCAGGAAGCTTGGCCCCAGTGATGTACTGGGCCATTCACACTACCCCTCTGTCTTGCACCATGGTAAATTAATACCAACCAATGGAAGGTTGTTCTTTGCATTCCAATACAAGCTACTATCCCACTGGGCACACACTGGTTGAATAAACATTGTTTCCACGTCATTTAAATTAGATTGACGTCTGTGCCCAGTGGGATGTGTCTTGTGAGACTAGACAGCATCATTCCACTTACTTTTACAAGTCTCTATGAGATATTTATGAACACTGCCGGCTTATATAACACCACTGAGCCACTTAAGGTCTAAAAGCCTGCAAGGGTTGGTGAGGCTTAAGGACAAGATACTTTGGCTCTGTCTTTGACTGATGCTTCTGCTTGCCCTATCCAGTGTGGGCAGACAGTAGCAGAGCATCTGGTCTCAGACAGCTTCTACCTCCAGGCCATAAGACTGTTAAACAGCGTCCTTAGCCGTCCACCCGCACAAACATGAGGTTCAGAGATTATTTGCACTTTATTTTCCAATCGTTTCATTCTGAACAGAATCCCCGAAATATTTGTTCCGTTCCACTGTTCCGACCAGCAAAACAAGGTTCTAAACCATGGTTTAAATAATTCCTTTCGGTTTCTTTTTTAACCTGTGAAATTGATTATTTTTTACATTTAGCTAATTCAATTACTTCACCAATCAGTGCAGATAGAGCAGCTTGCCATGTAGCGGGCAAGATAGTTGTTTACATGTGCGGTGGACAGACAAGTGTAGGGCGCGAGATGCAGGCGGGGAGAGATTGAAAGAGGGTGGAGGAGGAGGCTGCTTGAAGCGTTGGATGTCTTGTTATGACATGCATTATCTGAATTAAGCCCACAGAATTATACGTTACCTACAGAGGAGCGGCTTTGAATGTCTTTGAACTTATGAGAGTTCAGTCCCACTTCCACATGGAAATATCCTTTGATTTATATGATTTAGCCTACAGTAGCCTATATGTGGTGTTCAATGTAGGCCTACATTGCATGAGACTTTAAAAAATGTTTTACATTATTGATATCATTTTTTACTTGATCTGTAACACTATGGGCCAAATAGGTAACTGTAAATTGCATTGTGTTGTATGATGCAAGAAACCACTTTCTTATTGGCTTATTTTCCTGTCTCAAAATACAACACTGCCCCTTTAATTAAGATGTAAGCTTCTTTCTTGACTGTTTTTTCAAAGACTGCCTGAAATGTGGCCTACACGTTTTGTGCTTTTGTAGAAAGCAGTAACCCCCCAATTGCTGACCTTTACTTATCGATAACGGGGATAATAACTCGCTAACTAGCAAAGAATATCAACACTCATGGGTGATTGAAAGACCACTTGTGTGCTACCCCAGCCAATAGAATTCTACACCGTTGCACTCTGGCTCTGCCTACAACAAAATTACAGACTCAATTTTGCAGAATTAGATTTGTTTTGGTTTGTTGCATTGAAAAGGGGCTGACGTTGGTTTTGGTTGAAATGTTGATTCGATCACAGAGAAAAATGTAATCTATATAGTGCAAACTCAGTGAAGATGTCTCTGCAAGGCATCACATTTCTTCTGCGCAGCAGTCCTAGAGGGAACATCGCTTGTTACATCAGTAGATTACTGTAGCCTATGCTTCAGAGGGGGGAGGGGCAGGTAGCGTAAAACATAAAAAATTATGTTGATTACATTTTGCAAATCCAATCAATTTTCCAAGTTGATTCAGCATCATCACATAATTTTGGGGGGTTGAAATGGCATGAAAACAACGTTGATTCAACTAGTTTTTCCCAGTGGGTACTGTATATTCTATCGTGTACACTAAGTATACAAAACATTAAGAACACCTGCTCTTTCCATGACATAGACTGACCAGGTGAAAGCTATTTATTTTATTTGACTTTTATATAACTAGGCAAGTCAGTTAAGAAAAAACAAATATTTACAATGACAGTCTACCCCTAAGCCGGACAACACTGGGCCAATTGTGGGCCGCCCTATGGTACTCCCAATCACAGCCGGTTGTGATACAGCCTGGAATCAAACCAGGGTATGTAGTGACACCTCTAGCACTGAGATAAAGTGCCTTAGACCGCTGCAACACTCAGGAGCCCCACAATGGGGAGCCGCAGCTATGATCCCTTATTCTTTTTAAATTTAACTAGGCAAGTCAGTTAAGAAAGAAATCTTATTTACAATGACTGCCTACCAGGGAACAGTGGGTTAACTGCCTTGTTCAGGGGCAGAATTACAGATTTTTACCTTGTCAGCTTGGGGATTTGATCCAGCAACCTTTCGGTCACTGGCCCAACATTATAACCACTAGGCTACCTGCCTTATTGATGCCACTTGTTATTAAATCAACTTAAATCAGTGTAGATGAAGGGGAGGACACAGGTTAAAGAAGGATCTTGAAGTCTTGAGACAATTGAGACATGGATTGTGTATGTGTGCCATTCAGAGGATGAACGAGCAAGACAAAATATTTAAGTGAATGGGATATGGTAATAGGTGCCAGGCGCACAGGTTTGTGTCACGAACTGCAATTTTGCTGCGTTTTTAAAGAATGTGTATCAAGAATGGTCCACCACACAAAGGACATCCAGCCGAATTGACACAATTATGGGAAGTATTGGTGTCAACATGGGCCAGCATCCCTGTGGAACGCTTTCGACACCTTGTAGAGTACATGCTATGCATCGACGAATTGAGGCTGTTCTGAGGGCAAAAGGTCGGGGTGCAACTCAATATTAGGAAGGTGTTCGTAATATTTGGTATACTCAGTGTATATTTCCCACCACATCTTAAGGCTCTACTGCTGCTAGTTTTACTACTACTTTTATTTTATACTTTTTCATTTTTGTTTACCACTTATTGCCTTATTGTGTTATTGTTGTTACTTTTATTTTTACTATATTTCACTACACTGTTGAGAGGTAGCTCTCAAGTAAGCATTTAATTGCACCGTTTATACCCTGATGTATCCTGTGTATATGACGAATGAACTTTTAATTGATTTGGTTTAGTAATAAAGGCTACTTTGCATAGTCAGGATCTTTCCATGTAAAGAATATGGAAAACACTGACTCTGAGACTGGTCAGAATAATTTATAATCTTAACGACATTCCATTATCTTTTAAAGGAACTGCACAATGTTTCAAATCACTTAAAGGATCACATGGTACAAAAATGATTTAACCACCATGTGGTAAGTATTTGAAATCTATTTGAGAACCACATATAGTTGGCTTCTAAACAAACTGCAAGAGGGAGAAGGTTGCAAGGTTGCATTTATTTCTACACCACACTATGCCCTCACACATGTATATTCCCATACCAGACTGTGATTTAGAACTTTATCAGCCAGATGGAACGACTAAATGTAAATAATGGTAAGTGGGTAATGGGGCATCTAGGAGTGTGACTAGGAGGTGATGCATTGTAATAGTCACTTAGCAGTCAGTCAGGGCACAATTTCTTAATATTATTTTTGAATCGTTTAATTGAAGGCTCAGCTTTCCAGGAAAGTGAAGACTGTAAAAGCTGAAATCATTCCAGTCCAACTACAACTCCCAGTACAATTAACTACACAACCAGTCCTCAGAACGGCAGACCATTTTACAGGTCAACAACACTAGTCATTTACTCCTTTAAAACTATTGACAATATTTCTTCACACCTGCGTTTCAAAAATGTATTCGGTACTCACTTATTTATTTTTTTAAAAGAAAAAAAAAGGGAAATGCTCAACTATATTCATCCCACATATAAAAACATGGCTGCTATGTTTCTATGAACTTCAAAAATCTCCTTTGTCTAAGCTTTAACATGGAGAATCTTTTGGAACGCAAATCATTCAGGGCATCCTCAAGTTCCTTGCCTTTCTATTTGCATTGCAAAATTGGGTGATATTTTCACCCTACTCCCTTGATGGGATCAGATTGGAATGACACTGCACCTCCCCACTGAATTAGCATATTCAGCCCTGACGCGATGCCATTTATAATTTCTCTGTAAATAGCTAATAGGTTTTCAACTTGGATTAAAATAAATCAGCGCTCTCCTTCACTAGATTCCCGATATTACACTGAGCTCACATTACATCTAAGATGTTTCCCTTAGCAGCCACTTATTAGGATAAAAGCACTACACATATCTGTGGGCTAATAGTGTTTGTGAAAGTACCATTATATGGACTCTCACCATGACATACAGTGCCTTCAGAAACTATTCATACACCTTGACTTATTCCACATTTTGTTGTGTAACAGCCTCAATTCAAAATGTATTTAAAAAATATATTTTCTCACCCATCTACACAATATCTCACAATTTCCTTTGATCATCCTTGAGATGTCACTACAACTTGATTGGAGTCCACCTGTGGGCAGTTCAATTGTTTAGACATGACATTTTAGACAAACACGCCTGTCTATAACAGGTCCCACAGTTGACGGTGCATGTCAGAGCAGAAAGGAACTATCCATATATCTCTGAGATAGAATTGGGGAACGGTATAAAACCATTTCTGGAGTGTTGAAAGTTTCCAAGAGAACGGTGGTCTCCATCATTGGGAAATTAAAAAATATATTTAACTACCCAGATTCTGCCTAGAGCTGGCTGTCTGAAACAAACTTGGTAAGAAGGACCTTGGTCAGGGAGGTGACCAAGAACTGATTGACAACTCTGACAGAGCTACAGAGTTTCTTGGCTGAGTTGGGAGCACAGCACTGCACCAATCTGGGCTTATGGGAGAGTGGCAAGATGGAAGCCACTCATGAGAAAAAGGCACATGGCAGCACGCCTGGAGTTTGCAAAAGGCACGTGAAAGACTATGAGAGATTATGGCAAAAGATTATGTGGTCTGATAAGACAAAAATGTAACTATTTGGCCTGAATGCAAAGTGCTATGTCTTGAGAAAACCAGGCACAGCTCATCACCCATCTAACGCCCACACTAATGTGAAGCATGGGTGGCAGCATCATGCTATGGGGATGCTTCAGTGTCAGGGATTGTGAGACTGGTAAGGATAGAGTAAACTAAATAAATGGAGCCAAATACAGGCAAATTCTTGATGAGAACCTGCTTCAGAGTGCAAACGACCTTAGACTGGGGGCGAAGATTTATGTGATTTACAATGGCCCCAAGTATACAGCCAAAGCAACACTGCAATGGCTTTAGAACAATAATGTGAAAGTCCTTGAGTGGCCCAGCCAAAGCCCAGACTTGAATCCCATTGAAAATCTGTGGAAAGACTAGAAGATTGCTGTTCACCGCCGCTCCCCATCTAATGTAACAGAGCTTGAGAAAATCTGCAAGGAAGACTGGGAGAAAATGTTCAAATCCAGATGTGCAAAGCTGATACAGATGACTCTAAGCTGTAATCGGCGCCAAAGTATTGACTCGGTGCGAATAATTATGTAAATTTGATATTTCTGTATTTCATTTTCAATTTATTTGCAAACATGTTTTCACCTGTGGGTGGTGAAAGATGGGTGTGTAGATGGGTGAAAAAAAACATATTTAATCAATTTTGAATTCAGGCTGTAACAAAACAAATGTGGAATAAGTCAAGGGTATGAATACTTTCTGAAGGCACTGTAGCTATATTTATCATATTATGTCCTTGGAGAGGTGACACTGGATTTCAGGCCAGAGGCATAGCTCAAGCAAATACAATAATATTGATAGAGTCTTCATTTGGACTGGATCTGGAATTTACTTGAGCTCACAAGCACCACATATTTTTTCATTACTGATGTCACTTTGTTTTGAAGATAGACATTTACATTTAAGTCATTTAGCAGACGCTCTTATCCAGAGCGACTTACAAGTACATACATTCATACTTTTTTTGTACTGGTCCCCCATGGGAATCGAACCCACAACCCTGGCATTGCAAGCACCATGCTCTACCAATTGAGCCACACGGGACCACAGACCACAGTAGACAGTAGTGATAGGAAAATAACTTCAACCTAGTCCATGGTCAGGACCAATCTTAAGCAGGGAATACCTGAAGACTTGTAATTTGCAAAAAGTTGGCTAAATTACAAACGGCTAAAACAGCAGGTGCATTATTTGACTCCATCCTCCCCTTCAGATATGAGATGGAAATTAAGACCTCATCTCACATGGGGGAATTGAGGTGCCCACAGTTTTTTGTGAGCTCAGTGACACAAGAAAGAAACAGAGCAGGGAGACTGGTAGACACCATGACTCACTGTCAGTGAGTGGTTCGTGGCACCTTAAATTGGAGAACGGGCTCATAGTAATGTCTGGAATGGGATGAATGGATAGGTATGGTATTAAAGACATTAAACACATCAAACAAATGGTTTCCTTTGACCTAACGAACTTCCTTGTGGATTCCTTGTGGTAAGACGAAGCAGATGCTAAACTACAGGACTGTTTTGGTATCACAGACTGGAACATTCCGGGATTCTTCCGATGGCATTGAGGAGTACACCAGTCACTGGCTTTTCAGTCACTGGCTTTATCATTAAGTGCATCGAGGACATCGTCCCCACAGTGACCGTACGTACATACCCCAACCAGAAGCCATGGATTACAGGCAAAATTCGCACTGAACTAAAAGGTAGAGCTGCTGCTTTCAAGGTGCGGGACTCAAACCTGGAAGCTTATAAGAAATCCTGCTATGCCCTCTGACGAACCATCAAACAGGCAAAGCGTCAATACAGGGCTAAGATTGAATCGTACTACACCGGCTCCGATGCTCGTCTTATGTGGCAGGGCTTGCAAACTATTACAGACTACAAAGGGAAGCGCAGCCGCGAGCTGCCCAGTGACACGAGCCTACCTGACGAGCTAAATCACTTTTATGCTTGCTTTGAGGCAAGCAACACTGAGGCATGCATGAGAGCATCAGCTCTTCCGGACGACTGTGTGATCACACTCTCCGTAGCTGACGTGAGAAAGACCTTTAAAACTTCTTAAGGCTAGGTGGCAGTATTCGGAAGTTTGGATGACTGACGTGCCCAAAGTAAAACTGCCTGTTACTCAGGCCCAGAAGCTAGGATATGCATATATTTGGTAGCATTGGATAGAACACATTCTCAGGTGTTTTTTCAAGGTGGCTCTCATTTGGACTGTAGTCTTGTGGCGCGCGTGGATGAGGGCACACACTTCGTTATTTATCTCCGGTATTGAACACACTACATTCCGTATTAAATTGTATCATTTATTTACATATTAGGGTACCTAATGATTGATTAGAAATGTAGTTTGACTTGTTTGGACGAAGTTTATTGGTAACTTTTGGGATTCCTTTGTCTGCATGTTGAACGAGTGAAACGGGTGGATTAGTGAATCAAACGCGCAAAATAAACTGACTTTTTTGGGATATAAAGGACTTTATCGAACAAAACAACCATTTGTTGTGTATCTGGGACCCTTGGGATTGCAAACAGAGGAAGATCTTCAAAGGTAAGTGATTTATTTTATCGCTATTTCTGACTTTTGTGAAGCCTCTGATGGTTTGGAAAATGTTTTTAATGCTGGTGTATGTGGGGCGCTGTCCTCAAATAATCGCATGGTATGCTTTCGCCACTAAAGGCTTTTTAAAATTTGACAAAGCGGTTGGATTAACAAAAAGTTAAGCTTTTAAATGATGTAAGACACTTGTATTTTCATGAATGTTTAATATTACGATTTTTGTATTTTGAATTTCGCACTCTGCAATTTCACCGGATGTTGTCGAGGTGGGGCGCTAGCGGCACGCCTAGCCCAAAGAGGTTTTAAACAGGTCAACATTCACAAGACTGCGGGGCCAGACGGATTACCAGGACCTGTGCTCCGGGCATGTGCTGACCAACTGGCAGGTGTCTTCAATGACATTTTCAACCTGTCCCTGAATGAGTCTGTAATACCAACATGTTTCAAGCAGACCACCATAGACCCTGTGCCCAAGAACACAAAGGCAACCTGCCTAAATGACTACAGACCCGTAGCACTCACGTCCGTAGCCATGAAGTGCTTTGAAAGGCTCGTCATGGCTCACATCAACACCATTATCCCAGAAACTATAGACCCACTCCAATTTGCATACCGCACAAACAGATCCACAGATGATGCAATCGCTATTGCACTCCGCACTGCACTTTCCCACCTGGACAAAAGGAACACCTACGTGAGAATGCTATTCATTGACAACAGCTCAGCGTTCGAAACCATAGTACCCTCAAAGCTCATCACTAAGCTAAGGATCCTGGGACTAAACACCTCCCTCTGCAACTGGATCCTGGACTTCCTGACGGGCTGCCCCCAGGTGGTGAGGGTAGGTAGCAACACATCTGCCACGCTGATCCTCAACACGAGCCCGTAAGGGGTGCGTGCTCAGTCCCCTCCTGTACTCCCTGTTCACCCACGACTGCATGGCCAGGCATGACTCCAACGCCATCATTAAGTTTGTAGACAACACAACAGTGGTAAGCCTGATCACCACAACGATGAGACAGCCTATAGGCAGGAGGTCAGAGACCTGGCCGGGTGGTGCCAGAATTACAACCTATCCCTCAACGTGACCAAGACTAAGGAGATGATTGTGGACTACAGGAAAAGGAGGACCGAGCACACCCCCATTCTCATCGACGGGGCTGCAGTGGAGCAGGTTGAGAGCTTCAAGTTCCTTGGTGTCCACATCACCAACAAACTAGAATGGTCCAAACACACCAAGACAATCGTGAAGAGGGCACAACAAAGCCTATTCCCCCTCAGGAAATTAAAAAGATTTGGCATGGGTCCTGAGATCCTCAAAAGGTTCTACAGCTGCAACATCGAGAGCATCCTGACTGGTTGCATCACTGCCTGGTACGGCAATTGCTCGGCCTCTGACCGCAAGGCATTACAGGAGGTAGTGCGTACGGCTCAGTACATCACTGGGGCTAAGCTGCCTGCCATCCAGGACCTCTACATCATGCGGTGTCAGAGGAAGGCCCTAAAAATCGACTGTTCTCTCTACTACCGCATGGCAAGCGGTACCGGAGTGCCAAGTCCAGGACAAAAAGGATTCTCAACAGTCTTTACCCCCAAGCCATAAGAGGTACCTGAACAGGTAATCAAATGGCTACCTGGACTTTTTGCAGTGTGTGCCCCCCCAACCCCTATTTTACGCTGCTGCTCCTCTCTGTTTATCATATATGCATAGTCACTTTAACTATACATTCATGTACATACTACCTCAATTAGCCCAACCAACCAGTGCCCCCGCACATTGGCTAACCGGGCTATCTGCATTGTGTCCCACCATCCACCACCCGCCAGCCCCTCTTTTACGCTACTGCTACTCTCTGTTTGTCATATATGCATAGTCACTTTAACCATATCTACATGTACATACTACCTCAATCAGCCCGACTAACCGGTGCCTGTATATAGCCTCGCTACTGTTATAGCCTCGCTACTGTATACAGCCTCGCTACTGTTATTTTTCACTGTCTTTTTTACAGTTGTTTTTATTTCTTTACTTACCTATTGTTCACCTAATACTTTTTTTGTTTGTTGAAATTGCACTGTTGGTTAGAGCCTGTAAGTAAGCATTTCACTGTGAGGTCTACACCTGTTGTATTCGGCGCACGTGACAAATAAACTTTGGTGGTAATTAGGGGGATGTACAGTGCGTGGGCCTTTCTGTTCTTTCCATGTGTTTGATACCATTCCATTCACTCTATTCCAGCTATTATTATGAGCCGTCCTCCCCTCACTAGGCTCCTATGTGGTACTGTATATGTTCACAGAGCCCTGGTCTGAAATAACAAGCAAAATTCTGCTTCAATAAATCACAATATAAAGTATAGGGCCGAAGCCACAGGTTTAACCTGGGAATGTTATTTACAGCTCTCAGAGCTATACTGTAAGTCAGAGCAGCAAGTGACTAGAAGTACATTATACTACTGTACTGCTCTGAGAGGGATAGTAGTGGATAGTGCTACATTTATGGTAGACTGAAGACAAATCCATTTCACAGCATCGGAATATAGGTTTTATGGTGTGTTCTATATTTATTTATCAAATAGCCATGAAGAACATGGTTCTATTAGAATCGATCTAATTGCAAAAACGTATGTGCAACAACTCAACCTCTCTCCATTGAATGTTGGTCGAGTGACAGAAAGTCCTGGGTTAAACTGAAGAGAACCGGGATTATGAACACCTGTTAACCTTCTGGCACTGTATGGAAGTGAACCAGGCAAAGATAAAACCAAGGCATACCATGTCGCTTTGTGTAAACATTAGTAGCAAGACAAGAATAGAGAAACAGTGTTGTGTATGTTGGATAACTGCTTACCTTCACTGAGTGGGTCCAGTGTGTGGATCATAAGCTGAAAAATGCTGTTTCTCATCAGGCTGTTGTGCAGGGAGGCTGAGCTGCCACCTCTCTGGAGTCGTGGCCTAGCCTGCAAAAGGAGGTCAACGCTGTCAACAAACAATGGCACTATTACACAATCCTTTCAAGTCCTTGGCTGTTCCCCTAAGGAAATACCTGAAGGACAAAGGCTTGTGGCACCTGGCCACACGACTGGACAGTATTCCAGGTGTGACAAAACTAGGGCCTGTAGGACATGCCTTGTTGATAGTGTTGTTTAGAAGGCAGAACAGAGCTTTATTATAGACAGACTTCTTCCCATCTTAGCTACTGTTGCATCAACATTTTTTGACCATGACAGTTTACAATCCAGGGTTACTCCAAGCAGTTTAGTCACCTCAATTTACTCAATTTCCACATTATTTATTACAAGATTTAGTTGAGGTTCAGGGTTTAGTGAATGATTTGTCCCAAATACAATGCTTTTAGTTATAGAAATACTTAGGGCTAACTTATTTATTTCCACTCATTCTACTGGCTGCAGACCCTTTTTAAATGTTGCAATGATTTCACCCACTGTATTAGCTGACGTGTACAGTGTTGAGTCATCCACATACATAGACACACAGGCTTTACTTAGAGCCAGTGACATGTCATGACAGCTGCACTGGGGAATTCCTGATTCTACCTGGATTGTGTTGGAGAGGCTTCCATTAAAGAAACCCTCTGTGTTCTGTAAGACAGGTAACTCTTTATCCACAATATATCAGGGGGTGTAAATCCATAACACATACGTTTTGCCATCAGCAGACTATGATCGATAATGTCAAAAGCCATACTGAAGTCTAAAACAGCTCCCACAAACTTTTATATCATCAATTTCTCTCAGCCAATTTCTCTCAGACTCTCAGCCAAACCTCAGCCAGTCATTTGTGTTAAATGTCCTTCCCTATAAGCGTGCAGAAAGTCTGTCAATTGTTTAATGTAAAATAGCATTGTATCTGGTCAAACAACATTTTATCCAAAAGTTTACAAAGGGTTGGTAACAGGCTGAATTGGTTTGCTATTTGAGACAGTAAAGGGGGCTTTACTATTCTTGAGTAGCGGAATGACTTTTGCTTCCCTTTAGGTCTGAGGGCACACAATTTACGTACATTTGAAGTCGGAAGTTTACATACACTTAGGTTGGAGTCATTAAAACTAGTTTATCAACCACTCCACAAATTTCTTGTTCACAAACTATAGTTTTGGCAAGTCGGTTACGACATCTACTTTGTGAATGACATAAGTAATTTGTCCAACAATTGTTTACAGACAGATTATTTCACTTATAATTCATTGTATCACAATTCTAGTGGGTCTACATAAAAGTTTACATACAAGTTTACATACACAAGTTGACTGTGCCTTTAAACAGCTTGGAAAATTCCAAAATATTATGTAATGGTTTTAGAAGCTTGTGATAGGCTAATTGGCATCATTTGAGTCAATTGGAGGTGCACCTGTGGATGTATTTCAAGGCCTACCTTCAAACTCAGTGCCTCTTTGCTTGAAATCATGTGAAAATCAAAAGAAATCAGCCTTGACCTCAGAAATAGGTCTGGTTCATCCTTGGGAGCAATTTCCAAACGCCTGAAGGTACCACGTTCATCTGTACGAACAATAGTGACAAGTATAAACACCATGGGACCACGCAGCCGTCATACCGCTCAGGAAGGAGACGCGTTCTGTCTCCTGGAGATGAACGTACTTTGGTGCGAAAAGTGCAAATCAATCCCAGGACCTTGTGAAGATGCTGGAGGAAACAGGTACAAAAGTATCTATAGCCACAGTAAAACCAGTCCTATATCGACAACCTGAAAGGCCGCTCAGCAAGGAAGAAGCCCCTGCTCCGAAACCGCCATAAAAAAAGCAAGACTGCGGTTTGCAACTGCACATGGGGACAAAAACCACACTTTTTGGAGAAAAGTTCTCTGGTCTGATGAAACAAAAATAGAACTGTTTGGCCATAATGACCATCGTTATGTTTGGAGGAAAAAAAGGGGAGGCTTGCAAGCCGAAGAACACCATCCCAACCGTGAAGCACGGGGGTGGCAGCATCATGTTGTGGCGGTGCTTTGCTGCAGGAGGGACTGGTGTACTTCACAAAATATATTGCATCATGAGGATGGAAAATGAAGTGGATATATTGAAGCAAAATCTCAAGACATCAGTCAGGAAGTTAAAGCTTGGTCGCAAATGGGTCTTTCAAATGGACAATGACCCCAAGCATACTTCCAAAGTTGTGGCACAATGGCCTAAGGACAACAAAGTCAAGGTATTGGAGTGGCCATCACAAAGCCCTGACCTCATTCCTATAGACAATTTGTGGGCAGAACTGAAAAATCGTGTGCAAGCAAGGAGGCCTACAAACCTGACACAGTTACACCAGCTCTGTCAGGAGGAATGGGCCAAAATTCACCCAACTTATTGTGGGAAGCTTGTGGAGGCTACCCGAAACGTTTGACCCAAGTTAAACAATTTAACGGCAATACTACCAAATACTAATTGAGTGTATGTAAACTTCTGACCCACTAGGAATGTGATGAAAGAAATAAAAGCTGAAATAAATAATTCTCTCTACTATTATTCTGACATTTCACATTTTTAAAATAAAGTGGTGATCCTAACTGACCTAAGACAGGGAATTTTTACTAGGATCAAATGTCAGGAATTGTGAAAAACTGAGTTTAAATGTAGTTGGCTAAGGTGTATGTAAACTTCTGACTTCAACTGTAGGCTTAGATTGAAGATATAGCAAATAGGAGTGGCAATATCGTCTGCTATTTTCCACAGTAATTTTCCATTCAAGTTGTCAGACCCAGGTGGCTTGTCATTATTGATAGACAACAATAATGTTTCACCTCTTCCACACTTACTTTTCAGAAATCAAAATTACAAATGCTTGTCTTTAATAATTTGGACAGTTATACTTGGATGTGTAGTGTCGGCATGATGGAGCTGAGTTTGCCTTTTTGCAAACTCCAAAGCTTTTTACTATCATTCTTTATATATTTTATATCTTTGTTTCACAGTTTATTCTTTTTTTTCAGTTTAGTCACATGATTTCTGAATTTGCAGTACGTTTGCCAATCGGTCGTGCAGCCACACTTATTTGCCATTCCTTTTGCCTCATCCCTCTCTTTAATTCCTCATCAATCCACGGGGATTTAACAGTTTTTACAGTCATTTTCTTAATGGGTGCATGCTTATTAGTAACTGGAATAAGCAATTTCATAAGTGTCAAGTGCAGCGTCTGGTTGCTCCGCATTACACACCACAGACCTGCAAATATTATTTATATCCTCAACATAGGAATCACCACAAAACGTATTGTATGACCTCGTGTATATACTATATTAGGTTCAGCTTTTGGAACTTTGGTTTCCCTAGATATGGCTACTATATTGTGATCACTACATCCGATGGATTTGGATACAGCTTTAAAGCAGATTTCTGCAACATTAGTAAAGATGTGATCAATGCATGATTTAATTTAATTCCTGTGTTGTTTGTAAATACCCTGGTTGGTTGACTGATAACCTGAACAAAGTTTCAGGCACTGGTTACAGATTAAAGCTTTTTTTTGTGGGCAGCTTGATGAAAGCCAGTCGATATTAAGGTCACCCAGAAAATATACCTCTGTTGAAAATCACATGCATGTCATACATATTTTCCGGAAACTGACTGTTAGCACTTGATGGTCTATAGCAGCTTCCCTCAAGAATGGTGAGGCTGGTGAACCTGTAGCCATATTACTTCAATAGTATTTAACATGAGATGCTCTCTAAGCTTTACAGAAATGTGGCTCTGTATATAGGCTGCAACACCGCATTGGTGTTTCTGTCTTTTCTGTAGATGTTAAAGCCATGTATTGCTACCACTGTATCATTAAATGTATTATCTAAGTGAATTTCAGATAGTCAAAATACAAATGTCATCTGTTACTAGCAAGTTATTGATTTCATGAACCTTGTCACTTAGGCTATATATGTTAATGTAGGCTATTTTTATCACTTTTCTGGAATGCTAGATTTTTTGTATTGCTTTACTGGGAAGCGAATTATTATTTACTGTATGTTTGAGCTGATAGTTCAGGGTGAGCTGCACACAGTGGACTTCCTACTAGGGCACACCGCCTCAGCGCTAACAATATAACGCTGGTTCATAGACACATGATTACTGTATACAATAGATATAGGATCGACAGAGGCATTCGGGGGAGTTAGAGGGACATAAAAGTTACTTCATTGTGACTGCCAACACACCTGGGATTATGTACATTTTCTGCAGCATTACTACAACTCACCATTACAACGGTATCTGAGCTGGGGTTGAGTCATTGATAAGTCATTGTCTCAACGCAGCCTTGAAATGTGTGGACAGAGTCTAGGAGCGAAGATGATTTGGATGGACTCCGTCATTCATGTAGAGCATCTTCTGTTTCCAAAAGGTGTCAAAGTTATCTACAAAAGATATTCCAACAGAGCTACAGGAAACTTTTAGCCAGGTGTGTAATGCTAGTAGCCTGCTGAATCTTCCACACCCACGGCCCAACGTTGGTACCAGACCTGAAATAATTGCCAGCTTTTGGGAATTTTTCAGAGCTAGCCCTCCTTTAAAATACATTTTCAGCAGTTCCGAGTTAGTCATAGCCCTCCTAGACCCCACATAGACTGTGTCAGCTCCCGGCAGCTGTCGCAGAATGGTTGGAAGCAGCCTTGTTATGCTCCAGGATAGCAAAGGGTTTTTGCCCCAGGAACTGAGATGTTTCTTACCATAGAGCTGCGAATGGCGACAGCTAGTGCAATGGCCGACGAGGTCCGGCCGTTCTTTCACAAAACTCTCGAGGACTGAAGGGCGGTGGGACCCGAGCCAGCTGTAGTATACATCGTGGATGATGAATGAGATGGAGTATTAGACAGTCTCACGGTCTGATGAGGGGGAGCTCTGAGGATCTGAACCTGAGGTAGAAGCCACAGGAGAGGGAGACAGAACAGAAGGCGCAGGTACCTCTGGATCCGATCTCATATCAGAAGCCCCCAGGGAAGAAGGCGCCAGAACCTCTGGATTCAGGGCAGCGAAGCTGTTTCTAGACTGAGTCCAGTCCGGGCTTAACTTCGACAAGGAGGCCCCCGTTGCCAGAGGTTGCTGTTTTCGACTTCCACTGCGAGTGACATATCTCCATGGCTGGTTGGTAGGATTGAGAACAGGAACATCCACCAAGTCATTCAGGAGCATCCTACTAACTCCATTCTCTAGGGAAGGGGAAGACTCCTTCGGGGAGGGATCCCTGCAGAGTACCGGCCAGTCGGCTATGGAGAGCCGACACGGCAGTGACACTTCTACCAGGCCAGAGCGACGTTCGGCTACTGGGGTTGAAGAGAAAGAAAATGTAGGCAGCCGTGAATTCCCCAGTAGCTTGTGTAAGTCTGCTACATGTTTGCTAAGAGTAGCCACTTTGCTCCTGTAGTCCTCTGCAAGCAAACAGTTGCTATATTGAAAGTCTGGGAGATCCACATTGCCCCGGAATAAAGCAAAATAAACACAGCTCCTGTAGCGTTGAATACGTTTGTTAGCATCCTCCGTTTGAGGCTACAGGCTAGCTAGGCTAGCTAAGCTAGCTGGGCTTCCTTGTCTCTCTACATGACAGGGAATTCTCAACTTTTCTGAGAGAGAATTACACGGCTATTAAAACTGTCAGGCCAAGGTAAGCCTACACCAAACACACAATTAATGTGAATGTTTGTAAAATTCCAATGTGAAAAATGTATTGTAACTCAGGCTAGTAAAACACGTTTCGTCAACTGCCTTCGTCAAGGCTGCATGGGATTTCTGTTAATGCAACTCTGTGCAGCCAATGGCAATGTCCGCTTTAGGTACAGTATATTGTCAGGAGCCGCTTGTGGATTTGACAGCTCTAACGCAGTTCCACCTCCAACACAGCAATCAAAGCCCTTTCTGACAGGTCTACTGTGCCTAATACCATAATCTTTAATGAGACTCTGTTGCATATGATTCACCGTTCATCCTTTGCATGAAAGCCAGAAGCTTTCATGCTAAATGTAAGCTTAATTCAATAGCAGCTAATGCTAAAACAGGCACAGGGCCAGGGGTATCAGACAGAATGCACCACTCCATAGGTTAAAGCAACCGATTACAACTAAAGTGGTCATCATGATATCGCCAAAATAGCCTTGCCAAGGTTACTCTGGTGGTTTGAGCTGAACTTGAGATATGTGGGATATCGGCCACCGTCATAGGCGTCAGCTGTTTTGAGTGTGCCCGCTTTGGCTGGCCTGTGGTGATGCTTCGGCCCAATCTGGAGGTGTCAGCTGCTAATTCTTAAGGCCATATGGTTGTGAGCGGGTTGGGACACACAAGACTGTCTGCGCTGTTTGTGAAAGGCCACAAGGATGCAGCTTAGTGGAATCCGCTGAGAATTCTCCTTTTGCTGTTCAAAACAGTTTTGGGGCCTTTTTGGACAAAATGTAAAGTTAATATTTCATTGTTGCCTATATTGGTTCTCAGGACTTTTAGCAAAACACTCTCTGATCAATAACTTTATTTTTAGCATTTTGGATATATTAACTGGTCTTCAAGTGTTTGAAACTGTAGGCATCATTGTATAATAACTCAGTAGCACTAGTGACGTACTGAGAGAGTAATATTTGAATTGCAAAGACAGACCCGAGTGGAGCAGCGGTCTAAGGCACTGCATCTTGGTGTAAAAGGCATCACTACAGTCCCTGGTTTGAATCCAGGCTGTGTCACATCCGGGCCGTGATTGGGAGTCCTATAGGCCAGCGCACAATTGGCCCATCGTTGTCTTGGTTTGGCCGAGGTAGGCCGTCATTGTAAATAACAATTTGTTCTTAACTGACTTGCCTAGTTAAATAAATGTTCAATAGAAAAGTTTTACGAGAGAGATAGAGATACTACAGGCAGGTTGGACCCATAAAACAGAGAACGCATGGTTCTTGAGTACAGTATGGAAGGAGAGAAAGAAGTTAGACTAGCCATAGAGACACAGACATACACATAGACAAACCAGACAGGACCTACCGACAGCTTGCTCTCATCCTCTGGTGCCCCGGGACTCACAGCCTTCACATCGAAGAAAAGAGAGAGGGAGAAAGAAAAAGAGCACATAGATGTGAAGCATGCCTTTACAATCCAGAGACAGGCAGATGAAGACAGTAGAGAGACATTAGTGTCGTAGTGATGATGATTTGACGAGAATGGATTCAAGAGACTGACACCACTGCAGCGCTGTGTCTACTGTATGTCAGTCATTATATAGCTGACCAAGATAGGCTCCTGATTAAAAATGTGTTTCTCAGCAGGCTCTTGAGATTTATCAGCCAAATGGAAAACCACTCAAGCTATTCTTAATCCCAAACTATAGGCAAATCCATGGGGAAAAAAGGGGTTAAAGTAATGGCAGACATGCATGAAGATGGCCGCCCCCCATGTACTTACCATGGTTGCCTCATTTGCTAAGTTTGTCGTATTATACATCGCTCTCCATTAAGCTTTTTTTGTATCAACATTCTTTAGCATACATGATCCCAATTCCAGCTCCAAGACGGCGGCAAATTTAAAAAAAAAATGAAGGTAGATTGTGCCGATTTATTAAAATCGATAGTTACATATCACAATATTATTTTGGCCGAAATTATATCAATAAATTGACTCCAAGAATCTATTTGTAAGGGCCTCCCGGGTGGCGCAGTGGTCTAGGGCACTGCATCGCAGTGCTAACTGTGCCACCAGAGTCTCTGGGTTCGCGCCCAGGCTCTGTCGCAGCCGGCCGCGACCGGGAGGTCCGTGGGGCGACGCACAATTGGGCTAGCGTCGTCCGGGTTAGGGAGGGTTTGGCCGGTAGGGATATCCTTGTCTCATCGTGCTCCAGCGACTCCTGTGGCGGGCCGGGCGCAGTGCGCGCTAACCAAGGGGGCCAGGTGCACGGTGTTTCCTCCGACACATTGGTGCGGCTGACTTCCGGGTTGGAGGCGCGCTGTGTTAAAGAAGCAGTGCGGCTTGGTTGGGTTGTGCTTCGGAGGATGCATGGCTTTCGACCTTCGTAATTCGTAATTACTAGCGATTGGATACCACGAAAATTGGGGAGAAAAGGGGATAAAATTTAAAAAAATAAAAAATACAAAAAAAAATCTATTTGTAAATAAATATACAGTATATATTGTGTACTTTATTTTATTCTAAGTAGAGTTAGCTGGCGCTAGTCGGCTGTACCTGCTCCAAAACTCTGGTATTTTTCATTCTATAGCTAGTTCTAAATCTTTGTTTTAAATAGTGAGCCAACATGTTTTCATCACTTTTATTTCAAAGACTTATCAAAACGAACTTCTCATGCATCTCTGCAGCAGACGACGACAATTTGAAAAAAATACAAACTAGATTGGGCTGATTTATTAAAATCGATACAGTGAGCAAAATGTTTGGAACATGAAATCGCAATAAAATTGCCGTATTGAATCGCAATACATATAGAATCGTGAAAATCGTGAGAATCGCAATACATATCATATCAGTAACTAAGAATTGTGATAAAAATCATATCATGAGGTCCCTGTTAACTCCCAGCCCTGACGTCATATCTGAATTCCTCCATCAAAACAAAGCAGTGCGACAGAAACAACAACACAGAGTTACACATGGAATAAACAAGCGTACAGTCAATAACACAATAGAAAGAAAAAAGTCTATATACAGTGTGTGCAAATGGCATGAGGAGGTATAGCAATAAATAGGCCATAGTAGCAAAGTAATTACAATTTAGCAGATTAACACTGGAGTGATAGATGAGCAGATGATGATGAGCAGATGATGGTGTGTAAGTAGTGATACTGGTGTGCAAAAGAGCAGCAAAGTAAATAAAAACAATGTGGGGGTGAGGTAGGGGAGATTGGGTGGGCTATTTACAGATGAACTATGTACAGCTGCAGCGATCGGTTAGCTGCTCAGATAGCTGATGTTTAAAGGTAGTGAGGGAAATGTAAGTCTCCAGCTTCAGCGATTTTTGCAGTTCGTTCCAGTCGCTGGCAGCAGAGAACTGGAAGGGAAGGCAGCCAAAGGAGGTGTTGGCTTTGAGGATGACCAGTGAGTTATACCTGCTGGAGCGCGTGCTACGGGTGGGTGTTGTTATCGTGACCAGTGAGCTGAGATAAGGCGGAGCTTTACCTAGCATAGACTTATAGATGACCTGGAGCCAGTGGGTCTGGCGACGAATATGTAACGAGGGCCAGCCGACTAGAGCATACAGGTCGCAGTGGTGGGTGGTATAAGGCGCTTTGGTAACAAAACGGATGGCACTGTGATAGACTGCATCCAATTTGCTGAGTAGAGTATTGGAAGCTATTTTGTAGATGAAGTCGAGGATCGGTAGGATAGTCAGTTTTACTAGTGTAAGTTTGGCGGAGTGAGTGAAGGAGGCTTTATTGCGAAATAGAAAGCCGATTCTAGATTTGATTTTGGTTTGGAGATGTTTGATATGAGTCTGGAAGGAGAGTTTACAGTCTAGCCAGACACCTAGGTATTTGTAGTTGTCCACATATTCTAGGTCAGAACCGTCCAGAGTAGTGATGCTTGTCGGGCGGGCGGGTGCGGGCAGCGAACGGTTGAAAAGCATGCATTTGGTTTTGCTAGCGTTTAAGAGCAGTTGAAGGCCACAGAAGGAGTGGTGTATGGCATTGAAGCTCGTTTGGTGGTTAGTTAACCCAGTGTCCAAAGAAGGGCCAGATGTATACAGAATGGTGTTGTCTGCGTGGAGGTGGATCAGGGAATCACCCGCAGCAAAAGCGACATCGTTGATATATACAGAGAAAAGGGTCGGCCCGAGAATTGAACGCTGTGGTACCCCCATAGAGACTGCCAGAGGTCCGGAAACAGGCCAGATTGTGTATGGATTGTGTATGTGTGCCATTCAGAGGGTGAATGTGAAAGACAAAATATTTAAGTGCCTTTGAACAGGGTATGGTAATAGGTGCCAGGCACACCCGTTTGTTTCAAGAACTGCAACGCTGCTGTGGTTTTCACGCTCAACAGTTTCCTGTGGGTATCAAGAATGGTCTACCACACAAAGGACATTCAGACAACTTGACACAACTGTGGGAAGTATTGGAGTCAACATGGGCCAGCATACCTGTGGAACACTTTCGACACCTTGTAGAGTCCATGCCCAACAAATTGAGGCTGTTCTGAGGGCAATATTAGTGTTCTTAATGTTTTGTACACTCAGTGTAAACTCAACTCATATTACAACCCGAATCAGTCCCCCAACAAAGTTTGTTTTAATCAAAGTAAGCACCCTGACAGTAGCCTAAGCACCCTCCTCGTATCTTCTATCCTTTGCCTAGACCTGGACCAATACACGTAACATGCAACAAAAAAATAGGGAGTGAACGATTTACACAAATGTTTAAGCTACTTTTTTTTACCACAAAGATACAGGCTACAATTTGTGTTACTCCATCGGGATCGGTGTTCCGCGGGACGGTTAAGCTAACGTAGGCTAATGCGTTTAGCATGAGGTTGTAAGTAAAAAATAAAATTTCCCAGGACATAAACATATCTGATATTGGCAGAAAAATGTAATTCTTGTTAATCTAACTGCCCTGTCCAATTTACAGTAGCTATTACAGTGAAATAATACCATGCTATTGTTTGAGGAGAGTGCACAATTTTGAACATGAAAAGTTATTAATAAACAAATTAGGCACATTTCGGCAGTCTTGATACAACATGTTGAACAGAAATGCAATGGTTCATTGGATCAGTCTAAAACTTTGCACATACACTGCTGCCATCTAGTGGCCAAAATTGCACCTGTGCTGGAATAATACATTATGGCCTTTCTCTTGCATTTCAAGATGATGGTACAAAAAAATACAAAAGAACAGTTGGTTTTTTCTTTGTATTATCTTTTACCAGATCTATTGTGTTATATTCTCCTACACTCCTTTCACATTTCCACAAACTTCAAAGTGTTTCCTTTCAAATAGTACCAATAATATGCATATCCTTGCTTCAGGGCCTGAGCTACAGGCAGTTAGATTTGGCTATGTCATTTTTGGCGAAAATTGAAAAAAAGAACCTTAAAAATTTGTCTGTGGGAAGATTTCAGACAAATTAATGGAATAGTTTCTTATCCATTTATTTTCACCTATTTATTAATCCACGGAGACTGTGATTGCCCACTGAATATCAACAAGTAAGATACAGACTAGATGCGTTACCCAACTCATTCAGAAAATATCAGAGTTGAACAAGTAGGGTCAAATGTGGAGACAAGTCTGGTTCATCCTTGGGAGCACTTTCCAAACGCCTGAAGGTACCACGTTCATCTGTACAAACAATAGTACGCAAGAATATACACCATGGGACCACGCAGCCGTCATACCACTCAGGAAGGAGACGCGTTCTGTCTCCTAGAGATGAACCTACTTTGGTGTGAAAATTGCAAATCAATCCCAGAACAGCAAAGGACCATGTGAAGATGCTGGAGGAAACAGGTACAAAAGTATCTATATCCACAGTAAAACGAGTCCTATATCGACATAACCTGAAAGGCCGCTCAGCAAGGAAGAAGCCACTGCTCCAAAACCGCCATAAAAATGTCAGCCTACAGTTTGCAACTGCACATGGGGACAAAGATTGTACTTTTTGGAGAAATGTCCTCTGGTCTGATGAAACAGAAATAAAACTGTTTGGCCATAATGACCATTGTTATGTTTGGAGGAAAAAGTGGGAGGCTTGCAAGCCGAAGAACACCATCCCAACCGTGAAGCACGGGATGGCAGCATCATGTTGTGGGGGTGCTTTGCTGCAGGAGGGACTGGTGCACTTCACAAAATAGACGGCATCATGAGGCAGGAAAAGTATGTGGATATATTGAAGCAACATCTCAAGACATCAGTCAGGAAGTTAAAGCTTGGTCGCAAATGGGTCTTCCAAATGGACAATGACCCCAAGCATACTTCCAGAGTTGTGGCAAAATGGCTTAAGGACAACAAAGTCAAGGTATTGGAGTGGCCATCACAAAGCCCTGACCTCAATCCTATAGACAATGTGTGGGCAGAACTGAAAAATCGTGTGCGAGCAAGGAGGCCTACAAACCTGACACAGTTACACCAGCTCTGTTAGGAGGAATGGGCCAAAATTCACCCAACTTATTGTGGGAAGCTTGTGGAAGGCTACCCGAAACCTTTGACCCAAGTTAAACAATTTAAAGGCAATGCTACCAAATACTAATTGAATGTATGTAAACTTCTGGGAATGTGATGAAAGAAATAAAAGCTGAAATAAATCATTCACTCTACTATTATTCTGACATTTCACATTTTTTAAATAAAGTGTTGATCATAACTGACCTAAGACAGGGAAGTTTTACTAGGATTAAATGTCAGGAATTGTGAAAAACTTAGTTTAAATGTATTTGGCTAAGGTGTATGTAAACTTCCAACTTTATGTCTCAATGTCTTCCCTGTTAAAAGTTAGAAAAAATTATAAAATGAAATAAAAAAAATGAATTTTGCCAAAAAATTGTTTCCTAAAAAACACAATGAATAAGTATTGAAATATTGCTGTTGATAATGTCCTTGAGATAAAGGACATTAAAGCATAGGTTGCAGATTTTGTCATTGCATTCATTAATTAATCAATTCATATACTCACTGCATAAAAAATAACTCCATCCCCTCTAAACATGGAACCCCTCTAAACATGGAAGAGCTGCATTTCCCACAGTGAAATCTATGTGTGCTTGGGCTGAGGCTTGGTTGGCAAGCAATGCATTGTCAAACCTGTTAAACCAAACTTCCAATATAGTTGTATTATTTTCTATGACAGGATAGGAGCAGAAGCAGGGAGACTGAGTATAGCAGGCGTACTCAACTACTACCTGAGAATGTCCGGTCACACACACATTTCCTAGGTGGTCCGGATGGACATTATAATTTATCAGTGTAGGAATAAACCCCACATTGCAACCCATGCGACCTCAAACTGTTCAAACTGTTCACACCCCTATTGTTGGCGGAGTGAATATTTTGCCATTTTAAAGCACATTTTATGCAATTCTACACAGCTCTTCATGGAGTGGAGAGAAAATGTTACAGCTTTAAACAAAATCTCCTGCAATTCTACGCATTTTGCTGTCTTATGTGCGTTCATATGATACCCGAGTGACTCAACAAAATCAATGTGGGCCCTGGGGATTAGATAGCAGCCTAATTTACCTACCTAGCTAACATGCACTAGTTGATCAACTGGACATTTCTGACAGGTTATAAATAGCTCTCTAAGGTCTGTCAGTGAATGACATAAGACGAAAACTCCCAATGCACAACCCAAAACTTATTAGGTCAGGACCCGTGGTCCGTATCGACCCCATTCTGGGTGCGGGTCCAGACCGTGATCCGCTTGTTTAGTATGGCTGGAATAGAGGGAGTAGAAGTGTGTAGGGCTCATGCGAGGATCGAATAAGCATCCCCGTCACAGGGTTCCAACACCTAAACATTTTATCTAACAAAAGGACCTAGAGCTCCCTTTTAGTCCAGATTCATCAGGACTGAACTGCTAAAACCTTCCTTAGTCATTCCATATCTGTTGAATAATCCCTGATTTAAAATAAATCCACTTAAATTCTCTGTACCTTTGTTAAAGGAAACCCAGAGAGGCAGATGGAACAGGAAAATATGCCAGATAATACTGCTTTGCTCATTAAGCCAGTGTTAAATATCATGACTAATAATCACATAGGGAGATTAGCATGTCCTCTGGAGTCACTGTGCGTGCTAATCCCGACAGCTCTGGTCCCAGTTCTTATGTAATGTCACATCAGGATCATTCCTGGAAACGGATTATGGATTATTATGTGTAAAACTGACCTCCTGTTCCTCCTGTGCAACTTCTGCTATCCACTAAAAGTCCTAAAAGTAGAAGAATTGTAGTGATCTGAATTTCACATCCACTCATTCAAATATGAGGGGATTAGCTCGTGGGACAGCAGTAGCCTAGAGGTTAGGGAGGAGGACTCCTGTTTGCTGGTTCAAGCGACACAAAAATGCGACACAAATGCGATGGCTGTGCGACACAAAAATGGGAATGGAACTGAACTGGCAGCTGGAAGGCTGCTGGTCTCTGATACCATGTATAGGGCTCTGTGTTTTGGGAAATTAAATGAGGCACTGTGTATTTACAGCATTATCCCGCTAGTGTCTCCAATCAATCAATTAATCAATCAACGTCTGTTTGTGTAGTATTTGTAGATTCGTGATTCTACACCTCACTTTGCTTACGCTGATCCTCTCCAACAAACTCAATCTCTGGTCATCGGAAATTGTAAAAATGAGTAAATTAGGGGCAGTTAAAGGAGAAAGTCAGTGAAACCAACCATGGAAGTACAAAGAAAAGAATAGATAGGCTAATTCAAGATCAGAATATCGCTTGAAAAATAAAGTGCCAATACCCCGCTGGGATGCTTGTTGCAGGTTAACAATAATACAGTACATGCTGCAAAACTATTACAATACCTTAGACTAAAAAATAAACTGTGCAATAGACCGCTATCTGAAGTCAAGAAATAAAACAAATGAAAAAGCATCTCCATAATTACAGACGAATCTAATGACCAATAGCCTATGTTCTTCTTATTTTGTGTCTTCCAAAAAAAGAGCTGGGTGAAGAAGTAAAAGTTGTCCTGGATGTTAAAATGTATTTACAGTCAGTTAATATTCAGTGTTGGAAAGTACAGCACAGACCAGTTAATCGTAAAAGTGTGCATACATTTAATCAGGTCATTGATAAACTCAACACATATTACAACCCGGATCAGTGCAAAAGAAAGTTTGTTTCAATCAACCAGCTCCCCAATTTAAGGCAATAAGGATTTTTGATCGCCAACAAGTGATCAGTTTGAAAGTAAGCACCCTCCAGTTATATTCTATTCCTGGCCTGGTTTCAACAAAGAATGTTACAGAGAAATGGACCAATACACACAGCATGGAAACCAAAATGTGGATTGAACGATTTATGCAACTGCAGGTATTTTTTTCAGTCACTTCAGTGCCTTGCAAAAGTATTCATCCCCCTTGGCGTGTTTCCTATTTTGTTGCATTACAACCTGTAATTTAAATAGATTTTTATTTGGATTTCATGTAACGGACATACACAAGATAGTCCAAATTGGTGAAGTGAAATGAAAAAAATTACTTTGCTATGAAGCCCCTACATATGATCTGATGCAACCAATTACCTTCAGAAGTCACATAATTAGTTAAATAAGGTCCACCTGTGTGCAATCTAAGTGTCACATGATCTGTCACATGATCTCAGTATATATACACCTGTTCTGAAATGCCCCAGGGACTGCACCACCAAGCAAGCGGCACCATGAAGACCAAGGAGCTCTTCAAACAGGACAGGGACAAAGTTGTGGAGAAGTACAGATCAGAAAAAAAATGGCCATCAAGGAAAACGCTATGTCTAGCGCAAACCCAACACCTCTCATCACCCGAGAACAACATCCCCACAGTGAAGCATGGTGGTGGCAGCATCATGCTGTAGGGATGTTTTCCATTGGCAGGGACTGGGAAACTGGTCAGAATTGAAGGAATGATGGATGGTGCAAAATACAGGGAAATTCTTGAGGGAAACCTGTTTCAGGCTTCCAGAGATGTGAGACTGGGACAAAGGTTTACCTTCCAGCAGGACAATGACCCTAAGCATACTGCTTAAAGCAACACTCAAGTGGTTTAAGGGGAAACATTTCCATGTCTTGGAATGGCCTAGTCAAAGCCCAAACCTCAATTCAATTGAGAATGACTTAAAGACTGCAGTATGACTTAAAGATTGCTGTACACCAGCTGGAACCCATCCAACTTGAAGAAGCTGGAGCAGTTTTGCCTTGAAGAATGGACAAAAATCCCAGTGGCTAGATGTGCCCAAGCTTATAGAGACATACCCCAAGAGACTTGCAGCTGTAATTGCTGCAAAAGGTGGCTCTACAAAGCATTGACTTTGGGGGGGTGAATAGTTATGCACGCTCAAGTCTTCTGTTTTTCTGTCTTATTTCTTGTTTGTTTCACAATAAAACATATTTTACATCTTCAAAGTGGTAGGCATGTTGTGTAAGTCAAATGATACAAACCCCCCAAAATCCATTTTAATTCCAGGTTGTAAGGCAACAAAATAGGGAAAATGCCAAGGGGGTGAATACTTTCGCAAGCCACTGTAAGCAGTGTAGGCTACATTTTGTGCTAATTTGCCTGTGAGATAATGGAAGTCAAATTAATGGAATAATTCTCGGAGACTGTGACCTGTAGACTTCCAGTCATTGTGCCAGCTAGCAATGGCTCGCGAAACGACCTTCAATTTTCTTCAAACTGCACACAAAGACATAAAAATGTCAAAAGCTCGCACTATCCCTTTAATACAGTAATAATTTATAATCTGCTATAATTTATTTACAGTATTGGTTATGTGTTGGTGTCTGTATACAAAATTGTCACAAGCTTATCGTAATACCAAATGACCAACACTGTATGTAAACACATTATGCTTGCGGTTGCTATCAAATCAAGCTCTTGGTTGTCTAAAATTGGTGAAACGATACATTATCATAGTCTAACCAGATGCCAAAGGCTAGTTCTCTTTTCAATGCGAAAATGGGAGGCCTGGTTTCTAATCCAAGATGTTGTCGTGAAAAGCCTGCAAGGGTCGACCAGCACGTGCTTACAGTGCGGCTGTCTGTCACAGGCAGTCACCCCTATAAGAACTATCTAAATGCGCTGCATCTGCATTTTTTATTTTGACAGGGAGTCAATGCTGAGACCAAGGTCTATTTTCCAGATGAGCCCTGTTTAGCACACCTATACATATCAAAATAAAATATACACATTAAACTACACACGTAGGCATGAAGCTGTTGAGCAGCAAGACTGAGCTTTTTTTCGCCTCTGCCACAAGGCTTCTTAGATTTGCCTAGAGAAGATAATAATAATGATCTTCAAGGAAAGGCACAAGTCAAAAAGCTACCCACTTGCTAATTAGTAGCCCCTTCATTTTTCTAACAAGCACAACTAATTACAGGAAATGCCACATCCACTGATTTCCCACAAGGCAATGCTCCACATGCCCACAGCACTAATCCAAATTGCTCTCCCTCCAATCAGGCTGCTCTTGTTGATTGGAGGCCAGATAAATAACACCGTGTCATTTTCACAAATGCATGCTTCAAGCACATACATTTATTGATAAGTATGGCCTGTATTAGTACATTAGTTCACAGGCAATAAATTGGTTGATGTTGCTGTTTTTATGGATGATTCTGCTGCAAAACCTACTTCCCCCTAAGGGATAATAACACTTTATACAACTATTACTATTACTACTGGGAGTGGTGTTTTTACTTAAGTAAAAAATACTTTAAAGTACTAATTAAGTAATTTTGGGGAGTCTAATATTAAGCAAACCATATGTCCCCATTTTCTTGTTTTTTAAATTCATGGATAGCCAGGTGCACACTCCAACATTCAGATACAATTTACAAACGAAGCATGTGTGTTTAGTGAGTCCACCAGATCAGAGGCAGTAGGGATGACCAGGGATGTTCTGTTGATAAGTGTGTGAATTTACCTATTTCATTTACTTTGATACTGAAGTATATTTTAAACCACATACTTTTAGACTTTTACTCAACTAGGATTATACTGGGTGACTTTTACTTTTATCTGAGTCATTTTCTATTAAGGTATCTTTACTTGTATGTATGACAATTGGATACTTTTCCCACCACTGCTACTTGACATTTCCATCTAAAAGGACCCATGAGCACCAACATGTGAAGTTCATATGAGCATGTCAAATTGGGTGTCAAATAAAAGCTAACAGTCTATATCTTTAAAAAAAATAAGGCATATACAGTGGCAAGAAAAAGTATGTGAACCCTTTGGAATTACCTGGATTTCTGCATAAATTGGTCATCAAATGATATTTGATCGTCATCTAAGTCACAATAGACAAACACCGTGTGCTTAAACTAAGAACACACAAATGATTGTATTTTCTTGTCTATATTGAATACATAATTGAACCCTTCACAGTGTAGGTTGGAAAAAGTATGTGAACCCCTAGGCTAATGACTTCTCCAAAAACTAATTGGAGTCAGGAGTCCAATCAATTAGATGAGATTGGAGATGTTGGTTAGAGCTGCCTAGCCCTAATTAAAACACTCACAAAATTGGAGTTTGCTATTCACAAGAAGCATTGCCTGATATGAACCATTCCTCAAACAAAGGAGATCTCATAGGACCTAAGATTAAGCATTTTTGACTTGCATAAAGTTGGAAAGGGTTACAAAAGTATCTCTAAAAGCCTTGATGTTCATCAGTCCACGATAAGACAAATTGTCTATAAATGGAGAAAGTTCATCACTGTCACTATCCTTAGGGTTTGGCCATAAGGGAAAGATCACTGCAAGAGCACAGCGCAGAATGTTCAATGAGGTTAAAAAGAATCCTAGAGTGTCGGCTAAAGACTTAGAGAAATATCTGGAACATGTTAACATCTCTGTTGACGAGTCTACAATACGTAAAACACTAAACAAGAATGGTGTTCATGGGAGGACACCATTTTTGGACAGCCACTGCTGTCCAAAAAAAACATTGCTGCATGTCTGAAGTTTGCAAAAGTGCACCTGGATTTTCCACAGCGCTACTGGCAAAATATTCTGTGGAAGGATGAAACTACAGTTGTTGTTTGCAAGGAACACACAACACTATGTGTGGAGAAAAAAAGGCACAGCACACCAACATCAAAAACCTATCCCAACTGTAAAGTATGGTGGATGGAGCATCATGGTTTGGGGCTGCCTCAGGACCTGGACAGCTTGCTATCATCGTGGGAAAACGAATTCCCAAGTTTATCAAGACATTTTGCAGGAGAATGTTAGGATTTCTGTCTACCAATTGAAGCTCAACAGAAGTTGGGTGTTGCAACAGGACAATGACCCAAAACACAGAAGTAAATCAACAACAGCATGGCTTCAACAGAAGAAAATCCGCCTTCTGGAGTGGCCCTGTCAGAGTCCTGACCTAGCGGACACCCCATTCTTTCTGCAGACATCTTTGAATCTTAATTTGGAGCAGATATTTAACTGAGGGGGTTGCATAAAAAACGGGAGATTTTACTGTAATTCTGTTTCCAAACTTTGCATCTACACAGTTTTTCCAGTAAATTTGTTTTTGTGAAATACATTTTCTGTGTAAATTGTTCAAAGTTTGTTAAACTTTTAAATCAATGCTTTTTGTTTGGTATACATTTTGAAGTGGAAAATCTGAATCAAAGTGTAATTCCATTTACGTGGAATTGCCCTACTACTAATACTACTACTGTTGCTGTTCCTGCTACTAACACTACTACTACTAAAAAAGAAGTTGAACTATATGGGAATGACAGTGATTTCAATGCATAAACAAAGTCAGTGGGAGATAAAACAGAAGTCTTCAAGGATTTCAAATGTGGTGTTCAGGTTGGAACACTAAGTACTCATTCTTTCACAATCATCATTCAGGGCCCTTGTCCTGACACATCCCTACCTGATGAAGATCTAAGTTGTGCTTCAGGTGCATGCAAGGTATCCTTTCAATGGTCAGCCTCCACTTGCACTGTTGAGCTCTTGTTCCACCTTTTTAGTTAGGGCTATAATATTAATTTTATATTCATTGTTGTTGGTTATTTGACCCAAGAGTATCTGCCTTGTTGGCAAAGTCTGGTCGACCGGCAACGCTCTCATCTCCGGACCACACAAGCCCCCTGGCGACGGGTTTTGAGACCCGTCTTAGCCCCTACTAACCCTGTCTCCCTCTCTATACTTTACCACTAACCTGTCTTTTAAAAAGTAAAAGGGGATCAGTTCCAAACTCTTTTTTAAAATGATCTGCCTTTGGTTTTAGTTCCACCGTATTATCAATACCAATCTAACATGATCCGGATAAACTATTGCTACTGTCCCTCTGTGGTCTCCATGTTGAGGCAGCACTTTTTGGGACGACATGTCATTGGCACAGCTGTCACTTAATACCAACAGCATTTCCTGTTGCTTTGTCAGCATGTCAGTTCACGGTCATCTCCAATGCGGGTCGGGTCGCAGATAGCAAACCTTACCTCGGCAAACACCAGGAAGCCCATATCTGTCTCTATCAGCAGCAGAGACACGTGTCACACACTACAATATGACACTTACTATAGGCATGGCAACATGCTGATGCAGCCCTTTCGTGTCACCTTAAAGTAGACATCCACCTGCTCCCTGCTCCCATTTCAGACTAACCCAATGAGTTGAGGCCTATTGAACATGGAGGGCTTAAAGCAGATTCATTTACAGAATTGTTCTTCTCCTAATTAGCTCATTAGAGTCATGCATTTTTAAGGGAATGAAAGTGAGGACCTTTTAATTTAATCTCAGCAACAAATCCTGACTGGTTTCACATTAGCAGCAATGTCAGGTCAGTCTAATACTGTAAAACCCACTGTGTTCAGTGCTATGCAGGGAACATTTTACTGCATATTCTAAACTGAGGTGATTTGAACCATGACTTGAGAGACTGACGTAAGTGTTAGAGGCGCTGCTAACACTCTCTCACAGCAGTTTAGCGAGACCGACAGAATTACAGCACAAAATCCCTTCGGGATGAACACTGATCATGCGAACCCACCTAGAATCCCCTCCTAACCCCCACGTACAGTACAACCCCCCCCCCCCCCCCCCCCCATGAACGATTTGTAATTTCATACTGGTGAATAGCAGTGTCTAACAGTGGCTATACTAGCTAATACGACCAGGCTTTCAAAATAGTCAGCATCGATTGAGCTTCCAGTTTCTCATTCGTCTCGGTTCTTCACCTTGAGTATCCTTGCCACATGTGACGCTAAAACTTGAAAAAAATACCCAGGCCAGCAGGATTGCTTTACATGCATCTAAGAGGCTAACGCAACTAAATCTGGATGTTATGATCTATTTGACATTTCCCGTTTGTTTTGAAATACAATTATCGAAGAGAAACCCTGCCTCTCTGTCATATTACTGGAATTCAAATATCACTGGGCACACACTGGTTGAATCAACGTTGTTTCCATGTCATTTCAATGAATTACGTTGAACCAATGTGGAATAGACGTTGAATTGACGTCTGTGCCCTGTGGGATAAGCCAATACGGTCTGCCTACTGTCTAAAATTATGGATTTGAGGCTTTCTGTATTGCACTGTAGTGTCTTAGATCTAATCAAGATTAGACATTCCAAGGTTATTCTGAGATGAAGCAGTCAAAAATGCATTTGTATCACCCTGGTCCAGTGTTTGATGTTTGGGTATACAGTACATTGGGATATGGTTGAGAGTGATGAGGCAAAAGGTATGGCAAATTAAGAAATCATGTGATGAAACTAAATAAAAATAATCTATACTATGAAACATAGATACATTTCATAAAGAATGATAGTAAAAAGCTTTGGCATACCTTAAATTTAATTTTGGGGGGGGAAAGCCAACTCGGCTCCATCATTCATTGAATCAGATAGCTCATTCATCACAAAACCCACTGATATTGCCAACTACTTTAATGACTTTTAAGATAAGACAAGATAAGCAAACTTATGGGTGACATGCCAGCAACAAACGCCGACACTACACATCCAGGTATATCTGACCAAATTATGAAACACAAGAATTGTACTTTTGAATTCCGTAAAGTCAGTGTGGAAGTGGTGAAAAAAAGTATTATTGTCTATCAATAACAACAATGACAAGCCACCGGGGTCTGACAATCTGCATGGAAAATTACTGAGGATAATAGCGGACGATTTTGCCACATCTTCAATTTAAGCCTACTAGAAAGTTTGTGCCCTCGGGCCTGGAAGGAAGCTGAAGTCATTCCGCTACCCAAGAATAGTAAAGCCCCCTTTACTGGCTCAAATAGCCGACCAATCAGCCTATAGCCGACCAGTTACCAACCGTTAGTAAACTTCTGGCAAAAATTGTGTTTGATCAGTTACAATGCTATTTCACAGTAAACAAATTGACAACAGGCTTTCACTTATAGGGAAGGACACTCAACAAGCACAGCACTTACACAAATGACTGATGATTGGCTCAGAGAAATGGATGATAAAATGATGGTGGGGGATGTCTTGTTAGACTTCAGTGCAGCTTTTGACATTATCGATCATAGTCTGCTGCTGGAAAAACATACATGTTATGGCTTTAGACCCCCTGCTATAATGTAGATAAAGAGTTACTTGTCGAACAGAACACAGAGGGTATTCTTTAATGGAAGCCTCTCCAACACAATCCAGGTAGAATCAGGAATTCCCCAGTGCAGCTGTCTAGACCCCTTACTCTTTTCAATCTTTACTAATGACATGTCACTGGCTCTAAGTAAAGCCTGTGTGTCTATGTATGCGGATGACTCAACACTGTACACGTCAGCTACTACAGTGAGTGAAATCACAGCAACACTTAAAAAGGGGCTGCAGACAGTTTTAGAATGGGTGGCAATAAATAAGTTAGTCCTAAGTATTTCTATAACTAAAAGCATTGTATTTGGGACAAATCATTCACTAAACCCTGAACCTCAACTAAATCTTGTAATAAATAATGTGGAAATTGAGTAAGTTGAGGTGACTAAACTGCTTGGAGTAACCCTGGATTGTAAACTGTCATCAGGTCAAAACATATTGATACAACAGTAGCTAAGATGGGGAGAAGTCTGTACATAATAAAGCGTTGCTGCTCTGCCTTCTTAACAACAGTATCAACAGGGCAGGTCCTACAGGCCCTAGTTTTGTCGCACCTAGACTACTGTTCAGTAGTGTGGTCAGGTGCCACAAAGAGGCACCTGACCACAGTTGCAGTTGTTTCAGAACAGGGCAGCATGACTGGCCCTTAAAAGTACACGGAGAGCTAACATTAATGACATGTATGTCAGTCTCTCATGTCTCAAAGTGGAAGAGAGATTGACCTTATCATTACTTGTTTTTGTAAGAGGTGTTGCATACCCCACAAGACATGCCACCAGAGGTCTCTTCACAATCCCCAAGTCCAGAACAGACTATGGGAGGCGCACAGTACTAAATAGAGCCATGTCTACATGGAACTCTATTCCACATCAGGTAACTGATGCAAGCAGTAGAATCAGATTTAAAAAGCAGGAAAAAGTACACATCATGGAACAACGGTGACTGAAGAGACACATACAAAGGTACAGACACATGTATATGCACACATTGTGATATTGTTGTATGGTGGTATTGAACATTTTGTGTTGTGGATATGTGGTGGTGTAGGCATGTTAAATGATGTACTGTTTTATCTTCACCTCATTCAGTACAAACATAGTTTACTGTTTTATCTTTTGTTTTATATGTAATGTGGGTGCTTTGGTGTGTTTGGACCCCAGGAAGAGTAATGGGGATCCCTAATAAATACAAATACCATGACGAACAGAACACCTGCACAATTAAACCAAAATCATTGTGTAGACACAGAATTTGATATAACATTATAAATGGAGGACTGCCTGCAATCCAGGGTTTATTTAGCCTACTTCTTGCTAGACTTGCAAACAGCTAAAGTATCATTTCAGGGCATTGAAACAATCAATTGAAACGGCCTCCATTAAAGACGCCAATTTAAACTTAAGGCAATGCTCTTCATGAGCAGGCCCCCACTCCCAGGCCACTTCAGAACACACACTCATTAAGCATCAAAGGGAGAGAAGCGGCTCACGGTCTGGACCTATTCAGATTCGATTCTCTGCAAGAGCTGGAGTCCGGCAGACCATTACAGGCCAAGTGATTTGACCTGTTTGAATAGTCCTCTGGTTGCCTTAATAATGACCATATAGTATTTAAAAAGTTCAAACCTTGCAAGGAGGGAAATTGTTCAGGCAGTACAAGAGCCACCCCTATGGGGCAGGGGCTGCTGTCCATGGTTCTGAAGAAAAGATTGGGCCCTTTGCAGAATCCATAGTAAGGCAGCGATTGTTTGACTCCAGCTGCTCTGCGGTGCATTCTGGACATGAAGACAATTTGTGGTGAGAGGCTATACGGACACTCCTGGTGAAAAAAATCAACATATGTTACGCAGCTGAGAGCTGACTGAATCACACAGACCAACTTTCCTTGCGAGGGAGGTCTATTTAATGAAGCCAGACCCTATTGGTTTGCCCAGATGTTTTCAGCAACTGATATTGTTGAATTCGGTTGTCATACTGGCAGATTTGCTAGCAATATACTAATTAGCTAGCTTCTAGTTTTTAATTTGCAATGCGATCTCCTCGACTACTGTAATCAACAGTGTGTGTCCTGACAAGACAGCAACTTATCTGTGCCATTGTTTTGGATGTATCCCCAAAACATTATATTCATTATTTAACCTTTATTTTAGCAGGGACTCCCTTTGAGACAATGGCCGTATTTCCAAGGGAGCCCTGCATGATCACAATTTATAAAAATGTATAACATTCAAACATACAACGTCATAAGAACAAACAATACTACAAGCAATTTAAGAAGCAAACACATTCCTCAACAATGAGGTCCTCCATTAACATCTTGAAGATACAGAGAGCTCGGCAGAAAATTCCATACACCGGGTGCAAAAATACGGAATGCAGATTTACCTAATTCCGTAGTGACCAACAGGACCTCTAGAGTTAGCCATCCCTGTGATCTGTTCTGGTGACTCCTTTGTCTGTAATTAAAAAATTAAGTAAGGTAAGGACTGTTATGGTGACCATTACCACCACACCGGCGGTCACGAGTCATGACCGCAGTCAAATTCCACATGACTATCAGTCAAGGTAACTAGGCTTCTCCAAAACTGCACTCTGATGCCACTGATGGTTATTAGTAGCCTACCAAACTTGCTAACTGCCCGTCGCTAATGGACTCCCAGCTCACAATGAGGAATCAGCCCAGAAGCGGCCCTCTCCCGGGGGGCCGGAACTGACTGAATCGGCCCAGAATCGGGTGTCGGACTCAGCACGGAATCAAAATGAATGACTGCCCAGAATCGTCCCCTCTACCGGAATTCAGCCGACTTTGCCGGCATCTTACCAGAATCCCCACAGAAGCAGACCGATGCAGAAGCAGACCAATTTTATAAATGAAAACAAAATTACCCGATTTAGTCATTTTAAATATTACTATTATACATTTTATACATACAAATTATACCCAACAATTATACCCCCCCAAAAAAGAATTGTCGGAGGAAACACCGTACACCTGGTGACCGAGTTTGTGTGCATAATTGTATTTTTGATCACAGAAACAATGAGAAAATATGGAATAAGAAAGAAAGAAATAATGAAATATTAATTATATAAAGCAGTCTGTGTAATCATCTGCCAGAGAGTAGCCACAACAGTTTGGGCCAGATAACTAACACCGGAATTGTCCCGAGGCCCAAATAATAAACTCAGCAAGAAAAGAAACGTCATCTCACTGTCAACTGCGTTTATTTTCAGCAAACTTAACATTTGTAAATATTTGTATGAACATAACAAGATTCAACCACTGAGACATAAACTGAACAAGTTCCACAAACATGTGACTAACAGCAATGGAATAATGTGTCCCTGAACAAAGGGGGGGTCAAAATCAAAAGTAAGTCAGTATCTGGTGTGGCCACCAGCTGCATTAAGTACTGCAGTGCATCTCCTCCTCATGGACTGCACCAGATTTTCCAGTTCTTGCTGTGAGATGTTCCCCACCTCTCCACCAAGACACCTGCAAGGTCCCGGACATTTCTGGGGGGAATGGCTCTTCGCTGGCCATGGCAGCACTGACATTCCTGTCTTGCAGGAAATCACGCACAGAACAAGCAGTATGGCTGGTGGCATTGTCATGCTGGAGGGTCATGTCAGGATGAGTCTGCAGGAAGGGTACCACATGAGGGAGGAGGATGTCTTCCCTGTAACGCACAGCGTTGAGATTGCCTGCAATCTGGGGTGGCAGGTAGCCTAGTGGTTAGAGCGTTGGACTTGTAACCGAAAGGTTGTAAGATCGAATCTACGAACTGACAAGGTCAAAATCTCTCGTTCTGCCCCTGAACAAGGCAGTTAATCCACTGTTCCTAGGCCGTCATTGAAAATAAGAATTTGTTCTTAACGGACTTGTCTAGTTAAATATAGGTCAAATTAAAAATGACAACAAGCTCAGTCCGATGATGCTATGACTCACTGCCCCAGACCATGATCGACCCTCCACCTCCAAATCGATCCTGCTCCAGAGTACAGGCCTCAGTGTAACGCTCATTCCTTTGACGATAAACGCCAATCCGACCATCACTCCTGGTGAGACAAAACCGTGACTCGTCAGTGAAGAGCACTTTTTTTTCTCTTATAGGCGAAGTTGTTGCCAGTGATGTCTGGTGAGGACCTGCCTTACAACAGGCCTACAAGCCCTCAGTCCAGCCTCTCTCAGCCTATTGCGGACAGTCTGAGCACTGATGGAGGGATTGTGCGTTCCTGGTGTAACACAGGCAGTTGTGGTTACCCTCCTGTACCTGTACCGCAGGTGTGATGTTCAGATGTACCGATCCTGTGCAGGCCTCCTTGCAGGATGCCTAAGGCACGTTCACGCAGATGAGCAGGGACCCTGGGCATCTTTCTTTTGGTGTTTTTCAGAGTCAGTAGAAAGGCCTCTTTAGTGTCCTAAGTTTTCATAACTGTGACCTCAATTGCTTACTGTCTGTAAGCAGTTAGTGTCTTAACAACCGTTCCACAGGTGCATGTTCATTAATTGTTTATGGTTCATTGAACAAGCATGGGAAACAGTGTTTAAACTCTTTACAATGAAGATCTGTTATTTGGATTTTTACGAATTATCTTTGAAAGACAGGGTCCTGAAAAGAGGACATTTCTTTTTTTGCTGATTTTACATTTGGGCCAGATAACTCACACCGGAATCTGGCCACATGATATCGGCCGAGTCTGAAACTCAGCTGAGTGCCCCGACTCTCAGCCAGAATCATCCCAGATCCATTGTGCTAGCTGGGCTGGTACTCAGCCCTCTATTGTCTATCTAATCACTCTGACATCAATGTCAATGCTGTAAGGACCGACGCCGAAGATGAGAAGCATGTAATCAGGAACAAACAGGTAACAAGGCAGGCACAGCGTCGGCACACGGGTAAACAAGGACATACGACAATCAATGCTGAAGCAGGGAACAGAGAGGGGAACCAGACATATATAGGGAAGATAATGACAGGGGTGATAGAGTCCAGGTGTGTCGAATAATCGCTGATGCGTGTGACGTGGGAAAGGCAGGTGTGCGTAATGATGGTGGTAGGAGTGCGCAATGCTGGGGAGCCTGGCGCCCTCAAGCGCCAGGGGGGAAGAGCAGGAGCAGGTGTGACAAATGCAATCGAAAATCAAATCAAACACTTCCTCAGACCCCATGAGCTCATGTTGCTCAACATTTCTATAGGCTTTGCAATTACGTGATAAAACAGAGTTTTCATGGCCACTATTAAAAAGAAGAGGATCTCATCAGCTTTCTATAGGCTAGGCCTAATATATCTATTTCTCAACTTTCTTAATATTAAGAACATTGCTTCGCTTCACAACAGGAGTAGCTTACCTGGCTGGCATGAAAATGAACCACGGGAAAAGCGTCCTCCATTTGCTATTTAAGTTCATACATGACATGTTTTTTTGTTTTTTCACTGTTCCGGTGCATGATAATGGTCCATTCTCAATCAAAACTAATTTCACACATATATTATTTAGCATTTGTAAAGACACAATTAAATTGAGAATAGTCTGATGGGTGATAATATTACATTACATGTGAATGCTGGCCAGCTTTTTCTGACTTTTTCAAATCATAGTCGCACACATCATGTAGCCTAGCCCATAAGCCTATATGTTTTGATAAGGTTTGCATCACAACTAAAGTGGCCAAATAACTCCAAATGTAACCTGTAGGTTTAGGACCCCTGAAGAGCACATAGCCTACAGGGCCTAGTGAAATGTGTTCTTGTAAGCCCAGTCATTGCGCAATCGCGTGTGAAAACAGAGTTTTGACTGGCCACTATTTAAAGGATCCCAGCTTTGTCATGCTGCTATATTTATTGCTCAGTTCTTAAAATTAAGCACATTAATCCGCTTTACAAACGGTGAAAAATGTGGCCTTTTATAAACACATTTCATGCAATTCTACTACACTTTATACGACTGGAGACATTAGCAGAATACAAAAAACTACGTTGTCCATATAATAGACCTACAAGAACGGGAGACACAAATAGAATATGACATCCATCTAAACTGGAGGAGAAAATTATTGTCCAAAACAAAATTTTAAGTAGCACTGACCCTACATTGATAAATAGTGAATATACTCAGTGCACACTCAATGGGGATATTGCCGATGCTCTCCGGTGGTGCCAATAAGATAGGCTATACTGATGTTAGCTCATTTAAGTTGAGAATTTTGATAAAAGACAGATTCGTATTTTCATTGTCTTGTCTTTACAGCAATAACCATTTACTTTCCAAACATTGTTTCCCGTTGTTGTATTTTGAAATATTGCGATATGCCTGGCATGGCCTCCAACTTTCACACACAGTTGCAGCCAAAACATAATCTGCCCAAATTGCGTCTGCTGCCTTGTAGGCAATGCGATTTAAAACAATCCACAACTTTATTTTTTTTAAAGAAGCTTATTAGCTTATTTTTTCTATGGACAGGAGAGGCTAATTAGTGTACACTACCTGTCACGATCGTCTTCGGGAGAAAGAGAGGAGGACCAAAACGCAGCGTGATGTGCATCCATTCTTCTAATTTATTAAACAAAGAACACTTAAACAAACTATACAAACTAAACAAAATAACAAACGACCGTGACGCTAATGAAACCGAGTGCAGACATGCAACATCAACTAATATAGACAATAACCCACAACCCACAATACAAAACAGACTACCTAAATATGGTTCCCAATCAGAGACAACGCAAAACACCTGTCTCTGATTGAGAACCATATCAGGCCAAACACATAGAAATATACAAACCAGACATACAACATAGAATGCCCACACAGATCACACCCTGACCAACCAAAACATAAAACATACAAAGCAAACTATGGTCAGGGCGTGACACTACCGGTCCAAAGTTTTAGAACACCTACTCATTCAAGGGTTTTTATTTATTTGTACTATTTTCTACATTGGAGAATAAGAGCGAAGACATCAAAACTATTAAATAACACATATGCAATCATACAGTAACCAAAAAAGTGTGAAACAAATCAAAATATATTTTATATTTGATTGTCTTCAAATAGCCACCCTTTGCCTTGATGACACCTTTGCACACTTCTGGCATTCTCTCAACCAGCTTCATGAGGAAGTCCCCTGGAATGCATTTCAATTAACAGGTGTGCCTTCTTAAAAGTTTGTTTGTGGAATTAGTTTCCTTCTTAATGCGTTTGAGCCAATCAGTTCTGTTGTGACAAGGTAGGGGGGGTATACATTTACCTATTTGGTAAAAGACCAAGTCCATATTATGGCAAGAACAGCTCAAATAAGCAAAGAGAAACAACAGCTCATCATTACTTTAAGACATGAAGGTCAGTCAATATGGAACATTTTTCAAGTGCAGTCGCAAAAACCATCAAGTGCAATGATGAAATTGGCTCTCATGAGGACCGCCACAGTAATGGAAGACCCAGAATTACCTCTGCTGTAGAGGATAAGTTCATTAGAGTTACCAGCCTCAGAAATTGCAGCCCAAATAAATGCTTCACAGAGTTCAAGTAACAGACACATCTCAACATCAACTGTTCAGAGGAGACCGTGTGAATCAGGCCTTCATGGTCGAATTGCTGCAAAGAAACCAATACTAAAGGACACAAATAATAAGAAGAGACTTGCTTGGACCAAGAAACACGAGCAATGGACATTAGACAGGTGGAAATGTGTCCTTTGGTCTGGAGTCCAAATTGGAGATTTCTGGTTCCAAACGCTGTGTCTTTGTGAGACGCCGTGTGGGTGAATGGATGATCTCCACATGTGTATTTCCCACCATAAAGCATGGAGGAGGAGGTGTTATGGTGTGGGGGTGTGGGGGGTGCTTTGCTGGTGACACTGTCTGTGATTTTATTTAGAATTCAAGGCACACTTAACCAGCATGGCTACCACAGCATTCTGCAGCGATACGCCATCCCATGTGTTTTGGGCTTAGTGGGACTATCATTTGTTTTTCAACAAGACAATGACCCAACACACCTCTAGCATGTGTAAGGGCTATTTTACCAAGAAGGAGAGCATTGGAGTGCTGCATCAGAAAACCTGGACTCCACAATCCCCCGACCTCAACCAAATTGAGATGGTTAGGGATGAGTCTGACTGCAGAGTGAAGGAAAAGCAGCCAACAAGTGCTCAGCATATGTAGGAACTCCTTCAAGACTGTTGGAAAAGCATTCCAGGTGAAGCTGGTTGAGAGAATGCCAAGAGCGTGCAAAGCTGTCATCAAGGAAAAGGGTGGAATATATTTTGATTTAACACTTTTTTTGGTTACTATATGATTCCAACTATGTGTTATTTCATAGTTTATGTCTTCACCATTATTCTACAATGTAGAAAATAGTTCAAATAAAGAAAAACCCTTGAATGAGTAGGTGTTTTAAGACTTTTGACCGGTAGTGTATATATTTGACAATTGAATTCAATTTACATTAGGGAAAGCTTGCTTGCTTGCATATTAAAAACTTAACTGCACGTAACCTCCATTCGCTATTCGAGTGCAGGCTACGGATGACAAGTATTTTTTTTGTGGGCCATTATAAATAAAACATTATTCCACATACATATTATTAGTAGGCTATATGTAAAGACCAGTTTAAATTAAGAATAGTCTGATGGGTGAGAATACTATCAAGTGCTTGTCAAATTGTGAATGAGAGACTGATGAAGTTTTTGCAGCCTGTGCTAGAAACATAGCAGAGGTCATGCCTTTCATGCAATTATTTTCAAATAATCATTAGTCGTATCATGCAGCCTTGGAATGTATTAAAAATATAAACATATAGCCTAACGTTTGTATCACAACTTAAATTGCATAAATAACTCTTTGGAGGTATGTGATCAGACTTGTAATAGATCATTTGTTGTATAACTTTTGAGACACTGCTGAGTGAGCATAATAATAGGCTTCTTTTTTTTTACTGGACTGATGGTCAGTTTGAGGGATGGTGGGCCTCTCACCTGACTCAACATTCCCTACGCTCTCCCTCCCTACGCTGAGAAAAGGGAACACTGTCTTCCAGCTGATGGCAAAACTCGTCGCACTGCATTATTTCTGCCTCATGTACCATTAAATGTTGTTAATCCGATGTCCAGATAAAGTGAAATATTACTTGATATAAAAAAGAGACAAGCCGCTAATAATAACAATGCAAGCTTATCTAAACACTTTGCTATACTCATTCATTGCAGCTTGCAGTGCTGGTTGTGGAAGTAGGGAGAACACACATTTGATGGCTTATAAAAGTGTTGAACAATGTGTTGACTCTATTCCACATCTGTCTCGGAGCTCTATGGACAATTCCTTCGACCTCATAGCTTGGTTTTTGCTCTGACATGCACTGTCAACTGTGGGACCTTATATTGACAGATATGTGCCTTTCTAAATCATGTCCAATCCAATCCAATTTACCACAGGTGGACTCCAATCAAGTTGTGGAAACATCTCAAGGATGGTTAATGGAAACAGGATGGACCTGAGCTCAATTTCAAGTCTCATAGCAAAGGGTCTGAATACTTATGTAAATAAGGTATTTCTGTTTATATTTTTATTCACTACTTCGCAGCAGAGCCGTTTGAACGTAAACTATTTTTAATTTTCAAAGATAAATTGGGAATAGGGCAGAAATGCCTTCTCGAACATGTGAACTTCCATGTGCCTTAATAAGAAACTTGTATGCCATCTGTAAATACGAATAAAATTGTTAAATTACGAGCCTAGTTGGTTAAGCCACAGAAAAAGGGAGCAACCTTCCCGTTACCCATGATTGGCTGAGAAATGCCAAGAGATTTGTTTGGATTGGTCTGTCATATAGCACGCTTCTGTCTATTTGAGTTGGTCAGTTTGTGTAGGTAATCCTGTCTAACGCAGCTTTTTTTAATGGATTGCATAGTCAAATTTAACTAAAGAGTAAACAATGCAAGTATCCATTTCAATAGAACGTCACTGCAACAACTGTCTCAGATCACTCTCGTCTGAGTGTACCAGAGCGCAGAATAACTGATGCATTTACGAATGCTCAACACCGGTTGAATATGGCCAGTGTCAGTAAATGTTGGCAAAAAAAAACGTCATTAAATTGTTGCAATGACAATCAGTTTGTATTGCTAGTACTCTATGGATTGGGATTATGGTTCATTGTGTAGCTAGCATTTCTAAACAAAAGACTACAATTCGCCAGATGATTACATGGCCCACCAGGTGTGTCTGACGGTGATTACATTACATTATCTATTGTATAATAATGCCAAAATATTTGTATCTGGATATTTGTCTTTCAGCATCAGTAGAACACACCTGACTCTCCTCTACCAGTCATACAAGGATAATGGTCTAATACCTCTCATCAAAAAAAGAGAGCTGGCCCAAGCAAGCACAGGTTACACCTGAAGCATGAGGACTTGCAGCGAATGGTGAACTTCATCAACAACTACGCAGAGGATAATGAATTAGTATTACCAGGACGCCACCCAGGACACAAACACTTTGGTGGAAAGCTGATGCCATCCCATGTGACAAAAGCAGCACTGTGGCATCTACAAGGAATCGATGACAACACTTGGTATGTAAAGCATGAACAACACGTTTTGATTATTTAATTGACCTCCAACATGATTGACACTACTTTTATCACATTATTTCTATATTTTCCAGAGGTAAGTGTAGTCGGGCTGTGTGTTATCATTTTAACTTCCAGTTTCCAAGATGATGTTTATGTATCCAGTGCTGCTGCTCTGCACATTTGTAGGTAAGTGAAACTTAACCTGATGATGCATTAAAAAATTATTACGTTTTACATTTTCTTTTCATTAACTTTTTTAATGTTCTTTCGTTGTTTGCAGGTGCACTATCCTTCTGACCCTATGCAGCCAGGTCCCATTTACTTTTTACTCCTTGCAAGTGTGGCTTGTTTGGTGTCTGTTGTGAAGGAATACCACAACCTGTCAACTACTTAATGGATGAAGGCATGTCAATCCAGCAAAGGCAGCAGCGCAATCATCAACTACATGTACCATTTCTTCACCAACTACGGAGTTGGGGAAACACATGTGGACCTGAATTGAAGTTGCCAAAACAAGAACAAGTTTGTGTTCTGGTACTGTGCCTGCCGGACCATGCACAAGCTCCACCACAGTCTGGACGACTTGTTGTCGCCAAGGAGCGTTCTGACTCAGTCGGGAACAGGTTTCAGCTGCGGCGCAACGCTGACATCCTTCCTCCCATAGTTGGTCTGCCTGCACAAGCACCACCTGGACTGGACACAGCTAGACAAACGTATGTTTTTGAGAAGATCAGGGAGTTTTGCAACGAAGAGGCTATGGACATCGCATGCCCTGCACCAAAGTCAAGGGCAGGACAGAAACAGGCTCTCCGAATATAGACTCCCTTGTTCATGTGTGGTAAGGACGGACTAGTCATCCCTCTATTCAAATGACTCTCTCCTGACACACACGCCGTACGTTGCTACTACTAATACATTTTTTATCCTGCTGCTCAGCCACTTTACCCCTGATTGTATTCATATAACTACCTCGTCTATCACTGACATCGTTATTGATATTGTTCTTGAACGTACTGTATATTATTGTATTTATATTGACACTATATATTTCTGATATTGCTAGTAACCATTTGGCTATACTGTAGAGACCCATCCACTTAGCAATATGTGGCTGGAAGTTATAGCATTTCTTTCACATGACCCATCCAGTCTGTCTGGGTAAGCGTCATCTAATATTTATAAAATATTTTTATCTGGACACTTTCTGTTTACCTGGAAATTTACCTTATGTCACGATCTTTCAAGATCGAACCCAGAAGCAGACCAGGACAAGGAGCGTAGGAAGAAGGTGAGTATTTATTTACAGTGAAATGTGAAAAGGTAGATATATCCAGATGGCGTAGCGGGCAGCGGTGGTGAGTAGATGAGAGGAAATAGGTGAATCCAATGTAGTAGCAGAATCCTCTGTCAACCAGGCGGGAATGGAGTGAATGATCCAGGTGAGTAACTGAAGACAAAACAAACGGAGGTAAGTTCAAGGCAAGCAATACGTAAATGAAAACAACAAAACAAATTCTATCCAACTGGAGTCTGGTACTCAGGCACAACATACTGTTCATGGCTAACGATCCGGCAGGGAATGGAAGTCAGGTCAGAGCTTTTGAAGGGTAGAGATGATGATCAGGACAGGTGTGCAGATTACTGACGGGAAACAGGTGCGGTTGAAATCAATCTCCCAATGAGCTAATTCGCCCGGCAACCAGACAGGATGCGTTCCAGGACACCTGAAACACACTCCAGGACAGACACACAGGCAAACCCAGACTCAGGAAGCGGGATTCGTGACACCTTATTGTAGGCTACGACGTTTACCACTTTTAGTCTTAATCTTTATACACTACTCACTGTTTAGCACATGTAGCTCTGAGACTCTACTTTTATCCAATGTAAAAAAAATCACAATTTCAAATGTTGCTACATAAGACCGATTTGAGCCGGTCCGTCACAAATTTGCAACAATTTCTAAAAACGTTTATATCAATATTATATCTTGATTACTAAACAACCCCCTGAGTGGGCAATACATGTTAGAATCACCTTTGGCAGCAATTACAGCTGTGACTCTTTCTGGGTATGTCTCTAAGTGCTTTCCACACCTGGATTGTGCAACATTTGCCCATAATTTTTTTCAAAATTATTTAAGCTCTGTCAAATTCGTTGTTGATCAATGCTAGACAACCATTTTGAGGTCTTGCCATAGATTTTCAAGCAGATTTTAGTCTAACTGTAACTCGGCAACTTATGAACATTATATGTCTTCTTGGTAAGCAACTCCAGTGTAGATTTGGCCTTGTGTTTGAAGTTTGTGTCCTGCTGAAAGGTGAATTGATCTCCCCACAGTCTGGTGGAAAGCAGACTGAATAAAGTTTTCCTCTAGGATTTTTCCTGTGCTTAGCTCCATTCTGTTTATTTTTTTACACTGAAAAACTCCCCAGTCCTTAATGATTACAAGCATACTCATAACATGATGCACTATGCTTGAAAATATGGAGAGTGGTACTCAGTAATATGTTGTTTTGGATTTTCACAAAACATAACACTTTGTATTCAGGACAAAAATGTAAATGCTTTGCCACAGTTTTTGCAGTATTACTTTAGTGCCTTGTGGCAAACAGGATGCATGTTTAGGATTATTTTTATTTTGTACAGGCTTCCTTCTTTTCCCTCTGTCAGTTAGGTTAGTATTGTGGAGTAACTACAATGTTGTTGATCCATGCTCAATTGTCCCTATCACAACCATTAAACTCTGTAACTGTATTCAAGTCACCATTGGCCTTGTGGTGAAATCCCTAAATGGTTTCCTTCCTCTCCAGCAACTGAGTTGGGAAGAACGCCTGTATCTTTGTAGTGACTGGGTGTATCGACAAACCATCCAAAGTGTAATTATTAACTGCACCATGCTCAAAGGGATATTCAACGTCAGATTTTTTTAAACATCTACCAATAGGTGCCCTTCTTTGCGAGGCATTGGAAAACTTCCCTGTTTTTTATGGTTGAATCTGTGTTTGAAATGCACTGCTCGACTGAGGGACCTTACAGATAATTGTATGTGTGGGATACAGAAATTAGGATGTCATTAAAAACATCATGTTAAAAAATGTCATTGCACCACCTGGAGTGAGTCCATGCAAATTATGTGACTTGTTAAGCACATTTGTACTCCTGAACTTATTTAGGCTTGCCATAACAAAGGGATTGAATACTTATTGACTCAGACACAATTTTAAATTAATGTAAAGATTTAGAGGGAAAAAAACAATTCCACTTTGACATTATGGGGTATTATTTAATACATTTTAAATGCAGGCTGTAACGCAACAAAATGTGTAAAAAGTAAAGGGGTATGAATACTTTCTGAAGGAACTGTATTTCTAATTTGTCAGTCATGAGTCCAGAAATGTACATGATTTTTTGGGGGCAGAGACTGGGCAGAGCTATCCCACTGGGCACACAATGAAATTACGTTGATGTGGAATAGATGTTAAATTGATGTCTGTGCCCAGTGGGATGTTTCTGAGATTGAATCATTTTCCAGAACTTAGTTGGGTTACCACCACTATGAGAAAGAGTGTCAAGATCAGGGGTCAGGGGTCAAGGGGTGTGAATACACATCAATAAGGCAGCAGGTAGCCTAGCAGTTAGGAGCGTTGGGCCTGTAACCGAAAGGTTGCTGGTTCGAATCTCCGAGCCAACAAGGTGGAAGAATCTGCCGTTCTGCCCTTGTGCAAGGCAGTTAACCCGCAACAACAACTGTGCGCCGTGGACGTCGATTAAGGCAGCCACCCGCACCTCTCTGATAAAGAGGGGTTGGGTTAAATGCGGAAGACGCATTTCAGTTGTGCAACTGATTAGGTATCCCCCTTCCCTTACACAATAGATGAAAAAGCAAAAACAAAACACAATCATATGAAACAAACACATTATTCAGTAAAAAGGCCCTCTAACATCAGCCTGAATTGTCCAAGAGGCACAAACTCCACCAATGGAGATCATTCCACAGGAGAGGCACAAAGAAACTAGAAGCAAATTTACATAACTCGGTGGAGATTGAAGGGGTCTCCAGGGTTAGCCATCACTGGGACCAGGTCTGGGAATTTATACATCTGAAGGTTAACAATGAGGTAAGGTATGGTGGCAGTGTATGCAAGAGGGTTTTATAGACAAAAAGAGTGCAATTGATCGATCTACGAGATTTCAAAGAGGGGCCACACTACTTTCTGATACAAAATGCAATGATGTGTATTCAACCAATTACCCGTAGGGCTAGGGGAGTGTTTGGCCGGGGTAGGCGGTCATTGTAAAATAAGAATTTGTTCTTAACTGACTTGCCTAGTTAAATAAAGGTTAAATAAATAAAAGTAATAAATAAATTCTGTCTAATGGCTTCAATAGAGTGGCAGCTGCATTCATATAGACAATATCGCCATAGTCAATAACCGGAATGAACGTTGACTGAATTATTCGTTTTCTGCTCTTTAAAGACAGAACCTGTTCCTATAGAGGAAGCCTATTTGTGACTTGTTTCAGGAAACTAGGCGTATGTCGCACGTCACTACTTCACAGGAGAGCCATTTGAATGTAAACTTATTTTTTTATCAATATGCGGTTTTTGGCAGAATTGCCTTCTGGAACTTGTGAACTTTCATTTGTCTTAATAACAAACTTGTATCTATAAATGGGTAAATGACGTGACATGCATATTTTGGTGTCCAAATGAAATATTTGCCAACATCAACAACCAATTTATACACATTTTATGCTATGTAACTATACCCTTTCTCTTTTGAGCCCTAAAAGAGTTAATGGTTAAATGAAAAAATAAAAGTTGAAAAAAGTCATACAGACTGCCCGAAGACAAATGCCATCTATATAAATGTTAATAAAACATAAAATCATAACAACACTGTCAAACAATTATTCTGGCATGGTTTGTTAAGGGTCTATTGCACTATACGTCTGTATGGGTAAGACAGTTTAGGCAGAAAGGTTCAAAATACTTTAAATACTTTTGTCTGTAAAAATAGCCTTCATGATTATCATTCAGTGCAACCGACATTTTATTCACCATTGTGGATCAAATCACATGATGGTACTCATGTGACAGGATGTGACATCATTAAGATGCCTGTGGGATATCCTTTGGTTAAAAATAAAGGTTAGAGAATCTCATAAATCTTTGATAAATTGACATTTCCACTCCCTGTCAGGTTTAACCTCACAAATCTGATCACTCTCAATTTTAATCTTGCAATGTTCTGCACAAACTTAATCACATCTGTTGATGTTTTAATATGAGCATTTGAGATTTTAATGTTTTTAAAAGACATTGCACAGAAACAGACTTTTTCTTAAAATTATTGTTCTTCACAGTTTATGCATTTTATGTTTGAATGTTGAATTATTGTATTTCAATAACTTTACTATTCATTTATTACAATGATTCTTAACAATGTTTAAAACATTGTTAAAACATTTTATCATAATGCATAATGTTTATTTCAGAATAAATCTGTAGGATAACTGATCCCCTTGAGTACCAGTACCAACGCTACCACAGTCAGTCAGGCAACAATCAGTAAAAAGATTAGAGACCTCACAAGTCAAATTACTATTAATAACAGCAACAGAGGAGTTAGTAGTCACTCAGATTGCAACACGTGTAAGGGAATCTCCAGAACACTCTTCTGATGGTCGTCACACTTGCCATTAATAAATGAACCCTCCATTCAGGAGGAAAGTTATTAGAAGTCATGAACCATGATCACACTGTATCTTTCACTTTCATTGCTTTTCATTTAATTTCCTTTGACACTTAGGTGATAGAGCCATAAACAAGTTCCCCAATACAACCATCACTTAGTGCCACAACACCTCTCATTTGGGAAGAAATGTAATTATATATTTTGTGCGTGTGTGTGTTGTTAACATCTGCCTAAGTTACTGCCCAGATCTTCCAGTCTGGACAACCAGACGACGGGTCCGGAACGGCATTCCCAATCCGGACATCCACTGCCCATCCTTGTGGCGGCCTGTTCCATTTGCAGAAATCCTACCCGGGTCGACCACCAGAGGGGGACTGCAACGGTGATCACCAACCAGGACATCCCCTGGCCATTCCTGTGGTACTTTGCAGCTTCCAGAAAACCTACCAAGGTAAACCACCAGAGGGGGACCGCAACAGCAATCACCAACCGGACTTCCACTGCCCATCCTTGTGGTGGACTGCTCCGCTTTCAGAGAGCCTACCAAGGTCAACTACCAGAAGGGGACCGCAACGATGATCCACAACCAGAACATCACATGGTCCTTTTTATGTTGGTTGGCAACTTGCAGGATAATCACAAGATTCAACCACCAGGGGGGGACTGTCATGACTGTCCTTGGGGGGTATCATAGGCACCGCCCTCTCTCTGTCCACAGTTTTATGACTTAACGACAGGTTGTACATTCCTGGAAGGGACCCTCTCCCCTTTGGACATGCAGTATTGAGGGAGAGAGAACAAAGAGAGACTTGGCCAAACTCTTAATCCCCAAAATGGGAGAAGTAAACAATAGTTCTACTTTTGAGAATGTGGGAATGGTCCATAGACACTTAAATTAAGCGACAGTTATGACGAGTGTGTTTCATTTGGTGATCTCATGAAGGACAGAAAACACACAACTGTATCTCTTAAAGTGTACATTTCCCAGCTGTCAGGTTTACATATAAATATTGTGAAACTAATGTGACTAACCATGAAACTATTTGTGAAAAGATGTAATGTGATGTTAACCTTCTAAATGAGAGTATGGATTTTCATATAAAGATGAACTAGTCAGTAGCCACACCCCTGTGAGCCCAGACATCACATTAGGCATCATAGAACTGCCCCTTTCACAGAGTATAAAACCCACTTCCTACAACATATACATTAAGTCAGAGAACGCCGGGACAGAGTCCCCACGTTGGCTTGGCTACAATTCTATAGGCCACGGAGACCATACAGCCGTAATTTTGGCTACATGATTAGAAATGGTTAAACTCTGAGACTATCGATTCACTACAGAAGGAGCAAATTGTAGACGACACAAATTACTAGTCTGCAGCTAGAAATTAAGTAACCTAGAATGAGAATACAGACAACCGCCAAAGCATCTATCAATTAGAGCATTTCTGAATGGTACTCTGAAGTATCCATTCTAACCACATACAACCACTAAGGACATTGGGACTTCTGTGGATGTTAACCAGAGACTTTCTGATGAACTGACTCTCCAGCAGATGGACCGGATTCCAACAGAGAAGACAACAACGACATACGGGCGTAAATATATACATTGCAATTATTCTCTAATGAGCGGCCGTTCATGTGCAAAGGATTAGCGTTTCAATTATTATAATTATCCGCTGTGTGTCGTGAATCCATTTTGTCTTTCCCACTCTCTCAGTCCCCACCCCTTTCCTTTGTCTACCAAGCCATCATGTCGGCTTAGCCCACTAGGGACTTTTCTATCATTGTGAGTAACCAATATCTGTTTGTTTGTTATGTATTTCTGTGATTAGTTAGTTAGTAAATAAATAATTAAGCCAATTTGTATATTTCTGATTCATTATGGAAACTAGGGTTCGTGCAGATATCCAAGGGTTTGCGACGTTCAGTAATGAGAACTGATGAGGTAATAATAATAATAATTTGTTAACAAAAGACTAATTGATTAGATATTAAAATATCTGAAGAGTTATATTCTGAAAATTATGACTCTGTAAATCTCAACATTTTCCGTGGTGCCCCGACTTCCTAGTTAATTCATGTTTACATGATCAGTTTAATCACGTAATAATTAAACCTAGAGAACTGATGTCACGCCCTGACCATAGTAAGCTGTTTATTCTCTGTGTTGGTTGGGGTGTGATAGTGACTAGGGTGGGTCATCTAGGTTTTTTGTATGTCTATGTTGGCCTGATATGGTTCCCAATCAGAGACAGCTGTTTTTCGTTGTCTCTGATTGGGGATCATATTTAGGTAGCCATTTCCTCATTTGTGTTTGTGGGATCTTGTCTACATTGAGTTGCCTGAGTGCACACCAGTAGCTTCACGTTTCGTTTATGCTTTATTGTTTTGGTGAGTTTCAGTTAATTAAAAATATGTGGAACTCTATTCACGCTGCGCCTTGGTCTACTCATTTCAACGAGCATGACAACTGATTTGATATAAATAACTCTTCACATTTAATGATGGTCCAGACACGACATACCTGTGGTATACGGTCTCGTATACCACGGCTTTCAGCCAATCAGCATTCAGGGCTCAAACTACCCAGTTTATAATAGCAATTATAAGCTGTGTAGTTTGGGCCCTGAATGCTGATTGGCTGAAACAGCATTTCAGCCATGTGTATTTCAGACAATATACCACGGGTATGACGCAAAAACACATTTTTTACGGTTCTATTTATGTTGATAACCAGTTTATAATAGCAATAAGGCACCTCAGGGGTTTGTGGTATATGGCCAATACACCACACCTCCTCGGGCCTTATTGCTTGAATACAGTTGAAGTCGGAAGTTTACATACACTTTAGACAAATACATTTAAATCCTGTTTTTCACAATTCCTGACATTTAATCCAAGGTAAAATTCCCTGTCTTAGGTCAGTTAGGATCACCACTTTATTTTAAGAATGTGAAATGTCAGAATAATAGTAGAGAGAATGATTTAGTTCAGCTTTTATTTATTTTATCACATTCCCAGTGGGTAAGAAGTTTACATACACTCAATTAGTATTTGGTAGCATTGCCTTTAAATTGTTTAACTTGGGTCAAACATTTCGGGTAGCCTTCCACAAGCTTCCCACAATAAGTTGGATGAATTTTGGCCCATTCCTCCTGACAGAGCTGGTGTAACTGAGCCAGGTTTGTAGGCCTCCTTGCTCGCACACGCTTTTTCAGTTCTGCCCACAAATCTTCTATGGGATTGAGGTCAGGGCTTTGTGATGGCCACTACAATATCTTGACTTTGTTGTCCTTAAGCCATTTTGCCACAACTTTGGAAGTATGCTTGGGGTCATTGTCCATTTGGAAGACCCATTTGCGACCAAGCTTTAACTTCCTGACTAATGTCTTGAGATATTGCTTCAATATATCCACATAATTTTCCTACCTCATGATGCCATATATTTTGTGAAGGGCACCGGTCCCTCCTGCAGAAAAGCACCCCCACAACATGATGCTGCCACCCCCGTGCTTCACGGTTGGGATGGTGTTCTTCGGCTTGCAAGCGTCCCCCTTTTTCCTCCAAACATAACGATGGTCATTATGGCCAAACAGTTCTATTTTTGTTTCATCAGACCAGAGGATATTTCTCCAAAAAGTACGATCTTTGTCCCTATGTGCAGTTGCAAACTGTACTCTGGCTTTTTTATGCCGGTTTTGGAGCAGTGGCTTCTTCCTTGCTGAGCGGCCTTTCAGGTTGTCGATATAGGACTCGTTTTACTGTGGACATAGATACTTTTGTACCTGTTTCCTCCAGCATCTTCACAAGGTCCTTTGCTGTTGTTCTGGGATTGACTTGCACTATTCGCACCAAAGTAAATTCATCTCTAGGAGACAGAAAGCGTCTCCTTCCTGAGTGGTACGACGGCTGGGTGGAACCATGGTGTTTATACTTGCGTACTATTGTTTGTACAGATGAACGTGGTACCTTCAGACGTTTGGAAATTGCTCCCAAGGATGAACCAGAATTGTGGAGTTCTACAATACTTTTCTGAGGCTTTGGCTGATTTCTTTTGATTTCGCCATTATGTCAAGCAAGGAGGCACTAAGTTTGAAGGTAGGCCTTGAAATACATCCACAGGTACATCTCCAATTGACTCAAGTGATGTCAATTAGCCAATCAGAAGCTTCTAAAGCCATGACATCATTTTCTGGAATTTTCCAAGCTGTTTAAAGGCACAGTCAACTTAGTGTATGTAAACTTCTGACCCACTGGAATTGTGATACAGTAAATTATAAGTGAAATAATCTGTCTGTAAACAATTGTTGAAAAATTACTTGTGTCATGCACAAAGTAGAGTCCTAACCGACTTGCCCAAACTATAGTTTGTTAACAAGAAATTGTGGAGTGGTTGAAAAACTAGTTTTAATGTCTCCAACCTAAGTGTATGTAAACTTCCAACTTGAACTGTTTGTGGAACCCAAACAACATCAACACCAGTACCCAAATTTCAAAATCTGCAGAAGGAAATTGCAAACTGTCTGCTGTGTTTGCACACAATCCTCTTTGTAACTGGTCTTTGAAGCGCATCCTGATGGTGGATCTTGCCTCTGTGCCTCTATTTATAGCTTGGTAATGCATCGGAGGTCACACCTTCCATCACTGCACCAACATCTGCCTCAGTACACCGGCTTATCCAACATGGAGGACACAGACATCTAATATTGTGGCTAGGCACGGAATCCTACTTAGCACCGTTGTGAGGATAAAAACATTTTGTCAGTGTTTTTTTCCTTCCTTTTTTGCCTGTCTTTCCTAAATGTGCTTTCCATCTTATTCAAAGAAGACTTGATTTTTCATGTCGTAGATGCTCTTATATCAACTTGCCTTTACTGTTTAATGTATTTGAACGGCATTTCAGCCAATCATATTGCATATTTCTCCAAACCCATTTTATAAAAACAAACAATGTTAAGCCTGTCTATATTTTAATATGAGATGAATACTTTATTGTACTTTATCAAGATTTCCACAGATTGCAAATTGCCTGACTTAATCCATATATGACATACTGTCTAGCGTGCACTGTTGGCAGGTACGCTATATGCTTTATTCTTTAAAAAAAAATAGTTAAGTCAACTAACTAGATTCTAGGACTTAATATCATGTTCCATTTCAATCAAGAGATTCATCCTAATGTTGTTTCGAGAACAAAAGTTGTTATCTGATACATTTGTGCAGTCAATATATGCAGATACTTTTACCAGCCTACATCATCATGTAAAAGTCCAGTTTCAAGGTCATTTTATTAAATCATGCACCAACACGTCTTTATATTAACAGTGTGACATAATATGAACGCACTGTAATGTAATTTCTGGTATATCGACCTTCACACATAAAAGGTCAGACGTACCATTTTGTGCAAAATGGTTCTCACTGTCTTTCATAAAACCATCATGAGCAAAGTGCTGAAAGTCTAATCTGCCAGACCCAGTATTTTCAAAAGCATCCAGTCAGTTCATCACCCAAACAATGAGAGAGCCGCAAGATAACAAGATACGAATGGGCCTGCCTGGGCAAGCCATACAGATAATTGGCGAGCGCTTCAAATGATAAAAGACCTCTCTAACGTACAGTACAAAGACACTCCTTCAAAGATAATTGTTTTGACGATGGTGATAGATGCCACAACATGACATTAAGGTATGACATGAACAAATATGACTATAACCACCAACACCTCCAATACAACCTACGACTTTCATTATTTTAGTCTATAGTTTTAAATATGAGGGTGATTAATGTATCTTTAAGCAATGTCAATATGTCAACAAATTCTTATTTACAATGACTGCCTACCAAGAGGCAAAATGCCTCCTGCGGGGACCGGAGCTGGGATAAAAAAAAATATGTAGGACAAAACACACATCATGTGACTGGTGTTGCTTGTGGAGGATGAGGGCTGCAGTAAGTATCTCAGATGGGGGGGAGTGAGGCCTAAGAGGGTTTTTATAAATAAGCATCAAGTTTACAGAGGAGTATAGAGTGCAGTGATATGTCCTATAAGGAGCATTGGTGGCAAATCTGATGGCCGAATGGTAAAGAAAATCTAGTCGCTCGAGAGCACCCTTACCTGCTGATCTATAAATTATGTTTTTGTAATCCAGCATGGGTATGATAGTCATCTGAATCAGGCTTCGTTTGGCAGCTGGTGTAAAAGAGGAGCGTTTACAATAGATGAAACCAAGTCTAGATTTAACATTCGCCTGCAGCTTTGATATGTGCTGAGAGAAGGACAGTGTACCGTCTAACCATACTCCCAAGTACTTGTATGAGGTGACTACTTCAAGCTCTAAACCCTCAAAAGGTAGTAATCACACCGGAGGGGAGAGGAGCATTCTTCTTACCAAACCACATAACCTTTGTTTTGGAGATGTTCAGAGAAAGCTTGGTGGACACTAAGAAAGCTTTGTTGTAGAGCATATACAAAATCCGGGGAGGGGCCAGCTGAGTATAAGACTATCATCTGCAGTAAATGGATGAGAGAGCTACCTACTGCTTGAGCTATGTTGGGGTGGCAGGTAGCCTAGTGGTTAGAGCATTGGGCCAGTAACTGAAAGGTTGCTAGATGAAATCCCAGAGCTGACAAGGTCCAAATCTGTCATTCTGCCCCTGAACAAGGCAGTTAACCCACTGTTTCTAGGCTGTCCTTGTAAATAAGAATTTGTTCTTAACTGCCTAGTTAAATAAAATAAATATGTTGTTGATATAAATTGAGAAGAGTGTGTGGCCTAGAATCGAGCCTTGGGGTATTCCCTTCATGACAGGCAGTGGCTGAGACAGGAGATGTTCTGACTTTATACACTGCACACTTTGAAAGAGGTAGGCCAAAGACCCCTCAGAGAAACCAAAACTATTTAGCCGAACGACAAGAATGGAATGGTCTACCGTATCAAAAGCTTTGGCCAAGCCAATAAAAATAGCTTAGAACCTTGCTTAGAATCAAGACATTGTCTTGCGAAGCTGCCAATATGTAATTTGTAAATACATTGGGCAATGTATGATATTGAATGCTCCCCCTTTAGTGTTCATAGACCTTAAACTCAGATACCTGGGTCAAAACCTGCAGAAATTGTTTGCTAGCGGAGGATAACCGGAATGAGGTGGCTATGCTTAGCAAACAAATCTCAATTGTGCACAAACTTTCTCGTTCTCAACTCCTATGGCAGGACACCGCTCAGGCCTAATGGGTGTTTCCCCGCCTTGACATCTGTCCCTATCCGAATGGCCTGTGATACCTGGAGCTTGCTTGCCAAGGAAGTTGTTTCCATCTGCTTGATACATAAGTATCAAATACTTATGTAATGCAATAAAATGCAAATTAATTACTTAGAAATCATACAATGTGATTTTCTGGATTTTTAGATTCCGTCTCTCACAGTTGAAGTGTACCTATGATAAAAATTACAGACCTCTACATGCTTTGTAAGTAGGAAAACCTGCAAAATCGGCAGTGTATCAAATACTTGTTCTCCCCACTGTACATATGGACGATCGATGTCAGAACGTAACGGACAAAGATACAGTAGAATAGTATAGAAAACAGTATATACATAAGATATGAGTAATGTCAGATATGTAAAAAATTAAGTGACTAAGATACCGTCACATCCTCCTGAAGTTGAAGCGGCTCTGTTGCGCCTTCTTCACCACACTGTCTGTGTGGGTGGTCCATTTCAGTTTATCAGTGATGTGTACGCCAAGCAACTTGAAGTTTTCCACCTTCTCCACTGCGGTCCCGTCGATATAGATAGGGGGGTGCATCCTTCGCTGTTTCCTGAAGTCCACGATCATCTCCTTTTTTTTGTTGAGGTTGTTTTCCAGGCACCACACTCCCAGAACCCTCACCTCCTCCCTGTAGGATGTCTCGTCAATCAATCAAGCCTACTGTTGTGTCGTCTGCAAACTTTATGACTGAGTTGGAGGCGTGCTTGGCCAAGCAGTCATGGGTGAACAGGGAGTACAGGAGGGGGCTGAGCACGCACCCTTGTGGGGCCCCAGTGTTGAGGATCAGCGGAGAGGAGGTAATGTTTCCTACATTCACGACCTGGGGGCGGCCCGTCAGGAAGTCCAGGACCAAGTTGCACAGGGCGGGGTTCAGACCCAGGGCCTCGAGCTTAATTATGAGCTTGGCGGGTACTATGGTGTTGAATGCTGAGCTATAGTCAATAAACAGCATTCTTACATAGGTATTCCTCTTGTCCAGATGGGATAAGGCAGTGTGCAGAGTGATGGCGATTACATCGTCTATGGATCTATTGGGGCGATAAGCAAATTGAAGTGGGTCTAGGGTGGCAGGTAAGGTGATATGGTCCTTGACTAGTCTCTCAAAGCAATTCATGACGACAGAGTTTACCCTTGCCTTCTTGGGTACAGGAACAATGGTGGACATCTTGAAGCATGTGGGGACAGCAGACTGGGATAGGGAGAGATTGAATATGCCCGTAAACACACCAGCCAGCTGGTTTGCACATGCTCTGAGGACGCAGCTAGGGATGCCGTCTGGGCCGGCAGCCTTGCGAGGGTTAACATGTTTAAATGTTTTACTCACGTCGGCCACGGAGAAGGAGAGCCCACAGTCCTTGGTAGCGGGTCGCGTCGGTGGCACTGTGCTATCCTCAAAACTTGCAAAAATTTGTTTAGCCTGTCCGGAAGCAAGACGTCGGTCTCTGCGACGTGGCTGGTGTTCCTTGATTGTCTGTAGTCAGTGCCACATACGTCTCGTGTCTGAGCTGTTGAATTGCGACTCCACTTTCTCTCTATAATGACATTTAGCATTTTTGATTGCCTTGCGAAGTGAATAACTACACTGTTTATATTCTGCCATATTACCAGTCACCTTGCCATGGATAAATGTGGTGGTTCGCGCTTTCAGTTTGCGCGATGCTACCATCTATCCAGAGTCTCTGGTTAGGGTACGTTTTAATAGTCACAGTGGGTACTACATCTCCTATGCACTTCCTTATAAACCCAGTCAACGTATCCATGTATGCGTCTAGATTATTTTCCTGGAGCATATCCCAGTACACGTGATCAAAATAATCCTGAAGCGTGGATTGCGATTGGTCAGACCAGCGTTGAATAGTACGAAGCACGGGCAATTCCTGTTTGAGTTTCTGCCTATAGACGGGAAGAGCAAAATGGAGTCATGGTCAGATTTGTCGAAAGAAGGGTGGGGAAGTTTGAATAGCAATGGTCGAGAGACTTAGTAACGCAAGTAGGACCGTCGATATGTAGATAGAACTTCGGCAGCCTAGTCCTCAGATTTGCTTTGTTAAAATCCCAGGCTACAATAAATGCAGCCTCAGGATATGTGGTTTCCAGTTTGAGGGCCGTCAAGGTTTCGGCTTGAGGTGTAAACGGCCGTGGCGATGACGGAGGAGAATTCTCTAGGGAGATAATATGGTCGGCATTTAATTGTGAAGTATTTCCAGGTCGGGTGAACAAATTGACTTGAGTTCTTGTATATTCCTAGAATTACACTGTGAGTCGTTAATCAGGAAACACACCCCTCCGCCCTTCTGCTTCCCGGAGAGATATTTATTCCTGTCTGTGCGATGTATTGAGAATCCGGCTGGCTTTACTGACTGCGACAGAGTATCCCAAGAGAGCCATGTTACAGGCCCCGATGTCTCACTGTATAGGAAGTGGAGTTGCGCTATTGGCAGATTCTCCTGTCTGTCTATGACAGACGTTATGTGATTGGATCTTCCTAGATTGACTCTGCCTCCAGGCGTTACTCAAAGTTAGAGACCAAACAAGTAATTTAAATATAATAAACTGTGCATGCTTTCTAAGTTGTAGTGGGAGGACCATACAACATATGATTGCATGACTGCAAGTTTACTGTGACATGATAGTTATTTTATCAACAAATGCGCAAAAAAGGGTTTACAGATGTATTGTAGCTAAGATTCATTGAGACTGTTTTGAGGCAGACATCGGGTTCAGCAGACACATACAATAGGTCATATTTTTGAATGTTATGACAGTACATTGTTAGTAGCCAAACTACTTTTGATCTATCCTGATTACTCTTTGCTAGATACGGGACAAATCAGTGCAGATGGAATCGTCTCGATATCTGACATAAAACAATAAGCCAAAGCACCATTATGATAGAGTGAAAATTCTGCCTGACCGGTTAGGAAACTCACCCTCCTCATCTTAACACAACTCATCAACCAGTCAATACCACTGACCCAGACAAGGCATTTCTGGATCCGGGACGACTGTAATTCTAAGTCTCAGTAAAGCAGTAATGGTGCACTGACCAATTTGTTACACACAGCAGTCTAGCCCAGGAGCCAAATTAAATTAATGAATTCTGTCGGACCACAGACAGTTTGTGTCGGAGTCGGTGTGATCCCAGGTTAGCCAAGTCATGCTGGCAGAGGTAGCAATGGTAAAATTATAGGCCAGAGAAGAGAGCACTTAAAGACCTTATCAGTGGGTAAGTGCTCATCATGGATACACCTGTATTAGCAGCCAATTGGGCATGCATTAATGAAGGGTAGTACACCTCTTAGACATCTATTGGGTCAAAGAGGCCATAAACACAAAGTATGATGTGCCTCGTAATCACAGAGTTGATCTATCTAAGAGCTTGAAACTGTGCAGCAAGTACAGAACTGATATATTCAGTTAGGATTTTTTTAATAGTATTTCCTTAATTTTGTATAGTCATATTACACTGAGTGTACAAAACATACGGAACACCTTCCTAATAGTGAGTTGCACCCCCTTTTTCCCTCAGAACAGCCTCAATTCGTTGGGGCCTGGACTCTACAAGGGGTCGAAAGCATTCAACAGGGATGCTGGCCCATGTTGACTCCAATGCTTCCCACAGTTGTTTCTTGATAGACTGATAGACACGGGAGACTGTTGAGCATGAAAAACCTTGAAAAAGAAAAAGGAGAGCCACACACTCTAGGAGCTCAGATGCAAAAATTAAATAACCATTGTTTAAAGGCACTTAAAACTTTTGTCTTGCCCATTCGCTCTCTGAATGGCACACATACACAATTAATGTCTCAATTGTCTCAAGGGTAAAAAATCCTTCTTTAACCTGTCTTCTCCTGCTTCATCTATACTAATTAATGTGGATTTAACAGGTGACATCAATAATGGATCTTAGCTTTCACCTGGATTCACCTGGTCAGTCTACGTCATGGAAAGAGCAGGTGTTTCTAATGTTTTGTACACTCAGTGTATAATATAATCTGTAATGGACAAGCTTAATAAGGATCCTGGCATTATTTTTTTTTAAACAATTTTCACCTAAAATGACATACCCAAATCTAACTGCCTGTATCTCAGGACCGAAAGCAAAAATATGCATATTCTTGATACCATTTGAAAGGAAACACTTTGAAGTGTGTGGAAATTTGAATTTAATGTAGGAGAATATAACAAATTAGATATGGTAAAAGATAAAAAAAGATTTTTTTGTACCATCATCTTTGAAATGCAAGAGAAAGGCCATAATAAGCTAAGCTTATTATAAGCTAGCCAGAAGCTAACCAGAAGCTAGCCAGAAGCTAACCAGAAGCTAGCCAGAAGCTAACCAGAAGCTAACCAGAAGCTAGCCAGAAGCTAGCCAGAAGCTAACCAGAAGCTAGCTAGTTTACTGGCTAACGTTAGTATTCAGCTAACCACGGTTTGTCGTCATCAGCTATCCTTTAGCTCGAAAAGCTATCGCCAGTTTTGTACAACGCGACTCGGGCTTACCGGACCTATTTTCTCTCCATATCCCCGGATTTCAACCGCAAGCTCTGGACATTTACACCTGGATCTCGCAGCTAGCTAGCTGCTATCCGAGTGACTATTGGCTTACGTTGGTCCCGAAGAGTTCCATCAGCCACTCCTTCACGACTGGACTACCAATGTTATCTACCCGAGGGAGTTATCCAACTGGCCCCTCCATCGCGACATTACCTGAACGCCAATCTGCGGCCCGCTAATCGTTAGCTGTCTTATCGGCTGCTATCTGAATAGGTCTATCGGACTATTTTTCTTGGGTCACTATAACTATATCTATTTTGCCAATTGGATTGATCCCCTCTACCACACGGAACCCCACTAATCTACCGATGGAAACGCACGAGGTGGCTAAAAACAGACCTCCATCCTATGCTAGCTTGCTACCGATGGCCCGACTAGCTGTCTGAATCGCCATTACCCCAACCAAACTCACTACTCACTGGACCCTTATGATCACTCGACTAAGCATGCCTCTCCTTAATGTCAATATGCCTTGTCCATTGTTGTTCTGGTTAGTGTTTATTGGCTTATTTCACTGTAGAGCCTCTAGCCCTGCTCATTATACCTTATCCAACCTTTCAGTTCTACAACCCACACATGAGATGACATCACCTGGTTTCAAGGATGTTTCTAGAGACAATATCTCTCTCATCATCACTCAATACCTAGGTTTACCTCCACTGTATTCACATCCTACCATACCTTTGTCTGTACATTATACATTGAAGCTATTTTATCGCACCCAGAAACCTCCTTTTACTCTCTGTTCCGGACGTTCAGATGACCAATTCTCATAGCTTTTAGCCATACCCTTATCCTACTCCTCCTCTGTTCCTCTGGTGATGTAGAGGTGAATCCAGGCCCTGCAGTGCCTAGCTCCACTCCCATTCCCCAGGCACTCTCTTTTGATGACTTCTGTAACTGGAATAGCCTTGGTTTCATGCATGTTAACATTAGAAGCCTCCTCCCTAAGTTTGTTTTATTCACTGCTTTAGCACACTCTGCCAACCCGGATGTTCTAGCCGTGTCTGAATCCTGGCTTAGGAAGACCACAAAAATTCTGAAATCTCCATCCCTAACTACCACATTTTCAGACAAGATAGAACGGCCAAAGGGGGCAGTGTTGCAATCTACTGCAAAGATAGCCTGCAGAGTTCTGTCCTACTATTCAGGTCTGTACCTAAACAATTTGAACTTCTACTTTTAAAAATTCACCTCTCTAAAAACAAGTCTCTCACCGTTGCCCCCAGCTGTGCTCTGGACACCATATGTGAACTGATTGCCCCCCATCTATCTTCAGAGCTCGTGCTGCTAGGCGACCTAAACTGGAACATGGAACACCCCAGCCATCCTACAATCTAAGCTTGATGCCCTCAATCTCACACAAATTATCAATGAACCTACCAGGTACCACCCCAAAGCCGTAAACACGGGCACCCTCATAGATATCATCCGAACCAACTTGCCCTCTAAATACACCTCTGCTGTTTTCAACCAAGATCTCAGCAATCACTGCCTCATTGCCTGCATCCGTAATGGGTCAGCGGTCAAACGACCTCCACTCATCACTGTCAAACGCTCCCTGAAACACTTCAGCGAGCAGGCCTTTCTAATCGACCTGGCCGGGGTATCCTGGAAGGATATTGATCTCATCCCATCAGTAGAGGATGCCTGGTTATTTTTTTTAAATGCCTTCCTCACCATCTTAAATAAGCATGCCCCATTCAAGAAATTTAGAACCAGGAACAGATATAGCCCTTGGTTCTCTCCAGACCTGACTGCCCTTAACCAACACAAAAACATCCTGTGGCGTACTGCATTAGCATCGAACAGCCCCCGTGATATGCAACTTTTCAGGGAAGCTAGAAACCAATATACACAGGCAGTTAGAAAAGCCAAGGCTAGCTTTTTCAAGCAGAACTTTGCTTCCTGCAACACAAACTCAAAAAAGTTCTGGGACACTGTAAAGTCCATGGAGAATAAGAACACCTCCTCCCAGCTGCCCATTGCACTGAGGATAGGAAACACTGTCACCACCAATAAATCCACTATAATTGAGAATTACAATAAGCATTTTCTACGGCTGGCCATGCTTTCCACCTGGCTACCCCTACTCCGGTCAACAGCACTGCACCCACCACAGCAACTCGCCCAAGCCTTCCCTATTTATTCTTCACCCAAATGCAGTCAGCTCTGAAAGAGCTGCAAAATCTGGACCCCTACAAATCAGCCGGGCTAGACAATCTGGACCCTTTCTTTCTAAAATTATCTGCCGAAATTGTTGCAACCCCTATTACTAGCCTGTTCAACCTCTCGTGTCGTCTGAGATTCCCAAAGATTGGAAAGCAGCTGCGGTCATCCCCCTCTTCAAAGGGGGGGATACTCTTGACCCAAACTGCTACAGACCTACGTATATCTATCCTACCCTGCCTTTCTAAGGTCTTTGGAAGCCAAGTCAACAAACAGATTACCGACCATTTCGAATCCCACCATACCTTCTCCGCTATGCAATCTGGTTTCAGAGCTGGTCATGGGTGCACCTCAGCCACCTTCAAGGTCCTAAACGATATCTTAACCGCCATCGATAACAAACAATACTGTGCAGCCGTATTCATTGATCTGGCCAAGGCTTTCGACTCTGTCAATCACCACATTCCTTTTGGCAGACTCGACAACCTTGGTTTCTCAAATTATTGCCTCGCCTGGTTTACCAACTACTTCTCTGATAGAGTTCAGTGTGTCAAATCGGAGGGCCTGTTGTCCGGGCCTCTGGCAGTCTCTATGGGGGTACCACAGGGTTCAATTCTTTGACCGACTCTCTTCTCTGTATACATCCATGATGTCGCTCTTGCTGCTGGTGAGTCTCTGATCCACCTCTACGCAGACGACACCATTCTGTATACTTCTGGCCCTTCTTTGGACACTGTGTTAACAAATCTCCAAGCAAGCTTCAATGCCACGCAACACTCCTTCCGTGGCATCCAATTGCTCTTAAATACAAGTAAAACTAAATGCATGCTCTTCAACCGATCGCTGCCTGCACCTGCCCGCCCGTCCAACATCACTACTCTGGACGGTTCTGACTTAGAATATGTGGACAACTACAAATACCTAGGTGTCTGGTTAGACTGTAAACTCTCCTTCCAGACTCACATCAAACATCTCCAATCAAAAGTTAAATCTAGAATTGGCTTCCTATTTCGCAACAAAGCATCCTTCACTCATGCTGCCAAACATACCCTTGTAAAACTGACCATCCTACCGATCCTCGACTTCGGCGATGTCATTTACAAAATAGCCTCCAATACTCTACTCAGCAAATTGTATGCAGTCTATCACAGTGCCATCCGTTTTGTCACCAAAGCCCCATATACTACCCACCACTGCGACCTGTACGCTCTCGTTGGCTGGCCCTCGCTTCATACTCATCGCCAAACCCACTGGCTCCAGGTCATCTACAAGACCCTGCTAGGTAAAGTCCCCCCTTATCTCAGCTCGCTGGTCACCATAGCAGCACCCACCTGTAGCACGCGCTCCAGCAGGAATATCTCTCTGGTCACCCCCAAAACCAATTCTTCCTTTGGCCACCTCTCCTTCCAGTTTTCTACTGCCAATGACTGGAACGAACTACAAAAATCTCTGAAACTGGAAACACTTATTTCCCTCATTAGCTTTAAGCACCAGCTGTCAGAGCAGCTCACAGATTACTGCACCTGTACATAGCCCATCTATAATTTAGCCCAAACAACTACCTCTCCCCCTACTGTATTTATTTATTTTGCTTCTTTGCACCCCATTATTTCTCTCTACTTTTCACATTCTTCCCCTGAAAATCTACCATTCCAGTGTTTTACTTGCTATATTGTATTTACCTCCCCACCATGGCCTTTTTTTGCCTTTACCTCCCTTATCTCACCTCATTTGTTCACATTGTATATATACTTATTTTTCTACTGTATTATTGACTGTATGTTTGTTTTACTCCATGTGTAGCTCTGTGTTGTAGTATGTGTCGAACTGCTTTACTTTATCTTGGCCAGGTCGCAATTGTAAATGAGAACTTGTTCTCAACTTGCCTACTTGGTTAAATAAAGGTGAAATTTAAAAAAAAAAAAATGTACTATTACAGCCCAGGCGCAGATTAGATTTTGGTCACTAGATGGCAGCAGTGTATGTGCAAAGTTTTAGACTGACCAATGAACCATTGCATATCTGTTCAAACTGTTTCATCAAGATTGCCCAAATGTGCCTAATTGGTTTATTAATACATTTTCAAGTTCATAATTGTGCACTCTCCTCAAACAATAGCATGGTATTATTTCACTGTAATAGCTACTGTAAATTGGACAGTGCAGTTAGATTAACAAGAGTTTCAGCTTTCTGCCCATATTAGATATGTTTATGTGCTGGGAATTTTTTTTGTTACTTACAACGTCATGCTAATCAAATTAGCCTATGTTAGCTCAACCGTCCCGCGGGGGAGACACCGATCCCGTAGACTTTTAAGATGGAATGCTTTGATTGGTGGGTGCTTTCCGATTACATGCCAATCATGTCACATCTTTTTAACCAACATAATGGTACATAGTTGGTACACATTCTTGTGCATTTTCCTACTATGCATCAGCTGATTCTAAAATCACTTCCCAACTGATCAACCTTCTCCACAGGTTATGCAAGATACGCATGTCAACAAGACTGTGTTGTGTTGTCAGCAGCGGTAAACTGTTACTAAAGGTTTGCTATAGGATATTCTCAAAGATTGAAATGTGCTTACAAAGGCCTAGAAAGAGCATACCATCTCCAAACTGTTTCTCTCCTATGCAATTTGAGGCTTTGACGTCCTGTTGCTTTCCACTAACTTTCTTCCCTGTCCTGTCCTCTCCTGTCCATTCAATGCCAGTGTCATGAAGATAATACACAGTGGTTTCAATTTGAAAGCCATGAAAATGTGCAGCACATCTACAGTATATATTGTATAGTTTTGTTAACAAGGTTGATAGTGTTTCATGGATAACTTTTTATGAAGCAGGGAAACAGAACAATACTGATAGATACAGTACGTATGAATAGCACCCTTAGTTGGTTAAAACACCGCAGGGGGCCCAACTGATGACCAATGTAGAGCTTTTGCAGAGGCAAGCACAAAGCAGAACTGGGAACAGACAGTTTGAGTTTGAAGTATTGACCCTCAGGGCTAAATTCAGTTGCATATCTGACTCGTCTAGTAATCGACAACGACAGCTGGTTTTCTCCATTTCATGAACGTAGACCTAGAGCAATGTGCACAGTCAAGTTTATACGGTAAAGTCATACTGTATTAAAAAAAAATCACAACAGCTGTGATGCAAACAGGAAGTTTTGGTACAATTTTATAAATGCCGACAGATCATTTGTTCTTCTACATCGTGGGATCTTCTTGTGTATGTGAAATTAATTATGCGAGAAATGGCAGCGGAAACTCCTTTATGCGCAAATATTGATATAATAATCATCATATCGAAGTAAACTTGGAGTCACAAGATTATATAGTGTATGATCCTCCCCCTACGACTCGGGAAGCCACGCAGTTCATTAGGCAACAGATTAATAAAGTTAGGATGAACTTCACACGGGGGTGAGCTTGATGCTCCTTTCCAATAAATATTGAGGGTCTTATTCTGGTGACATGATGAATGATGCTTGACTGCAAAAAAGTACTATGTCATCACATACTGATTTTTATCCACAATACGTCAGTTTGGTGGAAACACCAGTGGTGGGAAAATGCGCATATTTTCTGTATGTGGATTTTTTATATTCACATGAAAATCTGTCGCCAATTGGATGGAAACCTGACTATAGAAACAAAACAATATTGGTGTAAAATGAACACTGGACTTCCTCACTTTACACAAACGGGCATAATATACGTACTTAAATAGTTTGAAAATGTCAAATACATCTCGGACTGACATTCAGATTCAGTACAAAATGTATCTTAAAAATCTACAAAGTTTCCATAAGCCCTTATACGGCCTACATCAATGATTCACATAATTTAAAAGAAAATTACATACTATAAAGGTTGGCAAAAAGACTTATGCCACAATCTGTAAATCACCCGATTTAATGACATGTTGATATCACCCTTATACAGTGCCTTCAGAGAGTATTCACATCCCTTGACTTTTTAAACATTTTGTTACGTTACAGCACAAATTTAAAATCGTTTAAATTTAGATTTTGTGTCACTGATCTACACACAATAACCCATAATGTCAAAGTGGATTTACAGTATGTTTTTAGAAATGTGTACAACAAATGTAAAGCTGAAATGTCTTCAGTCAATAAGTATTCTATCCCTTTGTTCTGGCAAGCCTAAATAACTTTAGGGGTAAAAATGTACCCAATAATGGTGTTTAACAGTATTTTTTAATGACTACCTCTTCTCTGTACCCCCACACATACAATTATCTGTAGGGTTCCTCGGTCCAGCAATGAATATCAAGCACAGATTCAATGACAAAGACCAGGTAGATTTTCCAATTCCTCGCAAAGAAGGGCACCTGTTAGTAAATGTGATATTTCAGTTTTTTATTATTAATACATTTGCAAAAATGTGTTTTTTCTTTGACATTATGGGGTATAGTGTGTAGATTGATGAGGGAAAAAAACTATTTAATCAATTTTAAAATAAGACTGTAACGTAACAAAATGTGGGAAAAGTCAAGGGGTCTGAATACTTTCCAAATGCACTGTATATGCAGGTCTTCTAAACTAAAGGTTTAACGACGTTTAGCCTGCTTGATTGCTTTACAGATGGAATAACTACATTGTTTGTATTCTTCCATATTCCCAGTCTCTTGCCCTGGTTAAATGCGGTGGTTCGCGCTTTCGGTTTTGCGCTAATGCTCTATCCACGGTTTCTAGTTAGGGTTGGTTTTAATAGTCCCGGTGGGTACAACATCTCTTATGCATTTCCTGATTAACTCATTCACCGTATATGTGTCGATATTATTTCAAATCAAATCTGTAACGTGCGCCGAATACAACAGACCTTACAGTGAAATGCTTACTTAAAGGCTCTAACCAATAGTGCAAAAAAAGGTATTAGGTGAAAGACAGGCTATATACAATAACGAGGCTATAAAAGTAGCGATGCTACATACAGACACCGGTTAGTCAGGCTGATTGATGTAGTGTGTACATGTAGATATGGTTAAAGTGACTATGCATATATGATGAACAGAGAGTAGCAGTAGTGTAAAAGAGGGGTTGGCGGGTGGTGGGTGGGACACAATGCAGATAGCCAATGTGCGAGAGCACTGGTTGGTTGGCCCAATTGAGGTAGTATGTACATGAATGTATAGTTAAGGTGACTATGCAATTATGATAAACAGAGAGTAGCAGCAGCGTAAAAAGAGGGGTTGGGGGGGGCACATAATGCAAATAGTCCGTGAGTGTTACGGGTCTGTAGTCATTTAGGCTGGTTGCCTTTGTGTTCTTGGGCACAGGGACTATGGTGGTCTGCTTGAAACATGTTTGTATTACAGACTCAATCAGGGACATGTTGAAAATGTCAGTGAAGACACCTGCCAGTTGCTCAGCACATGCCCGGAGCACACGTTTTGGTAATCCGTCTGGCCCCGCAGCCTTGTGTATGTTGACCTGTTTAAAGGTCTTACTCACGTCGGCTACGGAGAGCGTCATCACACAGTCATCCGGAACAGCTGATGCTCTCATGCATGCCTCAGTGTTGTTTGCCTCGAAGTGAGCATAGAAGTGATTTAGCTCATCTGGTAGGCTCGTGTCACTGGGCAGCTCGCGGCTGTGCTTCCCTTTGTAGTCTGTAATAGTTTTCAAGCTCTGCCACATAAGACGAGCGTCAGAGCCGGTGTAATATGATTCAATCTTAGCCCTGTATTGACGCTTTGCCTGTTTGATGGTTCGTCGCAGGGCATAGCAGGATTTCTTGAAAGCTTCCGGGTCAGAGTCCCGCACTTTGAAAGCGGCAGCTCTAACCTTTAGCTCAGTGCGAATGTTGCCTGTAATCCATGGCTTCTGGTTGGGGTATGTACGTACAGTCACTGTGGGAACGACGTCCTTGATGCACTTATTGATAAAGCCAGTGACTGATGTGGTGTACTCCACAATGCCATCGTGTACATGTACATGTAGATCTACATGTGTACATGTAGATATGGTTAAAGTGACTATGCATATATGATGAACAGAGAGTAGCAGTAGCGCAAAAGAGGGTGTTGGCGGGTGGTGGGTGGGACACAATGCAGATAACCCGGTTAGCCAATGTGCGAGAGCACTGGTTGGTTGGCCCAATTGAGGTAGTATGTACATGAATGTATAGTTAAAGTGAATATGCAATTATGATAAACAGAGAGTAGCAGCAGCGTAAAAAGAGGGGTTGGGGGGACACATAATGCAAATAGTCCGTGAGTGTTACGGGTCTGTAGTCATTTAGGCTGGTTGTCTTTGGTTGCCTTTGTGCCCAAGAACACAAAGAATCCCGGAACATGTTCCAGTCTGTGATAGCAAAACAGTCCTGTAGTTTAGTATCTGCTTCATCTGACCACCTTTTTATAGACCGAGTCATTCGTGCTTCCTGCTTTAATTTTAGCTTGTAAGCAGGAATCAGGAGGATAGAGTTGTGGTCGGATTTACCAAATGGAGGGCGAGGGAGAGCTTTGTACGCGTCTCTGTGCGTGAAGTACAGGTGATCTAGAATTTTTTTCCCTCTGGTTGCACATTTAACATGTTGATGGAAATTTGGTAGAACTGAGTTAAGTTTCCCTGCATTAAAGTCTCCGGCCACTAGGAGCACCGCCTCTGGGTGAGTGGTTTCCTGTTTGCTTATTTCCTTATACAGCTGACTGAGTGCGGTCTTAGTGCCAGCAACTGTCTGTGGTGGTAAATAAACAGCCACGAAAAGTATCCCTGAAAACTCTCTAGGCAAGTAGTGTGGCCTGCAATTTATCACAATATACTCTACTTCAGGCGAGCAAAATCTAGAGACTTCCTTAGATTTTGTGCACCAGCTGTTGTTTGTGTGCTGTTCTATCTTGCCGGTGCAGCGTATATCCCACTAGCTAAAAATCCATGTCGTCATTCAGCCACGATTCCGTGAAACATAGGATATTACAGTTTTCTGAAGCTACTCTGAACATATCCCAGTCCACGTGATCAAGACAATCTTGAAGCGTTGATTCCGATTGTTCAGACCAGCGTTGAATAGTCCTCACCACGGGTGCTTCCTGTTTGAGTTGCTGCCTATAATAGGGGAGGAGCAAGATGGAATCATGGTCCGATCTGCCGAATGGAGGGCGGGGGATGGCCTTATATGCATTCTGGAAGGTAGTATAGCAATGGTTGAGGGTTTTAGCAGCATGAGTACAACAATCAATATGTTGATAGAATTTCGGGAGCCTTTTCCTCAAATCTGCTTTGTTAAAATCCCCAGCTACAATAAATGCAGCCTCAGGATATGTGGTTTCCAGTTTGCATAAAGTCCAGTGAAGTTCTTTAAGGGCCGTCGTGGTATCCACTTGGGGGGGGATAGACCACTGTGGCTATTATTGACAAAAATTCTCTCTGGAGATAGTACAGTGGGCATTTGATTGAGATATTCTAGGTCGGGTGAACAGAAGGACTTTAGTTCCTCCTGTATGTTATCACAGTTACACCATAAGTCGTTAATCATAAAACATATACTGTACCTCCACCCTTCTGCTTCCCGGAGAGATGTTTGTTCCTGTCGGCGCGATGTACTGAGAACCCAACTGGCTTTACAGAGTCAGACAGTATATCTCGAGAGAGCCATGTTTCTGTGAAGCAGAGTATGTTACAATCCCTGGTGTCTCTCTGAAAAGAAACTCGCGCCTTGAGCTCATCAACTTTATTACCCGGATATTGGACATTAGCGAGTAAAACACTCAGGAGTGGTGGGTGGTGTGCCTTCTTCCTAAGTCGGACAAGAAGACCACCTCGAGTACCTCTTCTCTGCCAGCGTTGTTTTGGGTCAGCCTCTGAAATAAGTTAAATTGCTCTGGGGAGAGCAAATAAAGGATCCGCTCCAGGGAAGTCGTAATCCTGGTCGTAATGCTGGAGGTTCTGGTGCGTTACCGCCGCTTGAATATCTAATAGTTCTTCCCGACACAAAATGATTCCTGAGCTAATAACGTAAAAAATAGCTAGTCACGCTGCTGCCATCTCCGTCGGCGCCATCATGTTAAAATAAAATGCTACATGATAGCTCATATCCACTGTAACATCAAAATACAACTACAGTTGATCATATCACAAATACCTACAGCTATATAATGAAGCAAAGAAATATGTAAAATGTAAAATTATAAACATAAGAGAGATTCTCACATTCAGGATCAAATCTGTCATTCTGCCCCTGAGCAAGGACGTTAACCCACTGTTCCCCAGGCGCCGATGACGTGGATGTCAATTAAGGCAGCCCCCCACACCTCTCTGATTCAGAGGGGTTGGGTTAAATGCGGAAAACATATTTCAGCTGAATTCTTTGAGTTGTACAATTGACTAGGTATCTTCTGTTCCCTTTTCCTACACGTTGGTCTGTAGCCGGGGGGGGGGGGCATTACTCAGCAGACTGTGATAGGAAAGACTTAAATGTGCGATGACAGAGATGTGGAGCTGAGAGCAGACACAAGCAAGGTTGATCGATTTATCGGTCTCCCTCCTTTTCTTATTTGTTTTTCTGTTATTTTCTCCAGTAGTCTTATTCGGGTGCTCAGCATGCATTGCAGCTCAAGGTCATTCAAATCTCCTCTTTGCTCTGGAACTCCCTGTTGTAATTTTATGAGGTTTATTTCCCTCATTAGAAGCAGCCAGAGTCCAAAATACAAATTCAAGACATCTTTACATTTTGAAAGCATTGTTATTAGATTCTCACTTCCTTGAAAGCTATGCAAATCTTTCAGTCTCTTGGATGTTCAGTTCCCGGTATTATGTGACCTCTGATGAAATATCCTTTATGTACTTAAAGTAAATCCTGAATTAGTTTTAAAATACAGATTTCTGAGATAGTATCACCAAAATTAATTTCCATCTCGTGTCACAAAGTAACCTAAATCCATCAGGATAATCTCAACAACGGTATCAAATTGCTCTGGAATTATATTCCCTTTGCCCTCCAGTGTCATTGAGGATAGCATTCTATACTCTGTGAAGTAATGCTTTGAATCAATGGATTTCTTATACATACATGTATCACAAGGAAGATACCAGTCATTCTTTGTGAATAAACCAAAAATATCTTACAGCATAATTTAACTTGAGGGAGTATTTCAAGCTTCTTAGAATTTCTTAATGAGAATGTCTGAGAGACAGAATGAATAAGACCATTGTACCACAGTAGCAATTCTGTGTACAGGTACCGATCCTCCTTGCAATGAGGCTTGTAATCATCATGCGGAAGGTATTAATACTGGTTTAAGGTTTTTCACAGTAAAGGTCTCCTAATAGGTGTTATTTATCATACTTTGATGACTGAGATCCAACATATTTTGGATATCTGAATTACATTTTAAAACCAGACCATACTTTGAAGTATGGTTTGTAGGGATTCCTTACATTTTCAGGGGTTTGTCTGTCAAACTGGGACACATGTCCAGCTTAACCTAGAATGATACTGACATTTTTATTAATCCCAAAAAGGAACACTTTATGGCAGGCCAGTGTCATCTCAACAGATAAACACTTTTGAAGTCTGAAAACACCTGAGAAACTTTTTGTCGTGTCATGTCCCTAGAGGAATGTGGAGGAAAAACTGCTTTATTTTGTTGTAGAAAAAGCTAAATATGTCATTATTTTACAAGAAGGTTGGTACAGGCTGTAGTAATTAAATGAAAAATCAGAAAAAGAAAGACGAAAAAAGTGGAGACTGTGTTGCGTAATTTGAGTGAAAAAAACGCGGGGACAGGGGCTGGGATTAAAAATAAAAATGAATTAAATAAAAATATAGGACAAAACACACATCACGAGAAGAGAGACACTACATAAAGAGGTACCTAAGACAACAACATAGCAGCAAAACATGACAACACAGCATGGTAGCAACATAAGATGGCAACAACATGGTAGCAGCACAAAACAGGGTACAAACATTATTGGGCACAGACAACAGCACAAAGGGCAAGAAGGTAGAGACAACAATACATCACGCAAAGCAGCCACAACTGTCAGTAAAAGTGTCCATGATGGAGTCTTTGAATTAAGAGATTTATATAAAACTGTCCAGTTTGAGTGTTTGTTGCAGCTCGTTCCAGTCGCTAGCTGCATGGAACTGAAAAGACGAGAGACCCAGGGATGTGTGTGCTTCGGGGACCTTTAACAGAATGTGACTGGCAGAACGGGTGTTGTATGTGGAGGATGAGGGTTGCAGTAGATATCTCAGATATGGGGGTGAGGCCTAAGAGGGTTTTATAAATAAGCATCAACCAGTGGGTCTTGGGACGGGTATACAGAGATGACCAGTTTACAGAAGAGTATAGAGTGCAGTGATGTGTCCGATAAGGAGCAATGGTGGCAAATCTGAAAGCCGAATTGTAAAGAACATCTAACCGCTCGAGAGCACCCTTACCTGCCAATCTATAAATTATGTCTACGTAATGGGTAGGATGGTCATCTGAATCAGGGTTAGTTTGGCAGCTGGGGTGAAAGAGGAGCGATTACGATAGAAGAAACCTTGATATGTGCTGAGAGAAAGACAGTGTACCGTCTAGCCATACTCCCAAGTACTTGTATGAGGTGACTACCTCAAGTAGTAATCACAACTGTGGGGAGAAGGGCATTCTTCTTACAAAACCACATTACCTTTTTTTGGAGGTGTTCAGAACAAGGTGAAGGGTAGAGAAAGCCTGATGGACACTAAGAAAGCTTTGTTGTAGAGCGTTTAACACAAAATCCGTATTGGTTGTACAATTGATCATAACTCTAAAACTACTTGAAATCCCACTCAGAAAATGGTGTATTCAATTGAGTACAGCATGTAAAGCCATATATAGTGCCTTTGGAAAGTATTCAGACCCCTTGACTTTTTCCACATTTTGTTAGGTTAAAGCCATATTCTAAAATTGATTAAATAAAAACCAATCCTCATCAATTTACACACAATAACCCATAATGACAACGCGAAGTTTTTGGGGGACATTTTTGCAAATGTACTACAAATAAACAGAAATACCTTACTTAAATAAGTATTCAGACCCTTTGCTATGAGGCTTGAAATTTAGCTCAGGTGCGTCCTGTTTCCACCGATTATCCTTGAGATGTTTCTACAACTTGATTGGAGTCCACCTGTGGTCAATTCAATTGATTGGACATGATTTGGAAAGGCACACACCTGTCAATATAAGGTCCCACAATTGACAGTGCATGTCAGAGCAAAGATCAAGCCATGAGGTCGAAGGAATTGTCCGTAGAGCTCCGAGGCAGGATTGTGTCGAGGCACCGATCTGAGGAAGGGTACCAAACAATTTCTGCAGCATTGAAGGTCCCCAAAAACACAATGCCTCCATCATTCTTAAATGGAAGAAGTTTGGAACCACCAAGACTGCTCCTAGAACTGGCCGCCCGGACAAAATTAGCAATCACGGAAAAACTGAAATGGTCCACCCGCACAGACAGTGTGGTGAAGAAGGCACAACAGCGCCTCTTCAACATCAGGAGGCTGAAGAAATTTGGCTTGTCACCTAAAACCCTCACAAACTTTTACAGATGCACAATTGAGAGCCTCCTGTCGAGCTGTATCACCGCCTGGTACGACAACTGCACCGCAAGGCTCTCCAGAGAGTGGTGCGGTCTAAACAACGCATCACCAGCGGGCAAACTACCTGCCCTCCAAGACACCTACAGCACCTGATGTCACAGGAAGGCGAAATAGAACATCAAGGACAACACCCACCCGATCCGCTGCCTGTTCACCCTGCTACCATCCAGAAGGCGAGTACAGGTGCAGTACAGGTGCATCAACGCTGGGACCGAGAGACTGAAAAACACCTTCTGTATCAAGGCCATCAGACTGTTAAACAACCATTACTAACAGAGAGGCTGCGGCCTATATACAGACTTGAAATCATTGGCCACTTTAATAAATGTATCACTAGTCACTTTAATAATCCTACTTTAATAATGTTTACATGTCCTGCATTACTCATCTCATATGTAAACGCAGCAAAAAAGGAAACGTCCCTTTTTCAGGACCCTGTCTTTCAAAGATAATTCGTAAAAATCAAAATAACTTCACAGATCTTCATTGTAAAGGGTTTAAACACTGTTTCCCATGCTTGTTCAATGAACCATAAAAAAATGAGCATGCACCTGTGGAACAGTCGTTAAGACACTAACAGCTTACAGACGGTTGGCAATTAAGGTTACAGTTATGAAAACTTAGGACACCAAAGAGGCCTTTCTACTGACTCTAAAAAACACCAAAAGAAAGATGCCCAGGGTCCCTGCTCATCTGCGTGAACGTGCCTTAAGCATGCTGCAAGGAGGCATGAACACTGCAGATGTGGCCAGGGCAATAAATTGCAATGTCCGTACTGTGAGACGCCTAAGACAGCGCTACAGGGAGACAGGATGGACAGCTGATCATCCTCGCAGTGGCAGACCACGTGTAACAACACCTGCACAGGATCAGTACATCCAAACATCACACCTGCGGGACAGGTACAGGATGACAACAACAACTGCCCGTGTTACACCAGGAACACTAGCCCTCACCCTCCGATCCAACAGGTCCCAGACGTGCTCAATGGGATTGAGATCCGGGCTCTTCGCTGGCCATGGCAGAACACTGACATTCCTCTTGCAGGAAATCACACACAGAACGAGCAGTATGCCTGGTGGGTTTGTGCCCATAGGCGACGTTGTTGCCGGTGATGTCTGGTGAGGACCTGCCTTACTACAAGCCCTCAGTCCAGCCTCTCTCAGCCTATTGCGGACAGTCTGAGCTCAGTTTAGCGAAATGCTTGGGCTTCCTGTTCCAACAGTGCAGCAATATCAAACATGTAATCTAACAACCTGTTAGATTACATGTTTGATATTGCTGCACTGTTGGAACTAGAAGCCCAAGCATTTCGCTACACTTGCAATAACATCTGCTAACCACGTGTATGTGCCCAATAAAATTGGATTTGATTTGACATCTCTGGAGAGACCTGCAAATAGCTGTGCAGCAACAATCCCCATCCAACCTGACCGAGCTTGAAAGGATTTGCAGAGAAGAATGTGAGAACCTCAAATACAGGTGTGCCAAGCTTCATGCCCAAGAAGACTCGAGGCTGTAATCACTGCCAAAGGTGCTTCAACAAAGTACTGAGTAAAGGGTTTGAATACTTATATAAATTAACAAACATTTCTAAAATCCTGTTGTTGCTTTGTCATTATGGGGTAGTGTGTGTAGATTTGAGGGAAAAAAAACTATTTAATACATTTTAGAATAAGGCTTTAACCTACCAAAATGTGGAAAAAGTCAAGGGGTCTGAATACTTTCCCGAAGGCACTGTAATTGAGCACAATTTAAAGAGGTATTATGAAATATAACGTTTTCATTTCAGAGAACAGGGTAAGCATTCAAGCGACACCTGCTGACTAAAGTTCATGGACTGGGCAAGCTCAAAATTGTATAAATATCGAAACCAAATAGAGTCAGTCAAGTCAGTCAATTCAGGAAGTAACCTGAAATTCCAATTCAATAAGTGAAAAAAGGACCATTTTAAATTATTTCCAAATAAACTGAAAAGAAAAAGTTCTTTAAAATGTTTTCCATTTTAAATGTTAGATTCAAATCACTTCCTGATGGCAAAGGTGTATAAAGATGGAGGAATTCAGATATGACGTCATTGTTTTAGCACTACCCACAGACTTTATTAACTATAGCGACATGGTTCAATGTGCCAATAAATCACCACAATGTACTTTTTATTGCCATCTTTGAGCTAGAGTTGGGATCAAGTTTACTATGCTAATGCAAGTACAAAAAAAGAGTAATGGAGAACACTGTATTATACGGTGAACTTAGCACATTAGGCATTTGTGGTAAGTACATGTGGGGCTGCCATCTTTATGCATGTCCGCCATATACAGTACCAGTCAAAAGTTTGGATACACCTACTCATTCTAGGGATTTTTCTTTATTTTTACTATTTTCTAGAATAATAGTGAAGACATCAAAACTATGAAATAACACATATGGAATCATGTGGTAACCAAAGAATATATGAGCTAAAGGCCTGATTCGACCATGAAGGCCTGATACACGCAGTCTCCTCTGAATGTAGAAAATAGTAAAAATAAAGAAAACCCCTTGAATGAGTAGGTGTGTCTAAACTTTTGACTGGTACTGTATATATTTTTTTAGCTTTATTTAACAAGGCAAGTCAGTAAAGAACAAATTCTTATTTACAATGACGGCCTACCCCGGACAAACCGTAACCCGGATGACACTGAGCCAATTGTGCGCCGCCCTATGGGACTCCCAATCACGGCCAGTTGTGATACAGCCTGGAATCACACCAGGGTCTGTAGTGATGCCTCTAGCACTGAGATGTAGTGCCTTTGACTGCTGTGCCACTCGAGAGCACCACTCGGGAGTACTGTATATATTGTGGGTATAATATGTATATTTATGTTGTATATACAGGGCACATTTGTCTTCCTGTTAAAATAAAGGTTAAATGAAACAATTAAATACAAAAATCGACTGACTTCGATTTGAATTCATTTATATACTGTATGTTACCAGGCAACGGAAAGACTTGACTTTTTATGGGATACAACATAGGGGGGCTCCTGAGCGGCGCTGCATCTCAGTACAAGAGGCGTCACTGCAGTACGTGGTTCGAATCCAGGCTGCATCACATCCGGCTGTGATTGGGAGTCCCATAGGGCGGTGCACAATTGACCCAGCGTCGCCAGGGTAGGCACTAAATCCCTTGTGATCTGAGATTCTAACCGCTAGATTGAAATGGTCACATTAATTTGAAAGAAAGGGAGGCAGAGGAAATGTTGATGAAGCTCTGAGAGGAAAGAGAGATAAAGAAAAATATATGAAGGGAAATAGACTCACCTTCGGCTGAACCTCCACCTCCACCACTTGATTCTTGTTCATGCAGCCTTTCACAAAGCCCTCAACATTGCTGTTGAACTTCATAAAGATCACATAGGTGGCATAGGCTGAGAGCAGAGTAATACTTTCCCAGTAGGAGATGTAGTTATCCAGGAAGAAACATATGAGCATGATCAGGTCCATGATGTAGAAAGAGACGTCACGGAAGAGGGGCCACCAGGTGAGGTTGAGGATCTCCCTGGAGAAGATGGCACACATTCCAATGACGAAGAGAATGTTGAAGACAGCTGAGCCCACAATGGTTCCGATGCCCACATTGCTGTGGGAGATGAATACGCCGATGACAGAAGTGAAAAGCTCGGGCGCCGACCCGCCTGCCGCCATGAAGGTGGCCCCCGCCACGTCATCAGAGATGGCCAGCTTCTCTGTGATGACTGTCAGAGCGGGCACGAAGAATTCATCACACACAATGGCTAAAGAGATGAACATGTACAGCATCCCAAACATGTGGAGCACCACAGCACCCTGGCGCCTCTCTTCCAGAGTGAACAGGTCCGTGGGATAGTCCCCCTGGCTCTCGTTGCCGTCTGCCGAAGACCTCATGGCCACGGGCATGTTGGCTGAGACATTGGGATCCCTCTGGTGCTGAGTGGAAAGTAGAGTCCTGTGGGGAGCAGGACCAGACTGAAGGAGGGCCTCTTGAGGCAGGAGCAGCTCCGGGTGGCTCCCTGAGCTCCATGTCAAGGCGCTGAAGGAAAAGGAGATAGCGCTTATGGCTACCAGGCTGAACACAAAACCCAGGATTCGTATGGGCCTCAGCTTTCTAAGCAGGTTCTGGTGGCGGTGCCTCTTACACGTTGCATCCAGAAAGGGCCTTTGCACCACCATATCCAAGCAGGGTTGGTCCAAACCCATCACTGTGATGTGCTGAGTGTGTTTCTATACTCTCAATGGTTGGCTGGAAAGAGGGTGAGCTAGTTTTTGTTAGCAGACACAACGCATGGTGCTGCCGTGGGCTTCAAACAACATGGGAGTATTCCTGAAGCTTTCCAGCGTGTGGCTTGCCAAACGATGTCTTCATATTAGCCTCTAAAAACAAGATTTGAAGAGAAATTGAAGAGAAAAAGAAAAGGAGGAAGCTTCAACATGTAGAATTTAGACACAGCAACAAACTATTAGCTGTCACATGCCTACCTCAATTCTGTAGTGGATTTAACACCACAATGTAGCCTAGTCCTGACCATGGATATCCAATTTCCTTGAAGATTTTTTTTTTAAATTTCAATGTTCTGATGTTTCATTGTGGTATTAAGGCCTATGCTATGATACAGATATAACGGCAATACATGGGTTCAGAGGCAGAGAAATAAGAGGGAATAGCTATATCCTACTTTATCTTTTCAGAAACAAGCAAATAACATTGAGAAAAAATCTTCAAATGTTTGAATTCATAATAGACTAATCATTGCTTGTCACATGCATTGTAAATTACACCCAGATATTTAAGTGATAAGGCCCGAAATGCCAGTGTTTGATGATGCCAGTGTTTTTTTTTAAACCGAGCTAAAATATATCCTCCAAACATCGGCTTTGAGGGCATTATCGCTTTTATACAACGAGTTACCAACATATTCAAATCACTTCAAACTGAAGCTGGAAAGACTGCAAACTAGCTGCACTTCGTTTAGTTTTAGCTTTTTTCAATTGACATTTCTTTGTATATATTCATAAAAATGATACCAGCTGATTCATGATTTCGACAGGCTGAGAAAAACTGCATGCCTGGCTGCCTCGTCCGACTCCCGACACATTCATGACTATGGGACAGCTGGAGATCAAATTTGAATATTGAAACAATGTTGCAAATGTCAGAGAGACAGACAGCAAGGTTTATACAAATCTCTGCTGTTGAAAACTAAACGTTAGGCTAAAAGAAATGTGAGATAATGTTTAGATGCTTTTTAAAGAGAAGACCAAGTTTATACATGTCCTGGCTGGGTTGATGAGACAGTGGATTGCGCAGTCAAATGGTAATTTGTGGAATAGACACCGGCTGGAATGCGGTTTTAACCAACCAGCATTCAGGATTAGACCCACCAGTTGTATAAAGGCTAATAATAACATGGAAAACAGGTCGCCTATTTCCTCCGAAAAATATAGATGATACTACATATTAATAGGGACGGGAATGTATGTACTGTAGTTACCATGCTATGTATGTGAAACGTGGAAATAATTCACCAATTTGACCTACTCAGATAGAGAGGATTCATTAGAAAATATTTATAATATAGATTAACCCTGCAAATGTTATGGTATCCCGGTAGAATTGTTGCAAATAACCAAATTCCACCAAATTATAGGCCTACTCGGTATGTGATGCACCAAATGCCCCAGACCTAAAAACGAACTTCAATGGCACCTTTATAACGGTTATAGTTACTATATGATTGGATTGCGGCGTTTGAAGCAGATCAGACGTAGCCAAAGCAGATAATCTGTGCGTTTGTTCTGCATAGGCTAGGCTATCTATTCTCGGCAGAATGTAACATTTTTGTTGCGCAGAATTGTTTTGTGTCGCAAACGTGGTTAACTGACATAGATTCTACTTGAGTCACGGAAATCTAAATATTTTTTACAATAGAAAAAATAATAACGGCTATTGGCGTTTAAATGAAATAGCCTAAACGCAAAAAAAATAGGCTACTGGCCTTCTCTTGCGTAGCCTACACCGTGCATTGAAATATCCGCATAGTATGTCTTCATTTATATGAGGAGCTGACAAACGGCTGTTGCAACGTGCGCCTCTGTCCTGCAGTAAAATCTCCCTGCCGCGTAACCTTACAACAATAACACTTCAAAGCTGCGTGATTATTACCGACTGTACACAAACTGGTTGAATCAATGTTGTTTCCACGTCATTTCAACCACCCAAAAATGCAATGTGATGACGTTGAATCAACGTGGAAATGTAAGGGAATTTTGTATTTTCCCCCGACTTTTAAACTAAATCCAAAGACATGGATATTTTTTTGTTGTTGTTGATTTAACCTTGAATTCACATTAGTTGACAACGCAACCAAATGTAAATAAAAACTAGACATTGCACTGGGGTCTGTGCCCAGTGGGTAGACTACTCAGTTATCATCATTTGCGCAAAATAGGCAAAACGCGTAAAATTGACAAATGTGTCAGTAATTATGAATGTCTTACCTTATATAGAGGTAAATAGAACGGCAACCGTAACACACCAGGTCGAAATTCGGTTCCGTCTCTTGTGTTCCCTTGCTCTCATTGAGCAAATGTGATGTTAATACCCTATCCGACGATTGAGGAGGAGCTCCCGACAAACTGGTTGCAAGCTGCGCTCACCTCAACATCCTCCCTCCCATCTCACTGAGAAATCATTCTAGTCTAAAAGACCTTGCTAATCTAAAAGAAAAGACTGGAACCTAAGGTAGGGTCGGTCTAACCACGTGAATAGGGAGGTTATAGATTACAACAGTGGAAGCCGTCATATGCCATAACAGGATAGACTAGACCTTGATGGAGTTGCTGTGGTTACAGCAATGTCACCATTTCAACTATACAGATAGGGCTGATATAGATGGATATACTTGTGCATGTTTGAAATAACATTCAATGATGTTACTTAATGGCCTACACATGATCCTTCATATATAGATAGAAGGTTTGAAGGTCACAGAAGGGGAGTCGCCCAAATGGAGCCTAACCAGGGCCTTATTCACAAAGTGGAAGAGCTAGGATCAAGTTAGCCTTTTAAACCGTAAGGAATAAGAGGGGGGACTTTATCCTAAATCAGCACTCCTAGTCTATCACTAGGTTGAAAAACATCAGGGCATTTTGGGACATAAGATCCATAAAGGAATGCAGTCATGATTTCAAGGTCAAACAGTGTGTGCTCTATGAAATCAGTGGGATTTGGTGTTGTGGGATTTGTCTGTTGCTCAGCCTTCGGTTGAAGTCACATTCATCTCTACGAACCTGCTGCTCATGTTTACTTTGCATTCCTCTTACATCAAAATCCCCACCAGGGCTTAGCATTAGCAGACATGCCAAACAAGCCGTGTTGGATAAAGACAGCAGTCTCTGCACAGCATGACAACCCACTGGGGGGGAAATGGTTGAATCAACGTTGTATCCACATCATTTCAACCCCAAAAAATAAATGTAGGAAAACTCATTGGATTTGCAAAGAGTCATCAACGTCAGGGAATTTTGTGTTTTTTTCACCTAACTTTTAACCTAAATCGAATGACATGGTGACATGTTTTGTTGATTTCACATTGAATTCACAATAGTTGACAACTCAACCAAATGTAAATCAAAACTAGACATTGAACTGACGTCTGTGTGCAGTGGGAAAGTATGTGTGACACTAATGCCCTCGTGGTAGGTAATAAATCACGATTCACTGACCTCATTGATTGCCCTCCCTTCTTTCCCTGCCTGCAATCAACCCAAAATGGGAACAGAGACAGATAGAAACTTGTCTGCCTTTGTGTTATCAATATCCACTTCGGCCTATCATTGAAAGACAGATGTGTGCATGGTCAATTCACACTGACCTGTGCACCCACAGTGTTAGTGTCACGCCCTGACCTTAGAGAGCCTTTTTTATTCTCTATTTGGTTAGGTCAGGGTGTGACTTGGGTGGGCAAATCTCTGTGTTCTATTTCTTTGTTGGCCGGGTATGGTTCCCAATCAGAGGCAGCTGTCTATCGTTGTCTCTGATTGGGCATCATACTTAAGCAGCCTGTTTTCCACCTGAGTTTGTGGTATCTTGTTTTTGTACAGTTACTGTGTAGCCTGCAGAACGTTACGTTCGTTTATCTTCTTTTTTTTTTTGGTGTTCATCAAAATAAAGAAAGACGCTTACCATGCTGCGCCTTGGTCTAATTCCAACAACGGATATGACAGAAGATCCCACCACAAACGGACCAAGCAGCGTGGTCAGGAGGAGAGGACACGACGGAAACCCGAAAGGCACAGATGACGTGGGCGTCGGTGCTGAGGGGTGAGTCCGAGACCGAGGAGGAATTCTTGGACCATTTGAGCAAGGAGTGGTTGGCAGTAGAGAGCGACGAAAGAGTTTGGAGGGGTTGGAGTCTGGAGCAAGACAGTCGCTTTGAGGAGCGTGTGACCCTTCAAGCACCATGCTTTGCGGTTACACGTACTGTGTCTCCGGTACGCATCCACAGCCCGGTGCGCTCTGTGCCAGCTCCCCGCATTTGCCGTACTAGAGTGGGCATTCAGCCAGGACGGGTTGTACCAGCTCTGCGCTCCAGACCTCCGGTGCGTCTCCACGGCCCAGTATATCCTGGGCCAGCTCCACGCACCAGGCCTCCAGTGATGATCCATGGCACAAAGCCTCCAGTGGTGATCCATGGCCCGGAGCCTTCAGTGATGATCCATGGCCCGAAGCCCCCAGTGATGATCCATGGCACGAAGCCCCCAGTGATGATCCATGGCACAAAGCCTCCTGTGATGATCCGCAGTCCGGAGTCTCCAGCGACGGTCTGCAGTCCAGAGTCTACAGCGACGGTCTGCAGTCCAGAGCCTCCAGCGGGGGTTCCCAGTCCGGAGCCTCCAGCGGGGGTTCCCAGTCCGGAGCCTCCAGCAGGGGTTCCCAGTCCGGAGCCTGCAGCAGGGGTTCCCAGTCCGGAGCCTGCAGCGACGGTCCGGAGCCTGAAGCGACGGTCACCAGTCCGGAGCCTGCAGCGACAGTCCGGAGCCTGAAGCGACGGTCCCCAGTCCGGAGCCTGAAGCGACGGTCCCCAGTCCGGAGCCTGCAGCGACGGTCCCCAGTCCGGAGCCTGCAGCGACGGTCCCCAGTCAGGAGCCTCCAGCGAGGGTTCCCAGGCCGGAGCTTCCGGCGACGATCGGTGGTTCGGTTCCTCCAGCAGTGATCTACGGTCCGGAGTCTGCGACAACGATCTACGGTCCGGAGTCCCCGGCGACGATCCCCGCATCAGAAGCGCCACCAAAGTGAGGGGAGCCTCAAGCAGAGCAGGGTCTGCGTCCCGCACCGGAGCCTCCACCGAGATGAGATGCCCACTCGGACCCTCCCCTATAAGTTCAGGTTTGCGGCCAGAGTCCGCACCTTTGGGGGGGGGTACTGTCACGCCCTGACCTTAGAGGCTTTTTAATTATCTATTTGGTTAGGTCAGGGTGTGACTTTGGAGGGCAAATCTATGTGTTCTATTTCTTTGTTGGCCGGGTATGGTTCCCAATCAGAGGCAGCTGTCTATCGTTGCCTCTGATTGGGGATCGTACTTAGGCAGCCTGTTTTCCACCTGAGTTTGTGGGATCTTGTTTTTGTACAGTTACTGTGTAGCCTGCAGAACGTTACGTTCGTTTATCTTTTTGTTGTTTTTTTGGTGTGTATCAAAATAAAGAAAGATGTACACTTACCACGCTGCGCCTTGGTCTAATTCCAACAACGGACGTGACAGTTAGAACCTCAGAACTATGAATTGAGATGGATGGCATAATTTCTCCCCTCAAAGCCTCAAATTCTTCTATACTATTCCAACCAACATAATGTGCACTTCCATAGTGGCTTGTTATAATATTTTTTTTAAAATCATAACCAGGCATAGCCTACCAAATAAACAAAACTCTCTTTTCACATTTCACAAAAATGCCTGTATTGCTTTCATAAAGAGAACACAAATTAAATAACACTTCAATAGCATTATCTATTAACCTCTTCCAACAGATTGCATCGTCTGTGGATCTATTGGGGCGATAAGCAAATTGAAGTGGGTCTAGGGTGGCAGGTAAGGTTGAGGTTATATGATCCTTGACTAGTCTCTAAAAGCACTTCATAATGACAGAAGTGAGTGCTACGGGGAGATAGTCATTTAGTTCAGTTACCTTTGCTTTCTTGGGTACAGGAAGAATGCCTTTAGCCGTACCCTTGTCCTACTGTTCCTCTGGTGATGTAGAGGTTAATCCAGGCCCTGTAGCGCCTAGCTTCACTCCCATTCCCCAGGAACTCTCATTTGTTGATTTCTGTAGCCGTAAAAGCCTTGGTTTCATGCATGTTAACAATAGAAGCCTCCATAAGTTTGTTTTACTCACTGATTTTAGCACACTCTGCCAACCCGGATGTCCTAGTCGTGTCTGAATCCTGGCTTAGGAAGGCCACCAAAAATCCTGAAATTTCCATCCCTAACTATAACATTTTCCGACAAGATAGAACGGCCAAAGGGGGCGGAGTTGCAATCTACTGCAGAAACAGCCTGCAGAGTTCTGTCATACAATCCAGGTCTGTGCCCAAACAATTCGAGCTTCTACTTCTAAAAATCCACCTTTCCAGAAATAAGTCTCTCACTGTTGCCATTTGTTATAGACCACCTTTTACCCCCAGCTGTGCCCTGGACAAAATATGTGAATTGATTTCCCCCCATCTATCTTCAGAGCTTGTAGTGTTAGGTGACCTAAACTGGGACATGCTTAACATCCCGGCCGTCCTACATTCTAAGCTAGATGCCCTCAATCTCAAACAAATTATCAATGAACCTACCAGGTACAACCCCAATCTGTAAACACGGGCACCCTCATAGATATAATCCTGACCAACCTGCCCTCTAAATACACCTCGGCTGTCTTCAACCAAGATCTCAGCAATCACTGCCTCATTGCCTGCATCCGTAATGGGGCTGCGGTCAAACGACCACCCCTCATCACTGTCAAACGCTCCCTGAAACACTTCCGCGAGCAGGCCTTTCTAATCGACCTGGCCCGGGTATCCTGGAAGGATATTGACCTCATTCCGTCAGTAGAGGATGCCTGGTTATTCTTTAAAAGTGCTTTCCTCACCATCTTAAATAAGCATGCCCCATTCAGAAAAATTTGAACAGATATAGCCCTTGGTTCACTCCAGACTTCACTGCCATTGACCAGCACAAAAACATCCTGTGGCGTACTGCATTAGCACCGAATAGCCCCCGCGATATGCAACTTTTCAGGGAAGTTAGGAACCAATATACACAGGCAGTTAGGAAAGCAAAGGCTAGCTTTTTCAAACAGAAATTTGCATCCTGTTGCACAAACTCCAAAAGGTTCTGGGGCACTGTAAAGTCCATGGAGAATAAGAACACCTCCTCCCAGCTGCCCACTGCACTGAGGCTAGGAAACACTGTCACCACCGATAAATCCACTATAATTGAGAATTTCAAAAACATTTTTCTACGGCTGGCCATGCTTTCCACCTGGCTACGCCTACCCCGGTCAACAGCCCTGCACCCACCACAGCAACTAGCCCAAACCTGCAACATTTCTCCTTCAACAAATCCAGACAGCTGATGTTCTAAAAGAGTTGCAAAATCTGGACCCTCTCTTTCTAAAATTATCCGCCACAATTGTTGCAACCCCTATTACTAGCCTGTTCAACCTCTCTTTCGTATCATCTGAGATCCCCAAAGATTGGAAAGCTGCAGCGGTCATCCCCCTCTTCAAAGGGGGAGACACTCTAGACCTAAACTGTTACAGACCTATATCTATCCTACCCTGCCTTTCTAAGGTCTTCGAAAGCCAAGTTAACAAACAGATCACCAACCATTTCGAATCCAACCGCACCTTCTCCGCTATGCAATCCGGTTTCCGAGCTGGTCATGGGTGCACCTCAGCCACGCTCAAGGTCCTAAACAATATCATAACCACCATCGATAAAAGACATTACTGTGCAGCCATATTCATCGACCTGGCCAAGGCTTTCGACTCTGTCAATTACCACATTCTTATCGACAGACTCAACAGCCTTGGTTTCTCAAATGACTGCCTCGCTTGGTTCACCAACTACTTCTCAGACAGCGTTCAGTGTGCCAAATCGGAGGGCCTGTTGTCCGGACCTCTGGCAGTCTCTATGGGGGTGCCACAGGGTTCAATTCTCAGGCTGACTCTTTTCTCTGTATAAATCCATGATGTTGCTCTTGCTGCTGGTGATTCTCTGATCCACCTCTACGCAGACGACACCATTCTGTATACTTTTGGCCTTTCTTTGGGCACTGTGTTAACTCACCTCCAGACGAGCTTCACTGCCATACAACTATCCTTCCGTGGCCTCCAACTGCTCTTAAATGCAAGTATAACTGAATGCATGCTCTTCAACCGATCGCTGCCTGCACCTGCCCGCCCGTCCAGCATCACTTCTCTGGACGGATCAGACTTAGAATATGTGGACAACTACAAATACCTAGGTGTCTGGTTCGACTGTACACTCTCCTTCCAGACTCACATTAAGCATCTCCAATCCAAAATTCAATCTAGAATCGTCTTCCTATTTCGCAACAAAGCATCCTTCACTCATGCTGCCAAACATACCCTCGTAAAACTGACTATCCTACCGATCCTTGGCTTCGACGATGTCATTTATAAAATAGCCTCCAACACTCTACTCAGCAAATTGGATGCAGTCTATCACAGTGCCATCCGTTTTGTCACCAAAGCCCCAAATACTACCCACCACTGCAACCTGTATGCTCTCGTTGGCTGGCCCTCGTTTCATATTCGTCGCCAAACCCACTGGCTCCAGGTCATCTATAAGTCTTTGCTAGGTAAGGCCCCGCCTTATCTCAACTCACTGGTCACCATAGCAGCACCCACCCGTAGCATGAGCTCCAGCAGGTATATTTCACTGGTCACCCCCAAAGCCTATTCCTACTTTGGCTGCCTTTCCTTCCAGTTCTCTGCTGCCAATGACTGGAACGAATTGCAAAAATCACTGAAGCTGGAGACTCATATCTCCCTCACTAAATTTAAGCATCAGCTGTCAGAGCAGCTCACAGATCACTGCACCTGTAAATAGCCAATCTGTAAATAGCCCATCCAACTACCTCATTCCCATATTGTTATTGATTTATTTTTTCTGCTCCTTTGCACCCCAGTATCTCTACTTGCACATTCATCTTCTGCACATCTATCACTCCAGTGTTTAATTGCTAAATTGTAATTACTTTGCCACTATGGCCTATTTATTGCCTTACCTCCCTAATCTTACCTCCTTTGCACACACTGTATATATTTTTTTCCAATTGTGTTATTGACTGTACGTTTGTTTATTCCATGTGTAACTCTGTGTTGTTGTTTGTGTCGCACTGCTATGCTTTATCTTTGCCAGGTCGCAGTTGTAAATGAGAACTTGTTTTCAACTGGCCTACCTGGTTAAATAAAGGTGAAATAAATAAATAAATAAAAAGGTGGACATCTTGAAGCATGTGGGGACAGCAGACTGGGATAGGGAGAGACTGAATATGTCCGTAAATACTCCAGCCAGCTGTTCTGCACTTGCTCTGAGGACGCGGCTAGGGCTTAATGTTATGGGTATGCTTGAAATTTTTAAGGACTGGGGAGTTTTTCAGGATAAAAATAAACAGAACGGCAATAAGCACAGGCAAAATCCTACAGAAAAACCCGGTTCAGATTGCTTTCCACCAGACACTTGGAGATAAATTCACCTTTAGCAGGACAATAACCTAAAACACAAGGCCGTATCTACACTGGAGTAGACAGTAAATGTTTCTGAGTGGCTGAGTTACAGTTATGTCTAGCTGTGATCAATGGTCAATTTGCCAGAGATTGAAGAATTTTGAAATGGTCAAATGTTGCACAATCCAGGCGTGGAAAGCTCTTAAAGACTTTTCCATCAAGACAAATGTTCGAATTTTTCTTACACTTTGACATTACAGAGTATTTTGTGAAGATCCTTGACAAAAAAAGTACAATTAAATCAATTTTAATCCCAAGTTGTAACACACTAAAATGTGTAAAAAGTCAAGGGGTGTGAATACTTTCTGAAGGGACTGCAGTAAGAAAATACAGAGAATGTACAGTATACATGCAAACAAGTACCTAGTACAATTGCATGATTAAAGTAAATAAGTGGTCAAAGAAATATAAAAACAAAATACTTTTACATATAAGTCATTTAGCAGACGCTCTTATCCAGAGCGACTTACAAGTACATACATTCATACTTTTTTTTTTTTGTACTGGCCCCCCATGGGAATCGAACCCATAACCCTGGCGTTGCAAGCGCCATGCTCTACCAACTGAGCTACACGGGACTCATAGACCATATACCATGTGAACATTTCCTAAGAATAAATAACATACAGGGGTGGGGTTGGGGGAATGGCATTGGGGTTTTGGGAGGGGGAAAAAAAGAAGAAAAAAAAAAAAGAGGCCCAGCTCTTTTTGTTTGATAAAGATGAGCAAAAAATATTGTATACAATAAATAATACACATATTGAGCTATTTTGTATGCTCCAAAAAAAAAGTATATTATTTTATACTAATACAATTGCTCAGATAAAGATATTTTGTCATATTTTTTCTTCTCAAATCGATAGGGGAAATTATTGGCACCGCTGTTTTTAATACCTTTCAATACCTCATCTTGCGAGGATAACGACACTGAGTATTTTTCTAAGATGTTGTATGAGATTGGAGAACACACTGGGATTGATCTTAGCCCATTCCTCCATACATAATCTTTCCAGATCCTTGATATCCTTGGTCTGTGCTTATGGACTGCTCTCTTAAATTCAAACGACAGATATTCAATTGTGTTCAAGTCCGGAGACTGAGATCGCCAATGCAAAATGTTGATTTTGTGTTAAATTAACCACTTGTTTGTGGATTTTGATGTGTGCTTAGGGTTATTGTCTTGCTGGAAGATCCACTTGCGTCCAAGTTTCAGACACCTGGCAGAGGCAACCAGGTTTTTGGCTACAGTGTCCTGGTACTAGGTAAAGGTCATGATGCCGTTGACCTAAACTAGGGCCCCAGGACCAGTGTAAGCAAGATCCACCACCATATTTTACAGTAAGTATGGGGGTTCTTTTCTGCTCATGCATCCTTTAAAAAAAATATATATACGTATTTTAGCTGTTAATCAAAATCTCTTTCTGTGAGCAATTGTATGAGTATAACATAATATGATTTCCCTTTTTTTTGCATACAATACAGCTCAATATTTCAAGGGTGCCAATCATTTTGGACCTGACTGTACAGTATGTGGAAAATAATGATTGGAAAATATCATATGAACTGAATATATGAAATTCTATGAATTAGAATATTGTACCTGAAAAATAAAAAATAACACATGATTGTAATGCTCCTGATACTTCATACCTTCTCAGTTGAAGCCAGTATGTATACTCTTGCAGGACCGTCAGCTTTTTTCCTAACTGACACACAATTTTCGGCATCCACTACAGCAGGGTTTCCCAACTGGAGTCCCACAGGCCGAATTTGGCCCGCCGGTGGTTATATTTGGACCCACAAGTTTTCTGAGCAATTAATAGAGAGACATGTACTTTTTATTTTTATTGTTGGACATAAAAGACTGTAAAAACACCAGGAAATCAGCAAAAAGTGGTTTTAATTTCAGAAATCTGTTCCCAAGTATTCCCACGCATCATACAGAGACGTGTGATCGTATATAAATAATAATAATTAATAATAATTGATTGGATTTATATAGCACTTTTCTACCAACTGAGCTACATAGCAGAGGGAAGCTCACCTCCTCCACCATCAATGTGTATCACCCACTTCAGTGATGCACGGCGACCATCTTTGTGCCAGAACTCTCACCACACATCAGCTATTAGTTGGAGTGGTGAAGAGTGATATATGCCCATTAGGAATGAGGTGGAGGATTAGGTGGACATGATGGTATGTGGCCAGGTTGGGAATTTAGCCGTGACACTGGGGTGAACACCCCTACTCTTACAATAAGCGCCATGGGATTTTGAATGACCACAGAGAGTCAGGACACCAATTCTAACCTCTCTTGGTGTAACGGCAGTCCTCCTCCTCTTCATCTGAAGAGGAGGAGTATTGAGGGAACCAAGGCGCAGCGTAGTGAAATGACATATTTTATTAACGAAAACACGAACTTGATTAAACTAACAAAAACAACAAACGGTGTAGACAGACCTAGACGACGTACTTACATGAAACAAGAAAACGCACGAATAGGAACATAGGCTACACAAACCGAACAAACCGAAAACAGTCCCGCGTGGTGTACAAACACAGACACGGAAGACAATCACCCACAACGAACACTGTGACAACGCCTACCTAAATATGACTCTTAATTAGAGGAACGCCAAACACCTGCCTCTAATTAAGAGCCATACCAGGCTACCCAAAACCAACACAGAAACAGAAAACATAGAATGCCCACCCAACCTCACGTCCTGACCAACTAACACACATACCAAACTAACATAAATAGGTCAGGAACGTGACACTTGGGTACGAGAGACGTTAGCGTCCCACCTCTTCAACAGCCAGTGAAACTGCTGGGCGCCAAATTCAAATACAGAAATACTCATTATAAAAATTCAGAAAACAAAACATATTTTACATAGGTTTAAAGATTAACTTCTTGTGAATCCAACCACGGTGTCAGATTTAAAAAATGCTTTACGGCGAAAGCATACCTTACGATTATTTGAGAACATAGCCCAGCAGACAAATCATTACAAACAGTAACCAGCCAAGTAGAAGAGTTACACAAGTCAGAAATAGAGATAAAATTAATCCCTTACCTTTGATGATCTTCATATGGTTGCACTCAGCAGACATTCATTTACTCAATAAATGTTCCTTTTGTTCGATAAAGTCTCTTTATATCCAAAAACCTACGTTTTGTTCGCGCGTTTTCTTCAATCCACAGGCTCAAATGCAGTCAAAACAGGCAGACAAAAAAATCCAAATTTTATCCGTAAAGTTCATAGAAACATGTCAAACGATGTTTATATTCAATCCTCAGGTTGTTTTTAGCCTAAATAATCGATAATATTTCAACCGGACAATAACGTTGTCAATATAAAAGGTAAACAAGAAAGGCACTCTCTCGGTCGCACGCATGAAAAAGCTCTGTGACACTTTAGGGTCCACTCATTCAGATTGCTCTTACTTCCTAATTTTTCAGAATACAAGCCTGAAACAATTTCTAAAGACATCTAGTGGAAGGCATAGGAACTGCAATTTGAGTCCTAAGTCAATGGATACTGTAATGGCATTGAATAGAAAACTACAAAACCAAAAAAAAACGACTTCCCGAATGGATTTTTCTCAGGTTTTCGCCTGCCAAATCAGTTCTGTTATACTCACAGACACTATTTTAACAGTTTTGGAAACTTTAGAGTGATTTCTATCCAAATCAACCAGTATGCATATCATATCTTCTGGGCCCGAGAAGCAGGCAGTTTAATTTGGGCATGCTTTTCATCCAAAATTCCGAATGCTGCCCCCTACCCTAGAGAAGTTTAATAACCCATCCAAAAGAATGTCCCCAAATGTAAATGAAGGTTTGAAATTATTATGTTTTAGTCAAATATTATATATTTTTAAGGCTTTTTAAAATGTATTTAAATTCCCTTTTCTCTCCCCAATTTCGTGGTATCCAATTGGTAGTTACAGTCTTGTCCCATCACTGCAACTCCCGTACGGACTCGGGAGAAGCGAAGGTCGAGAGCCGCGCTTCCTCCAAAACACAACCCAGCTGAGCCAAACTGCTTCTTAACACAATGACCGCTTAACCCGGAAGCCAGCTGCACCAATGTGTCAGAGGAAACACCGTACACCTGGCGACCGTGCCAGTGTGCATTGCACCCGGCCCACCACAGGAGTTGCTAGAGCACAATGGGACAAGAACATCCCTGCTGGCCAAAACCTCCCTTAACCCGGACAACACTGGGCCAATTGTGTGCCGCCCCATGGTTCTCCCGGTCGCGGCCGGCTGTGACAGAGCCTGGACTTGAACTAGGATCTCTAGTGGCATAGCTAGCACTGTGATGCAGTGCCTTGTTAAGGCCCCTGTTAAGGCTTCTTGCGATCAATTTGCAGTCTAAAAATATATATTTTTATTATGTTCAGGACCCCCGACCATCCGCTCAAGAAAAAATTGGCCCTTGGCTGAATCTAGTTGATGATCCCTGCACTACAAGAAGGACATTGTGTAGTTTCGATTGACTTAATGGTGCAGTTTTCTGAAAATTGTATAACTTCTCATAGATTGTAACCCTACTTTACTTAAAAGGGGCAATCTGAAATTCAAACAACAACAAAGTGGCACCCTGCCACTGTTTTGGTAAAGAGCTGAGGGATGAACTGGATGAATGAAGCCACTCAAATGTGTAAAGGAAATCACGCTGCTTGATTCGGCTCATACCGAGGCTTGAACTCTGCCTCGCAAACACACGTGCCCGTCTTCCTGAAGAGTCTTACAAGTTGCGCCACCGAAAGCTAGCTATTCAGCAGCTTGAGTGGGGACACTTCAGGCTGGGGAGTGAGTTTCACAGATCCCGATCTGTTACATTCACCCCCCAACAACCCCGGCGTTAAGCTAAGCGTAACTGCTGAACCGGGTCACAGCACCATTATAAAGGACAGCACGCTGCTTGCATAGCAAGTACCACTTCCCCCTGATTCAGATCATACCAAGGCTTGAACTCAGGACCTCAGCCTCCAAACACACGTGACAGTCTTCCCAAAGTTTTTTACCAGATGCGCCACCTTAAAACTAGCTATTCGGCTATTCGTGGCTAATATAGCCGACAGCTTTGCATAACTTGCAAAGTAACGTTAAATCAATGAGCCTCCACACAGTCAGTCAGTGCGGGAACGTAATCATTGCACACAAGATTGAGCTACAACTGGTTAGGCAGTTTGTAGCCTAAATCCTGCCTAATGTTTCTGCTGTTCCTAAAACCATTGACATATGTTAGCCTACTGTAACCACAGACAGAGAGGGTGTGTGTGTGTGTGTGTGTGTGTGTGTGTGTGTGTGTGTGTGTGTGTGTGTGTGTGTGTGTGTGTGTGTGTGTGTGTGTGTGTGTGTGTGTGTGTGTGTGTGTGTGTGTGTGTGTGTAAGGTCGGGTGATTGTGTAGAAGCCTGCATCGCTCGATTGCGCCCCATAGCGATCCTCGATAGTCAATCCCTATGGGGGGGGGGGGGGGTGCTACTGCAGCCGCTCAATGATTTTTTTATATGCTTACCTCTTACAGATTTTAACAATTCCAGATGAACAGAAGTGTCAGAAGTAAACCACAACAGTCTCCAATCTCACAGTTCATGGAGACCCATGTAGAGCAGTACAGCATGAATCATACACAGCAGAAAGCTATCAATAATGCAATACTGTCCCACCTGGTTATCGATTGCAACTTGCTTCTGTCTATTGTGGGAAAAAAAAAAATTGTCACTTCCTGTCAGTGGTTGACAGGAAGTACAGCCCAGTGTGTCGCAGAACATTGACATCAAAAGTAGAGAACCTCGCTACAGAGAGACGTTCAAAACTGAAAACTCAGTTGAGCAACACAGACCATGTTTCAGTCACAGTGGACATTTGGTCCAACCGAAAGATGAGGGGGTTCCTTGGTGTCACTGTGCACTGTATGGAGAAAGATGGCTAGAGGATACAACTCAAGTCCAATCTCTTGGCCTGTGACCGCTTCAAAGGCCCACACACGGCCGAAAGAATCTGTGAGCAATTTGAGGCCATATGTGATGAGTACAGCATTAAAGATAAATTGGACTATATCATTAGTGACAATGCTGCCAACATGAGAAAAGCATTCACGGTGTGCTTCCCCATTGAACAAGAAGATGAAGTACATGATGAAGATTACGTTGATGACCCAGAGCTCTGGAATGACCTAACCCTGGAAGACCAGCAAACAGTGGATGCTGCTATTGCAAAAAAAAAATAGCGCTCACAGTGTTTTTCCCACACTCTCCAGCTGGTGGTGGGAGATGGCTTGAAAGAAACAAAGGTGATGACTCCTTCTCTTTCAAAGTTATCAAAAATCAGCTCACTGCTGCATACAAGCACAACATAAACATTTGGGGAAAGAGGCATGCCTGCTGCTGTCATCACAAAATGGAACTCAACACTGAGTAAAGTGAAGGCAGTTATCCAATGTGACCATCTAAAGCTCTGTCATGTTCTAGAAAAGGCTGGGCACAAGGAGTTGTTGTTCACAGTACAGGAGTGGAATAAGTTAAAGGAGTTGGTGGACATCCTGAAGCCATTTGGAGCAACAGATATGACACAGGGGGATAAGATAGACACAATCAGTTCTGTTGTTCCGGCTTTTTCTCTGATGTGGGTGGAGCACCATGTGCTGGTCAAGGAGGAGGTGGCCAAAGAGTGAAAGGTAAATATTATTGAGTTTAATGTAACTTTTTCTTATAATTTAATCCAATTGACTGCAACAATCATATTTTTTCAGTTTAATCCACTGCATCACCAATACTTTAATACCGGCCTTTTTGTTTCTGCTATGCTTTTACATGTTTTACCAGAACTGATTCTGCAAGATGCTGCAAGGACTGAGCAAGCTGTGCCTCTTGTTGATGAGGAAGAGCGAGAGGACCATAGTCTTGGACAAGAAGAAGGGCTGTTTGCAGCATACTGTAAGAGGCAGAAGAAAGCTGTTGGGACCACTACAGCACTATAGCTAAGTCACTACCTTGACATATGCAAAGGACAGCTCTTCCTTCACTGTCCCGAGTGGCCATCAGGGTCTTGGCAGTTACTGCCTCCAGTGCTCCGGTGGAGTGTGTCTTCAGCCATGGTGGCATCATACTGCGGCCTCATCGTGCACAAATGACTGACAGACTTTTATCAAATGTGGTCTTTACAAATGCAATGCATCATAGGGCCCTGAGATAAGAGAAAAAAAGGAAACTGTTTATGCATTACACACATGCACACACATACACACACATACACACACACACACACACACACACACACACACACACACACACACACACACACACACACACACACACACACACACACACACACACACACACACACACACACGTAGTCTCCATGTTCAGGTTTTATCTCCCATCTTTGGGATCTGTATTGTTTTCTCAGACATTCAGGCCAGTGTTCAAATTGTAGGCCTACTGTCACGCCCTGGCCATAGAGAGGCTTTTATTCTCTATTTTGGTTAGGCCAGGGTGTGACTAGGGTGGGCATTCTAGTTTCATTATTTCTATGTTTTCTATTTCTTTGTGTTTGGCCGGGTGTTGTTCTCAATCAGAGGCAGCTGCCTATAGTTGTCTCTGATTGAGAACCATACTTAGGTAGCCCTTTTTTCCACCTGTCTTGGTGGGAAGTTAACTTTGTTTGATGGCACATAGCCTTAAGCTTCACGGTTTGTTTTGGTATTGTTTATTGTTTTGTTGGCGACATCTACTATTAAAAGTATGTACGCTCACCACGCTGCACCTTGGTCCTCTTCTTACGACAGCCGCGACAGAACTTCCCACCAACAAAGGACCAAGCAGCGTGGCCAGGAGAGGCAGCCCCCCCCCCAAAAAAATGGGGGGGGGGGGGTCGGCGGAGCCGAGGATGGAACCAGAGCCAGTCGGGGTGAACTTGGAGGGGAGTGAAGGTAGTGAAGCAGAGACAGTGAAGGAGTTGATGGGGAGATTGGAGGAGAGAGCTATGAGAGAGCTGCTGTGTTGGTGCATGAGGCACGACATTCGCCCTACGGAGCGTGTCCTCGGGTTGATGTCACCTGAGTCAGCTCTCCATACTAGTCCTGAGGTGCGTGCTAGCCGTCTGGTGAGTCCTGCGCCGGCTCTACGCACTGTTTCCCCAGTTCGCCAGGAGTACCCAGTGGGCCTGTTCCAGCTCCCCGCACGTGCCGGGCTAAAGTGGGCATGCAGACAAGAGGAGCGGTGCAAGTGCTAAGCACCAGAGCTCCAGTGCTCCCCCACAGCCCGGTTCAACCTGTGCCTGCACTCTGGAGGTGCCGGGCTAGAGTGGGCATTCAGCCTGGAAGAGTGGTGCCAAGGCTACGCACCAGATCCCCAGTGCTCCCCAACAGCCTGGGTCATTCTGTGCCTCCTCTAAGGACCAGGCCTCCAGTAGGTCTCCCCAGCCTGGTTCATCCCGTGCCTCCTCCACGGACCAGGCCTCCAGCGACGGCCTCCAGTCCGGAGCCTCCAGCGACGGCCTCCAGTCCGGAGCCTCCAGCGACGGCCTCCAGTCCGGAGCCTCCAGCGACGGCCTCCAGTCCGGAGCCTCCAGCGAGGGTGCCCAGTCCGGGGCCCCCAGCGAGGGTGCCCAGTCCGGGGCGCGCAACGAGGGTGCCCAGTCCGGGGCCCGCTATGAGGGTCAGCAGTCCGGGGTCGGCGGCGAGGGTCCCCGCAACAGAGTCGCCGCCGTAAAGGAAGCCCACCCGGACCCTCCCCTTTAAAGTCAGGTTTTGCGGCCAGAGTCCGCACCTTTGGGGGGTGGGATACTGTCACGCCCTGGCCATAGAGGCTTTTATTCTCTATTTTGGTTAGGCCAGTGTGTGACTAGGGTGGGCATTCTAGTTTCTTTATTTCTATGTTTTGTCCGGGTGTGGTTCTCAATCAGAGGCAGCTGTCTATCGTTGTCTCTGATTGAGAACCATACTTAGGTAGCCCTTTTTTCCACCTGTCTTGGTGGGAAGTTAACTTTGTTTTATGGCACATAACCTTAAGCTTCACGGTTTGTTTTGGTATTGTTTGTTGTTTTGTTCTGCGACATCTGCACCTTGGTCCTCTTCTTACGACAGCCGTAACACCTACTTGAAGTTCAGTAGCAGTTGTTTTGATGTACCTTTTAATAAATGATTGTAACTTTATGGCAGGATTGTTTAGGTGTCTAGAGTATATCTAGAGAGAGAGAGAGAGCACTACAATATTTTGTTTTTGTTGTCTTACTGATCTGTCTTTCTCATGGCTACCCATGTATTGCCATGGAAATATAACATTTATTTGGACAAGTAATAAATATATATATTTAAAAGAATTCATGATTTGCATAAATTTAATATACTAACTCTTACTCTTGTTAAAAATAGGAAATGGTATTACATTTGGTGAAGAGCACATTATGACTTATTTAAGACTCGCAACTCAAAGTTTAGGACTTGAGACTTGACTTGGGACTTGCCTGTCTTGACTTGGGACTTGAGTGCTAAGACTTGAGACTTACTTGTCACTTGTAAAATAATGACTTGGTCCCACGTCTGATAGAAAGTGTTATCAATACTTCTTTAGAAATACCTATTGTGTGTAATATCATAAAGTTCTTCCTGGGACAAACCAATGTGTTCCTCCGGGGCCTTCTAATTCAACTTTGGTTTGAACACTACACTCTTTACTCTTCTGTAAACTGGTCATCTCTGTATAACTGTCGCAAGACCCACTGGTTGATGCTTATTTATAAAACCCTCTTAGGTCTCACTCCCCCCTATCTGAGATATCTACTGCAGCTATCATCCTCCACATACAACACCCATTCTGCCAGTCACATTCTGTTAAAGGTCCCCAAAGCACACACATCCCTGGGTCGCTCGTCTTTTCAGTTCGACGCAGCTAGCGACTGGAACGAGCTGCAACAAACACTCAAACTGGACAGTTTTATCTCCATCTCGTCATTCAAATACTCAACCATGGACACTCTTACTGACAGTTGTGGCTGTTTTGCGTGATGTATTGTTGTCACTACCTTCTTGCAGTTTGTGCTGTTGTCTGTGCCCAAAAATGTTTGTACCCTGTTTTGTGCTGCTACCATGTTGTGCTGCTGTCATGTTGTGTTGCTACCATGTTGTTGTCATGTTGTGTTGCTACCATGCTGTGTTTTCATGTGTTGCTGCCATGCTATGTTGTTGTCTTAGGTATCTCTTTATCTAGTGTTGTGTTGTCTCTCTTGTCGTGATGTGTGTTTTGTCCTATACTTTTATTTAATTAATTTTTATTTTTAAACTCAGCCCCCTTCCCCGCAGGAGAACTTTTGCGTTTTGGTAGGCCGTCATTGTAAATAAGATTTGGTCTTAACTGACTTGCCTAGTTAGGTAAAGGTTACATTTAAAAAAGACCAAATAAAAGATGCAAAAGCCCACTGGGCCATTCATTTACTTGCAAAGTGTTTAAAAGTTTATTGCTTTGCTTGATCCATTATGCATTGGCTGCACTCCTCAAAATGAATTGGGCACTGTCACAATCAGTGTCCCTAGCCATCCGACTCCAAAGTTTTTAACTCAGAGTGTGTCTTCATCTATTAGACAAGTTCATTAAAATTAGCGTTTGATTGATGGATGGATAGATAGATAAGTATGCTATGTGATCAATAAGATCGCTGCAGAATATTTACTGTGCTGGAAGCAGTTTTTTTGTTCACCTGTCAGTATTCAAGTTTGGTGAATTTAGTCTGTGCAAAATTACATTTTGTCTCTGGAGGCTGCATCTTGGGATGTTAAACAAGCCATCAGTATATATTTATAATTTGCAACTATTCTATTCACCCCATATGAATGAATAATTTTATTGTTCAATTAGAAAACCTTATAAAGTAACAAAGGCCAATGGCATGTGTTTGAACAAAACACTTGACTACAACTACACTTGACTACAACCAGCCCCTCTTCACATGAGGTTGGATATGTGGCAATGATTTTACCTATCAAATGAAATCCCGACATTAAGCTCTTTTTCCAAAATGGGTCCCCAACCTTCTCCTCATGAGTTGCACAAAACTGCCCAGCATCTCCAGCATAAAATGTATGACTGGTCATGGGGCTTGTTTTGATTCGTCTGAAATCTGTACGAAGCAAAACAACAGAATGATCCACCCAGGCCCTACCACCCATACCACCATCAGTTTGGGCCAGCAGCCAAATGCATGCTTTGTGTGCCACATAGGGGGTTCTCCACCAAAAAGGGAGAGATGCAGCCACCAAAGCAAATTTAAACTGACTAACCACAATTATTGCCGATGGTTTGCGGGTTGGTGGTCGAAACATTAAAAGTGTAGGGTCATCCAAATAGTTTTTTTTCTGGAAGACTCTGGGATGAGATTAAATGATGCCCTAACATCTGCTGTAGGCTAATCCCCCTCCTCAACCACAACACTGACCAAAAAGGCTTGGATAGGCCTATAAGAGACCAGCTGTGCTTTCTGGGTACACTAGGGATGAACATTTCCCGGTATTTTACAAATGTTCCATCCCGAGAATAAATCGCTTTTCTGCCGAGTAACCCGGTATTTCCCGCCAAAACCTGAAGTGTCTTTGAAAAGCATTATAAAACATGTCTGGATTTTACTTGTCACGCCCTGGCCTTAGTTATCTTTATTTTCTGTAATATTTTGGTTAGGTCAGGGTGTGACAGGGGGGATGTTTGTGTGTATTTGTCTCGTCTTGGGTGGTTGTATGGTATAGGGGGTTTTGGGTAGAGTGTATGGGTTTGTGTTGAGTGTAGGTGTCTAGGTATGTCTATGGTTGCCTGAATGGTTCTCAATCAGAGACAGCTGTCATTCATTGTCTCTGATTGGGAGCCATATTTAAGGCAGCCATAGGCATTAGGCTATTGTGGGTAATTGTCTATGTTTAACGTTTGTAGCTTGTGTATGCACTTACGTTTGTAGCTTCACGGTTGTTTTGTAAAAGTGTTTGTTTTTTCGTGTTTCATCTTCAAAAATAAAAGAAGATGTATTTCTCTCACGCTGCGCCTTGGTCCACTCTTCCTCAAAGTTACGACGATCGTGACATTACTAGAGTTTTGATCAGCCTGACAATTCAAACCTGACGCCACCTGAGCCACATATTATATACATTTTATGAGCCCTACATTAACAACATTTAATGTGCCCAAAAAGCTCAAAGGATTGTGCCATTATCCAATACATATATGATATAGGCTGCTGCACATTACACACAACAGAAAAACAAATACGTTTCATTGTCCTTATCTTCAACAGTCTAATGAAATCCTTTCACTTCTCTTCATGAAGATTGAATGGTTATCGGTCTGAAATAATAACTGCTATAGCCTACAGCCATCGTGTGTTCACTCTTCTTCAAACTACCCAGGAGTTCTGTTGGCTGCTCTATTTAACATTCAGCGAAATAGAGCTTGCGTCCCTCTTCGAATAGTCTATTGGTATAATAAATGCTAAAGAAAATGATGTCCAACAAGCAAGAGTCTAGCTTTTCCTGCATGGGACTCCAAGAGCTAAGGAGCGTTTTTAAGGAGAGGCCAGAGGAGCATAGGTGCTTGCGTATTGCGCCTCACAAGTCCTCAACTGGCAGCTTCATTAAAAATTACCAGTCTCAACATCAACAGCGAAGAGGCGACTCCGGGATGCTGGCCTTCTAGGCAGAGTTGCAAAGAAAAAGCCTTATCTCAGACTGGCCAATAAAAATAAAAGATTAAGATAGGCAAAAAAACAGACACTGGACAGAGGAACTATGCCCAAGAAGGCCAGCATCCCGGAGTTGCCTCTTCACTGTTGACGTTGAGACTGGGGTTTTGCGGGTACTATTTAATGAAGCTGCCAGTTGAGGACTTGTGAGGCATCTCTTTCTCAAACTAGACACTTCTAATGTACTTGTCCTCTTGCTCAGTTGTGCACCGGGGCCTCCCACTCCTCTTTCTATTCTGGTTAGAGCCAGTTTGCGCTGTTCTGTGAAGGGAGTAGTACACAGCGTTGTACGAGATCTTCAGTTTCTTCTCACATGGAATAGCCTTCATTTCTCAGAACAAGAATAGAGTGACGAGTTTCGAAAGAAAGTTATTTGGCAGCTTCATTAAATAGTACCTGCAAAACCCCAGTCTCAACGTCAACAGTGATGAGGCGACTCCGGGATGCTGGCCTTCTAGGCAGATTTGCAAAGAAAAAGCCATATCTCAGACTGGCCAATAAAAAGAAAACATTAAGATGGCCAAAAGAACGCAGACACTGGACAGAGTAAGATTGGAAAAAAGTGTTATGGACAGACAAATCTAAGTTTGAGGTGTTCGGATCACAAAGAAGAACATTTGTGAGACGCAATTTTTTTTTAAAGATGCTGGAGGAGTGCTTGACACAATCTGTGTCAAGCACTCTGTCAAGCATGGTGGAGTTAATGTAATGGTCTGGGGGTGCTTTGGTGGTGCTAAAGCGGGAGATTTGTTCAGGGTAAAAGGGGTCTTGAAGAAGGAAGGCTATCACTCCATTTTGCAACGCCATGCCATACCCTTTGGACAGCGCTTAATTGGAGCCAATTTCCTCCTACAACAGAACAATGACCCAAAGCACAGCTTAAAACTATGCACAAACTATTTAGGTAAGAAGCAGTCAACTGGTATTCTGTCTGTAATGGAGTGGCCTGCACAGTCACTGGATCTCAAACCTATTGAGCTGTTGTGGGAGCAGCTTGACCGTATGGTACGTAAGAAGTGCCCATCAAGCCAATCCAACTTGTGGGAGGTGCTTCAAGAGGCATGGGGTGAAATCTCTTCAGGTTACCTCAACAAATTGACAACTAGAATGTCAAAGGTCTACAAGGCTGTAATTGCTGCAAATTGAGGATTCTTTGACGAAAGCAACGTTTGAAGGACACAATTATTATTTCAATTAAAAATCATTATTTAACGTCTTGACTATATTTCCTATTCATTTTGCAACTCATTTCATGTATGTTTTCATGGAAAACAAGGACATTTCTAAGTGACCACAAACTTTTGAACAGTAGTGTATATAAACTCAGCAAAAAAAGAAACGTCCTCTCACTGTCAACTGCGTTAATTTTCATCAAACTTAAACATGTGTAAATATTTGTATGAACATAAGATTCAACAACTGAGACGTAAACTGAACAAGTTCCACACACATGTGACTAACAGAAATGGAATAATGTGTCCCTGAAAAAAGGGGGGGTCAAAATCAAATCAAATCAATCAAAAGTAACAGTCAGTATTTGCTGTGGCCACCAGCTGCATTAAGTACTGCAGTTCATCTGCTCCATATGGACTACACCAGATTTGACAGTTCTTGCTGTGAGATGTTACCCCGTGACTCATCAGTGAAGAGCACTTTTTGCCAGTCCTGTCTGGTCCAGCGACGGTGGGTTTGTGCCCATAGGCGACATTGTTGCCAGTGATGTCTGGTGAGGACCTGCCTTACAATAGGCCTACAAGCCCTCAGTCCAGCCTCTCTCAGCCTATTGCAGACTGTCTGAGCACTAATGGAGGGATTGTGCGTTGCTGGTGTAACTCGGGCAGTTGATGTTGCCATCCTGTACCTGTCCCGCAGGTGTGATGTTCGGATGTACCAATCCTGTGCAGGTGTTGTTACACATGGTCTGCCACTGCGAGGACAATCAGCTGTCCGTCCTGTCTCCCTGTAGCGCTGTCTTAGGCGTCTCATAGAACGGACATTGCAATTTATTACCCTGGCCACATCTGCAGTCCTCATGCCTTCTTGCAGCATGCCTAAGGCATGTTCACGCAGATGAGCAAGGACCCTGGGCAGAGTCAGTAGAAAGGCCTCTTTAATGTCCTAAGTTTTCATAACTGTGACCTTAATTGCCTACCGTCTGTAAGCTGTTAGTGTCTTAACGACCGTTCCACAGGTGCATGTTCATTAATTTATCATGGTTCATTGTTCAAGCATGGGAAACAGTGTTTAAACCCTTTACAATGAAGATCTGTGAAGTTATTTGGATTTTTACAAATTATCTTTGAAAGACAGGGTCCTGAAAAAGGGACGTTTCTTTTTTTGCTGAGTTTATATTACATCTTACATGGATGGACAAAAGCCATCAAATCCATCTCCATATTCTCTGTGGACGTTATCTCTCATTGAGAAATCTGCTGTGAGTGGCAGGTGCATTGATATAGAGTGTGCACCGTATTATAAGGTTAATCTCCATTAGACCACGCTACTATGGACTGACTACTATGGATTGACCTGCTGGGCCACTGAGGAGAGAGAAGGTATAGGCCAAGAACTGGAAGTCTGTCCCTGTCGTGGGCAATGTCAATGAGTGAAAAAATGAGGGAGAACCAGGCAAAAAATAAATCTAAATATGTTTCATGCTGAAATGTTATTAGGGGTGAAAGCAGAGCTCTAATCCTATTTTAATCGCAGTGGGATTTATTAAACAGAAGCAGCAGGTTTAAATCTCAGCAGATTACACGCCAGGCCTAAGGAGAGGCAGAGAGGCCCAGTGAGCTTGTGTAATCAAGTGCACTTAAGGTGATGCAGTCCTGATGCAGTCCTCCTTTCTGTGGTCGCCATTCAGACGAAGCTGTCCCACCCTGGAAGGAAGACAGGGAATAAAATGTATTTGCTACGAAGGTTTTTGGATCACTTAATTCATTCAACTCATTGGAATGCATAGAAACTCAATTAAATTATTAGAAAAATCCCCATTATGAAAATCCTCTACATATTTTTTTATTTATGAATTTCTCTCTTTTGACCCAACCGTCTATTGACATCCTACAGATGGCTGTGTTTATTTGGAAACATGTGTGTGTAGCCTCTGTGCTCCCTAGGATCATCGCATGGATTATTGAAACTGTGATTGATGGGGGAGAAAGGGGGAGAATGGGTGAGTTGATGAGCGAGGGGAGGCGAACGATGCATAATTATGTAATCACCAATTGTGAATGAAGAACAGGGCAGGCCTTTCTATTGTATTGATCTATTCCAGTGGTCACCAACCAGTCGATCGCAACACATTTTGATTGTAATGACATTATTGTTTTGTGCTGTTTTTCACTATTTATCAAGCACACTTGGTGCTTTTAATGATGTTAAGGCTACTGATGTTTTCATCATTTGAAGCACGTCTTGCTGACCATGTGTCACGCCCTGACCTTAGAGAGCCTTTTTATGTCTCTATTTGGTTTGGTCATGGTGTGATTTGGGGTGGGCATTCTATGCTTTGTTTTCTATGTTTCTTTATTTCTATGTTTTGGCCAGGTATGGTTCTCAATCAGGGGCAGCTGTCTATCGTTGTCTCTGATTGGGAATCATACTTAGGTAGCCCTTTTCCCTCTTTTCAGTGTGGGTAGTTATCTTTGTTAGTGGCACTAAAGCCCTGTAAGCTTCACGGTTGTTTTTTGTTTTGTTGGCGACATATTAAATAAAAAGAGAAATGTACGCTCACCACGCTGCACTTTGGTCCACTTCTTTTGACGGCCGTGACACCATACCTCTTGCTGGTTGGGGTGTGTGTGTTTTCATTTTGTTGGTATAAAAAGAAGCTCTTACAGCATTCTGTTTCAATGTTGTTACAAAGGCACTTCACAAATAAAATTGATTGAACACTTGAATTCTTGTGTTTGTGTTTTTTTGTTTTAACAGTAAATAATATGGCTCAGTTTTCCAACCTGGGGAAAATTAGCAGGATTTTCTACATTGAAAGTAGGACTGGGATTGTTGTGTTTTTCTCTGAGACAAAAAACTATTGGAAAATGGGCTTTATGCTCACATTAATCTTTGAAATAGCTAACTTCATACAAGTGCAATCTGTCAACTTTCAGTAGTGTTAGCACATTACTGCCATCTAGTGGATGAAACATGTTACAATACAGGGGCAATCTATACAATTAGTGAAAGGTCGCTGGTTCAAATACCCGAGCCGACAAGGTGAAGAATCTGTTGATGTGGCCTTGAGCAAGGAACAAAATCATAATTTGCTCCAGGGGCACCGTACTACTATGGCTGACCCTGTAAAACAACACATTTCAGTGCACCTATCCTGTGTACAGTATGTGACAATAAACATATATTTTTTAAGGAGTTTGATCTTCCTAATTATACGAGGATCAATGTTTCTCTCTTTTGTATCTCTTATACGTGCAATAGGACAGTGATCACTGATGTCATTAGCAAAAACACCACTCGTACTTGTTGGGGCTATTTGTAAAAATTAGGTCAATCAGCGAGGAGTTTGCTGGATTTCTTACATTCATCCGTGTAGGCTTGGATTTTAGTTGAGTCAGGTTAAAGAAAAGGCAAATGTTCTTCAAATGATCAGAGGCCGGGGTCAATCCAGGTTAAAATAAAATAACAAATTCAGATGACGGAAAAGGTTTTAAATACTTAGAAATAGTACCAACAGTATCCACCAGTGCAGCAGGGGAAAATCCCTGCAACAAACAAATGTTTTGGCACAAGGCCACATCTGTAACAAAACACTCAAACTTTTTGGGGATATTGACACTTATAGAACATGATGCCACAAGAGTCGATTTCACATATACATTGTCTTCAGAAAGTATTCACACCCCTTGACTTTTTCCACATTTTGTTGTGTTACAGTCTGAACTTAAAATGGATTCGATTGAGATGTTTTGTCACTGGTCTACACACTATACTCCATCATGTCAAAGTGGAAATATGTTTTTAGACATTTTTACAAATTAATTAAACCTTAAAAGCTGAAATGTTTTGAGTCAGTAAGTATTCAACCCCTTTGTTATGGCAAGCCTAAATACTGTGTTCAAGAGTAAAAATGTGCTTAACAAGTCACGTACTGTAAGACGCATGGATGAAGTCGCATGCAATAATAGTGTTTAACATGATTTTTGAATGACTTTAGATGGGGCATCAATATACCCAGTCACTACAAAGATGCAGGCATCCTTCCTAACTCAGTTGCCGGAGAGGAAGGAAACCGCTCAGGGATTTCACCATGAGGCCAATGGTGACTTTAGAACAGTTACAGAGTTTAATGTTGATATAAGAGAAAACTGGATCAACAACATTGTAGTTACTCCACAATACTTTGCGCCACGAGCGTTTCCCACCCTAAGTTCTTTCTTTGAGGTGGGCTTTTTCCCACCTCTACAAATCATTTAACACTCTACAAATCACTGAACCGATTATATTGGTGGCGCAACTGTGACAGTTTGGTTAAAAAATAATAGGGGCCCCTACCAGGCTGCTGTCACAAGTGCATTCATTATATAGGATATATCAGCACCCGCCAGGCTATAGTCATAAGTACATTCATTATATTGATTCTGACACTTCTTATCCAGGCATGCATCTGGATTACAATGTGTGTCTATTTATTTTGTATATGGGCTTTTCTTAAGCTTTATAGGTGTGGTTACAGGTTCCTTTAAAGCTTTTAATGATTCTGTTTTATTACATTAATATTTCACAATATGCTACTGAAAAATGCAAATTAATTACTTAAAATCATACAATGTGATTTTCTGGATTTTTGTTTTAGATTCCGTCTCTCACAGTTGAAGTGTACCTATGATAAAAATTACAGACCTCTACATGCTTTGTAAGTAGGAAAACCTGCAAAATCAGCAGTGTATCCAATACTTGTTCTCCCCACTGTATGTGACATGCTGGTAGAAATGAGGTCAAACAAATGTAAGATTTTCTGCATCAATCTCCCTGGCCACTAGGAGTGTCGCTTCTAGATGAGCATTTTCTTGTTTGCTTATGGCCTTATACAGCTTGTTGAGGTCGGATTGTGGTGGTTAATAACCAGCTACGAAAAATATAGATGAAAACTCTCTTGGTGGATAGATAGTGTGGTCTACAGCTTATCATAAGGAACTCTCCCTCAGGTGAGCAAAACCTAGAGTTAAGAGCACCAGCTCTTATTGACAGATAGACACAGACACACCCCTCATCTTACCGGAGGTAGCTGTTCTGTCTTGCCGATGCACGGAAAACCCAGCCAACTGTATATTAACTATGTCGTCGTTCAGCCAGACTCGGTGAAACATGAGATATTCAAGTTTTTAATGTCCCGTTGGTAGGATAGTCTTGAACGGAGCTCATCCAGTTTATTCTCCAGTTTATACATAATAAAGTGCAAATGAGGTTGCATATGCACATCCATTGACTAAGAGCAAGTGCTGGATATAAAACATTTATCAAAGTACTAGTAGTTACACCTGGTCATGCCAAATATAAGGGGAATCCTGACAGTGAGCTTAGTTGAATAGACCTTTCAATGTGCCAATGGTGTCACACAGTTCAGTGACGTGTGCTTTTACAAGAAATTTAAAGGATGCCAAGCTGTTGGCAGAATTTTGAAAATTTCTGCCTGTGACAAAGCAGTTTTGAGGAGCTAATATTAGGAACCATTTTGAGCTATTATTCTTATATTTACAGTACATATGGCCAGCAGATTGCTGATAAAACATTTGTATTTGTATTTATTATGGATCCCCATTAGCTGCTGCCAAAGCAGCAGCTACTCTTCCTGAGGTCCAGCAAAATTAAAGGCAGTTTATACAATTTTAAAAACATTACAATACATTCACATATTTCACAACACACTGTGTGCCCTCAGGCCCCTACTCCAACACTACACATATCTACAGTACTAATGTGTATGTATAGGGCCTATGTTATCGTGTGTGTGTGTGTATATGCATGTGTATGTGCCAATGTTTGTGTTGCTTCACAGTCCCCGCTGTTCCATAAGGTGTTTTTTAATCTGTTTTTGAAATCTAATTTTACTACTTGCATCAGTTACTTGATGTGGAATAGTGTTCCATGTAGTTATGGCTCTATGAGGTACTGTGTGCCTCCCATAGTCTGTTCTGGACTTGGGGATTGTGAAGAGAACTCTTGTGGCATTTTTTTTTTTGAAACTCTTGTTTTATCAACCTCATTACAAATATGGCTTACCCGTATTGGCCTGCATTATGTAAGGCACAAGAGTAAGGGATTTTTTTTCTCTCACATTAACAAAAAACTCATATTGATGAACACCTAAAAAGCTTTTTTAGAAAAGGGAGTTGAGGATGACTTTGCAGTACAGCATTTAGGATGTTAAACATGCTAATTTGAAGATGACCTTGCACTTTTTGGAAATTCCAATTCCAATATTAAACCTATACCAAGAGGTGCCCATGTAGATGCCTTTTCTCATTACTCAAAAATAGAGAGCTCATTGTGGTTTTATTAGGACAGAGCAGTGAATCTATCAACCAGGAGCGTTAGCCCTTCGGGAAGCCAGTAAAAGAGGCCCTTGTGCTTGCTGTTGTTCAGGGATAAGACCCCAGAGGTAAAGCGGGGCAGGTGGTTAAGAAAGCTATTTGGAGTTATATGCACTTGCCAGGTGTGCAACCATAGCAAGTCTGAAGCATCATGCTTTTACAGGAATTGAAGGAGGGGTGTGTGTGCCACAATATAATTTTTTTGTTTTGGATATGAGTTTTGGAATATAAGGATGGGCAGGAGAAGAGATATCTCATTGTTGGGGGCTACTTAGGAAACAACTTGAGGATTTCAGAAATGTATTATGTGTTGGGCTAATATGTTGGATAGATGTCAAAAGAGGTTACAGAAGACAAAAACGCAAAAAGTTTCCCACTTTTTCAAAATTGGCCCAACTATAGTTCTGCTTGGTGCCAAAAATGAACAGGATAACAGTACTGCAAGAACCAGACCCCTGCCTGACCTACAGTGCCTTCAGAAAGTACTTATACCCTTTGACTTATTCCACATGTTGTTGTGTTACAGCCTGAATTCAAAATTGATTCAAAATATTTTTTTTCTCTCACACATCTACACACAATAGCCTATAATGACAAAGTGAAAACATGTTTTTAGACATTTTAGCAAATGAATTGAAAATTAAATACAGAACTATTGCATTTCCATAAGTATTCACACCCCTGAGTCATGTTAGAATCACCTTTGGCAGTGATTACAGCTGTGAGTCTTTCTGGGTAAGAAAAAACAGATTCATCTATGTTCAAGACTTCGTGCTTTTCAGCTAAAATGATTATATAGAATTCTTGCCACCAACAAAATGTTGAATATTTGGGGCATAAAATCATCGAAGCTCTGCAGATTTTGTTGTGAGCATACAGAATCAATAGACCATTTATTTTGGTATTGCCCTCAGGTAGCCTGTTTCTGGTCTCAGGTTCAGCAATGGCTGAAAATGCATAGCATTGATCTAAAATTGACCCTAGAAATAGTACTGTTAGGAGATCTGGAGAGACCGGGTCAGTAAATTACTAATACTCTTAGTAAAAGTACTTACCTTCAACTCGCAATCTGTGGATTCTTATTCGATTAGATAGATTGAAATTGTATGTTAAACATCACAGCATAGGTGAAAGATATGTGTTGCGTAGAAACCCGAAGTGGGTGGCCAGCAGAGGTAGATGGGATGGGCTGAGGGAAGCTGAGGGTTGGTATTTTGGAATTGGAGACAAGTGGGAGGGGAGTTGCTGTGTGAGAGATAGAATAATGGTCAAAGATAAAGCAATAAAGAAAAAAAAGTCAAAACATAATAAAAAGTACATTTGAATGACAAGAAGTGGCAGTGTTTTTACAATTAATGCCGGTTTTCCTGAGGCTGGTGTTTTTCTTTTTTTTGTCGGGTTAAAGTTATTTTGTGAGGTGGTCGGATCTTTCCATGAAGGAGTATGTTGTTCCTCTATAGCGTAAAGCTGTTGGTACTCGTCGATTTCCCTCAGGATCTCCTTAGTATCCAGATTGGCTCTTTACTGCAACCAGTTGTTTTACGAAAAGATAACAATGAGTCTTTCCCACGACGATGACAGGTGTCTGTAGTACAGCCAGCTAGCACTCGCGGAATCCACGCAAAAAAAAGGAACACAAACTTGCAGTCCCAGTCGTAAAGGCTAACCGCGTCGTGAAATCCTTAGCAACAAAACTTTAGTTCGGATTAAAATCGATTTAATGAAAATGTTTAAATGAAAACAACAAAACTATCCCTTTATAGCTTATAGGCTTGATTACCAACAACAACAAGGGAGGAGGTGAGGGCACTCAGAGTGTGGTGTCAGGAAAACAACCCCTCACTCAACGTCAACAAAACAAAGGAGATGATCGTGGACTTTAGGAAACAGCAGAGGGAGCACCCCCATCCACATCGATTTGAACAGTATTGGAGAAGGTGGAAAGTTTTAAGTTCCTCTGCGAACATATCACGGACAAACTGAAATGGTCCACCCACACAGACAGTGTAGTGAAGAAGGCGCAGCAGCGCCTCTTCAACCTCAGGAGCCTGAAGAAATTTGTCTTGTCACCTAGAACCCTCAAAAACGTGTATATATGCACAATTGAGAGCATCCTGTCGGGCCGTATCACCGCCTGGTACGGCAACTGCACCGCCCACAACCGCAAGGCTCTTCAGAGGGTGGTGTGGTCTGCACAACGGATCACCGGGGGCAAACTACCTGCCCTCCAGAACACCTACAACACCCGATGTCACAGGAAGGCCAAGAAGATCATCAAGGACAACAACCACCCGAGCCACTGCCCGTTCACCCTGCTACCATTCAGAAGACGAGGTCAGTACAGGTGCATCAACGCTGGGACCGAGAGACTGAAAAACAGCTTCTATCTCAAGGCTATCAGACTGTTAAATAGCCATCACTAATACAGAGACAGCCATCCCTTTACATTTGTGTGTATTAGGTAGTTGTTGTGAAATTGTTCAGTACTTGTTAGATATTACTGCACTGTCGGAACTAGAAGCACAAGTGTTTCACTACACTCACATTAACATCTGCCAACCATGTGTATGTGACCACAAAAATTTAATTTGATTTGATAGTTGGATGGCGGGCCACAAGTTAAATAACTGGCTACATGGAACTTTTAATTATAATCGTTTAGGTATTCTAAAATCACCTAAACAATGTTGCGGGCGTCTCAATGGGAGGTCACACAATCGTCACTAGGTGGCAGCATATTATAAGAAGTTGAGGAAATATCCGGTGGTGAGAACTTAACATTTCAGAGCAAGTTCTTTGGTTCTTCCTCTTCCGGTAACGGTAATAGCAGGTATGGAGGCCTATATTTCCTCGCACATTTTATGTCAAAAGAATCTGCTGTAATCTGTTGTTATAATATGACAAATAGTATTTCAAATACTATTTTTCCACAGTGTTAGAAACCGTAAACACATTATTGAAAATATTTAATGATTCCTTATCCTAGTACTGTCTTGTCGCTTCTTAGTATCATGCCTTCAGTAACGTTTAGTCCAAAGCAGAAATAAGTCAATTTTGGTAACAAAACGCATTACCGTTTAAGTGGTTTTACTACCGGAGGTAGTATTGTTTAAATTGCCAAAGAAAGGTGTATACATGCAAGTAAAATGTTCTTCGTTGATTCGTTTTTTGGGTATTAAGAATTTTTGCTAGTAGCATTGATCAGTCATGTTGACTCCATCCGCATTCCCCAAACTAGCTAACTAGTTCGTTATTTAGCTATCTAGTTATGTAGCAAATCAATCGGTGAACAATGTATTCTACTGTCCTGCAAACTGTTATGTATTTACAGGTATCAACATGGTCCAGCGCTTGACTTACCGTCGTAGGTTGTCCTACAACACTGCCTCCAACAAAACTAGGCTGTAAGTAACATGATCTTTATCTACCTAATTGCATTGCAATTCCCTTGGCTGCTATGCCATTTCTTTAGCCTCTTTGTCATTGTTAGTTATTACATTGCCTGGCATTTCTCATGACCTAAACTAATTGGTTGTTCCTAGTAAGTTGTACTGGTTTGCACATGGTTATACCTAGCTATGGCTATTGATTTTAAATAGGCAGTAGGAACAACTGTTTCTGGAATGTTTTTATCCCTCTCTAAATATTGTGGACAACTTTGCATTGTGTATGACCCTGTTTGCAGGTCCCGGACTCCTGGTAACCGCATTGTGTACCTGTACACCAAGAAGGTGGGCAAGGCCCCCAAGTCCGCATGCGGAATCTGCCCTGGTAGACTGCGCGGAGTAAGTAAAGCTCTTAACCGTGCCAGCCCACTCTTAATTTGTACTCAGTTCGACTGGCCATAAATTCTGTGTCTGAACTGTGCATAAGGGTACCTCAACCAAAATGCATGTCAGACAGTGTAGTTGGGTGGAGAGAAATTATTTGATAATGCATCACAACTTTTCAGGCTGAGCACAACACAATATTAGCCACCCTCAACAGACTGCTTCCACTTAAAACCATTGCTGTCTTTTTTTACACATTGGTTCGAATGTGCCCTAAGGATGGGTGCAGGTCCCGGACTACGTCGAATGCCAAAATGGCACTTGATCCAGACAGATCTTTTGAGTTCAATTTCATTGCATATGAAATGTTTGGTTTTTGCATGCATTAATGAATCAATACATGCAATCAATTTTACTTTGTTTTTTACAAATATAACTACGTAACATGATGGTATGGTAATCAGTTATTTGAATGTTAAATCTAGTCTATTGATAAACTGGGGAAATCCATTTACAATACAGGTGAATGCATATTCACCAGGTGTGCATTGGCTTTAGCTTGTTTTGGCTTATTTCATGGGGCTACAGATAAGTATCTTTTCCTTCAACTTATTTTATTGTACTTCTCAACATTTGCATAGAAACAATCTTTTATAAAAGTGTACACTTTCTCTTTAAGATCTATCTTTATTCCAACACACACACTCAGTTTGAGTCTCGATCAAAGATCTAGACTGGGAGAGACGTGACGGGGAGATTAAGTGAATTAATCGTTTTTGGTTACAATCAGCTTTGAAAAGGTTTATCGCAAACAAGGTACTGGGGTACTGAATTGATGTTAGCTTCAGCTGTTTGCTAGTAAGGTAAGTTGGTGTACAAAGCTGGAAGCAGCTGTTATCTTGCATTGTAAAGTGTTTGAGCCTGTAATGGGACATTGTCTTGTGAACAGTAATTGACATTTTCAACATTTGTTCAGGCCGTGCTATATTATTCAAGCGTGTTAATTTCTGTGCAACATAAGTGGTGACGCAGCCCAAATTCCCAGTGAGTGCATTGGTTCCTCAGGCTAGAGCTAGCAATGAGTAAGTGGAGCAGGTATGGTGCTCTTGTGTTAAGGGGACATAGACTGCGCTGACGGACTTGATCCTCTCTCAAATCAGTAGACTACATGAGACACATTTGACAGAAGTACTAAGAGGAATTACACTCTAGTACCGAACAGTTTCCCAGGTTGAATTACCAAAGTTTCGGTATACTGTGCAACACTGGTTTCTCCTGAATATAACCCTGGGTTCAGGTTTGTGTGTTATGTCTGTGCTCACAAGCATTTCTTTGTCTTAAAGATCCGGGCGGTGAGACCCCAGGTCCTGATGAGGCTCTCAAAAACCAAGAAGCACGTCAGCAGAGCCTACGGTGGAGCCATGTGTGCCAAGTGTGTGCGCGACCGGTAAGAAAGCGTATCCCCAACACCGCCTTTGTAGAAAATGTCTACGTGTTGTTTCTGTTGGATGATGTGCGGTTTGATTCAACGCACATCTAGCAAAATGGGTCTTCAATTAAACTACTTTATTCAATTGCATTGGTGTTTTGGCCAGAATAAAGGAGTACATTTTGTTTGCACATTTTTCTTATACTCTCTGGAAACAACCCCTAGACACAAGTGTAGATCTGAAACGGTTGGATAAATAGGCAATATCTCCACCCAGAATATTGGTGATAGTTGATGGAACTACTTCCATGCCTATTCAGAGCTACATGATGTGGCTAGGGGTTGTTTCTGTATGGGGCCGTAGTTTGCAATGTCTCCTCAGTAATGAATATGTTTCATATTGGAGTAATCAACTCGGTGGACTTGTGGTTAGTGTACATGCTGAGAGAAGGGTTTGATTCCCAGTTGAGTTGTATCAAAGACTCTAAAAATGAGACTGCTTGACTCAGCATTGAGGGTATCCTGTCCATTTGCTCTTAATACACCAAGCTGCCTCACGATACAGGGCTCCTGCCCCTTGGGCCGTTCTGGCTCGGTTTACTTGCATATTGGACTATGCCAGTAAGGTGTTATTACATTCAAGGCACCAGCTGTAGTTTCATTTCCATCCTTAACCCCCTAGAGATGATTGATGCACCGGAGCATCAATCTAAGTTAAATAACCAAAAATATCCCAATCAAATTCTGTTTAAGCTAGAGATCAGTTTTTGTGTTTTTTTTATTGCATTGGGTGTGTTTCAATCCACCAGTGTCGCACTTCCGCATTTGCAGTTAAAGGTGGCACAGAGCAGTGTTTGTCAGACCATGAGACGTCCCGAAACTCGGGCTTCTCACGAAAGCGTCTGTAGCGTCAGACTGGTTTGACCCACTGTGGAAAGGGGAGATTTTCACAAACACGATAGTGTTTCTCCGTTTGCTCTACAACCCCCACAAGTTTTTAAAAATGTATGGAAGTATGAGGGTCGTTTTGTGCCTACCCAAAAAAGGGGTAAAAATGTGTTTTTAAAATATATCTATCTATCTCTCCTGAGCTTTCTTAGTCTCCTAGACATAGGACAGACCCTTTTCAAAACCTTGTTTTTTGTGATTTATTTTGACTGTCTTTGCAATTTATGAATTACGTTTCTCTCGGCTATAGTAGTAAAGGACAAATTCAATATTTTTATAATAAAGAAACATGTATACCTAAAGGGGTCCTAAAATCAGATAGCTAAATGATCCATAGTACGACCCCCCCCAACATATTAGGCTCTAGTTAACTAAATGGTTTTGTTCCATTTAGTTGATTTATCCTGGGGTGGGCTTTTAAAAGTAGTGAAATTTCCTGTGTGCAATAAATTGAGGGTTGTGTTTCTACAATCTACATTGAAGGCATTGGTCTCTGTGACATGATTCATTAGATTTTGCTTTACATTTATTGGTATTTGGTCAGAATTTGTATTAAGCAAAAAATGCCTGAACAACTGTTACCTGATCGACTAATGTTCACCCTTCTGTCTACCACAGGATCAAGCGAGCTTTCCTGATTGAGGAACAGAAGATCGTTGTCAAGGTTCTTAAGGCACAGGCACAGAGTCAGAAATCTAAGTGATTGTGCATTTGTACTGCTACAATAAAATTCCTTGAAGTTCAGTGTCGTGACATGTTTGTATAACTGGCCATAGTATTTCTAAATTTGAAGTTTAATTTCAGTGTTTCTCAAAGTAATTCGAAAGGAACTCGCACATCTGAGCTCTTTTTTGCAGGTGCATGGTAACTGTTGATTAAGAGGGGAACGAGGAAACCTGCACACTGCTCTTGCTAGTATCACTGCTCTTTAATAAGCTCTACCTATTGGCCCCTGTGTCATTTGAGTTTTGAATGAGTGTGGAGTTTGAAGACTGAGTAGGCTGATCATTGACATATGGACTTTGAGAAAGTGTTGACATTACATTCAGCAATTGTGTATTTTTACTCGCGGTTCTCAGGCAGATGACATGAAATATTAGGATGGTGCTGCATGCGCTTGCATTTTGAAATTCTGAAGGTGAGTGTTTATAAAAATAAAATAAAATGTATGCATAGATGGATATCTTATTCTTTGTTGGCCAATACAATGTAAACCTGTCACAACATTCCAAACAAACCAGTTTTGAAATAAGAACTTGTCCTGTAATTTTTTTGTGCCGGTGACTATTCAGTCTGCTCTGACGGTTGGAAGAATAATGATCAGGCTGCAGCTGCTATCAACGTGTCTTTCCAATTGGCCTGTGTTTTTGGTATACTCTGGCTACCCACAGGTATCCCCCCAGATAATTGATTTTTGAACATATTTTAGGGCTTTGCGACTACATATCAATGGTATCTCAGCCACTTATGCTTTGGCTAGGAATCCATCAAATATACTGAAGTGGATGATAAACCAGTAATGAGGTCTAGCAATATTAACACTAGCACAAACATCTGGTAATCTTTTTATATATATATAACCAAAGATTATGCTTCATCCTCTGGGAGAACAAATATATTATAATATTACCTGAACACTTGTGGTCAGGTGTCACAAAGAGGGACTTGGGAAAATTGCAGTTGGCTCAGAACACAAGCACGGCTGGCCCTTAAAAGTACACGGAGAGCTAACAATGACATGCATGTCAATCTCTCATGGTTTACAGTGGAAGAGTGTCTTAATTACTTGTTTTTGTAAGAGGTGTTGACAAGGTACCGGACACCCATGCATACCCCACAAGACATGCTACCAGAGGTCTCTTCACAGTCCCCAAGTCCAGAACAGACTGGGAAGCGCACAGTAGAACAGAACCATGACTAAATGGAACTCTATTCCACATGGAACTCTTCCACATCAGGCAACTGATGCAAGCAGTAGATACAGATTTAAAAAGCTGGTAAAAATACATGTTATGGAACAGCTGGGACTGTGAAGCAACACAAACACATTCATACACGTACACATGGATTTTGAGTTGTAGATATGTGGTAGTGGAGTATAGGCCTGAGGGCACACACTTGTGAATTCTGTAATGAATATATTGTGTTTTTAAAAATTGTATAACTGCCTTAATTTCACCAAACCCCAGGAGGAGTAGCTGCTGCCTTGGCAAGTGATGGGTGTGAGGTAGCACCCATCACTGCAGACTGTTTATGAACAAACAATCATGAGATAGGCCAAGAAAATGTCAGACCCCTCCCATGTACACCACCCAAAGTTTCAGCTTCTCCCCTCAGCCAGATGCAACAGGGTTCCTCAGTGTAAGCTGAACAGATATAACCACTCTTTCATCCCCCCTGTCAGTCAAACTCCTAAACAGCAGCATGTAGCAATGTGATATACAGTTGAAACATACCCCTATGGTATGATTCTCGCTTGGGGTGTGAGAGGTCCCGGGTTCAAATCCCGGATGAGCCCCCATTATGTTACGCACGCCTCTATGAAGAGGGAACGCAACACCCTGCTACAACTCAACTCTCCGTGAAGCAACAGAGGTATGGACTGTAGGTGCGAGAAAGGATGACAAAAGGCAGAATTGACCGCTTACTAGGATTTATTTCCTTACACGGTATTTTGGGGAAATGGGGCTGGACGGAACCAAAGCAAAGAAAGTAAATATCTAACCTGCCTACCCACTACTTACCTATCTTAGCACCACCTGGTGCCCTAACCCAAATACAGGGGGTGGTCCGCCCACGTCTTACCTAGTGTGCCTAGACATTGAATATACTACGGGTATGCCCGCGGGCCTCTTGCCTAAGCACTCCCTAGGTGCCTTCCCCTTCCCCCCTGGGAACAAATGAAACAGAATAATTATTAACAATTTCAAACACTCAGAAACACAGGACATCAATGAGGCTCTGTCTGACTGAGCAACAAACTCACAGAATATACCAACTGCTCCCAGCAACAACTAACACAGTAAATTACCCCAAAGACATCAGCCTCCTCTCTCAGCAAATATCTCTCTCACAATCAAACTCTCTGCATTCCTCAGCCTTCAATGATCTCACTCTGCCTATCCTCTCTCTCTCTAATGATTTCTCTTCTGAACAGAACACTGGCTTTTATATCTTCAGGTGGCAATAGTAATTAGAGTCAGCTGCTTCTTGACGAGGGGGCGGGGTCAACTCTCCAATCATCAATTAGCCATTGAGTCGACCAATCAGCTGGTTGGGGAGAACTCAGGAAGCTATCTCCTGAAACACACACACTCAAATACAAAAGTTACAACACAGAAACTGGGGAAAAAAACACTTGCGAAGACTGGTGTCTCCTTTTTGACATTCAATCACCTTCTCGGGGGTGACAGACAAAAGAATGTCATGTAATTGGGGCGCGATTTCGCAGTCCCCTGCCTTAGTTTTTACAGGAGTAAAAACTGTCGGCCTTGCAGAAGGAATACTCAGTGCATTGTCTTCTACTTCAACATTCTCAAAAATGGAACTAGCCAAATCCACCACATCTCCTAGCTTGCGAGATTGTGCCCTCGTTAACACACAAGCAGGAAAAACATGGGGAAATGCTTGAACCAATTTCTCATCTGTAGTTCTGATTTCTGGGTTTACTACCTCTAACACAGGAGTAACGTTACCACCAGCATTCCCTAGTAGCAATGTGACTCCTTTTACTGGCAGTGTAGACACTACACCAACACGGAAACGTCCTGATACCAAGTCTGACACTAAGTGGACCCAGTGTAATGGTACAGGTACTGTTTTTGTCTCTATCCCCTGTAATATGACATGCTAGCCTCCCCCTTTTTCCTCCAAACATAATGATGGTCATTATGGCCAAACAGTTCTATTTTTGTTTCATCAGACCAGAGGATATTTCTCCAAAAAGTAGGATCTTGTGCAGTTGCAAACCGTAGTCTGGCTTTTTTATGGCGGTTTTGGAGCAGTGGCTTCTTCCTTGCTGAGCGGCCTTTCAGGATATGTCGATATAGGACTCGTTTTACTGTGGATATAGATACTTTTGTTCATGCCACCCAACGGTCCCCCACCCACTCCGCTTCTCACCGCTTTCCTTTTACTGAAAATGAATGGGGGGAAGTGATGTTTCACCGCGTGGTGCCACCAGTAGTGTACATGGGCTGGTGCTGGGCAGTGGCTCTGATGAGGAGTGTGCTGTGTGTCTGGACTTTGTGTTTAAAGTTTCCAAGAGCACAGTGGTCTCCATCATTGGGAAATGGGAAAAAAAAACTACACAGCTGATTAAATAATAAACAAATTATCAAGCTAAAAAAATTGCACCCCTTAGGGTCCCGAGGACCGAGTTTGGGAAACGCCGCATTATAGGATATTGTGTGTAGATATTTGTTTTGAATTCAGGCTGTAACACAACATAATGTGGAGTAAGTCAAGGGGTATGAATACTTTCTGAAGGCACTGTATGTACCGAGCAGGAGTGGTGCCCTCTGCAGAGGCCAGATCCCCCCTACCTACATGTACAAATTACCTTGACTAACCCTTGTACCGGTACTTCCTGTATATTGTTATTTTATTGTGTTACTTTTATATTTTTTTACCTTAGTTTAATTAGTAAATATATTCTTAACTCTATTTTCTTAAAACTACATTGTTGGTTAAGGGCTTGTAAGTTAGCACTTCACGGTAAGATATGTTGTATTCGGCGCATGTGATAAATACAATTTGATAAATGGTAGCAGGACACAATGCATATACAGACTGAAAGTGGAAGATCTAGTTACCATCAGCATGACTGTAGTTATGTATCTAAAAACCTGTAATTCTACTCGTAATCCTATCCAATTCGTTAGCTAGCTCGGTATCTGTCAGCCAATTGGAGCTGGCTGAATTGCTGGAAAGTCTTCCGACGCCGACAGTAGCTTCTTTGCCGCTTTGGATGCAGAGGGCAGATGGCATCTCCTCTGACGGCGTGTGTACACTAGCACGTGGTAAATTGCCGCGTGCCGCTTAGGCCGCCCAGAGTGCCTCGCTGGCAGCATATGGCAGCAGGTTCGATTGTGCCGTTTGATTGTGCATCACGTTTGTATGAAGGACTGGTTATTAAATGGATAAATAGTTTAATCCATTCTCCATTTCATGAATTTAGTCACAGTTAAATAGTAATATGCTCTAAAACGCTCTGGTGACAAACACAATTTGCTGCCCTGTTTCCAATCGTCCACATGGCTCGGAGAACCTATTGAAATAACTAAATACATTTTGAAAATGTAAAAAAAACGATGTATTATTAGCTAACTAGTTACAGTGCAGGCTAACTCAAATGAGCTGCTAACGTAGCTAGCTGGCTATCTAGCCAACTTTACACAGTGTATAGATAACTAGCTAATTGAATTAAATATCACCAGCAACCTAACTTCATATTAGCTAGCTATCTTTATGACTAAAAAAACTCGAAATGCATTTGTAGGTAACTAGCTAACAGCCATGGAGGAGGGTGAAAGGATAGCTGCCCCAACTGTCATAGTGAGAGAGTAGGCTATTCTGGATAGGGCAGGTACTTTTGTGTAGTTCCTAGAAGTGAGGACGGAGATAATAGTAACATAATATTCAGTGCGGTCTAATTTGAGTATAATTAAGTCTGTTTCTTGTGAGATTTACTGTCGTCAGATACAGAGCTGTGAAAGCATGTCTGCAGATTAAGATGTCCCAATAAATAGCAGTGTTTCTCATTCCTGGTCCTGGGGACTCAAAGGGGTGCACATTTTTGTTTTTGCCTTAGCACTACACAGCTGATTCAAATGATCAACTCATCGTCAAGTGGTATTTATGTATTCATTTGTGATGCTATCCTTGATATGATCCTGCTATTGTCACATGCTACACATGTACGTGTGTGCACATGCATCTATCTATCCAATGTTATCATGATTTGCTATAAGGGATATTATACTTTAATAATCCACAATGACCTGGTGATGTAAAAGTTGAATAATGAGATTGTCTTCCATATTCCGACAGATACCTTGTAACTGGAGATTCCTGCAAAACGATTGCCTACAGTTACCGTGTAGGGCACTGCAAGGTTGGGTGACCAGTGCTATCTGGGAATGCCTCCTGGGGGAATTCAGGCATGTGAAGGCTACCTGTATCCTGCATAACTTCATGATGATGGACACGAGGACCAGGAGGGGATCTGCAGCTCGCCGCCGTGTGCCAGAGGAGAAGTCTGCTGCTCTGCAGGATGTTTGAAGGATGGGGTCCAACAACGCAGCAGGAGAGGCAATCCGTGTGCCGGACATCTTCACCTCCTACTTCTTCGAAGAGGGTGCTGTTCACTGGCAACACCATAGACTACACTATGCACAACCAAAGGCTCTTTATAAGCCATCCACATTGCAATAACAGTATTCTTCCATTTACTTACCAATGTCAACTGCATTTATTCAATTCCCAGTTTCTCTCCCTTTGATTTCTACTTCTCAGGTGAGGGTGCTGTTTAGGTAAGGTTGCGATGTCTGCACAAAAACAAAACAGGCTATTTTAAGTCGTGTGTCTGTGCATGTTTTTCAGCATAAAGTACTCTGCATCCAGTCAGTGTGGACTCCAGGTGAGGCCACACAGAGATTCCTGTTGAACACGGTCTCTTTAACAACCTTATTTTCTCAATAACAATCTCTCTCCTTCACTTCATCCCTATCTCCCCTTCTCCCTAAATCATCTAGGTTATATCAGCTGTGTCGATGAACCCCTCCCGCATTGAACTGGCTACATAGAGGGGACAGCATGATCAGAGGTGAGAGGTCACTTGGTTGGGTCAACAGGAAGTATTATTAAAGCGATGCTTTATATTAAAATAAAGATAGTTGTAGTAGTAGTCACAGATTTAATGATCTAAGTTCAGTTTTGCATTTCACCTCATGATTATGATGACTGACGGTGTTAGAATAAAAAAAAATCAACCGCCATCTCTCTCCATCTGTCACTCGTCTGCAGGTATGTTTTGATGTGAGAGAGGATGCGAACCCCCAGTCCCGTCATCGCCATGCTCTTAAAATAACCTTCGGGTCGACTGGGAGCCCAAGGCTGGTTAGGAGACACCACTAGACACTTATGTAATTGTGATGAACTGAGAGAATATTAGGGTAGCACTGATTCATTAATCATATGCCGTCTTCCCTGCTCCTGTTCTTACCTCTTTCCCTTTGTCTTTTACACCTCTCTCGCCACCTCCTCTTTCTTCCTCTGTGTCAAGTGTGCACCCTCTCCGGCCTCTAGGTCACCAGGCTGCTCGTTATGGCACACACCTGTCACCACCATCCTTGCGCGCACCTGCGCATCATCAGACTCACCTGGACTCCATCACTTCCCTGATTACCTTCCCTATATATGTCACTCCCTTTTGTTCCTTCCCCAGGCCTTATTGTTTCTGTTCCAGTGTCATGTCTGTGCGTTGTTTGTGTTTTATGTATTAAAACACTCACTCCCTGAACTTGCTTCCTGGCTCCCAGCGCACATCGTTACACTCTGTTTTTATAATGCACACCAGATGTGCATTGAAGTACAGATTGAACTTTTATTTATAATATAATATTACAATTATATTTATAATGCATGGATTATGTATTTATAACCCTTGGATAATGAAGTTCCTCATGTGATGAAATACAACACCTATCCTGTGTATCAGATCAATGCAGATGAAGGAAATTAGATATTGAGATGAACCGATTTTACAGTATTTACATGATGCATAGGAAGTGTAGTGTACTGTTTTTTAAATTCTATTGATGTATGAATGACAAAGATTTAACTAGTTAAATCATGTTTCTAGTCTATTGCATAGTTACAATGTGTAACCATTGATGTCCCAAGACCAGGATTGGTAAACACTGTTGAAGTGTATAATTGTAATACATACATGCAGACAAAGCATCATTCAAAGAATGGAGTTTGACACTCCTGGTATTGGATATGACTGAAAAAGAATCTCAGACATTCATACCTGAACTGCACCTTTATTTGCCAAAGTAGAGTACATGATCAGTGAATATATCAAATGTACAGGCTACAATGTCGGGATATCATGTATGGTAATAACTACATGTATATTCGACTAGCATCCTTGGCACAAAGTTATATAATATTCTACTCAATCCATAGGCGTCATTAATGAAGTTGATACAATTGGTTAGCTATGATAGGTTCATAGCTAGGTTCTGAACTAATATACCAAACGTTTTAGGGTCAATACACAGATCGCCTACACATCCATAGGCATACAGGTATTTTAATCATCCACTGCACAATAAGCAAGAAAATAGTTAGCTTGCTATGTTACTTCAGCTGGATTGCAAGGCAAGCTTACAAAATTGTACAATCAATTTGCAGTAAATGCATTAGCTAGCTAGATAGATTCTTTACATCCACTGTTTCACAAGAAGACAGCTTGGTTTGCTGGTTGTTTCACGAGTTGTTTCATTAAACAACCAGAATTACAATTTCAAACTGTTAGGATTTATGTTTATGCACTATAGGCTGTTAGCATATTGGTTGAAGAGGAATATTGTTTTGTTACACACACACACAAACAATACAGAGGGGGGTGTGTGTGTAGGTGTAAAGACTGACCAACACAGGCCATAAAAGCTGTGGACAGTCTGGAGAGGGGAGGGGTGCATCTCTCTAGACCAACCAAGAGGTTAAAATACTGGACAATACCATATTAGGAACTGTTTCAGTGTAGAATCGACAGACACAAGACGGATCTAATCTACCCAGCAACCAGATGTGGACAAAAGGAACGCGCCAAGGGGCTTGGACAAATCCGAGGGGGGCAAAGTCTAAACCACGCCCAGCCTCTACTGTGATAGGCCAACAGACGCGTTGAAACTACGTCATCACGGTATAAGAACAGCTGTTTACGTACTTCCTGCCAGTTCCCTGTTAACCCTGCGTGGTGATACAGCGAACCCGTATATACGAAAATTGCATTTGCTATTCATTGTTTGCGGTAATTAAACATAATTAAAGAAAGTTAGCAGACCTGGCTTTTTATTTATCCTGACACCGGATGTGTTACACGCAGCGTTCACAAAACTGATGTCACAACACCATAAAGCTAGCCAGCTAGTTGGGTTAATGTTAACTAGTCAGCTAGCTTGCAAGATAGCGATTTTTGTAAATGAGCTTTATGACAAACAAAAAAATGCATAATCGTTTGTCTTTACATTCATTAACATATTCCTCTCAACTGTACATTGTTTATGCATGATTCATTATGACGTTATAATTACTTACATTTGCTTCAGTCATAGTATTTTTCTTCTTCGATGAGGTTTCACGGTAGTTGGCATCCAATATGTTGCATTGCCGCCACCTACTAGACTGGAGTATAACTCCCTTATACCTTGCTTGAAATAAATAAACAAATACCCTACCATCTAACACAACACTAAACAAAAATAAAAAAATACCACCACCCTACTCCACTATTTAAATATATTTAGTCCTACCTCATGCCAGCAACCTGAAAGGATGGGACATCACCACTTAACACACCCTGTAACTCTTCTGATGTCAAGTCTCGCACACCCAAATAACTCTCTGCAGCTGCCACCACAACCTCAATTTTCTGCGACTTACGTTCCATCTGCACTACTCGAACCCTGGAAACCTCAACCTGCCTCTCTCGCACGGGACATTTCTGATCCCCAGCCCCATTGGCACCCCTAAAATTAACACATACCACTACTTTCCCCAATGCTACACATTCCTTTGTCTCATGCTCTTCTGCACACTTCTCACACCTAGGAACCTCCCTCCTACACACTGCTGCCACATGCCCATAAGCTTGACACCTGTAACAACGTAATGTATTTGGCACAAAAGCTTGTACAGGATAACTTATCTATCCTAACATCACTTTGTCGGGCAAAGACTCAACATCAAAACTCAAAAGAACCGAAAATGACTTCTGTTTCACCACTCTTGCCACCCTGTCTGCGTCGCACCAAACGGCAAGCATCACAAACACCTGGAATCTTTCCCTTCAGTTGGTCAACTTTTACATTTACTGCTACCCCAGTAATCTCTCCTTTCAATGGCGCCATTTTCTTGAAAGCGAAACAATTCACGAGCGCCTTCTCCCTCTGACCAACAGTTACACAAACAATTATCACAAGACCACTTTGCCGATTCCACAGCACCCAACTCTGTTTTCACCCACCCTGAAACCACAAATGGATCCGCCAAAAGGCAAGGTTCCACTTTTCAAAAAACTTCACTTCTGTGACTCATCTTTATCCTGACCCTCGGTGCAAGCCTTGGGCTCCGAGAACTTCACCACACCTACCACCTCTGATACTTCGCCCTCATTCACTTCCCTTTCTCCTCCTGTCTTCAGCTCACTCTGCTTACACTTTATACCATTCTTCTTTAACAAACCATCTCCCTTGTCCCCCCCATTTTTAACCAACTCAAGCTCACTGTCTTCCTCGCTCCTAGACCTCCTCTGCCTCTCTTTTTCCCTCCATTCCTTCTCTGTATTCCAAGTATACGCCTCCATATGATAATACTGCACTTCTCCTGACTTACATCTTGTTCTTGCTTTCTCAAGGGACGCCATTTAACCGGCTGTCACAATCTCCGTACAATTACGGCGTACAATTCCGGCGCCGACAGAGATGGCCGCCTCGCTTCGCGTTCCTAGGAAACTATGCAGTATTTTGTTTTTTTATGTGTTATTTCTTACATTGGTACCCCAGGTAATCTTAGGTTTCATTACATACAGTCGGGAGGAACTACTGAATATAAGAGCAACGTCAACTCACCATCGTTACAACCAGGAATATGACTCTCCCGAAGCGGATCCTGTGTTTTGCCTTCCACCCAGTACAATAGATCTGATCCCAGCCGGCGACCCTAAACAACGACGCCGTAAAAGGGGCAAACAAAGCGGTCTTCTGGTCAGGCTTCGGAGACGGGCACATCGCGCTCCACTCCCTAGCATACTACTCGCCAATGTCCAGTCTCTTGACAACAAGGTTGATGAAATTCGAGCAAGGGTAACATTCCAGAGAGACATCAGAGATTGTAACGTTCTTTGCTTCACGGAAACATGGCTCACTCGAGAGACGCTAACGGAGTCGGTGCAGCCAGCTGGTTTCTTCACGCATCGCGCCGACAGAAACAAACATCTTTCTGGTAAGAAGAGGGGCGGGGGTGTATGCCTTATGATTAACGAGACGTGGTGTGATCATAACAACATACAGGAACTCAAGTCATTCTGTTCACCTGATTTAGAATTCCTCACAATCAAATGTCGACCGCATTATATACCAAGGGAATTCTCTTCGATTATAATCACAGCCGTATATATTCCCCCCCAAGCAGACACATCAATGGCCCTGAACGAACTTTATCTGACTCTTTGTAAACTGGAAACCACACACCCTGAGGCTGCATTCATCGTAGCTGGGGATTTTAACAAGGCTAATCTGAAAACAAAACTCCCTAAATTCTATCAGCATATCGATTGTGCTACCAGGGCTGGTAAAACCTTGGATCATTGTTAAACTAACTTCCGCGACGCATATAAGGCCCTCCCCCGCCCTCCTTTCGGAAAAGCTGACCACGACTCCATTTTGTTGCTTCCAGCCTACAGACAGAAACTAAAACAGCAAGCTCCCGCGCTCAGGTCTGTTCAACGCTGGTCCGACCAATCTGACTCCACGCTTCAAGACTGCTTCGATCACGTGGATTGGGATATGTTCCGCATTGCGTCCAACAACAACATTGACGAATACGCTGATTCGGTGAGCGAGTTCATTAGAAAGTGCATTGACGATGTCGTACCCACAGCAACGATTAAAACATTCCCAAACCAGAAACCGTGGATTGATGGCAGCATTCCCGTTAAACTGAAAGCGCGAACCACTGCTTTTAACCAGGGCAAGGTGACCGGAAACATGACCGAATACAAACAGTGTAGCTATTCCCTCCGCAAGGCAATCAAACAAGCTAAGTGCCAGTATAGAGACAAAGTGGAGTCGCAATTCAACAGCTCAGACACAAGAGGTATGTGGCAGGGTCTACAGTCAATCACGGATTACAAAAAGAAAACCAGCCCCGTCGCGGACCAGGATGTCTTGCTCCCAGACAGACTAAATAACTTTTTTGCTCGCTTTGAGGACAATACAGTGCCACTGACACGGCCCGCTACCAAAACCTGCGGGCTCTCCTTCACTGCAGCCGAGGTGAGTAAAACATTTAAACGTGTTAACCCTCGCAAGGCTGCAGGCCCAGACGGCATTCCCAGCCGCGTCCTCAGAACATGCGCAGACCAGCTGGCTGGTGCGTTTAAGGACATATTCAATCAATCCTTATCCCAGTCTGCTGTTCCCACATGCTTCAAGAGGGCCACCATTGTTCCTGTTCCCAAGAAAGCTAAGGTAACTGAGCTAAACGACTACCGCCCCGTAGCACTCACTTCCGTCATCATGAAGTGCTTTGAGAGACTAGTCAAGGACCATATCACCTCCACCCTACCTGACACCCTAGACCCACTCCAATTTGCTTACCGACCCAATAGGTCCACAGACGACGCAATCGCAACCACACTGCACAAACCCATCTGGACAAGAGGAATACCTATGTGAGAATGCTGTTCATCGACTACAGCTCAGCATTTAACACCATAGTACCCTCCAAACTCGTCATCAAGCTCGAGACCCTGGGTCTCGACCCCGCCCTGTGCAACTGGGTCCTGGACTTCCTGACGGGCCGCCCCCAGGTGGTGAGGGTAGGTAACAACATCTCCACCCCGCTGATCCTCAACACTGGGGCCCCACAAGGGTGCGTTCTGAGCCCTCTCCTGTACTCCCTGTTCACCCACGACTGCGTGGCCATGCACGCCTCCAACCCAATCATCAAGTTTGCGGACGACACTACAGTGGTAGGCTTGATTACCAACAACGACGAGACGGCCTACAGGGAGGAGGTGAGGGCCCTCGGAGTGTGGTGTCAGGAAAATAACCTCACACTCAACGTCAACAAAACAAAGGAGATGATTGTGGACTTCAGGAAACAGCAGAGGGAGCACCCCCCTATCCACATCGACGGGACAGTAGTGGAGAAGGTGGAAAGTTTTAAGTTCCTCGGTGTACACATCACGGACAAACTGAATTGGTCCACCCATACAGACAGCGTTGTGAAGAAGGTGCAGCAGCGCCTCAGGAGGCTGAAGAAATTCGGCTTGTCACCAAAAGCACTCACAAACTTCTACAGATGCACAATTGAGAGCATCCTGTCGGGCTGTATCACCGCCTGGTACAGCAACTGCTCCGCCCACAACCGTAAGGCTCTCCAGAGGGTAGTGAGGTCTGCACAACGCATCACCGGGGGCAAACTACCTGCCCTCCAGGACACCTACACCACCCGATGTCACAGGAAGGCCATAAAGATCATCAAGGACAACAACCACCCGAGCCACTGCCTGTTCACCCCGCTATCATCCAGAAGGCGAGGTCAGTACAGGTGCATCAAAGCAGGGACCGAGAAACTGAAAAACAGCTTCTATCTCAAGGCTATCAGACTGTTAAACAGCCACCACTAACATTTAGTGGCCGCTGCCAACATACTGACTCAACTCCAGCCACTTTAATAATGGGAATTGATGGAAATTATGTAAAAATGTATCACTAGCCACTTTAAACAATGCCACTTAATATAATGTTTACATACCCTACATTACTCATCTCATATGTATATGTATATACTGTACTCTATATCATCTACTGCATCTTGCCATCTTTATGTAATACATGTATCACTAGCCACTTTAAACTATGCCACTTTATGTTTACATACCCTACATTACTCATCTCATATGTATATACTGTACTCTATACCATCTACTGCATCTTGCCTATGCCGTTCTGTACCATCACTCATTCATATATCTTTATGTACATATTCTTTATCCCTTTACACTTGTGTGTATAAGGTAGTAGTTGTGGAATTGTTAGGTTAGATTACTTGTTGGTTATTACTGCATTGTTGGAACTAGAAGCACAAGCATTTCGCTACACTCGCATTAACATCTGCTAACCATGTGTATGTGACAAATAACATTTGATTTGATTTGAATTAGAACGAACCTCTCGGGATGTAGCGCTCAACAGTGCATCCCACTTATAATGCGGCTGCTTTGTCTTGATGTTATGCTTTATCAAAAGCTACCAAGACACTTTTCAATTTCAAACAAGCGCACTCTTCCAACCACCATCCCCATCTCTCCCTAGTATTTTTGTCAGCCATCTTTGCTGAAGAAAGTTTCCATCCTTGGGTCACATAGCATCAAATTGGTCATGTGAACCACTCGATATGTGCTCCCGATTGGCACAGCGGTCTAAGGCACTGCATCTCAGTGCTAGAGGCGTCATTACAGACCCTGGTTCGATTCCAGACTGTATCACAACTGGCCGTGATTGGGAGGCCCCAAGGGCGGCGAAAAATATACATTTTGCACAACGTAGCAACACCCACTTCCGTCCGCTCAACTTCCTACATGATACATAGCTTCCTGTCCCGATCGCATCCTGTCAGCCTGATAGTAGCCATACTAGCCTCAATGTCGCTCGTTTTATCATTACCTCAGTATATTAATATAATAATTTCTATTGCGTTTTTTAAATTATTCTTGTTGAAAATGGTGTTTATCTGTTCAGTTAATGATTTTTGTAATTTGATTGTGTTCCGTGTCTTTTTTTTTGTCTCTTTAGCTAGCAAACATTAGCTACCAGTACCTAGCTAACGTTAGTGCTAACGTTAATGTTATTAGTTGGTTCGGCATATTGAAAGTTAGGAAATGAAGAGCAGCATCAACTTTATGAGGCAAGATGTCAGTTCCACGGAATATTGCTCCGTTCCGTACCTCCTCAGCGAAATACTCCTCGTTGAGTTTTCACTCATTTCCCAGTGATACTGAGCTAAGAGCGAAATGGGTCATCAATATTCACAGGGAAAACTTCACCGTCACAATTCACTCCAAGGTGTGTGGGAGACACTTTTTACCACATGATTTCATTGAACCTTCGAGTGGGCTTCAATGTTTGAAGAAGGGAGCAGTACCTTTGCTATTCCAGTGAAATAATTACCATTTCCAAGCAAGAGCAAGTGTTTGGGAAAGAAGGGAGAGACCAAGGACTAGATGTGTAGAGGACAACCGTGTTGAAGATGGAGAGGATGAAAAGATGGATAGCTATTTTCCCTAGCTACCAGCATTTCTATCTTAGATTTATGATACTACATTTAATGTTAAAGTTGTGAGTAAATAACTCCTATCAATGTTTCTTCTCATGTAGATTTGCCTCATATGACCATCTGATGGCTTTTTGGTCTCTCATCGAACCGTCAACTGCCAATATTGTCCGTGTCACACGAGTAAGGAGAGCCAAGCTGAGGAATGAGGTGACACTTCCATGTCCCTACTCAGTAAGTTCTCCCGTTTCTGATTAATTGTATTGTCTTACCAACGTTACTTTTCACTTTAGCTAAAAGCTATAGCCTACTGCAAATATATCTGTTAGTGATTTGTGCATTTGTCCTACAGAGACATGCCCTATCCATGCTGGATGAGCTGTTCCTCTTCCTCATGTACTTGTCCTTGGGGTCAACTAAGATGGACCTCGCTGACCGATTTGGCATCCATCACTCGACAGTAAGCAGGATCGTTGTCACATGGGCCAACTACCTTTACATTCTGCTGGGGTCTGTCTCTTTATGAATGTCTTTGGAAGATGTCAAGGCTGTGTTGCCGAAGGAGTTCAGTAGGTATCCAGACACCCAAGTCATTATTGACTGTACAGAGTTGAAATGCCAGCAGCCAGCCAGTCTCCCTCTACACAGTCATTACAAGTCCCACTGCACCTTGAAAGCCCTGCTTGGGATGGCGCCACATGGAGCAGTTACTTTTGTGTCAGAATTGTATGCTGGCTCCATCAGCAACAAAGAGCTATTCAAAAAATCAGGGCTGTTTGACTTGCTCACTGAAGACATGGCAGTGATAGTTTAGTTAGTTTGTTTCTCTTTCATTCATTGAAAGGTACAGAAGCCTGTCTGGAGTTATTTATTCTTTCCTGCCTAAGAACTTTTGCATGTACACATATAAGTAGTACCAGTCAACCTTCTCTCTAATTTGTGTGAACACCACTGGGTCTCTATGTACTATCTCGACCAGAATGTCCTCATGCGCACAGACAACAAAGTCACACCACTCCAACCCAGTGATGTAGAGATGACTTTGAACTTGCCAGTAGTAGGCATGATGCCTCTTCAGGGAATGTTCACCGTTATGCATGTGAACGTACTTACAATCCACAAAACCTTTTACGTTCGGGTTCTTAATCTCAACTAGGCCAAAAGGTGGATGCTCGAGAGGGTTGTAGACCAGGCCATCAGGAGAAGAGGCAAACCAAGGAATGTCAGGATGTATGATGAGGCCACAGGGTGAGAATTTGATATTCTGCATCTTGCAGTAGTCACTGGCTGCTTCCATCTCCAACTCCAGTCCCCTCTTCATGTCAGCTGTTGGTGCCTTTGAGGATCCTTTCAGCTAGATTGCCTGCGGATGTCAGCCCTCTCACATGGCAAGCCTCTCAGAACTGTGATGAGGTCAGTCTTGGTTTCCGTAGCACCTGCCAGTCGGAGACAGCACTCTGTTCTCTAGTAGCTTCCTCTATTTTATGGGTTGTTGCGAAGCTCACCTGAAGAGACTATGTGAAGCTGGTCTTCTTCACTGAACACAAATGTGCAGCCTTGAAAGTTGTTCTCCAGTCTGTAGCCATCCATGGGCAGTGAAGGGAATGGTGGTGTCTCCTTATGGTGAACTATGTGTTGCGTTGTATTTGGTGACTGCTGGTAAGACTTGTACCTTTCCAAAGTGGGAGCTGGCTAAAAGCTTTTCAGCAGACATCCCCATGCTGCAGATCAATGGATTGGCTAGAGGGTCAAAGTTATTTTATGCCTCTTCTATCTGAAGAACTGAGAGGTCAGGGAGCGGTCCAAGAAGGGCACTGTAGAGTGTACTTCTGCAAAGCAAAGTAGTCGCTGTGGTTGGCCAATCTAAACAACGTACTTGAAACCATCTGAAATGAAATCAGTTTATATAGTCAAAGTGTAATAGGACATGACCAGCTACTACCTACTATACTGGCTATTAGGGAATACTCACCTAATCCCTCTTTCTGCCATGCGCTTTTTGGTGGGCTTGGTGATGGTCATTTTGCCTATAGGCCCAGGTTTCAGACCCTGTAAATAGAGAGTACAAGGGCACTATTCTAAATCTAATCACGAGACGATTTACAGTGGGGCAAAAAAGTATTTAGTCAGCCACCAATTGTGCAAGTTCTCCCACTTAAAAAGATGAGAGAGGCCTGTAATTTTCATCATAGGTACACTTCAACTATGACAGACAAAATGAGAAAAAAAAATCCAGAAAATCACATTGTAGGATTTTTAATTAATTAATTTGCAAATTATGGTGGAAAATAAGTATTTGGTCAATAACAAAAGTTTCTCAAACTTTGTTATATACCCTTTGTTGGCAATGACAGAGGTCAAACGTTTTCTGTAAGTCTTCACAAGGTTTTCACACACTGTTGCTGGTATTTTGGCCCATTCCTCCATGCAGATCTCCTCTAGAGCAGTGATGTTTTGGGGCTGTTGCTGGGCAACACAGACTTTCAACTCCCTCCAAAGATTTTCTATGGGGTTGAGATCTGGAGACTGGCTAGGCCACTCCAGGACCTTGAAATGCTTCTTACGAAGCTACTCCTTCGTTGCCCGGGCGGTGTGTTTGGGATCATTGTCATGCTGAAAGACCCAGCCACATTTCATCTTCAATGCCCTTGCTGATGGAAGGAGGTTTTCACTCAAAATCTCACGATACATGGACCCATTCCTTCTTTCCTTTACACGGATCAGTCGTCCTGGTCCCTTTGCAGAAAAATAGCCCCAAAGCATGATGTTTCCACCCCCATGCTTCACAGTAGGTATGGTGTTCTTTGGATGCAACTCAGCATTCTTTGTCCTCCAAACACGACGAGTTGAGTTTTTACCAAAAAGTTATATTTTGGTTTCATCTGACCATATGACATTCTCCCAATCTTCTTCTGGATCATCCAAATGCTCTCTAGCAAACTTCAGATGGGCCTGGACATGTACTGGCTTAAGCAGGGGGCCCCAGATCGAGGGAGATTATCAGTGGTCTTGTATGTCTTCCATTTCCTAATAATTGCTCCCACAGTTGATTTCTTCAAATCAAGCTGCTTACCTATTGCAGATTCAGTCTTCCCAGCCTGGTGCAGGTCTACAATTTTGTTTCTGGTGTCCTTTGACAGCTCTTTGGTCTTGGCCATAGTAGAGTTTGGAGTGTGACTGTTTGAGGTTGTGGACAGGTGTCTTTTATACTGATAACGAGTTCAAACAGGTGCCATTAATACAGGTAACGAGTGGAGGACAGAGGAGCCTCTTAAAGAAGGTCTGTGAGAGCCAGAAATCTTGCTTGTTTGTAGGTGACCAAATACTCATTTTCCACTATAATTTGCAAATAAATTCATTAAAAATCCTACAATGTGATTTTCTGGATGTTTTTTTCTCATTTTGTCTGTCATAGTTGAAGTGTACCTATGATGAAAATTACAGGCCTCTCTCATCTTTTTAAGTGGGAGAACTTGCACAATTGGTGGCTCACTAAATACTTTTTTGCCCCACTGTAAGTGTTCAGGAAATAATTTCTTAGCATTATGATATGATTATGACCATATGATGTTTATATGTGGTATAGCTATTAAAACATACCCTATTCCTTGGCTTATGCCACTGCTGCCTGGCCTCTGTGCAGCTGTGCACAGGTGGGACGACTGATGTTCCCATCTGGCAATAGTGTGCAGACTGGAATAGTAATGCAACTGTGTGGTTCCATAATGCAGTGCCAGCAACACATGAACAGTGATGTTGTGTCATTGTTTCTGGCTCAGAGGGCTTCAGTACAACCTACGTGGGGATATAAAAATAAAATGATTAGATTATAAAATCACTCAACATGAGTTACGACCAGCAAACAGAAGAGACTGGCGCAACATACAACAGCCTCTAAATTCATTACAACAATATGAGTTTACCATTTTTTATTAAGGGCATACGCCCTTGTTTAAATTTAATCAAATGCGTCCAACATAACAGAGTTCACAGAAACAGCAAGGAAGACGCCTGAACAATTACTAAACTAAAAACGGTTTCATAGACATGGGTTAAGCCTAGTCATAAACTAAGCAATGCCTCTTAATGCAGATCTCCATTGACAGGAACTTCTTAGCCTAAGACTAGGCTTCATCTCTGACTGTATAACCGGCATGTAGTGTGTCACAAACAGCTGACTTTTCACCCTCTACACTCAAACTGTGTGGTTTCTCATTTTTCCTCATGGACCTGTAGCAGCAAGCCCTTATGCTGACCTCTCCTGTCATTGTATCCCTGTTCAAAACTGTTTTGAATAAAAAGAATGAGCAATCATAATGTTAGCTAGCTACTGTAAAAGACATGTCTTAAAACTTCTCTGGGATATGTGGGACGCTAGCGTTAATCTTTATGTCCAAAAACCTCATTTGAAATTGGTGTGTTATGTTCAGAAATGCATTGTCTCAAACAAACATCCAGTGAAAGTGCAGAGCCACACCAAATTACAGAAATACTCATAATAAACATTGATAAAAGATACAAGTGTTATGCATGGAATTATAGATAAACTTCACCTTAATGCAACCGCTGTGTCAGATTTCAAAAAGGCAAGCACACCTTGCGATTATGTTTGGTCAGCGCCAAGTCACAGAAAAACATACAGCCATTTTCCAAAGAAGGAGAGGTGTCACAAAAGTCAGAAATAGCATTATAAATACTCACTTAGCTTTGATGATCTTCATCGGAATGCACTCCCAGGAATCCCAGTTCCACAATAAATGTTTGTTTTGTTCGATAAAGTCCATAATTTATGTCCAAATTACCTCCCTTTTGTTCGCGAGTTCAGCCCAGTAATCCAAATGCTCAATGCGCGATCACTTAGTTCAGACGAAAAGTAAAAAAAGTGATATTACAGTTCGTAGAAACATGTCAAATGATGTATAGAATCAATCTTTAGGATGTTTTTATCATAAATCTTCAATAATGTTTCAACCGGACAATTCCTTTGTCTTTAGAAATGAAAAGGAACGCAGCTAACTCTCACGGCCGCACGTCTGACTTACCTCATGGCATTCTGCCAGACCTCTGACTCAAACAGCTCTTATTCTCTCACCCTTCACAGTAGAAGCCTGAAACAAGGTTCTAAAGACTGTTGACATCTAGTGGAAGCCTTAGGAAGTGCAATATGACTCCATAGACACTGTATATTGGATAGGCAATGACTTGAAAAACTACAAACCTCAGATTTCCCACTTCCTGGTTGGATTTTTTCTCAGGTTTTTGCCTGCCATATGAGTTCTGTTATACTCACAGACATCATTCAAACAGTTTTAGAAACTTCAGAGTGTTTTCTATCCGAATCTACTAATTATGTGCATATTCTAGCTTCTGGGCCTGAGTAGCAGGCAGTTTACTCTGGGCACTTTGAGTTTTGAGTAAACGTCCTTGTCTGGTCTGATAGGCAACTTGGCTACACTTACCTTCATAGTTGAAAAGGTAACTGGAGACAAAGTTTGAAACCTTTTTCCAACTTGGAGGTCGGTGCTTTGCTAATTATCTTGGCCAGACGATGTACATCTGTCACTGTTACCTTTGGCAGCTCTTCAAGCACCTTGTGTAAAACAGTGGCATGGTAAGTAGGGGCGGTTGACTAATTGCTAGCCACCTTACTAGTTGGCACGTTAATAGCTAGCTAAACGAGACGAAAAAAGACACAGAACACAATAATCGAATTACAAAAATCACTAACTGAACAGATAAACACAATTTTCATTTTTTTAAAAGCTATAGAAATATGATTATATTAATATACTGAGGTAATGATAAAACGAGCGACTTCGAGGCTAGGATGGCCACTATCAGGCTGACAGGACGTGATTGGGACAGGAAGCTATGTATCGGGTAGGAAGTTGAGCAGAAGTGGGCGTTGCTACGTTGTTTAAAAGATCTATTGGCCCAGCGTGGTCAGGCGCCTTTTCCCCGCAGACTCCAACATGGCACAAGGACCGAAGAAGCACCTGAAGCGCGTTGCAGCGCCCAAGCATTGGATGCTTGACAAGCTCACCGGAGTGTTCGCTCCTCGTCCCTTCACTGGTCCCCACAAGCTGAGGGAGTGCCTGCCCCTCATAATCTTCCTCAGGAACCGTCTGAAGTACGCCCTGACCGGAGATGAGGTCAAGAAGATTTGCATGCAAAGGTTCATCAAGATCGACGGCAAAGTCCGCACTGATATCACCTACCCTGCTGGCTTCATGGATGTGATCAGTATTGAGAAGACTGGAGAGCACTTCCGTCTGATCTACGATGTGAAGGGACGTTTCACTGTTCACCGCATCACTGCTGAGGAGGCCCAGTACAAGCTGTATAAGGTGAAGAAGAACCTGATGGGTACCAAGGGAGTCCCCGCACTGGTGACCCATGACGCCCGCACCATCCGCTACCCAGACCCCCTCATCAAGGTCAACGACACAGTCCGCATCGACCTCGCCAAGATCACAGAACACATCAAGTTCGACACAGGTAACCTGTGCATGGTGACTGGCGGTGCCAATTTGGGGCGGATTGGTATCATCACTAACCGGGAAAGGCACCCTGGCTCGTTTGAGGTGGTTCACGTCAAAGACAGCGCTGGAAACATCTTCGCCACCAAGGCTGGGAAACATCTTCATCATTGGCAAGGGCAACAAGCCGTGGGTGTCCCTGCCCCGTGGAAAGGGTATCCGCCTCACAATCGCTGAGGAGCGGGACAAGAGAATCGCTGCCAGGGCTGGCAGCAGCTAAATCCTATATGTAGGTCTAGGCATCCTGGCTTTGAAATAAAAAACATGTTATTGACAAAAACAAAACTAAAAACTAAAAAAAAGTGGTCGGGGTTAGGCCGGGGTAGACCGCCATTGTAAATAAGAATGAGTTCTTAACTGACTTGCCTGGTTAAATAAAATATATATGATTGGTCATTGCCTAGCAGTCGCCGCTGGTGATTTGCATAAAGCGGGGAAATGTTTTACTTTTTCACGCCACGTTCGCGCCGCCCAACGGTCCACTGTCCTCTCAGCTTTCCTTCCACTGAAAATGAATGGGAAGCGGTGTTTCACCGCGCGTGTCACATTTTTATTTTTTACCGCGCGTGTCACACCTTGTGCAGTGCACACGGCGTAATGACGAGGCGGTGAGGCGGTGGAAGCGTTGCTGAGAGCCTATTGGCTTGGGAGAGTCCTCGAAGGAATATTTCTGTTCGCTGCAAGCGGGAGTTCCTTTTTTCTAGAACCTGATCAAGTGTCGCACAATAACTACGTTGGCACTAAAGGTCTTAACAGGTAAGCGAAACAATTGAAAGTTAATAAACCGTGGTCACATGTCAGTTCATATTGTCTTCAAGATGTGTATACAAATAGTTAAATTAAATATGAAATAACATTTCAGTCCATGAAATGCATTATTTGTGCTTAAAAATGATAGTATTTACTTAGAAGTGTTTATCTACCAACTAGATTTTCGGTACTTCCTGGACACGTCGGCGTAGCAGTCAGAAATCTCAGTTTACCTAAAGAGTAAATTCGTATTGAATTAGCAATGGAGACATTATACGGTGTACCTTTCGCTGTGTTGGAATGTCCCAATATAAAACTCAAAAAGCCATCATGGCTGCACATGCCCTCGGCTATGACAGTCTATGCGATCGTTATTGTATCGTACTTTCTCATCACTGGAGGTAAGTTGTCGAACACTGCAGCGTCGTTAGCTGTCTAGCCAGTTTAACTAGGTAGCTGTAACCGATGGGTTTTTATAAAGCCTCGATACAGGATTTGTCTAATGTTTAAAGTTACACCCGGCTTCTAAATAGCTAACGTTGGGTACATGTATTGCCTACTAAAATATGTTTACACGTCTTATTCACCCATCACACGTATTTATGCAGTCAGACCTATTCAATCGGCTAATCAGTGTTGGGCCGAGTACGGAGAAGTTAGCTATTGTGGAGTTAGCTGATTTCTTAGCTAGCTAGTACTTGTTAGGTGTGTAACTGTTCACCAAACCCACGGTTCAGTACATATTGTGGTTTTGGGGTCACGGCTCGTTTACGGTATAGCGGAAAAAATGAATTCCAACAGTTATTGTAATACGTTTTTGTTTATTTGGCAAAATAAGCAAAATTTAAAAACAGTTTGACACAATTCACAATGATCTTGGCATTGTCTGTTATGACAGGGTTTGTTATAGGGTGTGTAAGTAAATTCAATCTGGAGTGCCAGAGTGCGCTCTGGGTGTAAATTCAGACCGTTGTCAGATCTTCCGTTACTAAATTCAGAGTTCAGAGCGCACACGGAACCCTCTGGCCTAAGAGTAGGGTTGATTCGTGCGTTCTGACCTCAACGGCAGTCAAGCACCCAAACTAAGGTTTGCAAGCTATTTACAGACGCAAATTAGATAATCTCACTCTGACCATTTTACTCGACCTAGCAGAACTGGTTAGGGTGTTTTAATGTTATCCAGAGCGTCGGTGACTGTAACTGTGCTGCTGGCAACAATTCAATTACAATTTTTTTGCGTCTTTTACTGACATATTCACCGTTTTGAACGGGTGTTGAGCGTATGTAAATTATTAGTTATGCTGTGCTCTGAAATCGGAGTAGATAGCCAGAGTGAATTTATGAACGCATCCCATAGAGTACCACCGCATGAGTCATATTACCCATAAAACCTAGCGGTCAAACAGGGAAATGGTTCCAATTGTTTTTTCACCATACATTTTTTCCCATAGGGAAGTGTTTAAAAACACTTAAAATAAGGGCTGTGTTTTGTGTAGGCTTACCCTGCAATGATGTGTTACTGACTCGAGTCATGATTTGTTTTTCTAAGTCACTCATTCATTTTAGTTATTTGTTTGACCTGCTGGTGCTTGCCGTAATATATCCTACAGCATGGCTGAGTTCAGTATGTTCTGGAACGTTTCATTGAACAGAAATGGTGCTGAACTGTACTGTTCTGCCTGAAGCCCATACACGCCGCAGTGTACATGTTGGGGCCCAAGTATGCTGGCATGAGCATCCTGTCTGGTGCAGAGATCAACAAGGCCTAGGGTGACATCACTACCGTGTCGTGCCGCCTGGGTGAGGGCAAGGTTCTTGGCAGTCTGGCGAAATACACTTCCAAGCAAGGGCTTTGGGATGGAGATGCAATATGGCAGTCATGCCAACATCTCATCAACCACCTGGTGGAAGGGTCTTGTAGATTTGAGGCTCTTACCCTTGTTGCCTCCTTCATCCCACCAACATCAGCCGCCTCAGAGCGCAACTGGTCCTTGTTTGGGAACACACACACACCAAAGCCCGCAACAGGCTGACAATACAAGGGTTGAAAAATGTGTGGCCATCCGGGCAAATTTGAGGCTTTTTGAGCCTGACAAAGAGCCATCCTCAACAAGGTTGGAAAGTGACAGTGAAGATGAGGCCTCAGGGTCTGATGTTCAAGGGGTGGACATTGAGGAAGTCCAGGGAGAAGACATGGAAGCCTGAGAGAAAGACAACCAAAGCTTTAGTTTCTAGACTATAATTTTACAGATGTATGTTGAAAAGGTTTTTGGGAGATGCGATGGCTCATTCAATATTCCCTTTGTTTTGTTGTTCAGTGAAATCATCACATGTGAAGAGTCAACTCATTTAATTAAAGTTTAAATCATTTTTTTTATTTCTATTGGAAGGATTTAATCATTTGCAATTATGTCTCCTTATGATAATGTAAAATATTTGTTTCTGTCTCCATATGATATGGTAAACATATCCAATGCAAAAAACATATACATTTTAAATGGTATTAATATTAATTCCCATATATTCCCACGGAAAGTTTCCACCTCTGAATATCCCCAAAATGTGCAACCCTAGTCAACACCCATTCAGCATTGTTCACAAGCTCTTAAGCTTTAGCCCCACCCATCTCTAAGGGTTGATCCGTGCGTTCTGTCCTAACAGCTGTCAAGCACTCAAGCTAACTGGGTAATGTTGGCTAGCTTGCTAGCTACTTCCAGACACAAATGAGAGAATAGCTCACTCTGACCATTTTACTCACCTAACAGAGCTGCTTAGGGTGTTATGTTACCCAGAGCGTTGGTGACAGCAACTGTGTTGCCAACGTTTACTGACACGGGCAATATTCAGCAGGTGTTGAGCATTCGTAAATTTGTCAGTTATTCTGTGTGTCAGTTATTACCAGCTACGTCTATTAGTGATCCACCGATATGACATTTTTGGCCGATATTTTCCTTGCCTATAGAAACGATACTGATAACTAATATAAAAAATGTTGCGGCCTTTTAAGCGTTCTAGTGCAGTTAAATAGTTCACACACATGGACGCAGCGGTCTAAGGCATGGCATCTCAGTGCAAGAGGCGTCACTACAATCCTTTACATCCAGGATGTGTACAACATCTGTCACATACACTGCTGCCATCTAGTGGCCAGAATCGAAATTGTGCCTTATTTGGAATATTACATTTTGGCCTTTCTCTTGCATTTCAAAGATGATATGGGGGGGAAAAATACAAAATAACGCATGTATTTTTTCGTTGTATTATCTTTTACCAGATCTAATGTGTTATATTCTCCTACATTAAATTCACATTTCCACACTTCAAAGTGTTTCCTTTAAATGGTATCAAGAATATGAGCTACAGGCAGTTAAAAAAATGTATATATATTTCACCTTTATTTAACCAGGTAGGCCAGTTGAGAACAAGTTCTCATTTACAACTGCGACCTGGCCAAGATAAAGCAAAGTTAACTTGGCTTTCGAAGACCTTAGAAAGGCAGGGCAGGATTTTTTACCTTTATTGGATGGGTTTGGGTCTAGAGTGTGTCCCCCTTTGAAGAGGGGGATGACCGCGGCAGCTTTCCAATCTTTGGGGTTCTCAGATGATACGAAAGAGGTTAAACAGGCTAGTAATGGGGGTTGCAACAATTGCTGCGGATAATTTTAGAAAGGGGGTCCAGATTTTGCAACTCTTTCAGAACATCAGCTATCTGGATTTGGTTGAAGGAGAAATGGGTGAGGCTTAGGCAAGTTGCTGTGGGGGGTGCAGGGCTATTGACCGGTGTAGTGGTAGCCAGGTGGAAAGCATGGCCAGCCGTAGAAAAATGCTTGGGGGGTAGGGTTCCTAGGGACATCCCAAGGAACCCGGATAGCACAGACCATGAGAAAAGTCGCAAGAATTTGCACATTCCGAAATAAAGATCAGGTCACGAATTAGAAGCCACTCGCTTAAAATAAATAAGCATTCTGTTGACATCTGACTCCAGTGTCATGTTTCTTAACTCTATGCATGACATTTCAGATTTAGATATGATACTTTTTCAGTAGGTAGAGGTAAGTGAACCACACTATACATAGTGTAACGACCCTGGGTTTATAAGCGCGGAAATCGACTCTGCCGCACGAGCATGCTTTTGCGGCACAGTCGATAGCGCGCCGGACCTCGGGCTAGAAGGTCGAGGGTTCGAGACCTGCTCCCTGCCTGTTTCATTACAATACAAGAGTATGTGGACACCTTCAAATTAGGTGATTTGGCTATGTATACCTGTGGCTGAAAATCTCCATAGCCAAACATTGGCTGTAGAATGGCCTTACTGAAGAGCTCAGTGACTTTCAGCGTGGCACCGTCATAGGATGCCTCCTTTCCAACAAGTCAGTTCATCAAATTTCTGCCCTACTAGAGCTGGCCCGCCACCTGTAAGTGCTGTTATTGTGAAGTGGAAACATCTTGGAGCAACAAAGGCTCAGCCGTGAAGTGGGAGGCCACACAAGCTCCACTGAACAGGACCGCCAAGTGCTGTAGCACTAAATGACAGCTAAGTGCTGTAGGGGGAACCAACTCCATGTTAAATGCCTGTGTTTTTTGAATGAGATGATTGACTAGCAGTTGTCCCCATACTTTTGGTCATGTAGTGTATGTTTTCAAAGTAACTTTAGTTAAACCTTTAAGTGACATTGACGTTATTGTTAGCAGCTTGGTAAACGCTATTTTCAGAGTAGCTTTCACAAAACTGTGGCTAATAAAGTGTTTGATTTATTTATTTATTAGCCGATTGAGAAGGCTAACATGTAGCAAACTACTAAGCCAGCTCAGCTGGTATGGGCTAGCTTTGCACCCTCCTTCACACTTACACATGGCATTTACCATCCCAATTCATATTATTATGCCAGTGCATAACTATCGATTTTCCTTCTTGCTACTAGCTAGTTGGCTAACTGATTTCCTCGTGTCTCCCATCTGCAGGCATCATCTACGATGTCATTGTGGAACCACCTAGTGTGGGGTCAATGACCGATGAACATGGACACCAGCGGCCTGTCGCCTTTTTGGCATACAGGTAAGTACGCAGCCCCTTTCCTTGCCCATTCATGTACAGTAGACTAATGCTAGTGCCTATCTGCCTTGCGTGGGGAATATGTTAAGAGGCCTGGCGCTGTGTCTGAATGTTAATACGCCTTGCTTGCGTTAGTTTTGGAAACATTTCTAAATTTCATATCGGCGCAATTTCTTTTTTTTTTATATATATATATATGAAAGATACCCTTACTGTACCTAGTTTTGGCACAGTTGCAAGTGGCTGTGTTTTGAATGACACATTCTTCCAGCCGACGTACAATACTTCCTACCCAGTTGCACTCTAATGGATATTGCCCTGTGCAACTGTGCTGAGACGACGTACAAAAAGTGTTTCGGTTATATTTGGAAAATGATTTCTTGCCTGTATGAAAGTTCAGTTCCAAATGTTTCCAAAACCGCATTGCAAGGATTATTCAAGTTTCTAAATGTTAAAACAGAGCGTTGGGACTGTAGTACACATTGGGCCAGCTGTGGTCCATAGGTTCGACTGAGAACCCTTCAACTGTAATCCCCCCCCTCGAGAGCTAACACTTCCCAAGTGTATGCAGTTTCTGCATTGTCAATGCCTGGGGCTATTATTTACTCCATTCATTATCTGCATTGTATTGCACAAATTTGAGAGGGGTAGTCACGTAACCATCTTATTTTTTCTCTTTCCTATGAAGAGTGAATGGCCAATACATCATGGAAGGGTTGGCCTCCAGTTTCCTCTTCACCATGGGAGGCTTGGGCTTCATAATCCTGGATCGCTCGAATGCCCCAAACATCCCCAAACTCAACCGCTTCCTTCTGTTGTTCATCGGTTTTGTCAGTGTCCTGCTCAGCTTCTTCATGGCCAGAGTGTTCATGAGAATGAAACTGCCGTAAGTCTACTCTCTTGTGAAGATTTCCAATCGTGCCTCCAACCTAAAACACATGACACTCTGTAGGGTGGGGAGAAATTTGCTACTTTTATGATGGACAGCGCAACACAACCCTTCCCCACCCTACTGCTCCCATTTAAAACCATTAAGTTGCTGTGTTTTTACACATTTGTTTGTCTGGTTTAAAGGGGACCTAATCATCAACACAAGTAACACTCTTGATACTAACAGATAGTAACACATTTTATTGGTCACATACACATGGTTAGCAGATATTATTGCGAGTGTAGCAAAATGCTTGTGCTTCTAGTTCCGACAGTGCAGCAATATCGAACAAGTCATATCTAACAGTTCCACAACAATGCCTAATACACACATCTTAGGTAAAGGAATGGAATAAGAATATATAAATATATGGATGAGTAATTTCAGTGCGGCATAGGCTAAGATGCAATGGATAGTATAGAATAAGGTATAAATATATGAGATGAGTAATGCAAGATATGTAAACACTAAAGTGACTAGTGATCCATTTATTAAAGTGGCCAATGATTTCAAGTCTGTATGTTGGCAGCAGCCTATCTGTGCTAGTGATGGCTATTTAATAGTGTGATGGCCTTGAGATAGAAGCTGTTTTTCAGTCTCTCGGTTCCAGCGTTGATGCACCTGTACTGACCTCGCCTTCTGGATGGTAGCGGGGTGAACAGGCAGTGGCTCTGATGGTTGTTGTCCTTGACAATCTTTTTGGCCATTGTGTGCTGTAAGGGTCCTGGAGGGCAGGTAGTTTGCCACCGGTGATGCGTTGTGCAGATAGCACCACCCTCTGGAGAGCCCTGCGGTTGTGGGCGGTGCAGTTACTGTACCAGGCGGTGATACAGCCCGACAGGATGCTCTCATTGGTGCATCTGTAAAAGCTTGTGAGGGTTTTAGGTAACAAGACACATTTCTTCAGCCTCCTGAGGTTGAAGAGGCGCTGTTGCGCCTTCACCACACTGTCTGTGTGGGTGGACCATTTCAGTTTGTCAGTGAACCGAGACTGATCTCGAGGGGACCCCCGTCCCCGCGGAGAAAAATAAAGTCATAATAAAATAATTCCATTCCCCCCCCAGCTGCGTCTATTGACAGTTGTCACAGTGACATGAACATTCTATTGAAATGGTTACTTGCATAGTGGAGTCTTATGTTGAGACATGCAGCTAACTAGCTGAACCATAATCCCAATTCAAAACATTACTACCCTGAATGAATCTGCAGGTAGCTAACTAACCAGGCCCAATGTTAGCTAGCTAACATAAGGCTATAACTAGCAATGCAAATGGCTCTGAGATACGAATAATATTACTACACAGATCATACGCATAACGTTAGCTAGCTAACAGCACAATTTAACTTAAAATTTAAAGTGACTTTCTGACTAAATTAGAAACGTGTAATATCTGAAAATGTAGCTAGTTAGACTATCTTACCCATATACATGGATGGACGTTTCTCCCTCTGTCATGGATGCCGTTAATTAGGGTTAGGGGAGGTTAGAGCATGGTTAGAGCATTGGGCCAGTAACTGAAAGGTTGCTGGATCGAATCCCTGAGCTGACAATGTAAAAATCTGTCGTTCTGCCCCTGAACAAGGCAGTTGTTTCAGGAAAACTAGGTGTATGTCGCGCATCACTACTTCTCAGGAGAGCAATTTGAACACATTTTTTTTATTTTACCAAATGCATTTTTTTGGCAGAAATGCCTTCTGGAACACTGTTCCTTGGCCGTCATTGTAAATAAGAATTTGTTCTTAACTGGTTCAAATAAAATAAAAAATGGGTTAGGGTTAGTTTGAAGATGTAATCCGGAGACAGGTGTTTTATACAACAGCCTTTTGTGTTGTCTTTTCGACTCTGTCCGCAAATTCGCTACCAAACGCCAGAATTTTCTCCATCTCCTTAGCTAATTTCAAAACTCGGTCCTCCGGAGAGTGGAGAGCAACACTTATGCAGTTCTACTGCGTGATATATCTTTAAAAAAAGCTGCGTTAGAAAGAATTACCGACGCATACTGACCAGCTCATGTTATAGACAGAAGCGTGCCACATGGCAGACCAATCTGAACTCGTCTCTCGGCATGTCCAGCCCACTCATTATCGCAGCCAATCATGGATAGGGGGGAGGTTGCTGACTTTTTCGTAATTTAACAATTGTATTCATATTTACAGATGGCATACAAGTTTAAGGCACATGAAAATGTTTACATGTTCCAGAAGGCATTTCTGCCAAAAAATGCATTTTGATATAATAATTTTTTTTCGTTCAAATTGCTCTCCTGAGAAGTAGTGATGCGCGACATACACCTAGTTTCCTGAAATGAGTCACATATAAGGTCCTACAGTTGACAATGCATGTCAGAGCAAAAACCAGGAATTGTCCTTAGAGCGCCGAGACAGGATTTTGTGGAGGCACAGATCTGGGGAAGGGTAGCAAAATATTTCTGCAGTATTGAAGGTCCCCAAGAACACAGTGGCATCTACTCTTAAATGGAAGAAGTTTGGAACCACCAAGACTCTTCCTAGAGCTGGTTGCCTGGCCAAACTGAGCAATCGGGAGAAGGGCCTTAGTCAGGGAGGTGACCAAGAACCCGATGGTTACTCTGACAGAACTCTAGAATTCCTTTGTGGAGATGGGAGAACCTTCCAGAAGTACAACCATTTCTGCAGCATCAGGCCTTAATGGTAGAATGGCCAGACTGAAGCCATTCTTCAGTAAACGGCCCGCTTGGAGTTTTCCAAAAGGCACCTAAATACTCTGACCATGGGAAACAAGATTCTCTGGTCTGATGAAACCAAGATTGAACTCTTTGGCCTGAATGCCAAGCATCACGTCTGGAAGAAACCTGGCACCATCTCTACGGTGAAGAATGGTAGTGGAAGCGTCATGCTGTGGGGCTGTTTGTCAGCAGCAGGGATTGGGAGATTAGTCTGGATCGAGAAAAAAATCAACGGAGCAAAGTACAAAGAGATCCTTGATGAAATCCTGCTCCAGAGCGCTGAGGACCTCAGACTGGCGCGAAGGTTCACTTTCCAACAGGACAACGACCCTAAGCACACAGCCAAGACAACGCAGAAGTGGCTTTGGGACAAGTCTCAATGTCCTTGAGTGGCCCAGCCAGAGCCTGGACTTGAACCCCATCAAACATCTCTGGAGAGACCTGAAAATAGCTGTTTAGCGACACTCCCCATCCAACCTGACAGAGCTTGAGAGGATCTGCTGAGAAGAATGGGAGAAGCTCCCCAAATACAGCTGTGCCAAGCTTGTAGCGTCATGCACTGTATGCTCAAGTGTGCTGCCCCCCTCATTGCTGGCTAAGTAACCCATATATTGCTTCCCTGGATAGAGTCATGGATATGTTTTGGATGATTCTGAAGGCCTACTGCAACATGTACCATGTTTTAATTTCCTTACAATAAATTTGATTAGTAATACAGTTATAGTAAATGAAACAGTCCTATAATAGTTTATTTTTACAAAGTAAAATGTAAAAGAATGATATCAACCCCCAAAGCGTTTGGTCAAATTATTTGCTGCTGACAAATAGGCAAAACACAAACTCATTACACTATTGCCTTTCTAAATTAAATCTACCTCTTCACCCTCATTCAGTTAGGCCTAATTTAAATTAAATTGTGAAGTAAGGTGCACAATTTATCATCCATACAGTGAGAAGAGAGAGACGCATTAGCGCCTGGCTGGGTACCAACGTCCTACAGCACATTGTCTTGGCGGGTTAGGAATAGGTACGAAAAAAAGGTAAAGGCTCTAAATACTTTTATGTTAGTGATTTAAAATTTCGGATAAATGAGCAGAGGAAAGTAAACTTAGCAAAAAGTCATGGAAGGAGCAGGGCATAATTTTATTATTATTTCTTTGTATTTATCAAACGTCAGCAGCTGTTTGCCTATGGCGGTTTGAGTGTTAGATGCCGTTTATCATAGCGCCCTTCATTTTTCACAGGAGACAGTTTTACTACTCATCACTACGTTCTTTACCAAAAGGTTGGTTGGACCTCTTTAATGTCATGTAGATCACGTCATTACATCAGTGCTGCTCCATAAGCTTCTGACTTAACAGTGATAGTTAACATTTCAATATGACAAGGTCTCAAACCTGTTCACAGTTTTGGATAACTTTGGAGACTCCTTTGGTGTCTACAGACTTGGGGTGCAAGATAAAAGAAAAAATGGCTATTTACCTACAGTGGCTTGCGAAAGTATTCACCCCCTTTGCATTTTTCCTATTTTGTTGCCTTACAACCTGGAATTAAATCATTTGATTTACACAACATGCCTACCACTTTGAAGGTGCAAAATATTTTTTCTTGTGAAACAAAAAACAAAAGACAAAAACATAAACTTAAACGTGCATAATTACTCACCCCCCCCAAAGTCAATACTTTGTAGCGCCACCTTTTGTAGTAATTACAGCTGCAAGTCTCTTGGGATATGTCTCCATAAGCTTGGCACATATTTGGCACATCTAGCCACTGGAATTTTTGCCCATTCTTCAAGGCAATACTACTCCAGCTCCTTCAAGTTGGATGGGTTCCGCTGGTGTACAGCATTCTTTAAATCATACCACAGATTCTCAATTGGATTGAGGTCTGGGCTTTGACTAGGCCATTCCATGACATTTAAATGTTTCCCTTAAACCACTCAAGTGTTGCTTTAGCAGTATGCTTAAGGGTCATTGTCCTGCTGGAAGGTGAACCTCCGTCCCAGTCTCAAATCTCTGGAAGACTGAAACAGGTTTTCCCCAAGAATTACCCTGTATTTAGCACCATCCAGCATTCCTTCAATTCTGACCAGTTTCCCTGTCCCTGCCAATGAAAAACATCCCCACAGCATGATGCTGCCACCATGAATACATATGCACGCACCACTTTCTGTTTAAAAAAAAAATCGTTTTTCAAACAAGTAATTTTTTTCATTTCACTTCACCAGTTTGGACTAGTTCTCTGCTGCCAATAACTGGAACGAACTGCAAAAATCACTAATCTCCCTCACTAGCTTTAAGCACCAGCTGTCAGAGCAGCTCACAGATCACTGCGCCTGTAAATAGCCCATCCAACTACCTCATCCTCATACTGTTATTTACTTAACTTATTTTGCTCCTTTGCACCCCAGTATCTCTACTTGCACACTCATCTTCTGCACATCTATCACTTCTGTGTTTAATTGGTATATTGTAATTATTTCGCCACTATGGCCTATTTATTGCCTTCCCTTATCCTACCTCATTTGCACACACTGTGTATATAGCCTTTCCCCCCTTTTTTTCTATTGTATTGACTGTACGTTTGTTTATTCCATGTGTGACTGTTGTTTGTGTCGCTTTGCTTTATCTTGGCCAGGTCGCAGTTCTCAACTAGCCTACCTGGTTAAATAAATAAAATGTAAAAAATTCAGACCCTTTACTCAGTACTTTGCTGAAGCACCATTAGCAGCATTTTATAGTCTCGGATCTTCTAGGGTATGACGCTACAAGCTTGGCTCACCTGTAGTTGGGGAGTTTCTTCCATTTCTCTGCAGATCCTCTCAGGTTGGATGGGGAGCGTTGCTGCACGGCTATTTTCAGGTCTCCAGAGATGTTCAAATGGGTTTAAGTCCGGGCTCTGGTTTGACCTCTCAAGGACATTCAGAAACTTGTCCTGAAGTCATTCCTGCGTTGTCTTGGCTGTGTCCTTAGAGTTGTCCTGTTGGAAGGTGAACCTTCACCCAAGTCTGAGGTCCTAAAGATCTCTCTGTACTTTGCTCCGTTCATCTTTCCCTCGATCCTGACTAGTCTCCTAGTCCCTGCCACTGACAAACATCCCCACAGCATGATGCTGCCACCAACATGCATCACCGTAGGGAAGGTGCCAGGTTTCCTCCAGATGTGACACTTGGCATTCAGGCCAACCATTCTTCGTGGTTCCGAACTTCCATTTTAAGGATGATGGAGGCAACTGTGTTCTTGGGGACCTTCAATGCTGCAGACATTTTGTGGTACCCTTCCCCAGATCTGTGCCTCGACACAATCCTGTCTCGGAGCTCTACGGACAATACCTTCGACCTCGTGGGTTGGTTTTTGCTCTGACGTGCACTGTCAACTGTGGGACTTTATATAGACGTGTGTCTTTTCAAATCATGTCCAATCAGTTGAATTTACCACAGGTGGACTCAAAGTTGTAGAAACATCAAGGATGATCAATTGAAACAGGATGCACCTGAACAAAATTGCTATTCTCATAGCTAAAAAATGTCTAAATCTGTTCGCTTTGTCATTATGGGGTATTGTGTATAGATTGAGTAAACATTTATTTCATCCATTTTAGAATAAGGCTGTAATATAATGTAGAAAAAGGGAAGGGGAATACTTTCCGAATGCACTGTATATGGAAAAATACATGTTTAAACATTTCAACCAATCAATTGGTCATTGGTCGAGAGAACAGACGTGGGGACAGCCATAGTCTGTCTGTCTTTATTTATTTATACTTGTTTTTGTATTGTGCTGGGCTAATTTAAAAAATGACTTCCATGTTTGAATAAAGGTAAATACAATATATACATTCTTTTACATCTTTAAATCAGAAGTGGTAGTAGACGGTGGGAAAAGTACCCAATTGTCATAATTGAGTAAAAGTAAAGATGCCTTAATAGAAAATGACATAAGTAAAAGTGAGGCACCCAGTAAAATACTATTTGAGTACAAGTCTAAACGTATTTGGTTTTAAATATACTTAAATATCATAAGTGAATGTAATTGATAAAATATTCTTAAGTATCAAAAAGTAGAAGTGTAAATCATTGCTAATTCCTTATAGTAAGCAAACCAGACGGCGCAATATAGATTTTTTTTAAATTTATTTGCTGCTTGCCAGGGGCACACTCCAACACTCGCATCATTTACAAATGAAGCATTTGTTTTTAGTGAGTCCGTCAGATCAGACACGGTAGGGATGACCAGGGATGTTCTATTGAAGTGTATGAATTGGACCCTTTTCCTGTCCTGCTAAGCATTCAAAATGTAATGAACTCTTGGCTGTCGGAAATGTATGGAGTAAAAAGTACATTATTTAATTGAGGAATGTAGTCAAGAAAAAGTACTTTAAAGTATTTTTAACTAAGTACTTTACACCACTAGTAGTAGACCCCCCCCCTCCAAAAAAAATGCAGCCTTGCTCATACCCAACTATTTGAAATACCGTAGGCTACTAAAATCATTCTAAAAGGCACAATTATGCACTTTAGCCAGGCTTTAGGACCATGTGGATAGGAAGGCTGTTTGTCCAAAACCCAAACAATCTCAACTATCCTATCAAAGAGTTGCTTGTTGTGACAATTAGGTCGGCTTTAGAGCAAATCCAGCGCATCTTTTGTAGAGCATTGGTTCAGAGGTGGAAGATGGCTGTAGATGGCTAGGTAACTGCTGTTTGTTTTCACTTGAAATTAAACTCAAGTTTTTAATCCCGGTGGTTAACTCGTTCGTAGAAACGAATTGCTTTATGACGCATTTGTAGAATGTTTGGTCCCCTATCGACTGACATGACTCTTCCAGTCATAACAGTTGCCGACCCCTGGTTTAACCCCACCAAAACCCCAAATATGCTTGTTTTACACCATTGTTTATTGTTACATTTTAAACACTGTATAGCTTCAAAACATGTTTAAAACTATTATGTTGATATCATGGATGGTTAGTCCTTGCATCCATAGCTCTGTCTGAATAGAAGTGGTTACATTTTTACCACCCCATCCCTAAGCTGTTTACTCAAAGGTGGCGAGGTGACCTCTTTGTTGTGGTTTGAACTGCAGATTGCCACCATAATCGCTTCGTTCTTCAACTGGTCATTCAGGACAGAACCGCTTCCATTCAAATAAAGGTTGAACACACCCCTGTCTTTGTGAACGTTTTGTAAAGCCGTGCAGGACAACCCTCTTTTGAAATTTGTTGTAATCAAAAAAAAATGGTCGCATACACATATTTAGCAGATGTTATTGCGGGTATAGCGAAATGCTTTTGTTCTTAGCTCCAACAGTGCAGTAATATCTAACAATACACACATCTAAAAGTAAAAGAAAGGAAATTAAGAAATCTATAAGTATTGGGATGAGCAATGTTGGAGTCCGGATTATGTATGGACACTATGTGGATAGAATATTTAGAATATCTGTAGGATAGGATAGTGTAAATATATACAACAATAGTTGAATAGGATGGCATTGACTAGAATACAGAATTTACATATGAAATGAGAAAAACAGTATGTAAACAATATAGAAAATTACCAGTGTTCCATTATTAAAGTGGCCACTGATTCTATGTACATAGGGCAGCAGCCTCTAAGGTGCAGGGTTGAGTAGCCGAGTGGTAGCCTGCTAGTGACAGTGACTAAGTTCAGGGCAGGGTACTGGGTGGAGGCTGGCTAGTGATGGCTATTTAAGTCTGATGGCCTTGAGATTGAAAAACAGCTTCTGTCTCTCGATCCCAGCTTTGATGCACTGGTACTGACCTTGCCTTCTGGATGATAGCGGGGTGAACAGGCCGTGGCTCGGGTGGTTGATGTCTTTTGATCTTTTTGGTCTTCCTGTGACAGCTGGTGCTGTAGGTGTCCTGGAGGGCAGGCAGTGTGTGTTGGGCAGACCGCACCACCCACTGTAGAGCCCTGCAGTTGCTAGCGGTGCAGTTGCTGTACCAGGCGGTGATACAGCCCGTCAGGATGCTCTCAATGGTGCATCTGTAAAAGTTTGTGCGTCTTAGGGGCCAAGCCAAATTTATTCAGCCTCCTGAGGTTGAAGACACGCCTTAACCACTTTGTCTGTGTGGCTGGACCTTTTCAGATTGTCAGTAATGTGTATGCCGAGGAACTTAAAGCGTTTCGCCTTCTCCACTGCGGCCCTGTAGATGTGCTCCCTCTGCTGAATCCATAGTGGTGAAACTTCCACATCCGGTTGCGAACAACACATACGTTAATTCAAACAAAAAATACTGTTTATTTTTCATTGGACATCAATGCACGTGTGATAGAGCAGCAGAGGATGTACTACGATTTTTTTGTACCTTGATGTTTCTCTCCACTGTCTTAAACAAAACAAAGACAACAAACGCTCCTGGGTGCAGCCAGTGGTGCCGTTTCCCCTAATGCGGATCTCAGCTTTAAAGGGAAAGTGCACAAAAAAATGTTAAGCACATTTTCTACTTATAGAAATGGTATCCGTGAGTTTCTTTGTCTCTGCGTGCAGCTTGAACTAGTGTTTAGCGCAATGATTGGAAGTGTTCGGGATCAGCTAGCATGCTAATTGATCCCAAAGACGTACAGTCATTGCGCTAAAAGGATACCATTGTAATATAATTTGGGCTGAAAACTAAAACTATCAAATGCAGAATATAGGCCTATCATAAAAACTTGTCGATTAGGTTGCATTTTGAGTGAAACATCCCCCGTCAAGGCACTCAGTGGTGTTGTGCCATCAAAACTAGAGCTGTCATTTACGTTGTGAGTTGCGTTAGCAGAATGTGATGCTCATATTTATGGTCTATGATATCAGTCAGCTCTTTACCTGAACTGCAGACAAATGTGTCAAGTGTTGTGTATTTTCACTGTACCTATGTTGGAAGCCGACTCTAATCTGTCTCTACCTTTCCTTTTATATTTCTCCTCAGTGGGTACCTCATGGGTTGAAGATGGACACAACACATTACGAAGACAGAATGGCGAAGGACTGCCAAAGGTTTAAGCGTCGATTGATTTAAGCTGGCCTAAAACGTTATGATAATACAGATTTAAATTGCAAATGAAGAATTGACAGTAACATTTGTCCCTGGCAATAAGCCTTTGACCATGTTTGAGTGATGTATTAAATGTCACAATGTGCATCTCAATAGTCAAGAGGCTTCCTATCCTTGTCTCCTTTCCTTCCACTTAAATGGTGCGATGGAATTCCCTTACAGGCTGTATTGCTAACCTGTCTTCAGTTCAGTAATGCAGATGGCGAGAATATGTGGAGACAAAGCCACTATAGACCATTGAGATGCACCCATTGGAAGGAGGGACACTTTCCTGATTATAAATCTGAATAAGCAGTAAATTTGTGGTTTGTTGGGGTTATTGATAAGTAATGTTTTATAGACCATTCTACCTTCCTAAATGCCTTCCAACATGTCACTTGTGTGTCTATTAGGAACTTAAATAAATGTTATTTCCAGAAAGCTTGTCATTCTCTAATCACATTTTTTATAATATACTAGTAATATCCTTCTTACTTAAATGGATTCTTCGGTACTTTTGTAATCTTTATAACCAGTAGTTCTGAAAGTATAAACTATATAGACTAGTAACTAGTATAGACTATAGTTAGGTTTCACATTGGAGTCGCATCTCGCGCCCCACACTTCTCTCCATAGTGACTGGCAGCACAGTGTTTGTCTTTCATTATGATTAAACCATGCTGTCATGGCAAAATACCATTTCCTCTTAACAACTTTCCTATGAAGATTAAATTGTTACCCGCAAGCTGTTCTATCCTCACTGATATAGTAATTTTAATGTTGATCTAAATGTTTAAAAAATATATATATATATATTTCAGAGGTTTAAAATGAACTGAAAGGAACGATATAAACCGGTAAAAAAAAAATGGGGTTCAAACCGGTAAATTTTTGGGGTTCGAACCGGTTCAGAACTTTCTTGCTGGTTGGAACAGTGGAACGGAACTAATAAACAAATGGCTCTGTTCAGAACGAAATGATTGGAAAATAATTTAGGTTCCCCCTGATTTATAAATATTTTTTTATACATTATTTTAACAGAAGTTGACTGAGAACACATTCTCCAACCATTTACAGCAACGACCTGGGGAATAGTTACAGGGGAGAGGACGGGGGATGAATAAGCCAATTGTATGCTGAGGATGATTACTGTAGGTGGCCATGATGGTATGAGGGCAAGATTGGGAATTTAACCAGGACACCGGGTTTAACACCCCTATTCTTACGATAAGTGCCATGGGATCGTTAGTGACCACAGAGAGTGAGGACACCTGTTTAACGTCCCATCTGAAAGACTGCACCCTAATCACTGCCCTGGGGCATTAGGATATTTTGTGGGCCTCCAACACCACTTACAGCAGCATCTGTTGTTTGGTCTCCCATCCAGGGACCAATCCTGCTTAGCTTCAGAGGCAAACCAGCAGTGGGATGCAGGGTGGTAAAATTGTAAATGTGCATTATACAACAATCTCCCTTAATGTGTATGATATATAGTGAAATAAGGATTGGTGTGTTCAAATACACTCAATTAGTATTTGGTAGCATTGCCTTTAAATTGTTTAACTTGGGTCAAATGTTTTGGCTAGCCTTCCACAAGCTTCCCACAATACGTTGCGTGAATGTTGGCCCATTCCTCCTGACAGAGCTGGTGTAACTGAGTCATGTTTGTAGGCCTCCTTGCTCGCACACGCTTTTTCACTTCTGCCAACAAATTTTCTATGGGATTGAGGTCAGGGCTTTGATGGCCACTCCAATACCTTGACTTGGTTGTCCTTAAGCCATTTTGCCACAACTTTGGAAGTGTGCTTGGGGTCATTGTCCATTTGGAAGACCCTTTTGCGACCAAGCTTTAACTTTCTGACTGATGTCTTGATGTTGCTTCAATATATCCACATGATTTTCCTGCCTCATGAAGCCATCTATTTTGTGAAGTGCACCAGTCCCTCCTGCAGCAAAGCACCTCCACAACATGATGCTGCCACCCACGTGCTTCACGGTTGGGATGGTGTTCTTCGGCTTGCAAGCCTCCCCCTTTTTCCTACAAACATAATGATGGTCATTATGGCCAAACAGTTCTATTTGTGTTTCATCAGACCAGAGAAAATGTATCCAAAAAGTATGATCTTTGTCCCCATGTGCAGTTGCAAACTGTAGTCTGGCTTTTTTATGGCTGTTTTGGAGCAGTGGCTTCTTCCTTGCTGAGCGGCCTTTCAGGTTATGTTGATATAGGACTCATTTTACTGTGGATATTGATACTTTTGTACCTGTTTCCTCCAGCATCTTCACAGGGTCCTTTTGCTGCTGTTCTGGGATTGATTTGCACTTTTCGCCCCCAAGTGCGTTCATCTCTAGGAGACAGAACGCGTCTTCTTCCTGAGCGGTATGACGGCTGCGTGGTCCCATGGTGTTTATACTTGCGTACTATTGTTTGCACAGATGAACGTGGTACCTTCAGGCGTTTGGAAATTGCTCCCAAGGATGAACCAAACTTGCGGAGGTCTACAATTTTTGGCTTATTCCTTTAGATTTTCCCATGATGTCAAGCAAAGAGGCACTGAGTTTGAAGGTAGGCCTTGAAATACATCCACAGGTACACCTCCAATTGACACAAATTATGTCAATTAGCCTATCAGAAGCTTCTAAAGCCATGACATTTTCTGGAATTTTCCAAGCTGTTTAAAGGCACAGTCAACTTAGTTTATGTAAACTTCTGACCCACTGGAATTGTGGTGAATTACAGTGAATTATAAGTGAAATAATCTGTCTGTAAACAATTGTTGGAAAAATTACTTGTGTCATGCACAAAGTAGATGTCCTAACCGACTTGCCAAAACTATAGTTTGTTAACAAGAAATTTGTGGAGTGGTTGAAACACTTAGGTTGGAGTCATTAAAACTACACTGCTCAAAAAAATAAAGGGAACACTTAAACAACACAATGTAACTCCAAGTCAATCACACTTCTGTGAAATCAAACTGTCCACTTAGGAAGCAACACTGATTGACAATAAATTTCACATGCTGTTGTGCAAATGGAATAGACAAAAGGTGGAAATTATAGGCAATTAGTAAGACACCCCCAATAAAGGAATGGTTCTGCAGGTGGTGACCACGGACCACTTCTCAGTTCCTATGCTTCCTGGCTGATGTTTTGGTCACTTTTGAATGCTGGCGGTGCTTTCACTCTAGTGGTAGCATGAGACAGAGTCTACAACCCACACAAGTGGCTCAGGTAGTGCAGTTCATCCAGGATGGCACATCAATGCGAGCTGTGGCAAAAAGGTTTGCTGTGTCTGTCAGCGTAGTGTCCAGAGCATGGAGGCGCTACCAGGAGATAGGCCAGTACATCAGGAGACGTGGAGGAGGCCGTAGGAGGGCAACAACCCAGCAGCAGGACCGCTACCTCCGCCTTTGTGCAAGGAGGTGCACTGCCAGAGCCCTGCAAAATGACCTCCAGCAGGCCACAAATGTGCATGTGTCTGCTCAAACGGTCAGAAACAGACTCCATGAGGGTGGTATGAGGGCCCGACGTCCACAGGTGGGGGTTGTGCTTACAGCCCAACACCGTGCAGGACGTTTGGCATTTGCCAGAGAACACCAAGATTGGCAAATTCGCCACTGGTGCCCTGTGCTCTTCACAGATGAAAGCAGGTTCACACTGAGCACATGAGCACATGTGATAGACGTGACAGAGTCTGGAGACGCCGTGGAGAACGTTCTGCTGCCTGCAACATCCTCCAGCATGACCGGTTTGGCGGTGGGTCAGTCATGGTGTGGGGCCGCACAGCCCTCCATGTGCTCGCCAGAGGTAGCCTGACTGCCATTAGGTACCGAGATGAGATCCTCAGACCCCTTGTGAGACCATATGCTGACACATGCACATTTGTGGCCTGCTGGAGGTCATTTTGCAGGGCTCTGGCAGTGCACCTCCTTGCACAAAGGCGGAGGTAGCGGTCCTGCTGCTGGGTTGTTGCCCTCCTACGGCCTCCTCCACGTCTCCTGATGTACTGGCCTATCTCCTGGTAGCGCCTCCATGCTCTGGACACTACGCTGACAGACACAGCAAACCTTTTTGCCACAGCTTGCATTGATGTGCCATCCTGGATGAACTGCACTACCTGAGCCACTTGTGTGGGTTGTAGACTCCGTCTCATGCTACCACTAGAGTGAAAGCACCGCCAGCATTCAAAAGTGACCAAAACATCAGCCAGGAAGCATAGGAACTGAGAAGTGGTCTGTGGTCACCACCTGCAGAACCATTCCTTTATTGGGCGTGTCTTACTAATTGCCTATAATTTCCACCTTTTGTCTATTCCATTTGCACAACAGCATGTGAAATTTATTGTCAATCAGTGTTGCTTCCTAAGTGGACAGTTTGATTTCACGGAAGTGTGATTGACTTGGAGTTACATTGTGTTGTTTAAGTGTTCCCTTTATTTTTTTGAGCAGTGTAGTTCATGTAAACTTCCGACTTCAACTGTATGCATGTGTATATAATATAAACTCAGCAAAAAAAGAAACGTCCCTTTTCCAGGACCCTGTCTTTCAAAGATAATTTGTAAAAATCCACACAGATCTTCATTGTAAATCGTTTAAACACTGTTTCCCATGCTTGTTCAATGAACCATCTCAATGCTGTGTTACAGGGAAGACATCCTCTTCCCTCATGTTGTACCCTTCCTGCAGCATGACAATGTCACCAGCCATACTGCTCTTTCTGTGTGTGATTTCCTGCAAGACAGGAATGTCAGTGTTCTGCCATGGCCAGGGAAGAGCCCGGATCTCAATCCCATTGAGCACATCTGGGACCTGTTGGATCGGAGGGTGAGGTGCTAGGGCCATTCCCCCCAGATATGTCTTGGAACTTGCAGGTGCCTTGGTGGAAGAATGGGGTAACATCTCACAGCAAGAACTGGCAAATCTGGTGCAGTCCATGAGGAGATGCACTGCAGTACTTAATGCAGCTGGTGGTCACAGCAGATACTGACTGTTACTTTTGATTTTGAACCCCCCTTTGTTCAGGGACACATTATTCAATTTCTGTTAGTCACATGTCTGTGGAACTTGTTCAGTTTATGTCTCAGTTGTTGAATCTTGTTGTGTTCATACAAATATTTTGTTTATTATAAATTTGCTGAAAATAAATGCAGTTGACAGTGAGAGGATGTTTTTTATTTTTTTATTCATATATACTCATACAGAAATCTGTGACTTAAGGATGTATGGCAAAAAACCTACATTCACTAAAGGTAGTCTTAATTTTCAGCAGCAAATCATATCACTCATATCTGTATGTGGTATTTGTTGTAGTACGAATAAAATTCACAGTGGAAAACATTAAAGCTACAAAACAATATCTAAAGTGTATCAGCATCTCTGTTCAGAGATTAGAATCATACAGTACCAGTCAAAAGTTTGGACACACCAACCCATTCTAGGGTTTTAATTTTTTTGACAATTTTCTATATTGTAGAAATAGTAAAGACATCAAAACTATGAAATAACACATATGGAATCGTGTGGTAACCAAAACAGTGTTAAATCAAAGTATACTTTATATTTGATATTTTTCAAAGTAGCCACCCTTTACATTGATGACAGCTTTGCACACTTGGCATTCTCTCAACCAGCTTCATGAGGTAGTCACCTGCAATGCTTTTCCAACAGTCTTGAAGGAGTTCCCACTTGCTGAGCACTTGTTGGCTGCTTTTACTTCTCTGCAGTCCAACTCATCCGAAACCATCTCAATTGGGTTGAGGTCGGGAGCCAAGGTGGGAGCCACACATTCGGAGATCATCCATTCACCTACTTTGCTTCTCACAAAGACACGGCGGTTGGAACCAAAAATCTTAAATTTGGACTCATCAGACCAAAGGACAGATTTCGTGTCCATTGCTCGTGTTTCTTGGCACAAGCAAGTCTCTTCTTCTTATTGGTGTCCTTTAGTAGTGGTTTCTTTGCAGCAATTCGACCACAAATGCCTGATTCACGCAGTCTCCCCAGAACAGTTGATATTGAGATGCGTCTATTACTTGATCTCTGTGAAACATTTATTTGGGGTGCAATCTGAGGTGCAGGTAATTGTAGATTTCTAAGGCTGGTAACTAATGAACTTATCCTCTGCAGCAGAGGTAACTCGGGGTCTTCTTTTCTTGTGGCGGTCCTCATGAGAGCCAGTTTCATCATAGCGCGTGATGGTTTTTGCAATTGCACTTGAAGAAACGTTCAAAGTTCTTGACATTTTCTGGATTTACTGACATTTATGTCTTCAAGTAATGATGGACTGTCGTTTCTCTTTGCTTATTTGAGCTGTTCTTGCCATAATATCGACTTATCCCTATTTGGTATACCATTCCTACCTTGTCACAACACAACTGATTGGCTCAAACGCAATAAGAGGTAAAGAAATTCCACATTAACTTTTAACAAGGCACACCTGTTAATTGAAATGCATCCCAAGTGACTACCTCATGAAGCTGGTTGAGAGAATGCCAAGCGTGTGCAAAGCTGTCAAGGCAAAATCTATTTTGATTTGTTTAACACTTTTTTGGTTACTACATGATTCCATATGTGTTATTTCATAGTTTTGATGTCTTCACGATGTAGAAAAAAATAAAAATGAAGTAGGTGTGTCCTAACTTTTGACTGGTATTGTGTTTTTCCCCCTATATATTAATTTTTTCTCTGTAATTTTCTCTGTTTAAGGTGTTTTGATTTTTTATTATTTGAACACGCCATTGAAAATGAGACCCTGGTCTAAATGTGGGTTCTCTGTATAAATAAAGTATTACCAAAGCTTATACAATATGTGGTAATATTGAATCCAAACTGAATTCATGCTAGTGAAAGTGTGAATTCTGTTTGGAGATCCAGGCATGTAGAAATAAGTGCATGGAGATGATACACTTTGGCTGGATGTCCAAAAGGTGGTGCTCTTTCCCTATCACAGCTCAAATTGAGAGCAGCGCATGGGGGCAGTAGATCTGTGTAGAACTTGCCACTAATATAAACACAGATCTAGAAACCGATTTCCCTGCACAAAATCGTAGGTGCCAGCCAGTAAATTCTGTGAACAACCGCAATGATGTGTATCAATAAAAACAAGCAGTGGTGTTACATTGACCACTATTTTCTCTATACAGAAAAAGTAACAGTTCAACAACACACAAGATCTAGGCCTGGTATTTGATGACATACCCATTAAAAGAAGTGACTTGGAGTGCATTTACCACAAGAAGGGGAAAACTATAGACCTGTGTCTATTTTGAGTGTGTTGTTTAAAGTGCTAGAAACAGTAATTTATGATCAGATACTGTTGAAGTTGGAAGTTTACATACACTTAGGTTGGAGTCATTAAAACTCATTTTTCAACCACTCCACAAATTTCTTGTTAACAAACTATAGTTTTGGAAAGTCGGTTAGGACTTTGTGCATGACATAAGTAATTATTCCAACAATTGTTTACGGACAGATTATTTCACTTATAATTCACTGTATCACAATTCCAGTGGGTCAGAAGTTTACATACACTAAATTGACTGTGACTTTACACAGCTTGGAAAATTCCAGAAAATGATGTAATGGCTCTAGAAGCTTCTGATAGGCTAATTGACATAATTTGAGTCAATTGGAGATGTGGATGTATTTCAAGGCCTACCTTCAAACTCAGTGCCTCTTTGCTTGACATCATGGGGAAATCTAAAGAAATCAGCCAAGACCTCAAAAAAATAATTGTAGACCTCCACACGTCTGGTTCATCATTGGGAGCAATTTCCAATGACCATCGGAACTGTAGTGTTAAACAAATCAAAATATATTTTATATTCTTCAAAGTAGCCACCCTTTGCCTTGATGACAGCTTTGCACACTTATGGCTAATTGAGGTAAAACAGTAATTCTGCTCATACATTATACATGTATGAACTACACATTGACACATCCAGCCCAAAGCAGGAAGTTTAAAAAATACTAACTAGTTGCTAAAGTTCTGGAGCATGTCTTTAAAGAGAGATTTGTATCTATCTCTCTTTACACTACACAAGTATCTCTCCTGGACCTAGTTTGTCATCAAAGTAATGTAGTGCAAAGAGGCCCTAAATGCGATCTATCACATCACTAGACTAAGTCATCTAGGACTGGGCCATGGTGTTTCTGGTAATTTTGCAGAAGGCTGACCTGGGCTGTCATAGGAGCATTTCATTTACAGTCTGTAAGAACTTATAAAATATACAAAAGTGGGAACAAAACAGAACCTTGGGAGAATCTGTGTTAGTGGTGCACTTGGCTGAACAACAGTGACCCACCTTAACCTATTGTACCATTAGTAACTCATTCATAAATACAGTATCTATTTTATTACCGTTTTATGTTATTACTGCACATAAGGATAATAATTGTCTTTAATATAATTATCCTTGCAAATGTGTTCACCAAAGACAAAAACAATATTTTAGGACAAATGTCCCCTACACTTCAGTGTTGCATTGACCAAACTTTAGCAATATTGGGCAATAGGAACCTGATGAACCTTAAAACTTGCTGAGTCTCAAATAGCCCCGTCCCTTTTAATAGCCAGCCAATGTCACACATTTCAGCAAATAAACACCTGTTTCAAATTAACGCTGGATCTTAAGGTTACCATGAATTGTTTACGAGGTTTAATGTTTGATTTGTTACATTAAATAATTCAGTAAATACTCAAATATTATGGCAATCATCCATTTTTATCGTCTGTAAGACACTGCTAGCGCTGAGAACTGCTAGCTAACTGGCAAGCACAAAAACTATTTTGGGAGTACAGACCACTAGAAACTGGCAGATCACCCTCTAGTAGTGAAAGTATGAACTGCCGGAAAGGCACAGTCGGAGGTCAATGATTATCCTGTCAAGGAAAAGTTGTATTTTATTTTATACAGGCATAGTAAGACAAAATAAATGTGACACGGTGTGCAAATGATAACATATTAGTACAAGAAAAGCTGGTATTAAACAATTAACTATACAAATGTGCAAAAGCTAAAATAGAAGCCTGTCTCTAATAAGCGCCTGTATTGTTGCGTGATTTAAGCAAATAAACGCCTGGGCTATTAACTAAGTGTTTTGGTACTTGTTCTTGTCACAATTAGCATAGCAGTGCACCATGTCTTGTCCAAGGTTTCTGTGTAGCCAACTCTGCTCCTCAGCATTTTCTTTCAATGTACACAAGAGGCAGCTAGACACAAAGATCAACAATTCCGTTCCCTGTCTGCATTGTTTATTTGAAATTTTTGTAGAACAACGCTTTCATTGAAGAACCTCTCTAAATGTGGGCAATAACATGACAATGGCCAATACTACTTTATAGTGTTTTCAGTAGGCCTCCTATCATGTTCTTTATATTTCATAATGATACTTTGAAAAAGTTAGCATTTGTAATCATTGTCATTTACTATTTAATATGAAGTCACAGTGAGGGATCAATGCATGACTCTAAAGACATCCTGGACATTAGCACATTAAGTTTGTTCCTAAATGTCAATATGGCTTTCTAGTTCATCTGCATTCTGTCTCTATACAGAGGAACAGCAGGCCTTATACATGCCTGTCCAAATTTCCAATCACATTTCAAAGTACCTGAGATTAGGATTATAACATCAATGTGTAACTAACATATTATAAATGCTTATAAAAAGTAATTATAGATTTGAGAATGAAGTCGCTTCCTTTATCCATCGAAACATGTGAAACATGTGCGCAGGGCACACTATTCAGGTCTTATAAGACAGTAGCAAAACTCCACAAGTCCATTAAGACCTCAGCCTTTTGTTTTGCTGAGAGGCATGCTGTTGAGACGTATCATGGCTATGGCTTATTCCATTTGAATGATGACATCCGTTTTCCTCAGGTTGAACCTTGTGATCAAATGAACATGATGAGAACAAATCAAATCAAATGTATTTATATAGCCCTTCTTACATCAGCTGATATCTCAAAGTGCTGTACAGAAACCCAGCCTAAAACCCCAAACAGCAAGCAACAATATGGATAAATCTGAAGGCATACAGTATGTGTAACATTTTGCTGCATTCTCAGTATCATCATTCTCTCTCCTGGTTTCATTTCCTTTAGCTCTTTCCCCTAGCACCCACCCTTTCAGTGTCCACCACATGAGGCTTCTGAGGTGAGAAGGGCTCATAATAATGGCCGGAACGGAGCAAATGGAATGGCATCAAACACCTGGAAACCATGTGTTTGATGTATTTGATATCGTTCCACTGATTCCACGCCAGCCATTACCACGAGCCCGTTCTCCCCAATTAAGCTGCCACAAGCTTACGCTGCCACACACCTTCTGTGTCCACAGATCTGAAAAGATAATACTATATTATAATAATACCAGGTCCCTGTGGTGATGGAGAAGCACCTGAATGCTCACACAGTAGTCATTCATGTTAGTAAAATATGACTTCAGAGGGCTTATAGGCAGGTTAAAGGAGACAGGCAAGCGGGTTCTCATTTCCGGGCCGCTACCAAGAATAGGTCACGGAATGCTGTAGTCATCTCTTCTGCCTTAAATGCTACTATTTCTCAATGGATTTGGAGTACATTGACAATTCTGACCACTTTTGTGAGAAGCCCCAGTTTTACAAGAGGGATGGCTTGCATTCAAATAAATATGAAAAGGGCAAAAGTTCTCTTATAAAATATTGACTCAAATACAGCCAAACCCCTGCTCAGGTAACTCATCTCATTCCCACTATTTCACAGCGTTATCATTGTACTGCTACAGATAACCATATTTCCAGGGGTATAGTCTGTAAAATCTTGTGATCACACATTTGTATTCCACTGTTATCTCTGTTTTTTAAATTGTACCTTTATTTAACTAGGCAAGTCAGTTGAGAACAAATTCTTATTTACAATGACGTCCTACCGGGTAGCAGTGGGTTAACTGCCTTCTTCAGGGGCAGAACGACCGATTTTTAACTTGTCAGCTCGGGGATTTGAGCCAGCAACCTTTCAGTTACTGACCCAACGCTCTAACCACTAGCCTACCTGCCACCCCGTTACTGTTAGCCCAATTGTGAAACTGACTGTGGTAAACTCGTCCAGTGCTATTATTTCAGCCAGCATTTAAATAACATTAATAACAATAACATTAACATAATCAGTGGCGACACACTGGTACTGCTAAAATTAGATATGTGAATGCCTAAGAGATTGAGGGGAAGGAGCTAGGCCAGACTTACATTTCTCTTACGGCTTCCATTCTCTGTATGTACTGTGGAGGGCATTTGTAACCCCAACGCCTTCTCAATGTCTGTTAAAAAAAATACTCATAATAAAACTTCTTGCCATGGTACCAGTGACATGACACTACAAGCATTTTGAATAATGGACAAGAGAAAGAAGGATGTGGTTTCTGCTACTTTCCAGACAACAGCTCACAAACTCAGAGGGGCATTAAGAGTACCTGTGAGAATCTGGTCAATCTTTTCCACGACCATGTCGGCGTCCTCCTCAGAGAAGCACATGGGTGGTTTGAACTTGAGGACATTGCGATGAGGACCATCTGCACTTAGTAGGATGTGTTGTTCCTTCAGTCTGGGGAAACAGAGTTTGGAACTCCATATTTGTCCTAATGAAACAAGCATACTGCAATGTCTGTTCTGGGTCTACAAGTCTCTTCTGGATCAATTACAATTAAGATTTTCAAGAGAAGATATGTTTCTTGACTTGAGGCCATCCCCCAAGTGCTAAACTATAGTTTAGTTTACTATAGTACAGCCAACTATAGCCACGATTACACTGGGGTTAAGACCATGGCTGTCAATGACGAGTATGCCCAAACGTTTACATAACCGTTGTGTTAACACTACAACTAGGAGGAGGTGCCCAACGATTTTTGGTCTTAATATGCTCATATAACTGCGCATAGTTCATGTGTGCTTCTGCATTGCTCAATTTTTTTTTTTTTTATTGAGATCATTACAATACGACACATCACCGGTATCATGTGATGTTTGAAACCTAAACCAACATGGGCCTCAAAAATTCTCATAGAACTTGATCCTAAAAAAATGGGTAGGAATCCATGGCTAATTGTGAATTAAAAACCTTATACTTGATTTGAAAATGTGCTATTTGATTTAACATAATTCTAATTGATAAAACATGCTTCTATGTGTGATTTACACGGCTTGATAAATGTGCAGACATTTTATAAACTGTGTTTAATCTCATTTTAGAAACTGACCATATGCTAAAATACAGTATAAAAACGAAGTAAGTTTTATAAATGTCTAAAAATGGCCTAAATGAGTCACTCACTTGTAAATTATGTCCTGGGCTTCCGCTGTAGCAGGGGTCAGTTTCACCCGATCTCTCACAAGCTCCGCCCCAACAAACAGGCCACGACCCCTATCAGACATTACATCATCACAGTCTGACCCCTGACACACACACAGAGCTTTCGTGAACCTCTGTCATGTTGAATGTGTTGTTACCAGCTTCATTTCTAAGAATCCTCTATAGGTTTCAGGGTAATTTGACACTGGATATGTACATTGGCATATTGTAGTGGTGAGTGATAGGCACCAACTGGAAAAATGCAACTGATATAAGTATGGACTTTTCCTAAAGGAGCCTAAAACCTACTCAACCAGTTTGAATACAATGGGAAGCCTATCTACCGTTGATTGCACATCAGCATGCTAAGTTGAGAGCCTGTAAGAAGGGTTTTGTGCATGCAGTAGCAGTCAAGTTAGCATTTTTACATAATGGGAAGGATAACAGGACGGATCAATCGATATCACAATATGCCTTGCCATGTCAAATTATTGATATTGGTGCCCATCACTACTAGTGGTAAAAGCATTGGTATTGTGTATATTTGTATATAGATCAGTGGTTTATTCAGTATGCACAAAATGTTTTGTAATACTTAAGTCAAATTATTCAGTGTAAATTTACAGCTATTACTTGTCCAAAACTTTACAATACCATATTGTTTAAAACCCAATTTTTTTATTTTTTCTGACCAAAGACATTATTCATGTTGTATATCTGCAAATACTGAAACACAACTGTGACACCCAAATACATGATCAATGGTTAATGTGTAGAGCTCTAAGCTATTGCAATATGAGGGAGTCAGTATCAGGCTCAGATGATAAGCCTCTCTCCCCCTTAGTTAAGTGAGTAGGCCTACTTGATATCTCTTGCCAGTGGATGAAATGCTTGTGCTTCTACTTCCGACAGTGCAGTAATATCTAACAAGTAATCTAACAAATTCACAACGACTACCTTATACACACAATGTAAGGGGATGGAATAAGAATATGTACATATAAATATATGGATGTGCGATGGCGGTGCGGCATAGGCAAGATGCAAAAGATGGTATGAAATACAGTATATACATATGAGATGAGTAATGTAGGATATGTAAACATTATTAAAGTTGCATTATTTAAAGTGACTAGTGATACCATTATTAAATCCATTTATTAAAGTGTCCAGTGATTGGGTCTCAATGTGGGCAGCAGCCTCTCTGAGTTAGTGATTGCTGTTTAGCAGTCTGATGGCCTTGAGACAGAAGTTGTTTTTCAATCTCTTGGTCCCAGCTTTGATGCACCTGTACTGACCTCGCCTTCTGGATGATAGCGGTATGAACAGGCAGTGGCTCGGGTGGTTGTTGTCCTTGATGATCTTTTTGGCCTTCCTGTGACATTGGGTGCTGTAGGTGTCATGGAGGGCATGTAGTTTGCCGCCCGGTGATGCGTTGTGCAGACCGCACTACCCTCTGGAGAGCCTTGCGGTTGAGGGCGGTGCAGTTGCCGTACCAGGCTGACCATTGGGACTAAGCTAAGGACCCTGGGACTAAACACCTCCCTCTGCAACTGGATCCTGGACTTCCTGACGAGCCGCACCCAGGTGGTAAGGGTAGGTAACAACACATCCGCCATGCTGATCCTCAACACAGGGGCCCCTTAGGGGTGCGTGCTCAGTCCCCTCCTGTACTCCCTGTTCACTCATGACTGCACAGCCAGGCACGACTCAAACACCATCATTAAGTTTGCCGATGACACAGTGGTAGGCCTGATCACCGACAACGACGAGACAGCCAATAGGGAGGAGGTCAGAGACCTGGCCGTGTGGTGCCAGGACAACAACCTCTCCCTCAATGTGATCAAGACAAAGGAGATGATTGTGGACTACAGGAAAAGGAGGACCGAGCATGCCCCCATTCTCATCGACGGGGCTGTAGTGGAGCAGGTTGACAGCTTCAAGTTCCTTGGTGTCCACATCACCAACAAACTAACATGGTCCAAGCACACCAAGACAGTCGTGAAGAGGGCACGACAAACCTATTCCCCCTCAGGATACTGAAAAGATTTGGCATGGGTCCTCAGATCCTCAAAAGGTTCTACAGCTGCACCATGGAGAGCATCCTGACTGGTTGCATCACTGCCTGGTATGGCAACTGCTCGGCCTCCGACCGCCAGGCACTACAGAGGTTAGCTTCCCGCCATCCAGGACCTCTATACCAGGTGGTGTCAGAGGAAGGCCCTAAAAATTGTCAAAGACGCCAGCCACCCTAGTCATAGACTGTTCTCTCTGCTACCGCACGGCAAGCGGTACCGGAGCGCCAAGTCTAGGTCCAAGAGGCTTCTAATCAGCTTCTATCCCCAAGCCATAAGACTCCTGAACATCTAATCGAATGGCTACCCAGACTATTTTCATTGCCCCCCTCCCCACACCTTGTACGCTGATGCTACTCTCTGTTATTATTTATGCATAGTCACTTTAATAACTCTACCTACATGTACATATTACCTCAATTACCTCGACTAACCGGTGCCCCCGCACATTAACTCTGTACCGGTACCCTCTGTATATAGTCTCGCTATTGTTATTTTACTGCTGCTCTATAACTACTTGTTACTTTTATTTCTTATTCGTATTTTTTTAAACTGCATTGCTGGTTAGGGGCTTGTAACTAAGCATTTCACTGTAAGGTCTGCACCTGATTTGAAATACATAGGGCAGCAGCCTCTAAGGTCCAGGGATGAGTAACCGGGTGGTAGCCAACTAGTGACAGTGACTAAGTTCAGGGCAGGGTACTGGGTGGAAGCCGGCTAGTGATGGCTATTTAACAGTCTGATGGCCTTGCGATAGAAGCTGTTTTTCAGTCTCTCTGTCCCAGCTTTGATGCACCTGTACTGACCTTGACTTCTGGACGATAGAGGGGTGAACAGGCCGTGGCTTAGGTGGCTGATGTTCTTGATGATCTTCTTGGCTTTCCTGTGACAGTGGGTGCCGAAGATGTCCAGGGCTGGCAGTGCGGTGATGCGTTGTGCTGCCCACACCACCCTCTGGAAAGCCCTGCAGTTATGGACGGTGCAGTGTGTGTGCGTGTGTGTGTGTACCTGACATCCCCCACCAGTGGATGCTTCTCCTTCTGCTGCTCCAGCAGTCGCGTCAGGTAGCCCCCCACCCGCAGCGCGTTGCCTTGGAGATCCTCTTTCTCAATCACGTCCAGCACAGCAAGGCCAATGGCACAGGACACAGGGTTACCGCCAAACTGGGAAATCCAAGTTGCAGAAAACAGTCAGGTCATGTACAACTGGAACTCAATATTAGGAATGTGTTCCTAATGTTTTGTACACTCAGTGTATTTACAATTAGTTAGCTTCACTCTTTTGCTGGCTACAAAACACTCCTTCCTTCTTGCCTCCAAGCATGAAGGAAGGAGTGTTTGGTAGGTAGCAAAAGTGTGAAGCTAACTAATTGTAAATACAGTGTACAAACATTAGGAACAGTTAAGTTAACGTTTGACGGTTTGTGTAACCACTTGGTTGCTAATCCTCTTACCGTGTTGAAGTACTCCATGCCAGAGTTCTTGAAGGCCTCTGCTACCTCTCTTGTGGTGACCACACATGACATGGGGTGCCCGTTGCCGATGGGTTTGCCCATCGTGACAATGTCAGGCACAAAGTCTTCTCCCTGTAGCTGGAAGGCCCAGAAGTGGGTGCCAACACGGCCAAATCCCACCTGCACCTCGTCAGCGATGAATAGGCCACCAGCCCGGTGAACATGTCTGTGGGGGAGAGGAACAGTGCAGTGGTATTGTTACGGATACAAGTGTTCTGTGTGTATTTCTTTTCTCTCCTTCTCCCCTACTCACAGGTGACAATAATCATTCCCCAATCAGTCATCAATCAGTCGCTAATCGGAAGACACCTGCTCCTTTTCCCTTACCCAATCACAGTCCCTTTCCCTTGGTTTAAAACCCCTGTCAGTTGTTGTCTCCCCAGCTCAATCTCTTTGTAACATGCCTTCTGTCTGTAGGTCGCTTGTGTGTTTTGCAGCTACATGTCACTTTGTCCCCACCTGTGAGTATTGTTTTGGTTATGGTGTTTGAGTGTTTGTTTGATGGTGGGAAAAGGGGTTAACCAGACAAGTCGCCCTTGGGCTACACTACCCGTAGTTAAACATTGTTAAAAACACTAGTTAGAACTGGGCGGACCACCCCCTGTATTTTTGGTTAGTTAGTTAGCTGTTTGTGAAGTAGGCTAGTCTAGCTTAGGGGTGTTTTTGAATTATTATTCTTTCATTCCTTGGGTCCCGCTCAGCCCCTTTTCCTGCTTCCCCCCCCCCATTTACCGTGTGTTTATAAATAAACATTTAGTGTTTGACGGTAATTAAGTTGTCTGTGTTATTTGTTCTCACTGTTACGTTTTCACTACTATAATTTGCATGAGTTGTGTTACGGGTCCCATTACCATCCCCCCTAGACTGTCGGGCCAAAGGGATTCGTAACATAAGTGGGGGCTCATCCGGGATATGTCATTACTGACACCCATACCGCTTGTGCAGATTGTTTTAGTGGTCTAGTTCAGTGTTGAACGTTATAGCTAAAGTAGAATTAGTGTTTGCTATTTGTTGGCTCTGTGTAGTAATTAAAAATGGCTACATTTGATTTGAAGTCCTTTTTGGATAACCCTTCGTGGGAGGTTTTTGATAGGTGTCGTAGAGTTGATTTAATGACCTTGGCTGACCATTATTCAGTATTGATTCCACAGAATGTAGTTAAAGCGGAGGTTAAACAATTAGTGTTGAATGTTTTGTTGGAAGAACAGGTGCTTGTATTACCGCTGCCTGAGCCTACTACCCCTGTAGGGGATGTTGCTGCTCCTCTAAGCCCAGTGGTGTCTGAGGGCGAGGCTAAAGCTCCAGCCACATTGCCCCGTTTTGATCCACTCTCCCCACAGTCAACTGGTGATACCAGGAGGGATGGCCGGTCAATACAGTTCCAACTGGAGGCGGAAGAGAGAGCCCAAATTAGGCGAGAGACTCTCCAGTTGGAGATGTGTAAAATTGAGGCAGAACAGCGGCAGATGGAGTTAAAAATGGAGATGTGTAAAATTGAGGCAGAAAAAGAACGAGAACAGCGGCAGATGGAGTTAAAAATGCGCCAGATGGAACTGGAGGCAGAGACAGCGAGGCTAGCCTTCGTTCCTGCAGTGACTGTTAGTGAGCCGTCCTCACCAACTAGAGATCCCAACACTTTTGACATTAGTAGGCAGATTGCCTTAGTACCTTTGTTCAGAGAGTCAGAGGTTGACTCCTATTTTTGTGTATTTGAACGTATAGCCGTAGCCTTGAAATGGCCTAAAGAGGTATGGTGCCTATTACTTCAGTGTAAATTAACTGGTAAAGCCCAAGAGGTTTTGTCAGCGCTACCTCTTGAAGACAGTTTAAATTATGAAGTGGTCAAAGCTACTGTTCTTCGCGCCTATGAGCTTGTGCCTGAGGCATACCGACAGAGATTTAGGTCTCATAAGAAGTCTTCTAGTAAGACTTATGTGGAATTTGCTAGAGAGAAGGGAAATCTGTTTGATAAATGGCATGCTGCTAGCAAGGTAACTGATTTTAACTCTCTCCGGGAGTTAATTTTGTTGGAAGAGTTTAAAAATTGCTTACCTGAACGCATTGTAGTGTACCTAAACGAACAGAAAGTATCCTCCCTGTCCGAAGCGTCTGTGTTGGCAGACGAGTTTGTGTTGACGCACAAGAGTGTGTTTTCGGCTCATACTGAGAGTAGAGTTACAGAATTGCCTACTTATAGCCCTAGTCGGCCAGCAGTATATCAAGCACGCCAGAAAAATGAGCGTCCCTGTTTCTATTGTCATAAGGTGGGACATATGATTAATGATTGCTTCCTGCTAAAACGTAAACAAGGGATGCCTCTTCGTGCCAAGCCACCAACAGGTGTTGGTCTAATTCGTACGGTTGTGAGGTCTGAAACGAAACAGGTGCCTAAGGGTAAATGTATTTTGAAAGACCCAGTTCCCGACCGTAGTTATGAACCGTTCATTTTCGAGGGGTTTGTGTCCCTAGCGAATGACGAAGCGTCTCAGCGTCCGGTTAAAATCCTTAGATACTGGTGCGGCGCAGTCGTTTATATTGTCTGATGTGTTGCCCTTATCCGACGATACATACTGTGGTTCCAGTGTGTTAGTTCAGGGTATAGAAATGGGTTTTGTGCCATTGCACTTTGTGAAAGTACACTCTGAGTTAATCAGTGGAATATTCAGTGGGGGTACGTCCTATGTTGCCAGTAAAAGGTGTGACCTTTATATTGGGTAACGATATTGCCGGAGGAAAGATAGTACCCATATTGGAAGTATTGGATAAAAGTGACCACTCTCTCTCCAATGAGCTGGCACAGAGTTATCCACATGTGTTCCCTGCTTGTGCTGTCACTCGTGCTCAGGCACGACAAGAGAGTGACGTGATAGATTTGTCGAACACTGTTCTGTTCAAAGAGGATGATCAAGAGGATGGGTTGTGTGCTACCTCTGGGAAGCTGATCACCTCTGACAAACAGCCCAGGAAAGAAGCGAAGAATGTTGAACTTATTGCTGATGCAATACAGTTACCAGTCACTCGTGAGCAGCTGGTTGCTAACCAAAAGGTTGACACCAAGCTTGCTAAATGTTTTTCTAGTGTTGTCTCATTGGAAGAGGTAAAGAAGAAAAACGTGGCTTACTTCATTGATGGTAATCTCCTCATGCGTAAATGGACATCCCATGATGACGCGGGCGGAGATTGGAATGCTGTTTACCAAATAGTGATTCCTACAGCCTTTCGACAAAATGTGTTATCCCTTGCTCATGATCACCAGTGGTCTGGTCATTTAGGAATCACAAAAACTTATGATCGGATTCTTCGCCATTTCTTTTGGCCAGGTTTAAAACAAGATGTGGCTCAGTACTGTCGTACATGCCACACATGTCAGATAACAGGAAAACCAAATCAGGTTATTCCTCCCGCTCCTCTTTGTCCAATACCTGTCATAGGTGAACCATTCGAACATGTGGTGGTTGATTGTGTTGGACCGTTACCGAAGACAAAATCGGGTAACCAGTTTCTGTTGACAATTATGTGTATGGCAACAAGATACCCCGAGGCCATTCCTCTGCGAAGGATTACAGCCCCTGTAGTGAGTAAAGCCTTAATTAAATTCTTCACGACATTCGGATTACCTAAGGTGGTACAAAGTGATCAAGGTACCAATTTCCTGTCCAAGCTTTTCAAGCAGGTGTTAAAATCCTTGTCAATTACGCACCGTGTGTCAAGCGCCTATCACCCAGAGTCTCAGGGTGCGCTTGAACGTTGGCATCAGACATTGAAGTCTATGCTACGTAAATATTGTTTGGAATCTGAGAAAGATTGGGATGAGGGAGTTCCTCTAGTTTTGTTTGCTGCTCGTGAAACTGTACAGGAGTCCCTAGGTTTCAGCCCGGCTGAACTAGTGTTTGGTCACACAGTGAGAGGACCAATGAAAGTTCTTAAAGAACAGTTTTTGTCCCAAGAGTTGTGTACAGGAGATGAAAATGTGTTGGACTACGTTAGTCGCTTTCGGGAGCGCCTACACCAAGCCTGTGCTCTTGCAAAGGAAGCTCTGTCTTCCTCCCAAAGGAGCATGAAAAGACACTATGATAAAGAGGCTGTTTCTCGTCCACTACAGCCAGGTGACCAAGTACTGGTGTTATTGCCTGTTCCAGGATCTTCACTGTCAGCTCGTTTCTCTGGTCCTTATTTCATTGAGAAGAAATTAAGTGAAACTGATTATGTGCTTCAAACGCCTGATAGAAAACGCCAATCTCGTGTGTGCCACATTAACATGTTAAAAGCATACCACACCCGACCCATCACCCAAGTGGATAGTTCAAAAACAGAGGAAGGTACGGCTGTCTCCACTGCTTCTACTGCTATGATAGTGGACTGTCATATTGATAATGTTGAGGGAGATGGATTAGAGTTGCGCAGTACTCAGCAGCAGTGCGTTAGATTGCCCAACTCAGAAATGCTGTTGTCTATCCAGTCAGGTCTGGTTCATTTAACGGACGGACAGGCCGACGATGTTGTGAGGCTACTACACAGTTTTCCATGTCTCTTTAATGACGTTCCTACTCGCACAAACGTGTTGGAACATGACATTAATGTTGGAAATGCTACACCTATCAAGCAACACCCCTATCGTATCAACGCTTCCAAAAGGAAGATAATGAGGGATGAAGTGACATATTTGTTGGAGAATGACCTGGCTACGCCAAGTTCAAGCCCTTGGAGTTCTCCTTGCATTCTGGTTCCTAAACCTGATGGTACGTCCAGGTTATGTACGGATTATCGAAAGGTTAATTCTGTCACAATGCCAGATTCGTTCCCGTTACCCAGACTGGACGACTGTATCGACACTATTGGAGCTGCTAAGTATGTTACTAAGTTGGACCTCTTAAAAGGTTACTGGCAGGTTCCGTTAACTTCACGTGCTTCGGAGATTTCTGCCTTTGTAACCCCAGACAACTTCCTACAGTACTCAGTCATGGCTTTTGGGATGCGAAATGCACCAGCCACTTTCCAACGACTGGTTAACTCCGTATTAGCTGGAGTACCCAACTGTAGTGCTTATCTTGATGATCTGGTGATTTATTCGTCTGAGTGGTCAGATCATGTTGACTCTCTCAGGGTAGTATGTGAACGGTTGGCAGCTGCTTCGCTAACCCTGAACTTGGCAAAGTGCGAGTTTGGAAAAGCTACTGTTACTTATCTTGGCAAAGAGGTCGGCCATGGACAGGTGCGCCCTGTTGATGCCAAGGTCTTGGCTATAACTGCATTTCCCGCACCTACCACTAGACGACAGCTACGCCGCTTTTTAGGGATGGTTGGCTACTACCGTAGTTTCTGTCAAAATTTCTCTGCGGTAGTTGCTCCATTGACCGATTTGCTCAGTCCGGCTAAATCATTTGTGTGGTCTCCGGATTGTAAAAGAGCTTTTGAATCTGCGAAAGCCCTCTTGTGTAATACCCCTGTACTTGCTGCTCCGGATTTTGAAAAACCGTTTCAACTTGAGGTAGATGCTAGTGCCAGAGGTGCTGGTGCTGTTCTACTGCAGCAGGACAAGCGTGGAGTGGATCATCCAGTGTGTTATTTTTCTCGGAAGTTTAACAAATGTCAGACAAGTTATGCCACAATAGAACAGGAAGCTCTTGCTTTGTTGTTGGCTCTGCAGTACTTTGAGGTGTACATTGGTTCCAGTGCCCTACCCGTGATTGTATATACGGACCACAATCCCTTAGTGTTTCTCCACCGTATGTACAATCAGAACCAGCGCCTAATGCGTTGGGCCCTGATTGTGCAAAATTATAATTTGGAGATCCGCCACAAAAAGGGTTCAGAAAATGTATTAGCAGATGCTTTGTCACGTGTGTAAAAATAATGATGTTTGTATGTTTTGTAAATGTGTTCGCAATCCCTAGGGTTGCGCTTTTAAGGGTGGGAGTGTTACGGATACAAGTGTTCTGTGTGTATTTCTTTTCTCTCCTTCTCCCCTACTCACAGGTGACAATAATCATTCCCCAATCAGTCATCAATCAGTCGCTAATCGGAAGACACCTGCTCCTTTTCCCTTACCCAATCACAGTCCCTTTCCCTTGGTTTAAAACCCCTGTCAGTTGTTGTCTCCCCAGCTCAATCTCTTTGTAACATGCCTTCTGTCTGTAGGTCGCTTGTGTGTTTTGCAGCTACATGTCACTTTGTCCCCACCTGTGAGTATTGTTTTGGTTATGGTGTTTGAGTGTTTGTTTGATGGTGGGAAAAGGGGGTAACCAGACAAGTCGCCCTTGGGCTACACTACCCGTAGTTAAACATTGTTAAAAACACTAGTTAGAACTGGGCGGACCACCCCCTGTATTTTTGGTTAGTTAGTTAGATGTTTGTGAAGTAGGCTAGTCTAGCTTAGGGGTGTTTTTGAATTATTATTCTTTCATTCCTTGGGTCCCGCTCAGCCCCTTTTCCTGCTTCCCCCCCCCCATTTACCGTGTGTTTATAAATAAACATTTAGTGTTTGACGGTAATTAAGTTGTCTGTGTTATTTGTTCTCACTGTTACGTTTTCACTACTATAATTTGCATGAGTTGTGTTACGGGTCCCATTACCATCCCCCCTAGACTGTCGGGCCAAAGGGATTCGTAACAGGTATGGAAGTACTCGTGCACACACACACACTGCTGCAATTTTTCAGCTACAAAACAACAAATGTATTTACTTGCAACACAAAAATAAATCAAATTAAAAGTTGCCTCTTGTGCTCTTTCCTAAATAACAAAAATGTAAATGTTAGCCAATTCCCACCAAAAAATTATAAGATTGCCAATCAGATCACAATGCATCTTATAACACCCAATTTCAGTGTGGCAATGGTCCAATCGCAATCCAAAAATAGCAGGTGTAAATTAGGTCTTATAGTGAGTAAATGCAGTCTCTTGGTACATACTGTGCCACTTTCTGGAAGTAGCCTGCAGGGGGGATGACTTGCCCACCACAACTCTGCAGCGACTCTGCAATAAAAGCAGCAACCTGCACAAGAGAAGAGCACATCAGACCCAACACCATGTCTCCCCTTATGTCAACACATACAGATAGGGGAAAGACTTGTCCCAGGTAGTGTCCCAGGTCTATGAACCTGTGAATTCCTCTCCCCTTTTTCATAACAGTGGAGTCTCACTTTTTGGCTAACATTTAGCCACTCCCAGCCAGGAAGAAAACAATCTCACTAAGCCTTAAAGCTCAATAGCAACAAGATGAAAAAGATATGGTTAAAGGGATAAGATGAGACTGCATCATACAGCAAAAGGTCCATTAGGCTGGCTTTGTCTTCTGGGAGAACTGCATTGTAATCCATCCATTTCCATCTCTTTGCCTTCTAGGGCTGCCATCATTTCCATCTTGCTACTGAACTGGGAATGACTGATGTCAGAAAGTAAAGATGGGACCTTCCATTGGATTTGGCTGTGGATCTCCCAGGTTTTTCCTGGAACAGAGGGTTAAGCCAGCCAGTGTCATTGGCCCTGGGAAGCCCCACAAGAGCCCCTGTAAATCAGTGTAACCAGGGGACAGGCAGATCTGTGGAGTTCCTCTATGCAGCCCATTCTCGGCCCTGACCTGAGAGTGGGAGAAACAGCAAGAGAAGAGATAGGAAAGACGGGAGGGAAAAAAGAAGGAGGGGTGGAAGATACAATTATTATTGCCTGTGTTGGGGGAAAAACGGGCAAAAACAGGCAACTTCCTTTGTGTATGGGCAGTTCTTGATTTAGGCAGGAGCTCACCAGAACTGAGCACCTCCAATGTTCTACATCGTGTGATGGGTAAATAGTTAGGCTATTTTATGTAAAGAAAATCAACACTGGACTACAAAACATTAGAAGAACTTAGAAGTACAGTCCAGATTTGAAGACCACATCTTGCAGACATTCTGTACAGGTACCTAAAGCCTAGACAGAATGCCATCTACTGTAGATAAATGTGACCCGTTTCAAGAAACTCGGTGTATGTCTCACATCACTACTTCACAGGAGAGGCATATAAATATGTTTTCTGGCAGAAATGCCTGATGGAACATGTGAACTTTTATATGCCTTAATAACAAACTTGTATGCCATCTGTAAATACGAATACAATTGTTAAATAACAAGCCTAGTTGGTTTAGCCACGGAAAAATACAGGAACCTTCCCGCTAGCCATGATTGGCTGAGATAATGGATGGGCTGGACATGCTGAGAGATGTTCGGATCGGTCTGCCATGTAACGTGCTTCTGTCTATAACATGAGCTGCTAAGTATGTGTGGATAATCCTGTCTATTGCTGATTTGTTTTAAAGATATCATGAAAAACCTACAAAGTTTTGCTACTGCTCTTAACATTGCTGCCTTGAAGTTAATAGCACTATCAATAAAGCTCAGTGGGAGAAAGTTGTGATGGACTACTTTCTGGAGGATGATCGTGCCATGCTGACTATCTCTGAAAATGAATCAGACAATGAGTAAATCCCTGATTTAGGTAAAAACATTTTCATTGAACCAGACATTTAAACAGGTCAACATACACAAGGCTGCGGGGCCAGACGGATTACCAGGACGTGTGCTCCGTGCATGTGCTGAGCAACTGGCAGGTGTCTTCACTGACATTTTCAACATGTCCCTGATTGAGTCTGTAATACCAACATGTTTCAAGCAGACCACCATAGTCCCTGTGCCCAAGAACACAAAGATAACCAGCCTAAATGACTACAGACCTGTAGCACTCACGTCTGTAGCCATGAAGTGCTTTGAAAGGTTGGTAATGGCTCACATCAACACCATTATCCCAGAAACCCTAGACCCACTCCAATTTGCATACCGCCCAAACAGATCCACAGATGATGCAATCTCTACTGCACTCCACACTGCCCTTTCCCACCTGGACAAAAGGAACACTTATGTGAGAATGCTATTCATTGACTACAGCTCAGCGTTCAACACCATAGTACCCTCAAAGCTCATCACTAAGCTAAGGATCCTGGGACTAAACACCTCCCTCTGCAACTGGATCCTGGACTTCCAGACGGGCAGCCCCCAGGTGGTGAGGGTAGGTAGCAACACATCTGCCACGCTGATCCTCAACACTGGAGCTCCCCAGGGGTGCGTGCTCAGTCCCCTCCTGTACTCCCTGTTTACCCACGACTGCATGGCCACATGACTCCAACACCATCATTAAGTTTGCAGACAACACAACAGTGGTAGGCCTGATCACCGACAACGACGAGACAGCCTATAGGGAGGAAGTCAGAGACAACCTCTCCCTCAACGTAACCAAGACTAAGGAGATTATTATGGACTACAGGAAAAGAAGGAGCGAGCATGCCCCCATTCTCATCGATGGGGCTGTAGTGGAGCAGGTTGAGAACTTCAAGTTCCTTGGTGTCCACATCAACAACAAACTAGAATGGTCCAAACACACCAAGACAATCGTGAAGAGGGCACGACAAAGTCTATTCCCCCTCAGGAAACTAAAAAGATTTGGCATGGGTCCTGAGATCCTCAAAAGGTTCTACAGCTGCAACATCAAGAGCATCCTGATTGGTTGCATCACAGCCTGGTACGGCAATTGCTCGGCCTCTGACCGCAAGCCACTACAGAGGGTAGTGCGTACGGCCCAGTACATCACTGGGGCTAAGCTGCCTGCCATCCAGGACCTCTACACCAGGTGGTGTCAGAGGAAGGCCCTAAAAATTGTCAAAGACCCCAGCGACCCCAGTCATAGACTGTTCTCTCTACTACCGCATGGCAAGCGGTACCGGAGTGCCAAGTCTAGGACAAAAAGGCTTCTCAATAGTTTTTACCCCCAAGCCATAAGACTCCTGAACAGGTAATCAAATGGCTACCTGGACTATTTGCATTGTGTGCCCCCCCCCAACCCCTCTTTTTACGCTGCTGCTACTCTCTGTTTATCATATATGCATAGTCACTTTAACTATACATTCATGTACATACTACCTCAATTGGGCCGACCAACCAGTGCTCCCGCACATTGGCTAACCGGGCTATCTGCATTGTGTCCCACCCACCACCCGCCAACCCCTCTTTTACACTACTGCTACTCTCTGTTCATCATATATGCATAGTCACTTTAACCATATCTACATGTACATACTACCTCAATCAGCCTGACTAACCGGTGTCTGTATGTAGCCTCGCTACTTCTATAGCCTCGCTACTGTATATAGCCTGTCTTTTTACTGTTGTTTTATTTCTTTACCTACCCATTGTTCACCTAATACCTTTTTTGCACTATTGGTTAGAGCCTGTAAGTAAGCATTTCACTGTAAGGTCTACACCTGTTGTATTCAGCGCAAGTGACAAATAAACTGATTGGATTTGATTTGACATGGTAGAGTCTTCTGATGACAATGGTGGGGAATAAACGGTGTCGTTGTCACGGAAGAAGTTGACCGAGTTTTGAAATCAGTGGAATGCCCAGTGGAAGCAGAGAGATGATTGCCAAATGCGGAGAGTTCACAAAGAGAACACAGAAAGAAGGCAGTTGTATAAAATACCTGTCTCCGGATTGCATCATCAAACTAAAGGCAATCATGGCATCCATGACAGAGGTAGGAGCGTTCATCCATGTTTACAGGTAAGAATCTAGCTACACTTTCAGATGTTATACGTTTCTAATTTAGTCAGAAAGTCGTTTTAATTGCAAGTTAAAGCGTACTGTTAGCTAGCTAGCTAAAGTTAGTTGGCTGCCTCGCTATTCGAGATTGTGGTTCATTGTTTAGCGAGCTAGCTAGCTACATGTCTAAACAAAAGACTCCACTATGCAAGTAACCATTTCACTGTACCGTTTACACCTTCTGTATCCTGTTCATGTGACAAATAAACTTAGATTTTATTTGATATAGTGTGTGTTTACCAGAGACGGTAATGGGATGAACAAAATGACCTGCACCAAAGTCAGATTACGATATAGGCCAAGGACAAGATAAAGTTTATTTGTAATACATATTTTTGCTACTACTTTCACAACTTTTAGTCTTGAAATCTTTGGTTGTTTACTACACTGTGAATCCTTAAAGCAATGGGTGGGGCTTTAGAGGGTGTGAACAAAGCTGAATGAGTGTAGACAAAGAAGAGGTCTCCAGTAACTTTCAAAGAATAATGACTTTCTCATTGTTCCTCAACTGCAGTGTATGATATACCATTTTCACAATTTCAAATTTTGCTACATAGGACCGAATCCAGGTAGTGGGTCACGATTCAGGAAACTAGGTGTATGTCACAAGTCACAACTTCACAGGGGAGCCGTTTGAACGTAAAAAATGTTTTGGGTCAAAATGCGTTTTTTGGCAGAAATACCTTCTGGAACATGTGAACTTCCATGTGCCTTAATTACAAACTTGTATGCCATCTGTAAATACGAATACAATTGCTAAATTGCAAGCCTTATTGGTTAAGCCACAGAAAAAGTTGCAACCTTCCCACTAGCCATGATTGATTGAGATAATGAGTGGGCTGGACATGCCGAGAGAGGAGTTCGAATTGGTCTGCCATATTCAAGGCTTCTGTCTATTTGAGCTCGCCAGTCTGTGTTGGTAATCCTGTTGAACACGGCTTTTTAAAAAATGTATTGTGTAGTGGGGCTGCATAATTGTTGCTCTCCACTTTCTGGAGGATCAAGTTTTGAAATCCGTGGAATTACAGTACGATAGCTAAAGAGATGGAGAAAACACCTGTCTCCGGATTACATCTTCAAACTAAGGGCAAACATGGTATGGCATTCCTGACAGGGAGACACATCCATCATGCATGATGATGTATACAGGTAAGATAGTCTAGCGTTAGCTAGCTACATTTTCAGATATTACACATTTTTAATTTTGACAGAAAGTGGTTTCATTTCAAGCTAAAGTGTAGCTGGCTCCCTAGCTGACGTTATTATTTGTTTCCCAGAGCCGTTTGCTTTTCTAGTAAGAGCCTAATGTTAGGCATTGTTGGCACTTTGTTCATGGTTGTTTAACTAGCTAACGTTAGCTGGCTCGCTCGTTAGCTAACGTTAGGTGACATGTGTGATCTTAAACGTTGTTTACCTAGCTTGGTTCATTGTTTACCTAGCTTGCTATATGTCTTAAGCTAAACTGTACTGTTAGTTAGCTAGCTAACGTTAGCAATGCTGGCTCTTTAGCGGAGGTTATTATTCGTTTCCCAGAGCTATTTGCTTTTCTAGTTAGAGCCTAATGTTAGGCATTGTTGTAACTTTGTTCATTGTTGTTTAACTAGCTAACGTTAGCTGGCTGGCTTGTTAGCTAACGTTATGTGACGTGTGTACAACACCCATTGAATATGGCCGGTGTCAGTAAATGTAAAAAAAAAAGAGTAATGAAATTGTTTCCAGCAGAGCTGGTTAGGCTGTTTTCATGTTATCCAGATGTAAACAAATCATCGGTCAGTGTGTCAAGTGTGCGCTCCGAGAGGGAAACAAGATGGGTGGGGCTAAAGCTTAAGAGGGTGTGAACGATGCTGAATGGGTGTAGACAAAGAAGTGCTCTTCACTAGATACCAAAACATTCAAAGGTGATTTTCTCAAAAGTGAGTTTACAAGTTGATCAACTTTCAAAGCATAATTACTTTCCCATTGTTCCTCAAATGCAGTGTATGATATACCATTTTGTAGCTCTTAGTCTTTACTTTTATCAAATGTAAAAAAAACACAATTTCACATTATGCTACATAAGACCGAATCCATGTGGTGAGTCACAAATATTAAAGGGGTGAAATGTAGCTTTGTGCGTGACCCAACCACATTCACAAAGAAATGTGAGTTAAAGATCAGTCATTCTCATTGAAAGCAAGTCTGATAAGAGAGATCCATTCTATGCTTCGTTTTTGTGTATTTTTACTTTCGGTTTGGTACACCAGCTTCAAACAGCTGAAAATATGATATTATTGGCTATTGAAAAGATATTTCACAGCGGTTTAGAGTTGGTACAATGATTCTTTACACTATTCATTGTAAATTGTGTATATGCAGGAATCCCTTGTAAAAGAGGCCTTGGTCTCAAATGGACTCCCTGTTAAAATAAAGGTACAAAAATAAATAGTAACATTGCTTGTTTTGCCACATAAACTGAAATTAGGCGAACATTTTAGAATTTTAGCAACCAGACATTGGCGGAGTGATATCTTCATATTACGCCTTTAAGTTCAGCAATTACTGCTTATAATTATGAGATATATTCAGTAGATTTGCAGGTAGGGCTGGGAAATATATATCATTAATTAGATTCATTTGAATGTGTTTTAGCACAATGTTCCAAATTCCTGTATCGCAAGAATCAAAGTTTTAATTTTTTGTTGTTTTTATGAGCGTTCTGTCTTTTTGGTCTCGTCTCCTTCGCTCCTTCTGTGCTATCTGGACTGTGCACCTTCCCACACTAACACCAAGCCCCTCCCCCTGCCACTCACAACAACAAAGACGAAAGATCTTTCTCTTTGACAACAAGCAGTTTAAACTTCATATTTGCATTTGAAGTTTGGTCCAACAGAATCGGTCATATGGACACAGAAACACTTATTTTACTGTAATAGACGAAAACTTAACCTTTATAACGATACCCTTTTTATGTCTCAACTCCCAAAATGTAAAACAAAGCAGATCCTACTATAGAGCCCCAAAGTGGAGGTGTCATAATACCCATAAAACCTAGCGGTCAAACAGGGAAATTGTTCTAATCGTTTTTCCACCATAATTTTTTCCCACAGGGGATTTTAGAAACACTTCAAATAAGGGCTGTATTTCGTATAGGCTTACCCTGGCGTGACGTTTTGATAAACATATAAATCTCTCGTGGTCTAGGTGACTTTTATCAATATACACTACATGACCAAAAATATGTGGACACCTGCTCGTCGAAAATCTCATTAATATGCATTAATATGGAGTTGGTCCCCCCTTTGCTGCTATAACAGCCTCCACTCTTCTGGGAAGGCTTTCCACTAGATGTTGAATTATTGCTGGTGTTGGGCGATTAAGCCTGGGGCTCGGCATTTCAATTCATCCCAAAGTTGTTTAATGGGGTTGAGGTCAGGGCTCTGTGAAGGCCAGTCAAGTTATTCCACACCGATCTCGACAAACCATTTCTGTATGGACCTCGCTTTGTGCACGGGGGCATTGTCATGCTTAAACAGGAAAGGGCCTTCCCCAAACTGTTGCCACAAAGTTGGAAGCACAGAATCGTCTAGAATGTCATTGTATGCTGTAGTGTTAAGACTTCCTTTCGCTGGAACTAAGGGGCCAAGCCGAACCATGAAAAACAGCCCCAAACCATTATCTATCCTCCACCAAACTTTACAGTTGCCACTATGCATTGGGGCAGGTAACGTTCTCCTGGCATCCGCCAAACCCAGATTCGTCCGTCTGACTACCAGATGGTGAAGCGTGATTCATTTATCAAGACAAAGGGTGGCTACTTTGAAGAATCTCAAATATAAAATAAAACACTTTTTTGGTTACTACATGATTCCATATGTGTTATTTCATAGTTGTGATGTCTTCACTATTATTCTACAATGTAGAACATTGTAAAAATAAAGAAACTCTGGACTGAGTAGGTGTGTCCAACATTTTGACTGGTACTGTATGTAAATGTGATATCATTCAATTTACCACAGGTGGACTCCAATCAAGTTGTAGAAACATCTCTAAGGATGATCAATGGAAACAGGATGCACATGAGCTCAATTTTGAGTCTCATAGCAAAGGGTCTGAATACTTATGTAAATAAGGTATTTCTGTTTTGTATTTTTTTATAAATGTGCAAACATTTCTAGAAACCTGTTTTCGCTTTGTCATTATGGGGCATTGTGTGTAGATTGCTGAGCATTTTTATTTATTTAATCCATTTTATAATAAGGCTGTAAGGTAACAAAATGTGGAAAAAGTCAAGGGGTCTGAATACTTTCCAAAAGCATTGTATACTGTATTTGGCTCTATTTACAGATTTGAAAATGCTAATTAGCATCAAAGTAGACATCATGCAAAACTACAAATCCCTGCAAGCTCCTGCACGTCATCTCTAGCTGACACCTTTGCTAATAGGTATTGTGTCAATTTAAAACTTGCACATGACAGTTCACAGAATTGTCTATTTAAAGAAGTGTAGCCAATGTATTAATTACTACATTTAGGTAACATCAGATAGTTCATCCAGAGATTCTTTGCTTTAGCCTAGATTCTGCAGTCTCGTCCAGATCGTCATGGCATTTGTAGTTATTTATGATAACTACATTAGCAGCTAATTCATTTTGGGGGGCAAAATACAGGCAAATATATTGATAAGTCACCTTGTCCTAGAGAGATTTACACGGTTATCAAAATGTCACGCCAGGTTAAGTCTACACGGAACACAGCCCTTATTTTAAATGTTTCTAAAATCCCTTATGGGAAAAATTAATGGTGGAAAAACGATTAGAACCATTTCCCTGTTTGACCGCTAGGTTTTATGGGTATTATGACTCATACTGTGGTACACTATAACGAGAGTATCAATGAACATGATTGTGGAAAATGTATGCTCACTGCTAGTAGCATTTTAGCCACAGACTGTCATGTGCTAGCTGTTTACTCTGTGTTTTATGAATGCGCAATGAGCATTTAAAGATGCATTTATATCAGGAATTGGAAACTTGTTCTCATTCTGAAAAATAAGCATTATAACCAGGTAGGCAACTTATCTTAACAAAGTGAGCGGGCTATGTTGTTCAAACAGTTGGAGACGGACAGGAGGGTGTACTCATAACAGTTCAACTGTTATACCTTGTTAGCAAGCAAATAGATACAAGTTGACTTTAAATATAAAGATTAGCTGGCTACTCACTAGCACGTGGGCTTGTACTTGAGAGATTGTTTATGATATCTGTGTTAATTTTCTATAATGCCTGCTACAGGAAGTGCATTGTGCATGGTTCTGGTTAGATTTCTAACAGAAATGGCATTTTCATAGACAGACTTGAAAGTTAGATCAGTGATTATTGCAAAAAAGCAGGTTAAACTATTTTGATTAAATAATTAAATTATTAGTGGGTCTTATGGTTGTGGAAAGGATATATTTTAGCCTAGGTATAATTTTACATGCAGTGTACTGACTTAATGTTTTGCGTCAAAGCTTATTTAGAGAAAACGTTACATTTTTTAAAATTCATATCGTGAATCGCCCATAAATTTGACAAAATTGTGAAATTATTTTTAGTCCACATCGCCCAGCCCTATTTGTAGGCATCAGATTCTCTAGGTTAGGTAACCCAGAATACGACACCATTTTTATTTTGTACCTTGTGTCCTTTCTCATGGGCTTTCTGTATAAGATTGTTGACGTCATCGGCATATGCTGTGGCGGGGTCTGGATGGTCTTGTCTATAGTTGCCTCTGTAGAGGTCAGGGCTCAGAGCCTAGGTGAAGGGGTGAAAGAACACAGTTGGAACATATTTCAAAAAAGCACAGCATGTGAAAAGCCATCTGAGCAATCAGTCTAAAGAGCAATGAATTTAGGGATGCTTGGATCTAGCATACAGCAGCATAGTGCTCAGGGGTGAGAGTAGATTTAATTTCTTCCCGGTATTGGAACTCCGACAGTTGAAGTCGGAAGTTTAGCCAAATACATTTAAAGTCAGTTTTTCACAATTCCTGACATTTAATCCCAGTAAAAATTCCCTGTTTTAGGTCAGTTAGGATTCACCACTTTATTTTAAGAACGTGAAATGTCAGAATAATAGTAGAGAGAATGATTTATTTCAGCTTTTATTTCTTTCATCACATTCCCAGTGGGTCAGAAGTTTACTTAAACTCAATTAGTATTTGGTAGCATTGCCTTTAAATTGTTTAACTTGGGTCAAACGTTTCGGGTAGCCTTCCACAAGCTTCCCACAATAAATTGGGTGAATTTTGGCCCATTCCTCCTGACAGAGCTGGTGTAACTGAGTCAGGTTTGTAGGACTCCTTGCTCGCACACGCCTTTTCAGTTCTGCCCACACATTTTCTATGGGATTGAGGTCAGGGCTTTGTGATGGCCACTCCAATACCTTGACTTGGTTGTCCTTAAGCCATTTTGCCACAACTTTGGAAGTGTGCTTGGGGTCATTGTCCATTTGGAAGACCCATTTGCGAACAAGCTTTAACTTCCTGACTGATGTCTTGAGATGTTGCTTCAATATATCCACATCATTTTCCTGCCTCATGATGCCATCTATTTTGTGAAGTGCACCAGTCCCTCCTACAGCAAAGCACCCCCACAACATGATGCTGCCACCCCCGTGCTTCACAGTTGGGATGGTGTTCTTCGGCTTGCAAGCCTCCCCCTTTTTCCTCCTAACATAACGATGGTCATTATGACCAAACAGTTCTATTTTTGTTTCATCAGACCAGAGGACATTTCTCCAAAAAGTACGATCTTCGTCCCCATGTGCAGTTGCAAACCGTAGTCTGGCTTTCTTTTTTATGGTGGTTTTGGAGCCGTGGCTTCTTCCTTGCTGAGCGGCCTTTCAGGTTATGTTGATATAGGACTGGTTTTACTGTGGATATAGATACTTTTGTACCGGTTTCCTCCAGCATCTTCACAAGGTCCTTTGCTGTTGTTCGGGGATTGATTTGCACTTTTCGCACCAAAGTACGTTGATTTCTAGGAGACAGAACGCATCTCCTTCCTGAGCGGTATGACGGCTGCGTGGTTCCATGGTGTTTACTTGCGTACTTTTGTTTGTACAGATGAACGTGGTACCTTCAGGCGTTTGGAAATTGCTCCCAAGGATGAACCAGACTTGTGGAGGTCTACAATTTTTTTTCTGAGGTCTTGGCTGATTTATTTTTGATTTTCCCATGATGTCAAGCAAAGAGGCACTGAGTCTGAAGGTAGGCCTTGAAATACATCCACAGGTACACCTCCAATTGACTCAAATTATGTAAATTAGCCTATCAGAAGCTTCTAAAGCCATGACATTCTTTTCTGGAATTTTCCAAGCTGTTTAAAGACACAGTCAACTTAGTGTATGTAAACTTCTGACCCACTGGAATTGTGATACAGTGAATTATAAGTGAAATAATCTGTCTAAACAATTGTTGGAAAAATTACTTGTGTCATGCACAAAGTAAATGTCCTAACCGACTTGCCAAAACAATAGTTTGTTAACAAGAAATTTATGGAGTGGTTGAAAAACAAGTGTATGTAACCTAAAGTGTAAGTAAACTTATGAACTGTATGTGTGCATGTACAGTTTTTTTTTTTAAAGACATGTCATTTAGCTGTAAAAATGTATAACTATTAATGTGGCATAAACACAACCAGGCATGATGTTTTCATCTAATTGTCAAACAAATCACTTAAAAAAGTAGGCAACCTGCGAACATTCACCACTCTAAAATAATTCCACTATCTAAAACAGTTCACTGTGCACCTGCCATTTGCTGAATGGAAAGAGACACCAAAAAGTGAAATGACATTTGGCGATTGCCATTAGGCACACTTGTAGCCTGAATTGATTGATGCGTCCACTGCTGTGTGCGCCTATGTGCGTCTTGGTGCCAGCCAGTCCTCTCTGTCTTGGCAAAATTGGATTGTTCACCTTGAACCACACCGCATTTTGGAGCGTATACCACCCATTAGGTGGTAATGATAAATGATGGTGTAATAGCCTACAGATTTCTTGCCATCTTTGTTTCAATTCTTGTGATACGCTCATGTTTTACCGGTATGATGTACACCCACAATTTATTTTGCCGGTAAACCCGTACCGGACCGGCTTACTTTCACTCCTGGGTAGGCTATTCAAACATTAGCGTGGTTCCAGATCTGTTTGTGCTATGATGTCAACTCGTGATGGCTCAAACAGAACTGAGACCATACTGTTAAACAAGCAAGCTACAAATTTGAGTTGGTAAGTAATTAAATTAGTACAAACTTGAGATACAGTATGTACATATTCTATCTTGCGGTTGAAAATAAGTGTTGCTCGATGTTCCGGTTCTCAGTTTAGTGAGACGATTTCTCATATCAACCCACATTAATAATCCATATAAAGTGGTGAGACAGGCTGATTTAGTTCACGTAGCATGTAACATTATAGGAGGATATTCTACAACCAGCCACATCAGACTTCATCTATAACATCAAGGGAAACAGGTGACTGATCTTAGGAACACACTATGCCACTTTATCGCTGCATCAAAGAGAAATGGCGCCTTAAAACAGTATGTATCTTATCAGAATAAGAACAGGAACATGACCTGTGGGATTGCTTCCTACTTCACTATGCCTGTTTCACACACTACCCTGTCAAATCCAATGGAGCACGTTGAGTCATGATGTTTTCATTCTGCGGTGGCAGACGGACAGGGATACTCACCACGTGAACAGATTTGCTCTGCTCTGCATTGGCCAGCTGGTGAAATTTATAAGGGCTGATGTTAATGAGCGATGACACATGGCCGTGATATGCACTGCAAATAGAGGAACATGGAAAAATGTGAAAACACTGATGGTGACAGATGAAATACCAGATTCTCAATGAAATCTAGAGTAAATTCGGTTAATGATGTGTTATAAGTGAACATTGATCATAGAATTCTCTAACACATATGCACATTTAGGGCACACAAAAAATCACGTTAGCAGAATAATTAACATTTGGACCAGATGGCATATTATCTAAGACGAGTCTGGGTTAGTTAGTGTTTTTACTGCTCTAGAGAGAACAACTTACAAAGAATTTGCAACTGTGCAAAGTATGCAGATGTTATTATTGGAGAGAGACAACGTTTTAAACTCTGTATTTACACTTCTTCTTTACATTAAGATCAGATCCTGGTTTTAATTTTACCTTCTGTTCTTTTATGTTTTATTCTCCCTATAATATAACAGGTGCAAACTTTTCCCTTGCCGCAAACACAAATGCCTACACCCACAGTGTTGACTTACTTGTCCAACGTTATGACGTCTTTGTGGCCTGTGTACTCCCAGGCCAGTCTGAGCGCCAGGTCGTTGGCTTCAGAGCTGAAGTTCAAAGGGTAAAGTTCACTTCAGTTACACAGTCACCACAGAATACACAGGCTTGGCCCTGGATATCACAGTTAAGAGTTTAAGAGGAACACGAGTTTATATTTAACAGCCCTGCATAAAGGGATAGAATGGCCATCTATTGTTGCAAATTATTGGATAACCATACCATCTTCGCATTACAGAGATTTTTCTGTCATTGTAATATTTGGGCGGGCCACCTAAGCATTTTTTACAAACAATGTAAAAAAAAATATTATAATATTATTTTTTATACATTTTTGGGATGGAAATGTGTTTCAGTGTAAACTTAAACTAAAACCAGATATAAAGTATGTATAAAATATAATAGACCTATATATTTTTTATAATATCATCTTTGAGAACTAACAATCACCAAAATAAAAGCTAGAATTCAAAATTCCCAAAACAATGAATTTAGCAGTTTTGATTTGGTTATTATGCTTGAGCATAAGAACACAGCATTAGCCATAGCAAAATGCATAGAATTGCAGGAAATGTGCTTTAAAATTGCAACATGGGTGGTTCAGTGGTTAAGAGTCTTGGGCCAGTAATGGAAAGGTTGCTGGTTTGAATCACTGAGCCCACTCTGTGAAAAATCGGTCTGTGCCCTCAAGCAAGGCACTAATTGCTCCTGTAAATTGCTCTGGATAAGAGTGTCTGCTAAATGACCAAATGTTTGTTTTTTTTACATTTTCTCTCAGCTCCATGGCAGAATATGTAAAATCTCATGAAATTTGCTTTAAAATAGTCAAATTCTCTCAGCTACATAGATAAATTGTAGAATTGCAGGAAATTGGCTTAAAGGTCCAATGAAGCAGTTTTTAAAAATCTTAATATCAAACTTTTATCTCAATATCAAAAAAATATGCTTGTTTTCAATTCAAGTTTCCAAAAATGTCCAAAAACAGCTTCTTAGCAAAGAGCAATTTCTCAAGCAAGAATTTAGCTGGGAGTGGTCTGTGTGGGGAGGGGAAAACTGAAAACGAGCTGATCTTGGCTGAGAGATTTGGAACACTCTTTCTTATTGGTCTTTTAACTAATTTACCACCTGGTGGTGTCACCAGGCAGGCCAAAACTCCATCCCACCAAAACTGGCTGAAATATCAGGCAGTCTATTCAAACAGCTCTTACACTAAAATGTGTAATTCATAATTTTCTACATTTCACAGTATTAATCCAACCTCATAGTATGGATAATTACTGTACATAAAACACAGGAAAGTCAAATGGGACATTAAAACATAACAGCTTTAGATGCATATAAACCATATAGATGTAAAATAAATCCTAATTTATGTTTACATTGTGGTTTTGTTATAACAAATGACAGATAGAAACATTGTATCATTAGAGCAAAAGCTTTTTTGTACAGCTGGGTACTATTAACACTCACATGCATCTTCTGACCATGTTGCTGGGTTTAACATAATCTTGATACACAAATAGCAGCCTTGTCCACCACAATGTCTAATCTTAAAAACGACTGACAAAATATGCTGTCTGTAATTGATATCACTATGTAGCAATTACATGTGGATATGAGGTAGCAGAGTTCTGGCACTGGTTCTCCATCTAGTGCTTCTTGAGATTTTTGCCAAGTCAAAGCCAGTTTGTGAAAGTTTAGCAAGCAAAACCAAATTTTCACTAGGGATATGTGCTTAGATTCATTCAATCAATAAAGCAATATTTACTGTGTAGAAGTAAAAGAAACTCAACTGGATACCAATGACTCATTCACGTGCTCGTCAAAACTCTGGAGAAACTGACATTTCCGACTTGCTAACTGGTTGAACGTTGTATAACTACAAACAGTTAGCAAACCAGACATGTACGAGTTTCCTAGTTCAGACTAGCACATGAACGCGGCATTATTCAAACATGGTTTTGCCTTGGAGCAAAAAGAGTGTTGTTTAACCTAAAATCAGAAAACATCAAAGTATCAGTTTCAAAGTTTTTCTTTTTTACTCTGTACTTTGTTATGAATACAGGTCAAAGGTCTTTTTTGTGTTGCAGAATAACAGGTTGTCCCTACCTGTCACGTGTAAGGACCCGGTGTCTAGACCAGTTCTGAGAGGTGTCCTTAACATTGCACGTGTGTACATTCCAAAGCCCATAGCTGGGACTTGACACTGTTCCAGACCTCATAGAAGATCTGCACGGGTTGGCTTCTCTATCCTTTTCCCTTTCTCTGTGATGTTCAGTCCTGCTAAACTCTGTCTTTCAGTCTGTCTGTATGTCTGTCTCTATCTATCTGCCTGTTTACACACACATGTTACTGTAACTTTGGACAGAGTTTGAGAAACCTTGATTTTTGTAATGGTAATGCCATATTTCAAAATGCCAGTGAGTGTTTGCAAATTCTTTTATCTTTGGCTCAGTGCTTATCTGTTATTGAGCTGAGCTCTTGATGCAAAAAATGGTAATTGTTCACAAGAAGTAGATACAATGTTTGTGTTCACAAACCACCCTCATGCTATCATTTTGACCCCAGAGGCATTTTGTTATCATAGCTGAATGGTGGTTTATTAAACTGCTCCAATGTTTCATGACTTTGTCAATCAACTTGTTCTTCATAAATCAAAATAATTGTTTAGTGTTTCTGTACCAATATTTTTATTTAATGTAACTAGGCAAGTCAAATAAGAACAAATACTTATTTACAATGACGGTCTACCCCAGCCGGGACGACGCTGGGCCAATTCTGCGCCGCCCTATGGGACTCCCAATCACGGCTGATTGTGATACAGCCTGGAATTGAACCAGGGTCTGTAGTGACACCTCTTGCAGTGCCTTGAACCACTGCGCCACTCGGGAGCCCAATATGGACTTTTTAAAAAGTCCTTTGGGGTCATTTTGACCGCAGCCAAAAACACCTAATTCCACTTTAGTCATTTGATAGATAGGACCTTTATTTGAATATAGGTTTCTCTGGAGACATAATAATAAGTTATCCATACCACCAGAGGGTGGAGGGGGATCTATATCAGTGATTATGACCAGATAGAAAGATCACCTGCAGAGATATACAGTGCTTTCAGAAAGTATTCATATACCTTGACTTATTCCACATTTTGCTGTGTTACAGCTTGAATTCCAAATATATTACATAGATTTCCTTTCCCTAACCCATCTACAGACAATACCACATAATTACAAAGTGAAAACATGTTTTTAGAAATTGTTGCCATTATTATTTTCTAAATTCTTCAAGCTCTGTCAAATTAGTTGTTAATCATTGACAACCATTTTCAGGTTGTAGATTTAAGTAAAACCTGTAACTCGGCCACTCCGGAACATTCACTGTCTTCTTGGTAAGCAACTCCAGTATAGATTTGGCCTTGTGTTTTATTTATTGTCCTGCTGAAAGGTGAATTCATCTCCCAGTGACTGGTGGAAAGCAGACTGAACCAGGTTTTCCTCTAGGATTTTGCCTGTGCTTAGCTCCATTCCGTTTATTTTTTTATCCTAACCCCCCCCCCCCCCCAATCATTAACAAGCATAGACATAACATGATGCAGCAAACACTATGCTTGAAAATATGAAGAGTAGTACTCAGTGATGTGTTGTGTTGGATTTGCTCTGAAGATAACACTTTGTATTCAGGAAATAAAGTTAATTTCTTTGCCACATTTTTTGCCGTTTTACTTTAGTGACTTATTACAAGAAGGAGGCATGTTTGGGAATATTTTTATTCTGTACAGGCTTCCTTCTTTTAACTTTGTCAATTAGTTAGTATTGTGGAGTATCTACAATGTTGTTGATCCATCCTAAGTTTTCTCCTATCACAACCATTTAACCTTGTAACTATTTTAAAGTCACCATTTGCCTCATTTTGAAATCCCTGAGCGGTTTCCTTCCTCTCCGGCAAATGGGGTAGGAAGGACGCCTGTATCTTTATAGTGACTAAGTGTATTGATACACCATCCAAAGTGTAATTAATAACTTCACCATGCTCAAAGGGATATTCAATGTCTGCTTTTTTCATTTTTACCCATCTGCTGTACCAATAGGTGCCCTTCTTTGCGAGGCATTGGAAAATCTCTCTGGTCTTTGTGGTTTAATCTGTGTTTGAAATTAATTGCTCGACTGAGGGATTATACAGATAATTGTATGTGTGGGGTACAGAGGTGAGGTAGTCATCCAAAAATCCTGTTAAACAATATTATTGCACACAGAGTGAGTTCATGCAACTTATTATGTGACTTGTTAAGCAAATGTTTACCCCTGAACTTATTTAGGCTTGCCATAATGAAGGGGTTAAATACTTATTGACTTTTCAATTTTAATGAATTTAGAAAAATTTGGAAAAACATAGTTTCACTTTGACATGATGGGGTATTGTGTGTAGGCTAGTGACAAACAAATCCATTTTAATCCATTTTAAATTCAGGCTGTAACACAACAATTGGAAAAGGGCAAGGGTTGTTAATAGTCTTTTTTTAAATTTAATTTAACTAGGCAAGTCAGTTAAGAACAAATTCTTATTTACAATGACTGCCTACACCGGCCCAATTGTGTGCCACCCTATGGGACTCCCAATCACGGCCGGTTGTGATACAGCCTGGATTCAAACCAGGGTGTCTGTAGTGACACCTCAAGCACTAAGATGCAGTGCCTTAGACCGCTGCGACACTCAGGAGCACTTTCTGAAGGCACTGGTTAAAATCATCGACTGAAATGACCATGTACATACCCTGAGTTGACAAAGTAGCAGACAGAGAGCTTTTCAGGTAGAGTAGCCTGCAGCCTCTGGGCGTACTGGACAAGGTTATCATGCAGGAAGCGTGAGTTAGTATTCAGTAGCTCCATCTGTTCAGCCCCAGCCTTCACCACCATTGGGTGACTGTGACCCACTGGGGAGTCAAGCACACAACCATAGAATTGGTGTTCAAGTTAATGACAATCATACAATTGGAATCAGTCCAATTTTTTGTATCATTCTGCTGGGCTGCAGAAGTGTTGGCTTCCTGATATTAGGTAGTGATGAGGGAAAGGGGTAATACTTTACAAAATGTCATTGTGTTGCTCTTGCATGGAAATACAGTACCAGTCAAAAGTTTGGACATACCTACTCAATCAAGGGCTTTTCTTTATTTTTACTATTTTCTACATTGTAGAATAGTAGTGAAGACATCAAAACTATTAAATAACACATATAGAATCATGTAGTAAACAAAAAAGTATTAAACAAATCAAAATATATTTTATATTTGAGATTCTTCAAAGTAGCCACCCTTTTCCTTGATGACAGCTTTCCACACTTGGCATTCTCTCAACCAGCTTCATGAGGTAGTCACCTGGAAGGCATTTCAATTAACAGGTGTGCCTTATTAAAAGTACATTTGTGGAATTTCTTTCCTTAATGCTTTTGAGCCAATCAGTTGTGTTGTGACAAGGTAGGGTTGGCATATAGAAGATAGCCCTATTTGGTAAAAGAACAAGTCCATATTATAGCGCTTGATGGTTTTTGCAACTGCACTTAACGAAACTTTCATAGTTCTTGACATTTTCCGTATTGACTGACCTTCATGTTTTCAAGTAATGATGGGACTGTCGTTTCTCTTTGCTTATTTGAACTCTTTGCCTATTTTGATTTCTTTAAAACTTTTTTGGTTACTACATGATTCCATATGTGTTATTTAATAGTTTTGATGTCTTCACTATTATTCTACAATGTAGAAAATAGTAAAAATAAAGACAAATCCTGGAATGAGTAGGTGTGTCCAAACTTTTGACTGGTACTGTACATGAATTTCTATTGGGTTTAATCACTCAAAAGCTAGCAAACTTAGTGTGCAATACATCTGTCAGTTTCTCCATCAGATCCTGTGACCATATCATGTTCTACACTAAAATCACTGCGGTGAGTGTGTGATGTCACTGTCTATGTAAGTGAATAATGTGTTTGTGCCAGCGCTCACCATGTGCAACGTTGTTGATGCAGTCCAAGTATCGCACACCATTCTCGTCATACATGTACTGGCCTTTGGCTCGCACAATCTTGATGGGATCGTGGCTGAAGAACACCTTACATGATGGACTGAAAGAGAACTGAGTCTTAATATATTGATACTGTGGCAATTGGTGGTCATGGTGGTCATTGTGGTTCTTGGTTGCAGGGAAATGTGCACTCACTACCTCCTGTGCCATAAAGGGCAAGAAATCTAGGCATAACTAGAAATAAGTGTACTTACATATAGGAGGCAAATATACTAAGACTGACTTGTTGTCTTTAACAAAAAGAACCTTCTTTATTCGAAATGCAATTCAGTAAAATGAATAAGGTTACTTATGTTGGTCTCAAAATAATGCATAGCCAACCACTATCCTTAGGCTTCCCTGTCAGCTTATATAATAAAAGAGCATCATTACCGTTGCTAATAGCGCGCATAAAGTCACGATAACCTATACCTTTTAAGTAAAATATAATTGTTGTGTAGAAAAGAAGGGAACTTAAAAAAGTATCCTATTTCAGTTAGACCATGTTCTTTCACTTCTGGTTTGAGACAAGAGATGACACGTATCTCAAGTTATTGTGTGGCATGTCGGTAACGTTAACTCTCGATTTGAGAAAGGACTCAACGTTCTCTGTCAGGCATTACTTATGGCATACACATTCGATAAAAAGTACATGCATTATTTGAATGTTCCCGAAATAGAAAGTACCTGTGATATAGCTTTATTGTAATTACATTTAAAATACTTTCTTATAGTCTCAGCAACCAGTGCAGAATTTGGAAGACATTTCAGTATTAAACACAGTAGCCTACAGGCTATAAAAAAAATCGATGTCTTACCCAATGTGCTTTTTCCGAAGATCAATGGTCTTCTCCTTAGGAAACATTTCTGCTGTCATCCTGACGTTCTTTCATTCAGAGATAATGAACAGTTGTCCCTCATTTATCTCCGTTTTGTCAGTCCAGAAATTGCGTTGCAACGGACCCGCGCAGGCACACGCACGCACACGGATTTGCAGCCCAATACTGCCCTCTAGACACATTTTCATTTCTGCTGTGAAAACGACAATGCAAGGACACTGACCGCAAGTCACAGCTGGTGACGCATGATTTGCCTATAACTCTTGAAAAAGTACTGAATTACAACACGAAACCTATTCGTGCAGTAGTGACTATGAAAAAACGTGTAGGGATTGTGTAGTGAATGTGTAGTTGATGCACTACTCAAGATACACAAGTAGAGTTTGGTAGTGTTCAATAGGAAAACAGAAGTTTTAATATTCAGGTAGAGATTTTTACTACTTGATGTCGGTAGTAAATAAGTAGTCAAAACATTACAGCTTTACTACACAGGCTTTTCAATAGTAATCAGGTAGAGTTTGTAATACTTGATATTGATCATAAATAAGTAGTCACAACACTACAGCCAGACTACATCGGCTTTTCCTGACCTCAGAAGAAGACAAAACAGGATTGTTGGTTGCTGTTTGCTAGTCCCATTGAAATGTAGCTATGTAGCCTCTGTTTCGTCATTCTAGCTCATGAGTATGTGTGTTTGAATGCAAATGTACAGTATGTTCATATTCATATACTTACCCATTCTACTTACCTCTTTTGACCTGTTGCCAAGGATGCCATCGATATAAGAACACTGAAGGCCATCGTTGGTAAGATTAACATTGTTTATCAAAGATTTTTCTGTGTTGTATTATGTGCAGTGGCAACCCGTCATTCCGGGCAGAGCCCCACCTGTTTAGCTGTTTAGCTGTTTTGCATGTTATTTTGTCATTAATACGTGACACATATCAGTTTGCAAAATGTTTTAAAAAATATATATAAAAAATAAAGCCACATAAAAACTTGGTCTCTATTTTGCTTTCTTGAGTAAGGCAGCTCCAAAATGCAGGTGTTTCAGCCTAGCTCAGTGCTTTCTGTGGTGGGGCAGCCAGCGGAAAATACGCAGCGTAGGGGTTGGTAATGTTCTCTAGTTGCGCCATGATTGGCTCAGTGTTCTGTCACTCATGGGGACACTACGTCGCCGCAAAATCTACGGGTAGAGTTCGCAAATTCAAGACCCTTGGGTGCTGCCATAGAGTTACATTAGAAGGGCCCATCCAAGAAGGTTCAAGGTCATTGGCCACAGATAAAACAACATCAAATCACATTATATCTACCGTAGCTTTGATTGGACTGATCGTGTCAACATCATACTTTCAAAATCTTAGCTAGCAAGCCAGTGTAACCGATGTGAAATGGCTAGCTAGTTAGAGGTGGTGCGCGCTAATAGCGTTTCAATCGGAGACGTCACTCGCTCTGAGACCTGAAGTAGTTGTTCCCCTTGTTCTGCAAGGGCCGTGGCTTTTGTGGCGCGATGGGTAACGATGGTTCGTGGGTGACTGTTGTTGATCTGTGCAGAGGGTCCCTGGTTCGGGGATGGACGAAAGTTAAACTGTTACACTAGCAGTCATCATCATGAGTCAAGTCGACAATCTACTGGAAAATCGTTTTCAATCCTTGTCATATGAAGAGAAATTATAGATAAAATGTATCGGTGCTCATCGGTCATTGGACATAAACATTACCCAACAAGTTGGAAATCGCAAATTCAACAGTGGAAGGAACAGTTTGGAAGGAAACAGTGACTAACTGCAAGCATTGCAAAGCAATCACTAGCCTGCTAGTGAGTGGGTGTTGGGTGTTTGGTCCAAGTCTGGGTTTAAGGGTCTCTTTTTTAAGCTTAAAAGGAAAACTTACGACATTGGCCATGCTGTCATTCAAGTATCCGTTCTGCCGCGCTCAAAACAACTGGAAACTCGGAACTGGAAAATCTCAGACTTCAGTGAGTTCAAGACAATTGGGCACTCTGGGAAAAAAAGAGCTCCGACTGGGAGAATACGTTTTGAACAGTTATCCAACTCGGAATTGCAATTCGGGAACTCGGGCCTCTTTCTAGAGCGCCGACCTGAAGATCACTGACATCATCATGATTCGACCTTGTTTTTCGGACTTCCCAGTTGTCTTGAAAGCACTATAAATCTAGAGAATGCCAGACTTTGATGACAAAATTTGCCCACGAAGGATCGCCGCACCACCTTCCTGTTTAAGTGAGCACAGCACAACAAGGTGAGTCCAAAAATGTCTTGTATGCTGCTGCATAAATTATGTAATATGCCAGGGAGATATGTATACTGTAGCTAAGAAAATAATACTAAGTGTATGTTGTGTTAGCTGTTAGTAGCACATGTGCCTCACCCTAATCATTTGGTCCTTTTTCGTTGTTTGGAATGAATAAATCTGCTAACTTCTGACATGTTTTACCGAAGCCTGAAAGACAGGCGATGGGTTACGAAAATAGCTCTAGTTACAGATTGGTAGCCCCGATTTGAAATCCGACTTCGTACTTGAAAAGCAGACAAGTAGGGGAAGATTTTATGTAGCAGACATTTTTTTCTGTAAAATGTTGCGAAAGGTGTCAAAACGGCAGTTGTTTGGGAAAGTTTGAAAAACACATGGTAGTGCATTTAGAAAAACTTCTGTAACGTAAGTTCCATACTGAATAAACTGTTTACGCATTTGACAAGCAGAAGTAGAGGAAGGATTTAACTTCTTATGGCTGGGGGCAGTATTGAGTAGCTTGGATGAATAAGGTGCCCAGAGTAAACTGCCTCCTACTCAGGCCCAGTTGCTAATATATTTATGTTATTAGTAGATTTGGATAGAAAACACTCTGAAGTTTCTAAAACTGTTTGAATGATGTCTGTGAGTATAACATAACTCATATGGCAGGCAAAAACCTGAGAAACAATCCAACCAGGAAGTGGAAAATCTGAGTTTTGTAGGTTTGCCTATCCAATATACAGTGTCTATGGGGTCATATTGCACTTCCTAAGGCTTCCACTAGATGTCAACAGTCTTTAGAACCTTGTTTGAGGATTCTACTGTGAAGTGGGGTCTAATGAGAGCTGAATGATTCAGGGCTCTGCCAGAGTGGCATGAGCTGATCACGCGCGCTCACGTGAGAGTTAGCTCTGTTCCATTGCTTTTCTACAGACAAAGGAATTCTCCGGTTGAAACATTATTGAAGATTTATGATAAAAACATCCTAAAGATTGATTCTATACTTCGTTTGACATGTTTCTACGAACTGTAATATGACTTTTCGTCTGAACTTTCGCCTGGACTTGCCCGAGCGTCGTGAGTTTGGATTGTGTACTAAACGCGCAAACAAAAAGGAGGTATTTGGACATAAATTATGGACTTTATCGAACAAATCAAACATTTATTGTGGAACTGGGATTCCTGGGAGTGCATTCTGATGAAGATCAGAAAGTGAATATTTATAATGCTATTTCTGACTTCTGTTGACTCCACAACATGGCGGATATCTGTATGGCTTGATTTGTTGTCTGAGCGCTGTACTCAGATTATTGCATGGTGTGCTTTTTCCGTGAAGTTTTTTTTAAATCTGACACAGCGGTTGCATTAAAAGGACTGTAAATTAAGACTGTAAAAGGTTATTTGAAAGACTGCATTTATTTGGCTCCAACAGTACAGTCATATGAAATGGTTTTGAAATAATGTGTGCAGAAGTATCCATAATCTGATAGCAAATTGTATTCATTTGCAAACTTGTAAAAAATGAGTGATACAAATGCAGAATAGAAAAAAAACACATAACAGAAATGAAATGTAAGTTATTCAAAAGCTGTGAGATGGACTTAGCTATTGCATTTACGTTTTAGAATACTTAGATCACTATGTTCAATTGAAGTTGTATCTTTATTTTTCCAGCTTCTATTAAGTTGCATTACTGCACTGAGGGAAATAGGCTATAGTGTAAGGAGGATGTTAAAAGAAATGTCAGTATATATGTCAGAGAAAATGGCTCTGGTATATTTGCCACTAAATAAATAAAAAAGTGGTGTTGAAAAGTGGGTGTCTGGTACTTGGTGGGTTAAAGAAGTGTGTATCAACTATGTGGGGACCACCCACTACCAGCCTTTAAATGTAAGTGTGTAACTTCATAATATATAATTGAACAAAGATGAATCAGCTGCACGTTAACTGAAGACACAGCACCATCGTAGTACAAAATCTTACGAAGGTTCTAAATAAAAGACAGACCAAATCATAGACACATTATATGTTTTCTATCACACCACTAACAACTTAAGAGCAAATGATTTGTGGACAGCAATTGAGGCTACAATAAATCAATTCAAATCAAGCCTTAAAATATGGATAACAAGAAAGTCTATATTTACAAGTTTGTAACTAAAAATGTAACTTGTCAATCAAAACATTTGTATTTTTTCTAAGCCAGTGTAGTGGTACTTTTCATGGGAATTGACTAACATATTGTCCTGATAATAATTGTCTGTAACTGTTATTAATCTGCATTCTGATGCTGCACATATCAACCAAAGTATAAATTGCACTTTTGTCAAATAAGCAGATATTAAACTCCACATTTATAATTCACTATACATACTACATTCAAACTACATTCAATGCAAAGAGAGAAATAGAGAAAGAACAATATTATCATATTTATGCTGCTTGTCAGGGACAGACAACATTTTAGCCAAGCCCATCAACACTTTCTTGTTTTATGAATACAATTTCATGCCAAGGTAAGGCCTGCAAAATTGGGAGTGAACTAGCATTGTAAATACCTGACCAATACATCAATTTGATGATAATGACAACAAACTTCCTTCACATCTAATGTACTTGTGTGACATCTCAATGACAATGCACCACTATGATAGACAAAAGCTGAAAAAAACGCTATCAGGACCTTCAAAAGCTACCCCTATTTTATAAGGAATGCCTGTTAAAAACCAAAATGCCTTCTTTAAGAAAAATACAAAAATAAATAATGTAACACTTAAAATAGTGAGACAAATATAAAAAGTATATGCACAAAATGTTTTCAACTGTTACATGAAAAACGATAAAGAAACATGTTGTCTTATGGTTGTCATGGATAGGTAATACTCTTTAGAGATGTTTCTAACAAGATGATAGCACCATAATGACACCACACTGTAACAGATGACCTACTGTTCACATGCATACTATTTACTTTGTGACATAGCTGATAACCCTGTACAGTTGGGGTGGAGTGGTCAAACTTGTCACAAAAACAACAAAAATAACACTTTTATAGAGTGGACATGTGCCGGTATTACATAAAAGCCCCGTTTATACATTGTGCTAACATGGGTCCTTTGTCCTGATCTTGTCTACATTCTGATTGTGCCCACATTTCCAGAAATGTGTCTACACATTGTATTAAAATGTGTCTGTTATCCGTCCACTGTGTCTGCATTGTGACCAGATTTCCTGGCCCCTTCCTTTATGAAAATTGTTTCACAGTTATTCTTTAAAAATAATATGTATTTATTTATTGTAAGACACATATTGATGTAATCAGTCAATGGTGCCACCGGTCAATGATTTTAGAGGAACATTTACAATTTAAATGGTCTCTCTGTACAGATCTGTCTACTTATAAGATATCCAGACACAACGCCTCCAGAGGTTGGCAGGATGATCTGATCACAATTGGATAACAATGTGTCTTTTGATTGTCTACACCTGTTAAAAAATGTGGGCACAATCAGAATGTGGACAAGATCAGGACAAAGCACGCAAGTTAGATCCAGGTATAAATGGGGCTAGAGGGTCAGTTTGCCGGACACAGATTAAGCCTAGTCCTGGACTAAAAAGTATGCTCAATGGAGATTCTCCATCGAAAATGCTTTTTAGTCCAGGAGTAGGCTTAATCTGTGTCTGGGAAACCGGCACATATTGTACGAATTGATTACTAATCATACAATAACTGTTCCAAATAGCATTATGCATCAAATATCACTGCATAAGGGCATTGTTAGAATTAGGACATCCTTGACATTATGAAATTAAGAAACAGGCTCAATTTTCTTTCCAAATTGCTATGGAATGTGATGTAAATGGCAATGAATACAATTATGGGTTACAAATGGAAGCAGGGCCATTCAACTGAAATTAAATGTGTTACCTATTGAGCCTGTCCATGTAATACACCATTTACATTTGGAAAAAAAACAATATATAGAGAGAGAGAGAGAAAAAAGGAAGAATGCTGCATATGGTGTAGACATGATCCAGTTGAGGCAAACTGCCGTTTGACATTTGGAAAAAACAATAATTATCTAGTAAAAAATGATTCATTTTTCCGAAAGGTATTTTTACCTGCAAATGTACCATACAATTACCAGGTCATAATGTTCAAAAATCTTATTGTTGCAGACATATTACTGAAAATAAACACTGCATTTAAATGTAAAGATACAATAAACTTGCAGTGAAGCACATTGTAACTCACCGACTGTATTTTCCACTTAATGGCCAGCAATGAACAAGTGTTATTATAATATTATAAAACTTGGTTTTTGCAAATCAGTGTAAAAGCTGATGCTGTGTAATCCTCTTTGCTACCAACTGAAATTCCCTTTCTGTTACATAGAAGCTTATGTTCATTTGAATACATAATGTGCATGCCATATTATTAACACCCAGTAATAGCAACGTTCAATACATACTAACAGTGCACAAAATAGGTGCTTTTATACTTCAACAATTGACAAGAAGTTGCCATTCCGCAATAAACACCATTCCAATTACTCAAAGCAGGTTAAAAAGGAAAGGAATGAACAAAAGCTTGAGGCACCAAAGGCTATAAAACATTTTTTTAAAGTAAGTAGAAGAACAAAATTCAACTAAAAAGGCAGAATTCCATTGACCCTGTTAACCTTGTAGTGTTGTGACTGTAACATTGTTACAGGCAGGCACTCCTTGATTGGCAGGAGAGATGATTGTAATCTCTCTGCCAAGGCCCACTGTCTCCCCTAATCCAAGGGATCCCAAACAGGTCTTTTCAATCCGAAGTCCTTGTCAGCCTAGCTCTTTTCCGATTGGCTGTGCACAGTGCATTGAGCTCTAACACTCTTCTCCGAGTCCAATAACAAGTGGCCATTGAAAGGGAATGGGCCCTGGGACTCAAGACAAGTGCAACTGTGAAGACCTGCATCTATTGACCCATTGCAGATCTCACCACAATAAAGAAAATCAACCCAACTTTACTTCCTGGGGAACAATTCTTGTCAAGCCACCAGCCAAGGCGTGACTCCCTTTGGAATATTAAAAGAAAAAGAAACAAATAAAACCAAAAATGTTGAGCTTTCTTTTTTTGAGTAGGTAAGATTGACAGCCAGATAGTGTTTTGCTGAAGCCATACAATTCGACCACACAACAATGAAATATGTATATTAATACATATAAATATAGTTTGGGACAGTCCTCATGCTTTTTGGGGGGTGTGGAGGGTGTTTTGTTGGGATGGAGTCTTTTAAGCTAGTAGTATGGCATTAATGGATGGTGAACGCGAGAGCTAGAGCTGTTAAGAGCCAGTTCAGATCCCTCCAACGCCTCCTTCTCCTCATCCTCTGTTGTCACAACCTCCTTACTCCCCTTGAATCCGAATTAGCCATGACGTTCCAATCTGTGCCCGAGCACTCTGGTCATGCAAGGACTGGGACTAAACATCATTGTGTGTGTGCAAGTTCAAGATCTGAACTCCAAGATGCTGATGTGAGAGTGACACAGAGCGAGGTGAGTAGAAGCAGCTAGGAGTGATGGACCTTTGCTCTTTTTCATGGTACACATAGATTTCTTCATTTTATATTTTCCATTAAAAATAATTATAAATACCCCAACAACATTTTTTTTTTATTTTTTTTTTACAAACCATGCTTTTCGGGTTAGATTGATCACTGCAAGAAAAACAACAGAGAGAACAATGTAGTGAGATGAGGTAAGAGAGACATGGGGTGAAATAATTTTTAGGTAAGGGTTTTTAAGCCTGACATTATATATTTTTTACACCACTCAAATATTTATGTGAACTAGAGGTCTTCATGGGTCCAAAGAATTGGACCTGTTCCGAAATGGACCATTCCCACCCGTACCCGATGTGCATAAATAAATGTTTTAAATATAGAGACCTGTTCCGAACGGACCCGAGGACAACTAGACCCGTTCCGTATAGAACTTGTCGGATCCAGACCTGGTACAATCCGATCCGAGTGAGGGAAGCAGCAGAAAAGTCATTTTTTTAAGCTACTTTATTAACTGGAGCTGATAAAGTGTGAGAGGAGGGAGAGAGATGTGCAGCTCTAGCAGGCGGGGGAGGGGACGTACTGTGAGTGAGTGACCAACCAAGCCGACTCGCGCTGTAGTAGACTAATAGCTGCCATAGCTAGGTTATTTATTATCAAATATGATTACATAGTACATGTCTTGACAGAATCATACCGGTGGAAGCTAGATAAACGAGCTAACGTTAGCTAGCTAAGCCAATTGAGGCTGCAATGCATGCACTTTCTTATCCTACAAATAACAACAATTCACATATTAACAATTCACTCCATTCACATATTAAGTAGCAGCCTACCTGTTGGCTCTTGGTCGTTGTAGCCTATCCTTCTCCTTTAACTTTTAATTCCGTCATTTTAGTTCCATCTTCCATTGATTTATATCTCCTAACTTTTGCCACACATGGAGGCTCTATGTCTATAGCCTGTTTGACTTATAGCTTGATGACTTATGATTGGTTAACATCAACAACAAGCTACACGCGCCACGCTCCACTCTCTTGAAAAGCAAGAGCAGCAGCATAAATTATAACATTTCTCTCTCTACTGCAGCAGTCGTGTTCAGATCTGTACGGGCCCTTCCGGACAAGTCAGTTAAAATTACACATACCCGAGACCCGTGACAATCATATCATATCAGATCCGACCAGACCTGTGACATTATTTAGAATTCTGGATCCGGACCCGCTTGGGTCCCGTATTGGGTCTCAGGTATTCGGGTACAGGTGGATCCGTGAAGACCTCTAATGTGAACTGACAAAAAAAAACATGCATATGGCCAAGGCTGAGTGAAGCTCAAATACAGTACACACTGTGTGTGTGTGTGTGTACTGTGATTTTAAAAAGCTTACATTACTGAGATAATGCTTACCTTTTGCCAACAACCAGGCATTGGTAGTCCGTCTGGGCCCTAGTAAGGGGAGAAGAAAGGGAAGAAATGACTAGTTAGTGTCACAAAATGGTGACAGAAACAAACATGCTTTTTTTGCTCAGAACTGATATTAGTTCACAAATGTTCGTTTGATGTTGTGACTCTAAGTCTCAGATTATGTGGTACAAGGTCTGTGAAGAAGTGTACCGACATATCTCCAGCACAAGCCCCATGTACAAAAACAGTGTTGTTATTTCAAGACTGGCTTCCCAAAAATATGATCATATCTGTGATGGAATGCAATCGGCATAAGACATATAACCAAGCGATGGAAGATATTTGATTGACAGATACAGGGCATTCAAGGGAGAGAGGAAATACAGTACACTACTTCACAGACATTGACAGACATGATAATATTACGTTTTTTGTTGTTGAGAATGGTACATAAATTTAACATATCACTTATGTTTTATTACATTACTTGTGTAATTTAGATGTTTCATGTTTAATTGTCTTGTCTTCAAACAAAATGTAATGGGAAAATGTAATGGCATGCTCACATTTAATAATATTTTAACACATTTCAATGAATTCTCACTCATGCAGTGCCATTTTTCTCATCATGCAATGATATATGGTCCTCCCTTAGGTTTATATTTAGTACATTTTATCAAAGTATCCAAAGTTGTGATTAATCCATGTGCCATAGCGTACGGTCTATACTCCTAAAGATATGTGAAATTGTAAACATAGAGCAAACATATTAGTACTCATGAAGTGTCATTTGTTCTGCGATAAGAATAATATGTGGATGCATACCACTATACAATAACATACATCTAAACTAGCTTAATATACTCACTCAAAAAGGACCCTTGGCACAAAAGCAATCATCAGTTCTATGCATTACACAACATCCGTTAACGACATCTCAGAAATCACACAAGTTAAAAACACTTCTCCCCGAAACCAAACAAGAATTACAAATTTGAGTTGGCATTGGAAAGGTCTGGGGCACTAACTGATTTCACATCTTCTCTCCTTGGTCATGGTGTGCCCAATTGGTACAAATACAGAAGGGGTAAGGGGGGTTAAAGGTAGGAGAGGTAAGGTCCATGTTGCCATTGCATGGAAACGCATCAATAAAGAAGAGAACTGAAGGAACTTTGATTATAGCTTGCCATGGTTAGAGTCTGTTTAGGAACTAGGGATGTTAAAGGAATTTGGAAGGGAAGTCCATTTAAGGAATGGTGTTTTTTTATAGGAAAGCGTCCCTGTACACTTATTGAGAAAGTAGGGGAGGGGGATTCAGTTAGAGAATATCAAGGGAGAATATCAACAGATCCACTGCTTGTGTGCTTTACATTTACGTACAGTGGCATTCAATTGCAGATTACAGTAGGTCTGTATCTGATAAATATGTAGCTAAGAAGGGCTGCTTGCAGTCAGACAGTTAGTCAGGAAGAAGTGTGTTTTGGTAGCCTTTAAGGAACTAAAATAGATAATAAATGTCTGAAAAACCTGGAGGTGATTTAGCATGTGAGCTGGTTGTAATTTGGAGTGGGAGTTGGTGGGGGTATGGATGGCTGGGTGGGTTCAATCCTCATGCTAAAGCCATGCATGGGTAAGGAAAGCAAAACGGTGGCTTCTCATTGGCCATTTGTCAGTGGCAAAGGTCAGTAGCATGCACGGGAGAGGTAAAGGAAAAGAGGAATACTGTACCAATTGGCACGGGGCATCCAGCCCATCCAGACCAGGTTGCCCCGGTTCTCCCTTTTCACCCTTAAAGCCCCGGAACCCCTGTTCATAAAGATGACCTGGGAGTGTTACTGGGAGAGATGTGGACGGAGCACCTCATGCATCCCCCCGCTAAGGGGATACGATTGAGGGGAAGAAGGAGCCACCCTGTGACCTACAGACACTAATAATGTACTCAGTGGAATATCTGGTCCTTTGCCCAGGTCATAGCACTTGCCAATAGGACTTCATGAGGGACAGAATCATTTTCTGTGATTTTAAGCTTTTTCGGGGCTTTTTCATGGCTGGTGGGTGCCAAGTTAGCCAGGGCGGCTCCTCCTTTTTGGGGGCCAACTGTCTTACGTCACTCTTAGCTTGGACATACCAATGGGCAGGGTGCATCTAATCCAGGGGCACCCTGTTCTCCTTTCTCCCCCTTAGGCCCCTTTTTCCCCTTCTTTCCCTTCTCCCCCTGTGGATACAATGATTTAGTCAGGTCAATCATTTTTCCGCTCAGAGATGAAGGGTGAATATTCTCTGAGTCCAACGAGAATGACCATTTGTGTATTTTATTTTTTTCATTTGATTCACAATTTGGAAATCTCATATAACTAATCAAATTAGAAGATGAAACCTGAACTATATATCATCGTTTGCAGAATTTCACAAAGTACATTGTTGGCTAAACTGCATCTTTTACGAAATGTCATACCCTGGGTAGAGCAAGGCCCTTTTAAGCATCATTTAAGGATAGACCTCCTTAAAGATTAAACATTTCGTTGCCACTTTATTCTACGTTACTGTTTCCACTGGTATTTACCTATTTATGTGGTAACATTTGGTACTTTCTGGAACTTAGAAATACCTAGTTCCAAATAGTGCCTAGCGGTGCTTGATTTGATAAATTCCAAATAAACCTAACCTAATAAACCTAATATATTATTAGATTATTATTGTGTCAGTACAATTTAACCATGTCAATTGTCATTATACCTGGTAATTTCTATACCATATAATAAAGTACTACAAAAGGACGGGACAAAATATTAATTTACAGTGAGCTACAAAAGTATTGGGACAGTGACACATATGTTACTGTTTTGGCTCTGTGTATTAAAGTAGTCAAACATATAGTATTTGATCCCATATTCCTAGCACACAATCAAGCTTGTGACTCTATATTCACCCCCTTGGCGTTTTTCCTATTTTGTTGCATTACAACCGGTAATTTAAATGGATTTTTATTTGGATTTCATGTGATGGACATACACAAAATAGTCCAAATTGGTGAAGTGAAATGAAAAAAATTACTTGCTTCAAAAAATTCCCAAAAATTCAAAACAGAAAAGTGGTGCGTGCATGAAGCTCCTATAAAGCCCCTAAATAAGATCTGTTGCAACCTATTACCTTCAGAAGTCACATAATTAGTTAAATAATTTCCACCTGTGTGCAATATAAGTGTCACATGATCTGTCACATGATCTCAGTACATATACACCTGTTCTGAAATGCCCCAGAGTCTGCAACACCACTAAACAAGGGGAACCACCAAGCAAGCGGCACCATGAAGACCAAGGAGCTCTCCAAACAGGTCAGGGACAGAGTTGTGGAGAAGTACAGATCAGGGTTGGGTTATAAAAAAATATCAGAAACGTTGAACATCACATGGAGCACCATTAAATCCATTATTAAAAAATGGAAAGAATATGGCACCACAGCAAACCTGCCAAGAGAGGGCCGCCCACCAAAACTCACAGACCAGGAAGGAGGGCATTAATCAGAAAGGCAACAAAGAGACCAAAGATAACCCTGAAGGAGCTGCAAAGCTCCACAGCGGAGATTGGAGTAGCTGTCCATAGGACCACTTTAAGCCATACATGCCACAGAGATGGGCTTTACGGAAGAGAGGCCAGAAAAAAGCCATTGCTTAAAGAAAAAAAATAAGCAAACACGTTTGGTGTTCGCCAAAAGGCGTGTGGGAGACTCCCCAAACATATGGAAGAAGGTAATCTGGTCAGATGAGACAAAAATTGAGCTTTTTGGCCATCAAGGAAAATGCTATGTCTGGCGCAAACCCAACACCTCTCATCACCCCGAGAACAACATCTCCACAGTGAAGCATTGTGGTGGTAGCATCATGCTGTGGGGATGTTTTTCATCGGCAGGGACAGGGAAACCGGTCAGAATTTAAGGAATGATGGATGGCGCTAAATACAGGGAAATTCTTGAAGGAAACCTGTTTCAGTCTTCCAGAGATTTGAGACTGGGATGGAGGTTCACCTTCCAGAAGAACAATGACCCTAAGCATACTGCTAAAGCAACACTCAAGTGGTTTAAGGGGAAACATTTAAATGTCTTGGAATGGCCTAGTCAAAGATTGCTGTACACCAGCAGGAACCCATCCAACTTGAAGTAGCTGGAGCAGTTTTGCCTTGAAAAATGGGCAAAAATCCTAGTGACTAGATGTGCCAAGCTTATAGAGACATATTCCAAGAGACTTGCATCTGAAATTGCTGTAAAAGGTTGCTCTACAAAGTATTGACTTGGGGGGGGGTGAATAATTATGCACGCTCAAATTCTGTTTTTTTGTCTTATTTCTTATTTGTTTCACAATAAAACATATTTTGCATCTTCAAAGTGGTAGGCATGTTGTGTAAATCAAATTATATAAACCCCCCCAAAATCTATTTTAATTCCAGGTTGTAAGGCAACTGTCACGCCCTGGCCATAGAGAGCGTTTATTCTCTATTTTGGTTAGGCCAGGGTGTGACTAGGGTGGGCATTCTAGTTTCTTTATTTCTATGTTTTCTGTTTCTATGTTTTGGCCAGGTATGGTTCTTAATCAGGGACAGCTGTCTATCGTTGTCTCTGATTGGGAATCATACTTGGGCAGCCTGTTTTTCCACCTTAGTTGTGGGTAGTTGTCTGTGTTAGTGGCCTGTATAGCCCTAGTCAGCTTCATGGTCGTTTCTGTTGTTTCTTGTTTTTGTTGGCGACATTCTTAATAAAAGAAATGTACGCTCACCACGTTGCACGGTCATTTCCTAGACGATGTTCGTGACAGCAACAAAATAGGAAAAATGCCAAGGGGGGTGAATACTTTCGCAAGGCACTGTAAATCCAAAATACTAAACTTTTGACTACATTAATACACATAGAAGTGAATTTGTCCCAATGCTTTCGGTCCCCTAAAATGAAGGGACTATGTACAAAAAGTGCTGTAATTTCTAAACAGTTCCCCTGATATGGATGAAAAAATACCCTCAAATTAAATCTGACAGTCTGTACTTTAACCTCATAGTCATTGTATCATTTCATATCTAAAGTGCTGGAGTACAGAGCCAAAACAATCTAAAATGGGTCACTGTCCCAATACTTTTGTAGCTCACTGTATTTCTTCAAATGTTTCATGGAGCTCTCATTTGGACAGGTTCCTATTGCACGGTTTAAATAAGCCCTGAATAGATTAATCAACACAAGGACCACAGTTGCACAATGGTCCACAGTGGTCACAATTGTCATCTCAGAACATTAAGACACTGCAAATTAAGGGGGATATATTAAAAGTGAAGCTATTGCTTACATAGGGAGGGAGGGAAGACATACTGTAGTCAATGTTAGATAGGAGAGGTACCAGAACTAGGGACCAGGAATTTGGAAGTCCAGAACATTCCCCAGAATAGGAGGAGGGGGAACGGCGGGAAGGAGCAGAGGAGAGGAAAGAGCTGGTCACTTGGGACGTACAGTAGAAGGCACAAGGGAAGAGAAAGAGTAGCAGGGAAAACACCTTCAGATGCACAGAACACACCCCATTCCACCAACTAGAAATAGCAAATACTCTATCCCTTTTCACAGTCCAATGCAAAATTACATAATCAGGGTTGAGGTCTGTTTAATTCCCACTGAGTCTATTCAGAAAGTACATTGACATTCAATTTGTTGATCAGAAGTATTTTCAGAAAGTATTTATGTATTGAATAAAATTGTTCTGAATTGATTTACAATGGAAAAAGCCTCAACCATGAATCATGGAGGTACCCATGTTGCCAAAAGACGTAGACTACATTAAACCGTCATATATATGGTTTCAGAATGCATTAGGTCTGAAGAAGCTTAATGAACATGGAAAATTCAAATTAAGTCATTCATATTTGCCAGAGAATGTGTGACAGCATTGAAGTGAAAAAATATAGGTCGCATTAGGCTAGGATTGCACTGTGTAGGCCAGGGATGGGAAACTCCAGTCCTTGGGGGCCTGATTGGTGTTACACGTTTACCCCAGCCCCAGCTAACACACCTGACTCCAATAATTAACTAATCATGGTCTTCAGTTTAGAAAAAGTGTGACACCAAGCAGGACTGGAGTTGCCACTCCAGGAAAAATAAGTAATACAGTTTCATTGGGACACTAAAGCAGTATACTGACACAGACGGTCAATGATACAGGCTATTTAAAAAGACCAGGTCTACAAGCAGGGTCAACAACAGGCCAAAGAACACAACATGGGATGTTAGAAGGGTTATGCTCATGCATGGAAACTGCATAAAACCAATAGAAAGATGATTTACAACTGCCTGTTGTCAATGGACGGCCTCTCAATTCACTTTTAGTCTAATTTGCTATTAGTAAAGACCCATTATTTTAATCTTTGGAGGCTTCAAAATGTGATTTGACTGAAATGATTATGATAAATGAAATGACAAATTATTCAATGGTGAATAACAATAGTTGACATCTGAGAGAATTGAGAATGGAATTTAGAGTTAAAGGGAAATGTCAGAATTTTTAAACTTCATATTCATTCTCCAGAATCCCCCCAACATCAACAAATGTGAAAATAATGAATTTCTACATTTTGTAGTCAAAAAGACAGAGGAAGATCGTTGTTTCCAATGACATCATCAACCAATTAGTAGACAATTAGTAGGCAATTAGTAGACAATGCCTACTCATAATTGATTCAAATCACATGATGCACACCGATGATGTCATTGGAAACACTTATCTTCCCTCTTTTTTCGAACAAAACATAGAAACGTGCCATTTTCAAATGCAGTATGTTGATGTTGGGGTGGTGCTGGAGATGATAAATATGAAGCTGAAAATTGAAATGCCCCTTTAATTTGACTTTAATCTAATAGTGGAGGTGCATAAAGATGGACCTGTGCACTTATGCCTCATCTCTGTATTGTACATTGCTCTCCTTTACTCTTTTTTTGTGTGTCGTCATTAGCTAAGTATACATGAATCAAATTTGAGCTCCAAGATGCCGGCAATTTGAGAAACCGAAAAAGTATATTGTGCTTATTTATTGGCGCGTTGAACCATGTTCGGTGCCATAGTTTATAAACTAAGTGGACAGTGGTAAAACAATAACATCATATCTGAATTCTGACATCTTTATGCACCTTTGCCATATGACCCTCATAATGACTCATACAAATGCTCATACAATTTGTACAGCACATTAGCACTATGAAAGCATCCCGAGACCCATGAATTATGTCATCAATAACCCAATGAATTTCACTACAGCTATGTCAAATACCATACCACTCCTTCCACATTGTCATAACAACTGTCATATGTCCACTCCGCTCAATTAAAGTGATATTCAATTTTCACTTTGTAAAGAAAAAGCTTAGTTCCTTTCCTTCATTGTCCATTGACACCAGTTCTTCTACGTAAAATTATGGGGGTGTCATTCATTCCCCAAGGTAGCATATCTAGATCTACCTTTTCTCCTCTTTCCCCCGGGTCGCCTTTCTCTCCCCTTAAGCCTGGCAACCCCTGCAAAATACAACTAGTTCAGTACTGGTGCCCTGGGGAGTGAATCTGATAAGCCTGATCTAGGAACAGTGTAGATAGAACACCCAAGGAGGGTCACTTCTCTCTCTGACAATGTTACAACCCTAGAAAGGCGAGAAGATGAACAGAGAGTAGGAGGAAGAGAGAGGGACAATAAAAGAGATACAAAAAGAACACAAGGGAATGTGCATTATGGAGGAAATGAAGGTACTCAGTGAGAAAGACAGACTAGTGCTGTCATTTTGACAGCCTTATACATCCAGTATATTTGCAGAATGTACTTTGATACAGAGTGTACATTCACGATGAAATGAAATGACTCCTCTTCAAGAACACATTAAGAAATAACAGCATGCAATATAGGATACAGATATCACAGGTCTGACAGGGACAGACAGAACTGCCTCACTCACATCAAGGCCAGGTGTTCCAGCCGCTCCCTGAAAGTAAACACAGGATAACCTAAGAGCTTTTTTAGATACTGTACTACATGTTTTAAGCTAGTTACGAACTTGTAAGACTGATATAAGATTGTGTTTGTTATTAGAACTGTTTTGTGTGTTGGCTGGGGTTTTGTTTTTATCAGAGCACACTTACAGGAAGTCCATAAGGTCCCCTTGGCCCGAGTTCACCTGCAGCTCCTCTCTCACCCTGACACAAGCACAAATAGGCATCACAGTTTCACAACACAGGCAACCTTTCTTATATCATATCATTTATCACACACTTACTCTGTCCCCCTTTGGCCCGGCTGGACCGGAGGGACCAACAGGCCCGTCCATACCCTGTGGAGAGGTGGACACAATCGTAAGCAATACCCTCAGGTAAGAAAACACTTTGGTCAGACTACATTCCCATATACTGTACCATAATGTTGACATGGTCCACCCTAACCTTTCCTCATGGAAAAGTGTGTGTGGGGGGGAGGGGGTCGTCATGAAACTCACCCTAATTCCAGGCTTGCTGTCCAAGCCGGAGGCTCCCTTTGCCGTTATGGATGTATGAGTGACATGAACAAGGCGGAATTAATACAAGATGAACAGTGAAAAGAACACTTATTGTTTAAGGTTGTTATTGGGACAGGGGGGAAAACAAAACAGTGTTTACCCTATATTAATCTAGCAGTGGCGCCACTCGTTTTCAGTGTAAACTTAAACGACTAAAACCAGATACTAAATCCACAAAAAATCTGTACATGCACACATACAGTTGAAGTTTACATACACTTAGGTTGGAGTCATTAAAAAACTTGTTTTTCAACCACTCCACAAATTTCTTGTTAACAAACTATAGTTTTGGCAAGTCGGTTAGGACATCTACTTTGTGCATGACACAAGTAATTTTTCCAACAATTGTTTACAGACAGATTATTTCACTTATAATTCACTGTATCACAATTCCAGTGGGTGAGAAGCTAAGTTGACTGTGCCTTTAAACATCTTGGAAAATTCCAGAAAATGATGTCATGGCTTTAGAAGCTTCTAAAAGGTTAATTGACTCGAATGATAGACATCATTTGAGTCAATTGGAGATGTACCTGTGGATGTATTTCAAGGCCTACCTTCAAACTCAGTGCCTCTTTGCTTGACATCATGGGAAAATCCAAAGAAATCAGCCAAGACCTCAGATTTTTTTTTTCCAAACGCCTGAAGGTACCACATTCATCTGTACAAACAATAGTACGCAAGTATAAACACCATGGGACCACGCGGCCGTCATACCGCTCCTAGAGATGAATGTACTTTAGTGCGAAAAGTGCAAATCATTCCCAGAACAACAACAAAGGACCTTGTGAAGATGCTGGAGGAAACCGGTAAAAAACTATCTATATCCTATATCGACATAACCTGAAAGGCTGCTCAGCAAGGAAGAAGCCACTGCTCCAGAACCCCCATAAAAAAGCCAGCCTACGGTTTGCAACTGCACATGGGGACAAAGATCGTACCTTTTGGAGAAATGTCCTCTGGTCTGATGAAACACAAATAGAACTGTTTGACCATAATGACCATCGTTTATGTTTGGAGGAAAAAGGGGGATGCTTGCAAGCCAAAGAACACCATCCCAAAAGTGAAGCACGGGGGTGGCAGCATCATGTTGTGGGGGTGCTTTGCTGCAGGAGGGACTGGTGAACTTCACAAAATAGATGGCATCATGAGGTAGGAAAATTATGTGGATATATTGAAGTAACATCTCAAGACATCAGTCAGGAAGTTAAAGCTTGGTCGCAAATGGGTCTTCCAAATGGACAATGACCCCAAGCAAAATGTGGCAAAATGGCTTAAGGACAACAAAGTCAAGATATTGGAGTGGCCATCACAAAGCCCTGACCTCAATCCCATAGAAAATTTGTGGGCAGAACTGAAAAAGCGTGTGCGAGCAAGGAGGCCTACAAACCTGACTCAGTTACACCAACTCTGTCAGGAGGAACGGGCCAAAATTCAACGGGCCAAAATTCAACTTATTGTGGGAAGCTTGTGGAAGGCTACCCAAAACGTTTGACCCAAGTTAAACAATTTAAAGGCAATGCTACCAAATACTAATTGAGTGTAAGTAAACTTCTGACCCACTGGGAATGTGATGAAAAAAATAAAAGCTGAAATTGTCACGACTTCCGCCGAAGTCGGCCCCTCTCCTTGTTCGGGCGGCATTCAGCGATCGACATCACCGGCTTTCTAGCCATCGCCGCTCCATTTTTCATATATCCATTTGTCTTGTCTCGTTTCCATACACACCTGGTTTTCATTTCCCCAATTAAGCTACTTGTATTTAACCTTCTGTTTCCCATCATGTTTTGTGTGTAATTGTTTCATGTTGCTGTGGTGTCTTTTTACGCGCTTTACTTTTGTTAAGTTCTGTGTTTTTGAGCGCATTTTATTTATGTTGTGCTCTCGTTTTGGAACTTTAATAAAGTGCGCCTGTTTACATCACGCTACTCTCTGTAACGGCTGTCGTCGGAAGAAGGTGAAGACCAAAACGCAGCGTGGTAAGTGTTCGTCATGTTTAATCGAACTGAACACTAAAAAGCAAAAACAACAAATAGACAACGCAAACAGCTCCGTCAGGTGCAACACACACTAAACAGAAATTAAGCACCCACAACACAAAATGGGAAAACAGGCTACCTAAGTATGGTTCCCAATCAGAGACAACGATAGACAGCTGCCTCTGATTGGGAACCACACCAGGCCAAACACATAGAAAACCAACAACATAGAAAAAAGAACATAGACTGCCCACCCTAGTCACACCCTGGCCTAACCAAAATAGAGAATAAAAAACCTCTCTATAGCCAGGGCCTGACAGTACCACCCCCCAAAGGTGCGGACTCCGGCCGCAAAACCTGACTCTGAAGGGGAGGGTCCGGGTGGGCCTTCCTTACGGCGGCGGCTCGGGTGCGGGACGTGGACCCCGCTCCACCTCAGTCTTGGCCCACTTAGGTGGCGCCTCTGGAGCGGGGACCCTCGCAGCGGGCCCCGGACTGAAGACCCTCGTAGAGGGCACCACTGGACTGAGCGGCGCCTCTGGACTGACGGGCGGCTCTGGCAGCTCCGGACTGACGGGCGGCTCTGGCAGCTCCGGACTGACGGGCGGCTCTGGCAGCTCCGGACTTACGGGCGGCTCTGGCAGCTCCGGACTGACGGGCGGCTCTGGCAGCGCCGGACAGGCGGGAGAACCTGGAGGGAGGAGACGGAGAGACAGCCTGGTGCGTGGGGCTGCCACAGGACCCACCAGGCTGGGGAGACCTACAGGAGGCCTGGTGTGTGGAGGAGGCACTGGATGGACTGGGCTGTGGGGGAGCACTGGAGCTCTGGTGCGCAGCCTTGGCACCACTCCTCCAGGCTGGATGATCACTTCAGCCCAGACCCTCCAGAGTGCAGGCACAGGTTGAACCGGGCTGTGGGGGAGCACTGGAGATCTGGTGCATACTACTCGCACCTCTCCCTTAGGCTCAATGCCCACATTCGCCCGGCACGGGCGGAGCACAGGCATAGGACGCACTGCACCCTCCCAGCGCCCCGGGGAGACACAGCACGCAGAGCCGGCGCAGGATACCCTGGGCCAAAACGGCGTACCGGAGACCAGACACGCTGAGCCGGCACAACACGCCCTGGCTGGATGCCCACTCTCGCATGGCACTTGCGGGGGGCTGGCCTATAGCGCCCCCGGGCTATGAGCGCGTACTGGCGACACCGTGCGCTTGACCGCATAACACGGTGCCTGACCAGTACTGCACTTCTTCCGGTAAGCATGAGGAGTTGGCTCAGGTCTATCGCCTGACTCCGCCAATCTCCCCGTGTGGCCCCCAAACATTTTTGGGGGGGCTGCCTCTCGTGCCTGTCGCACTGCCGTGCTAACTCCTCATATCGCCGCCGCTCAGCTTTAGCTGCCTCCAGTTCTTCCTTGGGGCGGCGATATTCCCCAGCCTGTGCCCAGGGTCCCTTACCATCCAAAATCTCCTCCCATGTCCATGAGTCCAGATAACGCTGCTGCTCGATACCACGCTGCTTGGTCCTTGGTTGGTGGGTGATTCTGTAACGGCTGTCGTCGGAAGAAGGTGAAGACCAAAACGCAGCGTGGTAAGTGTTCGTCATGTTTAATAGAAACTGAACACTAAAAAGCAAAAACAACAAAGTGACAACCGAAACAGCTCCGTCAGGTGCAACACACACTAAACAGAAATTAATCACCCACAACACAAAATGGAAAACAGGCTACCTAGGTGTGGTTCCCAATCAGAAGCAGCTGTCTATCGTTGTCTCTGATTGGGAGCCATACTTAGGTAGCCTGTTTTCCATTTTGTGTTGTGGGTGATTCATTTCTTTTTAGTGTGTGTTGCACCTGACGGAGCTGTTTCGGTTGTCACTTTGTTGTTTTTGCTTTTTAGTGTTCAGTTTCTATTAAACATGACGAACACTTACCACGCTGCGTTTTGGTCTTCACCTTCTTCCGACGACAGCCGTTACACTCTCCTGCACCTGACTTCGCCTCTTTTACACACGCTGACAGAAATAAGTAATTCTCTCTACTATTATTCTGACATTTCACATTCTTAAAATAAAGTGGTGATCTTAACTAACCTAAGACAGGGAATTTTTACCAGGATTAAATGTCAGGCATTGTGAAAAACGTAGTTTAAATGTATTTGGCTAAGGTGTATGTAAACGTCTGACTTCAACTGTATAAAGTATGTAGAAAAGATAATGGAGCTATATATTTTTTTTAAAACAAGATCATCTTTGAGAACTAACAACTACCTAAATTAAAACTAGACAGTCAAAGAGAATCTAAAATAAAAAAAATGCATGATTTTGATTTTATTATGACGTTTGAGTCAATCAAATAGCATAAGAACACGGCATAAGCCATGGCAAAATGTGTAGAATTGCCTTAAATGAGGTTTAAAGCTGAATTCGTTTCTCAGCCCCATGACACAATGTGTAGAATTGCAGGAAATGTGCTTTAAAACAGCAAAATGTTGTCTCTGCTGCCAAGAGGAGAGCCTGTAAAATGTTTGGTCTGAGACTGCACGCTCCCCACCCCTACGCTAACTTTGCCACCACTGGTGAAAGAAATCCTAGGGGAAACACTGCAGGGAGGTTGAAGTGCTGTTGGCACAAGCAGGCGAAGGAGAGAGAAAGACAAACGCAGGAGAAGACAGACAGACAGATACAGACACAAAAGAGACACAAATAAATATATGCTGTGCAGGAATGCACACAAAGAGCAGGAAATAGACCAGGGGCTGAAAGCAGAGGAGAAGGTTTTGGGGTGGAAAATGGAGGACAGGGTTGTGGTGGTGAGATGATTTCTCAGGATGGATTGAGTGTTGTACTTACGGGGAGGCCCAGAGGTCCTCTGTCCCCCTTGTGCCCTGACTCCCCGCGTACTCCCTTCAGACCATGATTCCCAGCCTCCCCCTAAATACAAGAGGAGTGGCAGAGGTAGACTTAGGAGCAGGGGATGAGCAATATGTGGATGGACAGAATTCAGTAGACACATACTGCTGCAAGCTCCATTTCCCTAGATCCTGGTCCTGGATAACTATAAGGTGTGCATGCTTTTGTCCCAGCTCAGTATCGACACCCCTAATTCAACTAATCAACTGCTCATCAACTGCTCAAACCTTTGATTAGCTGAATCAGCACATTTGTACTGGGCTAGAGAGCTACCTACCGCCTCAGAGTCACATTCATTAATAGCTCTATTAATGTCCCAAATATAATTTTCTCCAGCCAAATTGTCCTGGCAGAATTACATAAAACATTTGGTAGTAGAGAGCATTGGGATTGGGCCAAACTATTCTATCACAGCCCAGATTTCTGTGCAGGACATTTGAATTTGCAGCATGGTATACAGTTTGCCAGTACCTAACAAGGAAAGGTATAATAAGGTATTACATGTATCTAATGGTTACACTATTAACATTTGAATGTGTTTTGCATGCATTTTATAAAAGCAAAAGCAAGCTGTCTTATCTGCAAAATTGCAAAAGCTATTTTCTTATCTGGATTTACCTTTGGTCCAGGGAAGCCATGGGGTCCCTGAAAAACAGAATCAAGAAAATGCATGTGTTTTGATTAGTTGTATCAATTCATTTGACCTGATGACATTTTGACATGGAATTAATGTAATTTCCTACTAAATAGCAGTTTCAGGAATATGCATTAGGAGCAAGCTATGAGCGTTCACTTCAGAAGAAGCTACGGTTGTGAAACTCAATACATTATCTTATTAGTGATAAACGTTTACTGTACCTCTGTTGTTTGATCTAAGTAGGTTTATGTGGGCATTGTTGTGAAATAACACTGGGAAGATAACTAGCCCTATATCGCTGAGTGAACATGCAGATAACGGGAAAAGCAGATTTCCATAAGTAAAAGTGGATTGCTGACTCATAGTATTTCAGGTGCAAGAATCCCTTAACACTCCAGATAGGACAAGTCCTGACCATAAATAAAATCATGAAATGTGACTACTTGGCTTTGGATAGTAGTTATCGGGCCAGTTACCCAGACACATATTAAGCCTAGTCCCTGACTAATAAGCATTCTCAATGGATATTTTTAGCCCAGGACTAGGCTTAATCTGTGTCTGGAAAGAAACCTCAAATAGGACAAGTTTGTTTGACAATCAGAACACATACATTTTTGCCAACTGCTTATGATAAATAAAACCATAAAATCATATAATTTTCTTACTTGACTTTTGTCTATGCCCAAAGATGAAAGGTACTGCAGTGTGCAAAATATTTCTCAGCATAATTTGAGACACTCAAATTTTGGCCCCAAATGTATTTACATCCCTGTTAGTGAGCATTTTTCATTTGACAAGATAATCTATCTACCTGACAGATGTGGCATATCAAGAAGCTGATGAAACAGCATGATCATTACACAGGTGCACCTTGTGCTGTCGACAATAAAACGGCACTCAAAAATGTGCAGTTTTGCCACACAACACAATGCCCAGGACTTCCACATCTGGCTTCTTCAACAACCTGTCAGAAACCGTCTCATATGCGTGCTCATCGTCCTCACCAGCGTTTTGACCTGACTGCAGGTTGGCGTCGTAACTGACTTCAGTGGGCAAATGCTCACCTTCGATGACCACTGGCACGCTGGATTAGTCTGCTCTTCAAGGATTCATTCTGGTTTCAACTACAGTGCCTTTGGAAAGTATTCAGACCCCTTGACTCTTTCCACATTTTGTTAGGTTACAGCCTGTTTTTTTCTCTCATCAATCTACACACAATACCTCATAATGACGAAGCAAAAACATTTTTTATACATTTTTGCATATATATATATACTGCTCAAAAAAATTAAGGGAACACTAAAATAACACATCCTAGATCTGAATGAATGAAATATTCTTATTAAATACTTTTTTCTTTACATAGTTGAATGTGCTGACAACAAAATCACACTGGATGGAGGTCTGGATTTGGAGTCACACTCAAAATTAAAGTGGAAAACCACACTACAGGCTGATCCAACTTTAATGTAATGTCCTTAAAACAAGTCAAAATGAGGCTCAGTAGTGTGTGTGGTCTCCACGTGCCTGTATGACCTCCCTACAACGCCTGGGCATGCTCCTGATGAGGTGGCGGATGGTCTCCTGAGGGATCTCCTCCCAGACCTGGACTAAAGCATCCGCCAACTCCTGGACAGTCTGTGGTGCAACGTGGCGTTGGTGGATGGAGCGAGACATGATGTCCCAGATGTGCTCAATTGGATTCAGGTCTGGGGAACGGGCGGGCCAGTCCATAGCATCAATGCCTTCCTCTTGCAGGAACTGCTGACACACTCCAGCCACATGAGGTCTAGCATTGTCTTGCATTAGGAGGAACCCAGGGCCAACCGCACCAGCATATGGTCTCACAAGGGGTCTGAGGATCTCATCTCGGTACCTAATGGCAGTCAGGCTACCTCTGTCGAGCACATGGAGGGCTGTGCGGCCCCCCAAAGAAATGTCACCCCACACCATGACTGACCCACCGCCAAACCGGTCATGCTGGAGGATGTTGCAGGCAGCAGAACGTTCTCCACGGCGTCTCCAGACTCTGTCACGTCTGTCACGTGCTCAGTGTAAACCTGCTTTCATCTGTGAAGAGCACAGGGCGCCAGTGGCGAATTTGCCAATCTTGGTGTTCTCTGGCAAATGCCAAACGTCCTGCATGGTGTTGGGCTGTAAGCACAACCCCCACCTGTGGATGTCGGGCCCTCATACCACCCTCATGGAGTCTGTTTCTGACCGTTTGAGCAGACACATGCACATTTGTGGCCTGCTGGAGGTCATTTTGCAGGGCTCTGGCAGTGCTCCGCCTGCTCCTCCTTGCACAAAGGCGGAGGTAGCGGTCCTGCTGCTGGGTTGTTGCCCTCCTACGGCCTCCTCCACATCTCCTGATGTACTGGCCTGTCTCCTGGTAGCTCCTCCATGCTCTGGACACTACGCTGACAGACACAGCAAACCTTCTTGCCACAGCTCGCATTGATGTGCCATCCTGGATGAGCTGCACTACCTGAGCCACTTGTGTGGGCTGTAGACTCCGTCTCATGCTACCACTAGAGTGAAAGCACCGCCAGCATTCAAAAGTGACCAAAACATCAGCCAGGAAGCATAGGAACTGAGAAGTGGTCTGTGGTCACCACCTGCAGAACCACTCCTTTATTGGGGGTGTCTTGCTAATTGCCTATAATTTCCACCTGTTGTCTATTCCATTTGCACAACAGCATGTGAAATTTATTGTCAATCAGTGTTGCTTCCTAAGTGGACAGTTTGATTTCACAGAAGTGTGATTGACTTGGAGTTACATTTACATTTACATTTAAGTCATTTAGCAGACGCTCTTATCCAGAGCGACTTACAAATTGGTGCATTCACCTTATGATATTGTTTAAGTGTTCCCTTTATTTTTTTGAGCAGTGTATATATATTTTTTACAAAAACTGAAATATCACATTTACAAACAGTTGAAGTCAGAAGTTTACATACACTTAGGTTGGAGTCATTAAAAAACTTGTTTTTCAACCACACCACAAATTTCTTGTTAACAAACTATAGTTTTGGCAAGTCAGTGAGGACATTTCTCTTTGTGCATGACACAAGTAATTTTTCACACAATTGTTTACAGACAGATAATTTCACTTATAATTCACTGTATCACAATTCAAGTGGGTGAGAATCTTACATATACTAAGTTGACTGTGCCTTTAAACAGCTTGAAAAATTCCAGAAAATGATGTCATGGCTTTAGAAGCTTCTGATAGGCTAATTGACATCATTTGAGTCAATTGGAGGTGTACCTGTGGATGTATTTCAAGGCCTACCTTCAAACTCAGTGCCTCTTTGCTTGACATCATGGGGAAATCCAAAGAAATCCGCCAAGACCTCAGAAAAAAAATTGTAGACCTCCACAAGTCTGGTTCATCCTTGGGAGCAATTTCGAAACGCCTGAAGGTACCACGTTCATCTGTACAAACAATAGTACGCAAGTATAAACACCATGGGACCACGCAGGCGCCATACCGCTCAGGAAGGAGACACGTTCTGTCTCCTTGAGATGATCGTACTTTGATGCAAAAAGTGGAAATCAATCCCAGAACAACAGCAAAGGACCTTGTGAAGATGCTGGAGGAAACAGGTACAAAAGTATCTATATCCACAGTCCTATATCGACATAACCTGAAAGGCTGCTCAGCAAGGAAGAAGCCACTGCTCCGACACCGCCATAAAAAAGCCTGACTACGGTTTGCAACTGCACATGGGGACAAAGATCGTAACTTTTGGAGAAATGTCCTCTGGTCTGATGAAACAAAAATAGAACTGTTTGGCCATAATGACCATCGTTATGTTTGGAGGAAAAAGGGGGAGGCTTGCAAGCCGAGGAACACCATCCCAACCGTGAAGCACGGGGGTGGCAGCATCATGTTGTGGGGGTGCTTTGATGTAGGAGGGACTGGTGCACTTCACAAAATAGATAGCATCATGAGGCAGAAAATTATGTGGATATATTGAAGCAACATCTCAAGACATCAGTCAGGAAGTTAAAGCTTGGTCGGAAATGGGTCTTCCAAATGGACAATGACCCCAAGCATACTTCCAAAGTTGTGGCAAAATGGCTTAAGGACAACAAAGTCAAGGTATTGGAGTGGCCATCACAAAGCCCTGACCTCAATCCCATAGAAAATTTGCAGGCAGAACTGAAAAAGCGTGTGCGAGCAAGGAGGCCTACAAACCTGCCTCAGTTACACCAACTCTGTCAGGAGGAATGGGCCAAAATTCACCCAACTTATTGTGGGAAGCTTGTTTCGGCTACCCGAAACGTTTGACCGAAGTTAACAAATTTAAAGGCAATGCTACCAAATACTAATTGAGTGTATGTAGACTTCTGACCCACTGGGAATGTGACAAAATAAATAAAAGCTGAATTAAATAATTCTCTCTACTACCTTTCTGACATTTCACATTCTTAAAATAAAGTGGTAATCCTAACTGACCTAAGACAGGGAATTTTTACTATGATTAAATGTTCGGAATTGTGAAAAACGTAGTTTAAATGTATTTGGCTAAGGTGTATGTAAACTTCCGACTTCAACTGTAAGTACTCAGACCCTTTCCGCAGTACTTTGTTGAAGCACCTTTGTTAGCGATTACAGTCTTGCTTCTTCTTGGGTATGATGCCACAAGCTTGGCACACGTGTATTTGAGGAGTTTCTCCCATTCTTCTCTGCAGATCCTCTCAAGCTCTGTCAGGTTGGATGGTGAGCGGTGATTTTCAATTCTCTCCAGAGATGTTCGATCGGGTTCATGTCCGGGCTCTGGCTGGGCCACACAAGGACACAGCATGATGCTGCCACCACCATGCTTCACCGTAGGGATGGTGCCAGGTTTCCTCCAGACGTGACACTTGCCAATCAGGCCAAAGAGTTCAATCTTGGTTTCATCAGACCAGAGAATCTTGTTTCTTATGGTCTGAGAGTCTTTAGGTGCTTTTTGGCAAACTCCAAGCGGGCTGTCATGTGCCTTTTACTGAAGAGTGGCTTCCATCTGGCCACTCTACCATAAAGGCCTAATTAATGAAGTGCTGCAGACATGGTTGTCCTTTTGTAAGTTTCTCCCATCTCCACAGAGGAACTCTCCTCCCTGACCAAGGCCCTTGTCCCCCGATTGCTCAGTTTGGCCTGCTGGCCAGCTCTAGGAAGAGTCTTGGTGGTTCCAAACTTCTTCCATTTAAGAATGGGACCTTTCCAAATCATGTCCAATCAATTGAATTTACCATAGGTGGACACCAATCAATTTGTAGAAAAATCTCAAGGATGATCAATAGAAACAGGATGCACCTGAGCTCAATTTCGAGTCTCATAGCAAAGGGTCTGAATAGTTATGTAAATAAGGTATCTGTTTTTTGTTTTTAATACATTTGCAAAAAATTCTGAAAACCTGTTTTGCTTTGTCATTATGGGGTATATGGTGACAACGAACACAATTGCATTTTAGCAATGGCAATTTGAATGCACGGAGATACCGTGCCGAGATCCTGAGACCCATTGTCGTGCCATTCATCTGGTGCCATTGCCTCATGTTTCAGCATGATAATGCACGACCCCATGTTGGAAGGATCTGTACACAATTCCTGGAAAATGAACATTTCCCAGTTCTTCCATAGCCTGCATACTAACCAGACATGTCTCCCATTGAGCATGTTTGGATGCTCTGGATCGACGTTTACGACAGCTTGTTCCAGTTCCCCCCAATATCCCACAACTTCGCACAACCATTGAAGAGGTGTCATGCCCTGACCTTAGAGAGCCTTTTTATTTCTCTATTTGGTTAGGTCAGGGTGTGATTTGGGTGGGCATTCTATGTTTTCTATTTCTTTGTTTTTGGCCGAGTGTGGTTCCCAATCAGAGGCAGCTGTCTATCGTTGTCTCTGAATGGGAATCATACTTAGGCAGCCTTTTTCCCACCTAATGTTTTGGGTAATTATTATTTTCTGTTTGTGTTTGTGTGTGCCATGGTTGCGTCACGTTCGGTTTCTGTTTACCTGTTTCTTTTGTGAAGATTTCACTTTATTAAAGATGTGGAATTACAAGCACGCTGCGCCTTGGCTCATCTATGACAGGGAGTTTGAAGACAGTGATCGTGACAATAGGAGTGGGACAACATTCCACAGGCCACAATCAACAGCCTGATCAATTCTATGCGAAGGAGATGTTTCGCGCTGCATGAGGCAAATGGTGGCACACACCAACTGGTTTTCTGATCCACGCCCCTACTTTAAAAAATATATATCTCTGACCAACAGATGCCTATCTGTATACCCAGTCATGTGACTCTTTGAAATTGTCATGTAAGTCATGTAAAATCAGTGAAATTCTTGCATGTTGCGTTTATATTTTTGTTCAGTGTATTTTGAGTGGGTGCCTCTGAGTAATGAGTGGTCATCTACGGGAATCAACCAGACAGTGGGAAGGCATGATACAACAGTGTACTGTCACGACTTCGGTCCCTCTCCTTGTTCGGGCGGCGTTCGGCGGTCTTCTAGCCATCGCTGATGCACCTTTCATTTTCCATTGATTTTGTCTTTGTTTTCTACAAACCTGGTTTTCATTCCCCAATTACATGTTCATGTATTTAACCCTCTGTTTTCCCCATGTTTTTGTGCGTGATTGTTTCTATGTTCATTTCGGTACATGATGGCTGGTTTCTCGACGGGTGCTGTTTTCACCCGGGCGTAATATTTACCGTTTTGTTATTAGTCAAGTTTATTTGTTACCTTGTGCCTTTATTTTTGAGTAAAGTACGTTGCTCACTAATTTTGCTCTCCTGCGCCTGACTTCATGCACCAGCTACACTCACCTTCTGACATGTACAGCTTTAAGAAAAGGGTGGTACCATATTGTCTCTTTGAACTATGACACATATTGCATGAACAATAACATCAACATGAACAATAACTTCAGGGTCTTGTTATTTCATCTACATGACACATTATAACAGCTTAGACTGAAACGCCATGACACTGAATCCAAAATTCACTGGCAATCTAAAATCTGACTGGCTGTCTGGCTTGCACTTACATTTCCTTGTATGGTAATATGCCTCTTGGCCACTGCATAGACCAGCCAGAGATGCATTTTAGTTGTTTACCACTCAGGAAAAAAGGTGCTCTCTAGAACCTTCAAAGGTTCTTTTGGCTGTCCCATTTTGAAGAACCCTTTTTGATTCCCTGTAAGAACGCTTTTGGGTTCCATGTAAAACCCTTTCCACAGAGGGCTCTACATGGAACCCAAAAGAGTTCTACCTGGAACCAAAAAGGGATCTACCTTGAACCAAAATGGGTTCCCCTATGGGGACCGAAGAACCCTTTTGGAACCCTTTTTTTCTAAGAATGTAGTGGATATTCTAGGGTAGAGGTTGCAGCTCTGGTTCTCGAGGGTGTCACACTTTTACTCCAACCGAACATTAACACACCTGATTCAAATAATCAACTAATAGTCTTCACTTTAGACCACAATTACAATGTGTTTAATAAGATGTGTGTGTGACACAAATACGGCCCTTGAGGACTGGAACTGCCCAACCTTGATTTAGGGGGACAACTCACCATGGGACCTGGGAGTCCATGGGGCCCAGGTGCTCCAGGTTGGCCAACAATCTGCATGTGAGAGGGAGACAATCCGATCAGGTTGAACCAATATTACTCAAATGGTTACATAATCACCATTATATCGCTTTTGTCATCATATAGCACAGTAAGATCATACACTGACCGTTTCAGGTCTATGAAGTGAGAAAACCTAAGTGTGAAGGAACTTCCCTGATGCTTTATTGGTATCTTGAATAAATGCATTGCCATATGTAGATGTAATACATTTGTATGACCGTTTTGAGTTAACTTACTGAGGGACCTTCAGGACCAGGCAGACCAGAATCACCCTTATCTCCTTTCAATCCATTGACGCCCTAATGAAACAGAACATTCATTATGACGTTCTAAAGAATGCTGCTCAAAGTGTTCAAGACTTAATAAATCAACAGTCAGCATGTCTTATCTGTAAATGCTGTCCTACAAAAGGAAGTTATAGTGGTTATTGTCAACACTGAAGCTATTTGATATCACTTATTGGTGTCAGGAATAATTTCATATGTGTTAAGGTTAGTCGATAGATTCTTACTGGTGAACCAGATAAGCCAACAGTTCCTTTATCTCCAGATGTGCCAGGGATTCCCATGTCTCCTTTGGAACCTTTGAAACCCTGGGCAGAGGTAGAGTAATCAGAATGACAATCAAAATGGGAAAATGTATTGCAGGGGTATTGATGTATTGCAACTAAAATGTATTGCAACTAAATTCCTGGAGGGCTGTGTCTTCCTCCCTCATATTTGATTAATGATTAGTTAGGAACTCCAATGCAAAATGTAAGAATCTTCAAGAATGGCTTTTGATGGCCTATATTTTTACTAGGCATGACTGGGTACTGAGACATCTGGGTCTACTTACGCTTTCACCGTCCAGTCCAGGGAGGCCAGGCATGCCTTGATCTCCCTGAAACAGAGAATGGATTTTGGCAATGGATTTCACTGCTTGCTGCACACACACATACGAACGCTCACAGAGAGTGATAGATTACCTTGATTCCCGCTGGTCCTGATAGTCCAGGAGGCCCAGGGGGACCCTAGATTCACAAGATAAATATTATATTGTTATTACCATCATATACAGGAGGACAGGTAGCCTAGTGGTTAGAGCGTTGTGCCAGTAACCAGAACAAGGCAGTTAACCCACTGTTCCCCAGTAGGCCGTCATTGTAAATAAGAATTTGTTCTTAACTGACTTGCCTAGTTAAATAAAGGTTAAATAAAAATAAAATACACATGTAGTACATGAATATAGGCCATGGTTGGTGTCAATTCCACTCCAATTCAGTCAATGCTGCAATTAAATAGAAAATAATGGACAATTTGTAAACTCATCACTCAAATTGACTGAAATAGAGTAGATAGACACAAACATATCCTTACACATGTTACAAATCACTTGAAAATTAACATGACAATGATGATGGAAAGAGATCACAACAATTCCCTCACCAAGGTCACAAGGATAGTGTGGGTCAACTGCAACTAACATAATCAGGAGATCATGTTATTTATTATGTTTAAAACAATCTCCATATCCTCTGAAAGTAAGTGCCTATTTACAGGATAGCAAAGTTCATTTGAATATGTTCAACACCATTATTACAATATTAAATATGCATCTGTTTATACACATTAACTTTCTAGGTTACACATATTGCCATGAAAGGTGATACATGGTAGCCTGAGTGCCAGTCTCTTTGTGCTATCATGCTAACTCCTTGTCATTCGCTGTCATAATACCAAACAGTTTGACTTGACAATGACAGCAATGGAGTTCCAAAAAGTACAAACAGATCTGGGACCAGACTAGCAACATGGTGGTGTACACACATGCACTTCTTCAGAGTTGGGATAGTTTGTGGGGGTTAATGTCTAGTGTCTTTTAATGATTGACGACATTGTGATGGACTTCAATACATTTCTTTCACACTCGAGTGACCACTCCCAATACGAAAATGCTTACGCCATCTCACAGAAGCAGAAACACATCATTTAGGAATAATCGTTGTCTTAGTGTTAAGCAACAATGTGTGGGAGTTACATGTTAGCTGGGAAACGAGGATAATGAGCAGGGGAGAGCAGGGTGGGGTTGGGTTCATGACGGGTCAATGGTACATCACTCAAACAGAATAGAGGTGAATTACCGTCACTGTAATAGTGGTAATCTTCTGTGGTCGGCCAGGGTGGAGGCGAAAGATAAGATAACTGGTTATGCACGAAACAAACCTGTCAGCATGCTATAGTTCTCCCTTTCACTAACCTAGCATATAAACTGTGCCAGATGGAATTTGAACTGTCTGGAGTATTTGAAAGCATTGTACAGTACACTCAGATGTAGGTTCACAAGCAATTGTATTAGTCAGATAGTAGGATAAGAATGAGATCCTCTGTTGTAAAGGTGTCATAATGCTTTAAAATGGGACTGTAGTAGATAGCCTGACATCCACTGAAGCACAAAATTACACATTTTCAAGACCATTAAAGAATATGGAATTTTAATGCTGTAAATTTGACATGATTGTGGTGGGAGCCACATAAACATATTTGACCATTAACCCAAATCAAAATAGTACTTCAGAGGTTCATCTAACAACTCATCTATCTCATATAGGAATGCAGCTCAAAACTGACATACTGTACAGCAAGCAACACAATTGGCCAGACATTAATGTTTAACTTAAAGGAAAAATCCACCCCAAACCACAAATTCCTATAATTTACTGTAACCACGTTTCCATCCTCAGTTGTTATGCGAGTAAAGTCATACCGTATAATAAAAAAATCACGACAGCTGTGATGGAAACAGGTTGTTACTCTAGAATTGTATAAATGCCGACATATAATGTGTTCGTTCGACATGGATCTTTTTCTGTCAATAAAATGTATTATGCGAGAAATGGTGGTGAAATGCCTTCATGCACAAATATTGATATAATAACCATCATATTGAAGTAAACTTGGAGTCACGCGATTATATGGTGTGTGGTCCTCACATTATGACTCAGGAAACCATGCAGTTTATTAGGCTACAGATGAAATAAGTTAAGGTGATCTTGATGTTCCTTTCCAATGAATGTGGAGGGTCTTATTCTGATGATCGATGCTTGACTGCTTATCCATAATCATCTCATCATGTACAGTGCCTTCAGAAAGTATTCAGACCTCTTGACTTTTTCCACATTTTGTTACATTACAGCCATATTCGAAAATTGATTCAATTGTTTTTTCCCTCATCAATCTACGCACAATACCCCATAATGACAAAGCAAAACCATGTTTTTAGACATTTTTGCAAGTTTATAAAAAAAAAAAACAGGAAATATCACATTTACATAAGTATTCAGACACTTTACTCAGTGCTTTGTTAAAGCACTATTGGCAGCGATTACAGCCTTGATTCTTCCTGGGTATGATGCTACAAGCTTGGCACACATGTATTTGGGTAGTTTCTCCCATTCTTCTCTGTAGCTCTGTCAGGTTGAATGGGGAGTGTCGCTGCACAGCTATTTTAAGGTCTCTCTAGAGATGTTCGATCGGGTTCGAGTCCGGGCTCTGGCTGGGCCACTCAAGGACATTCCAAGACTTGTCCCAAAGCCACTCCTGTGTAGTCTTGGCTGTGTGCTTAGGGCCATTGTCCTGTTGGAAGGTGAACCTTTGGGGTTCTGAGCGGTCTGGAGCAGGTTTTCATCAAGGTTCTCTCTGTACTTTGCTCTATTCATCTTTGCCTCGACCCTGACTAGTCTCCCAGTCCCTGCTGCTGAAAAACATACCCGCGACACATTGAACATTCAAGTTTTATTCGGTGCATGAAAACTTAAGCAAAAAAGTAAATTTCATCATGCACCGACTTAATATACCAGTCAAAAGTTTGGACACACCTACTCATTCAAGGGTTGTTCTTTATTTGTACTATTTTCTACATTGTAGAATAATAGTGAAGACATCAAAACTATGAAATAACACATATGGAATCATGTAGTAACCAAAAAAGTGTTAAAAAAATGAAAACGTATTTATATTTGAGATTCTTCAAAGTAGCCACTCTTTGCCTTGATGACAGCTTTGCACATGTGGCATTCTCTCAACCAGCTTCATGAGGTAGTCACCTGGAATGCATTTCAATTAACAGTTGTGCCTTGTTAATAGTTCATTTGTGGAATTTCTTTCCTTCTTATGTGCAGTCGCAAAAACCATCAAGCGCTATGATGAAACTGGCTCTCATGAGGACCGACACAAGAAAGGAAGAACCAGAGTTACTTCTGCTGCAGAGGATACGTTCATTAGAGTTACCAGCCTCATAAATTGCAGCCCAAATAAATGCTTCACAGATTTGTGAACACGTTTTTGGTTACTACATGATTCCAAATGTGTTATTTCATAGCTTTGATGTCTTCATTATTATTCTACAATGTAGAAAATAATAAAAATGAATGAAAAACCCTTGAATGAGTAGGTCTGTCCAAACCTTTGACTGGTACTGTATATATTTTTGTTGATGTTGGACCAACACTCCAAACAGCCTACCCAACCGCTCGGAGGCGTCCGCATGGTCTTAAAGCACACCGTTGCCTATGTTTGTATCACATTCAAATGACAAAACTGGGGGTGAAAGTTGTGCCCCGCGTACAATAATCTGTAAGGTCCCTCAGTCTAGTAGTGGATTTCAAGCACAGATTCAACCACAAAGACCATTGAGGTTTTCCAATGCCTTGCAAAGAAGGGGTACCTATTGGTAGACACTGAATATCCCTTTGATCATGGTGAAGTTATTAATTACACTTTGGATGGTATATCAATATACCCAGTCACTACAAAGACACAGGCATCCTTCCTAATTCAGTTACCGGAGAGCAAGGAAACCACTGATTACACTATGAAGCCAATGGTGACAGAGTTTAATGGCTGTGATAGGAGAAAACAGAGGATGGATCAACAACATTGTAGTTACTCCACAATACTAACCTAGTTGACAGAGTGAAAAGAAGGAAGCCGGTACAGAATAAAAATATTCTAAAACATGCATCCTGTTTGCAACAAGGCACTAATGTAATAATGCAAAAAATGTGACAAAGCAATTCACTTTTTGTCCTGAATACAAAGTGTTATGTTTGGGGCAAATCCAATACAACACATTACTGAGTACTACTCTCCATATTTTCAAGCATAGTGATGTCTGCATCATGTTATGGGTATGCTTGACTGGGGAGTTTTTCAGGATAAAAAAGAAATTGAAATGCAATAAGCACAGGCAAAATCCTAGAGGAAAACCTGGTTCAGTCTGCTTTTCAACAGACACTGAGAGCCGAATTCACCTTTCAACAGGACAATAACCTAAAACACAAGGCCAAATCTAGTTGCTTACCCAATAAGACAATGAATGTCCCTGAGTTGCTGACTTAAATCTGCATGAAAATCTATGGCAAGACCTGCAAATGGTTGTCTAGCAATCAGCAACCAATTTAACAGAGCTTGAAGGAATTTGAAAAGAATAATTGGCAAATGTTAATCCAGGTGTTGAAAGCTCTTAGAGACTTACCCAGAAAGACTCACAGCTGTAATCACTGCCAAAAGGGGATTCTAATATATCATTATAATTTTAAAAAATTGCCCTCCGGACTGCCTCAATTCTCAACAAGGTGTCGAAAGAGTTCCACAGGGATGCTGGCCCATGTTGACTCCAATGCTTCCCACAGTTGTGTCAAGTTAGCTGGATGTCCTTTGGGTGGAGGACCTTCTTGATACGCACGGGAAACTATTGGGCGTGAAAAATCCAGCAGCGTTGCAGTTCTTGACACACTCAAACCGGTGCGCCTGGCACCTACTACCATAACCTATTCAAAGGCACTTAAATTAAATTTTGTCTTGCCCATTCTCCCATTCACCCTCTAAAGCAGTATCCACACCCATTGGATGTTGTGATCATAATATAGTAGCCATATCTAGGCACACAAGATCCAAAGACTGGACTTAAAATACTGTATAAGCGACCATACAAGAGGTTTTGCAATGATTCCTATGTTGAAAATCTGTAAAATATAGGTTTTCTGATGTGTGTAATGAGGAACATCCTGACGCTGCACTTGAAGCATTTATGAAATTGCTTATTCCAGTTACTAAAAAGCATGCACCCATTAAGAAAATGACTGTAAAAACTGTTAAATCCCTGTGGATTGATGAGGAATTGAAAAATGGTATGGTTGAGAGGGATGAGGCAAAAGTGTGCCTGGCATCTATATCAATATCAGCCATCAGACAGGGCCTGCAACCGCCTTTTGAACATAGCTTGTTTGAGTTTCCATGTGATATTAAAAATTGTAAAGGACTTGGTTTGATAAATCTGAACATTAGGAGCTTACTGAACTGGATTACATCAAAATCTGGGCTATGCAGACAAATCAGACATTCTGGTATTGACTTAAACTTGGATCTCTTGGTGTCACACCCTGATCTGTTTCACCTGTCTTTGTGCTTGTCTCCATCCCCCTCCAGGTGTCACCTATCTTCCCCATTATCCCCAGTGTATTTATAACTGTGTTCTCTGTGTGTCTGTTGCCAGTTCGTTTTGTCCGTCAAGCCTACCAGCGTTGTCCCCCTTGCTCCTGTCTTTTTCCATAGTTCCTGTTTTCTAGTTTTCCCGGTAGTGACCATTCTGCCTGCCCTGACCCTGAGCCTGCCTGCCATTCTGTACCTTTTCACTCTGATCTGGATTACTGACCTCTGCCTGCCCTTGACCTGTCATTTTGCCTGCCCCTGTTCTAGTAATAAACTTTTGTTACTTCGACACTGTCTGCATCTGGGTCTTTCCTAAAACGTGATAGTATGAACTGGCCATGACTGACCCAGCAGACTCGGACCAGCTCCGCAACGCCATCTCCTCCTAAGGAGCCACCATAGGAAGGCACGAGGAGATGCTTCATGGTCTTATGAAAAGGTTCCAGACCTTGGCCAAACGCCATGACCAAGTGTTGAACACATTGCTGGAGCAATTCCGCGGGTTGCCTGTTAGGCAGCCTACCACAACGGTAACCTCCCAGCCTCTCAGTAACCCGGCTGTTAGCAGCGCCGTCTCCCTGGCCACCCTGGACCCTGGCCTTTGTGCGACAACGCTTTTGGTGGCCTACCATGATTCCTGACGTTTCCCTGTTTGTCGCCGCATGCATGGTCTGTGCTCAGAACAAGACTCCTCGGCAAGCTCCGGCTGGTCTCCTTCAACCTCTGCCTGTCCCTGGTCTCACATATCCTTGGACTTTGTCAAGGGTCTCCCTCATCTGATGGCAACACCGCCATCCTGACAGTAGTGGATCGGTTTTCCAAAGCCCCTCACTTCATTCCTCTCCCCAAGCTACCCTCTGCCAAAGAGACGGCCCAGCTCATGGTGCAGCACTTCTTCCGGATCCATGGACTCCCAGTAGACATGGTCTCTGACCGGGGTCCTCAGTGCTGGTCACGGTTCTGGAAGGCATTCTGCACACTCATTGGGTCGTCGGCCAGCCTGTCCTCCGGGTTCAACCCCCAGTCCAGAGCCAACCAAGACTTGGAAACGACTCTTCGCTGCCTGGTCTCTGCCAACCACACCACCTGGAGCCAGCAACTAGTGTGGGTCGAATACGCCCAGAACACTCTTCCTTGCTCTGCCACGGGTCTCTCGCCCTTTGAGTGTTCCCTGGGCTATCAGCCCCCGCTCTTCCTGCAAACTTTCCACCCGGTTTAACGGCCCTTTCCCCATCTTCAAGGTCATTAGCCCCTTTGCTGTTCGTCTTCTGTTGCCCCGTACCCTCTGTATACATCCCACTTTTCATGTGTCTAAAATAAAACCCATGTCTCACAGCCCTATGTCTCCTGTTTCTGTTTTGCCTGCCCCTGTTATAGTAATAAACTTTTGTTACTTCAACACTGCTGCATCTGTGTCTTCCCTAAAACGTGATACTGGGGATATTCTGGACTGATATTCATAGTGAGGGTTATCATGTGTTCAGAGGTGGTGGAGTGACCAATTTTAAGCCTTTGTCTGAGGAGAAATGTATCCATAACTGTCATAGAGGTCTACGTCCTCCCTCGGCTAACTAGTTTGTTTTCTTTTACTAAGTCAGAAGTTGGTAAAAGTGACCTAAATTATGATTAGGAAATGCAGGCTTCAGACAATCTAAAAAAACATGTGTAATGATCTGAACCTAACCCTGCTGGTGACTAATGTTGGGCCTTGTAGGCTTAGACTAGAGACCCATGAAAGTCATCTTTGATTGATCTTATTATACAAATACAACAGAGAAATTGGTCTCTTTGACCAAGACATCAGTGACCATTGCACAGTTGTTTGTGTTAGAGATGTGAGAATACAAAAATCGAAGCCACATGTCATCACAAAGAGGAACTTTAAAAACTTCAGTGAACAGGCTTTTTTTTTTTTTTTTTACATTATCTTTATTTTAGTGACCTTGATTGCATTTCAGCAATCACTGAACCTGATTTAGCTTTGAGCCTCTTTGCAGATGTACTCAATACTATTGTGGCTAATCAATAATATTGTGGCTGATCGATTGCCTGGTACACTCCGGAATTATCAGAATTCATTAGAGATTATACTTAGGTCAAGGCCACGAACACAGGCTTAGGCCCAGACTGGCAAGCTTTTAAGCAACAGAGGAATCATTGTGAATACCCATTAGAAAAGCTAAATCTGATAAGTAAGTAACCGCTCTTTAAGATTGTATTGGGAACCCGGCTAAATTCTGGAAAACTATCAAATCCCTGATGGGTTCTACTTCTTCCTCTCTGCCACAACAAATTAATTCAGACACTGGCCTCATTACAGAAAAAAATGCCATCATTGACACATTTAATTTCAGTGTGTTATCTCTTTGAAAGAACTTCTAAACCTATTCACAATGATATTGGGTTGTATGCTGATTACTGGACTGGGAAACTTGCTGAATGATCAGAGAAATGATGGTCAAAGCGTTTCTTTTAGGCTATTTACAGAAAAAAAGTCCTGGATGCTTTGCTTGCAATAGACAACAAGAAATCCACAGGGGCCGACCAACTGGATGCTGGTCTGCTTAAGTGTGCACGAAATATTCAAAAAGTATGGAAATCAGCTCTTGTGCGTCTACTCCATAACGGCGTGGATAGTAGTGATCTTAATGATTATCGCCCCATTTCAAGGCTTCCTTGTCTAGCTAAGACTCTCAAATCCTTGGTAAATGTACAACTTTGCTCTTTTTATCTGAGAAATGCATTTAGAATGTAAACCAATCAGTGTTTAGGCCTGGGCATAGCACTATTGCAGCAACAACTTTAGTTGTTAATGATCTTGTAAATGCTTTAGACACTCAAATGAAATGTGGATGATACTATTATGTATGCTATTGACCAACTGTTGATATGGCTGTGTCAAAACTACAGTCAGATTTGAAAGCTATGCAGGAATCCCTTGATGATGATTCTTTTTTGCTTAATACAGGTCAAACAAAATACAGTACATGTAGTTTTCAAACTCCCATAATAATTAATCAGATGAACTACATGTTGACTCATTAGATGGTTCTCCAATCGAACGTGTGCTCGCATCTAAATACTTAGGCATTTTGAAAAGTTGGCTTTTTCTACAGAAACAGATCGTGCCTTTCTCTAAGCAGTAGGAAGCAGATTATTCAGTCAACCCTTTTAATCTGTTCTTGATTATGGTGATATTATTTATCAAAGTGCAGCTTCTACTACTCTTAAACCTTTGGATGCCATCTAGCATAGTGCCCTTCGTTTTGTTACAGGGGACAGTTTTGATACTCATCACTGCATGCTGTATCAAAAGGTTGTCTGGACTTCTCTAAAGACCCGTAGATCTCTACATTACTCCCTTTTTGTTTACAAGGCCCTACTTCATAAAATTCCGTCTTATCTAACTTTGCTGTTGAAGTATAGACACCTGACTTCACAGGATTGTTTAAGTCTTGAGGTTCCTCAGGTCTCCACGGAGCTAGGTAAATCTGCTTTTAGTTCGGGCAATTTAAAGTAATGATTGGGAACTTATTTGTGGAGGAATGTAACAGTTTTCCTGGGTGATTTGCGATGTTTTATTTGTGCTTCCCATGACTGTATTTTTGCATTTTATTGTAAAAGAGACCTAGGTCTCAATATGTTTTCCCTGTTAAAATAAACGCAAATAATAATAATAAATACAGAAACCAGGTACCCTCTCTCTATATGTACACATATAGAGTATCTAATGGGAATCCGGAACAATACAAATGGTACACATACACAATCCGTGTCTCAATTGTCTCGAGCCTTAAAAATCCTTCTTTAACCTTTCTCCTCCCATTAATCTCCACTGATTGAACGGATCATAGCTTTCATCTGGATTCACCATGTCAGTCTGTCATGTAAAGAAAAGGTGTTCCTAATGTTTTGTACACTCAGTGTATACATATATATATATATATATATATATTTTTTTTTTTACAAATGTTAGAATTTTTCTTCCACTGACATTACAGAGTATTTTAATCCCACTTTGTAACCTAACAAAATGTGGAAAAAGTCAAGCGGTGTGAATACTTTCTGAAGGAACTGTAGTTAGACACAATAATACAATTGTCAATATCAGCATGTGAAGTAGCTAATTAGCTGTAAAATTGCCTAAACAAAGTGCATCAATTTAGGGGTCGACAATCTCACTATGTTCAACCTGCAGATCGATGTGCCTTGACTGAAGAGGCAGACAAATGGCAGAAATATGGTGGACCCTCTTTTAAATGACATATTTCTCGAGGTAGGAATATCGCAACAATATGATCAATGCCTCATTCGAGAGAAGACAACCTCCCGCGTAATGACATCAGCCAGGATTTAAATTTGACATGTATGACAGACATTTTTGCGTTCTAAAAGTCTTATTCCTATTAACTTCCAGTGTAGTGAGAGCGGCTTTATGGCAATGCCATGTCATACTGGCCAAATTTCTGCCTGCTTGAACGGCAATAGCTCAGATACACATGAAAACATGAAAATTACCCCGGGAATCGGTAGAACATCGCTCAGAGAAGCACAAGAGCAACATAACATTCAAAATGGGTGAATCTTTCCTTTAAGCTGTAGACCATGGTGTTTCTGACCTGTAAAGCTTCTTGGATGTTCCCGTTGTAATCAATGATTTCAGTGGCTCCTTGGTCACCTTTCTGCCCAGGGGGTCCCTGCGTGTGTTCAACATTTAGATGTTAATTCAAATCCAAGTTCAATATAATTAAACACCAATACAATATTTTAAAGGCATAGTTTACTCAAAACAATCTTTAGTATTTAGTTCATTTGTCCACCATTAATACAATCCCCAACACTATTTGCATGTCAAAAAACAGATCATCACAGTTTTGAAGGTGCTCTATTTGGAAAAAAATGACTGCATTTTTTTTTTTAGGATTGTATTATATTTTGTTCATATGTGACTTATATGAACAAAATACAAAACATATTGTTTTGAGTGAACTATCCCTTTAAGTTAGACATTTGGCTGCTTTGAAGCCCCCTCCCCCCAAAACAAGGAAATTCACATGAGCAACACGAGGCCTAAATTCATGCACTACCAACATTTTCCAGCACACAGCTCAATGACAATAGGCCTATATAGTTATCAGGTGCCTGCCTAATTACTGTTTTCTCTTTAGGATAATACCAGGATGCATCTCAGGTTGACAGAGGTAATAATTGAATATCAAAAGGATTATTTTAAACATGTATTTGATCTCCTCAACTTAATGAAATTCATCTCAGAGGAGTTGCATGGTGGAGTTTAGCATTATATTTCCCCACAGCTTGTTTAATTTCATTGCATAGTTCAAACAAGTTTGTGCCCATGGATTTAAGTCTGCAGTAATAGAAACAGATGACAAATCATCTTTTGGTACTCTTTATCGAAACATTGACACCTCTGATGGTTAAATCAGTCAGAGCAGGATATGGGTATAATAGATCATGTAATACACGTACAATATCATTAGTGCCACTAGTGCAACACTCCCATCTGGTGGATACTAGGCTTTTAGTCCCAAGTTTCATTGACTATGCACAAGGGGGAAGAGCAACTCAAAAAGTGCATTGTTCATTGTTTTTGTATAAAGTTCTGTGTAATAGAAATGTTCTCAATATGACATATGAGGATGAACAATGTCCTCTAGTGTTTATTGAGTATTCAGTGCCCTACTAGTAACAAGTGCAACAAGTGTAACTTTACTGATACATTATGTTGTTGTTTTTTTACATTCTGTTGAGTGCACTCACCCTTGGTCCCATAGAGCCCAGGTCTCCCTTGTCTCCTGTCTCTCCCTGAGTTAGTAAGAAAAGGCTGTAAGATGTAGGAACATGCATGGAGTACAGTAATTTATCACAAACAGACCTACAGTGGCTTAAAACAGAGTAGAATAATACATGATCCATTTGCTGACAATGCCATTTTGTTTTATTTTCCCCATGAACATTTACTCATTGGGAATGTGCAGTGTGCGCTTTGTAATTGTTCTCAAGAGTGATTCCTCAATATATCAGTGTTGGCCAATCATCATCAGCCATAGTGGAACTGTAGATATGTCCTAAAAATACAAATAATCAGGTGTCATGCACTGACCTTTGAACCTCTAGTGCCTGGGTTCCCTGCCTCTCCTGGCCCTCCCTGCAGGAGAGGTAGACAGACAAGGAGCATCAGGAGAGTAGTAAGTCACCACATGAACCCTCAGTATGAGCAAACACTTTTGATTGTAAGGGCCATACTACAAATAGGCATTTGTATGACTAAACATCTTACATGCTGTGATTTAAAACATTTTCCAGTCCACATAAGAGAGGAATATCATATTAAACCAAAGGTGGCACGGAAGGGTAACCATAATTGTATTGTTGAAGTGTTTTATGTTTGTTTCATCAAATCTAACGGCCTTTTGGCATAATAAGAAATCCAATCAAAATGTGTTCATTTGAACTCCAGTCCCTGCAAATGGAGGGTTTAAGCTTGTGACTCTATATATTTTGGACGAATTTTCTATTTAATTGTTTCAGATCATGTTTCGGATTATTTTGTGCCCAATAGAAATGAATGGTAAATAATGTATTGTGTCATTTTGGAGTTGTTTGTATTGTTTCTAAACATTGATGATTATGGATAATCCTGAATGAAATGTGAAAAACTGAGTGAGAAAGTTACAGAAGCACAAATATCATACAAAAAATGCTAACCTGCCCTGTTATTGTAATGGTGAGAGGTTAACATGTCTTGGGGGTAGTCATTGCGTGCTGTGAATATAGGACCAAATACTACTAATACACAGTAAAATGGTGGGCCTAAAAGGGTGGGCCTAAAATGGTGGGACTATGTTCAAAAAGTGCTGTCATTTCTATACGGTTCAACCTCAAAGTATCATTTCGAAAGTGCTGGAGTACAGAATGAAAACAACAAAAAATGTGTCACTGTCCCAATACTTCAGGAGCTCACTGTATAAAACTGCACAGACTGCACTGCCCCTTTAAGCCAATGTTCTGAATGCATACAAAGCAGAATATGTTACTTGATCAATGTGTAATATAAGGAAGGGGCAGTGCAGTCTGTGCTTCATTTACTGAATCTTTCTAGTTTATCACAACCTTCCTAGTCTTCTGTGAAGTCAAGGCTTGCTTCACCTTGCATGTTTGGAAACATAACAGCCACTAGAGAGCAGCAAATGCTGTACCAATGATCAAAAAGGTAGAGCTTAGAATGTTAGATAAAGAACATGCACTTGCTTGAATCACTTGCTCAAATCACATTACTGAATGGTCTCTCTCTCTTGTGTCCGAGGCCAGCCCCCCCAACACTGACCTTTTGACCGGCCTGTCCAGTCTCGCCCCGCTCTCCCTTGCCTGGTGGGCCAAGTTCCCCTCGCTCGCCCTACAGACAGAAGAGAAGAAAGACACTTTCATGGACTGTGGCCTGGAAGACTCTCTCTCTGACCCCTTTACCCATGGATGGAATGCCCATATCATTACATGAGCGCACTTGTCTGAGAGGTCAACCAAACTGAGATGCTTGCATTAATAATTATTTTCAGCTTGGAGGGTTGGCCAATCTTCAGGTTTCAGGATTCCATGTGTAAAAATTAATTGTTGAGTCAAGCAAAATCTCTGTATCTCCTACTACAGTGGTTCCCAACCTTTTTCAGTTACTGTACCACTAACTGAATTAAAGTAACTAACTTTGGCCTTCCGGATAGCCTGAACGCAACTATTTCTCATTTGCCTGAACGAGAGCCTGTCAGCCTGAGTATGCATGTGCTGAGCCTTTCGCCAAATGAAATTCTTGGGGTGGAGTAACTCTGCAAGATCACGGTCGCATGGGCTGTAGTCCGTGGAAAAAAACAATCATGGGGTCGATTTGTTCTGGTTTCTATTTGTGCCATTGAGTAGGTTTTAATATTCAGTCTCTCTAGCATGGGTATAGGCCTGGTCAATGACACTCTTATCATACCCACATTGCATGAACCTGGCGCACATATCATTAGCTATGCGCTCAAAATCTATTTCAGTAGTACAGTTAAGCCAGAGTAACTGCCTCAAATTAGTCCTTTTGGGAGTTTTTCTTGGTAAGGCCTTTTGTTAGGTCTCCTAAAGTTTACGAAGTTATAAATGACCATGACAATGACAGTGATAGATCTGACTGTCATTTTATTTACCTTGTCACAGCATTCTCGGATAACCCTCTTTTAACAACCCACAGTCGCCCATCTGTTTGTGTTAGCCATCCACTCACACACTACTGTATATGCAAGACATACATGGTTTATGACCCATATTTGACTGTTATTGATCATATTGAAATGTACCTTGGTTCCTGGTAGTCCTGGGAGCCCCGGTTCTCCCTGAGGTCCTAGGAATCCAGGCTCACCCTGTAATCAGGAAGGAGATAAGAGATGTGTCATAAAATAGCTAATTTACTCTGTTATTCTTTTTTATTTCAACAAAGAATATTTTGTAAAGGGTTGAGTAAATGAGGTACACAGGTACTCATGGGCGCACACACACACACACACACTCCTCTCGGAATTCAATTCAAGGGCAGTCTAAGCAAGCCCTAACTTAAGTGCATTTAGCTTAACGGTATATACGGTACAGTTGAAGTCGGAAGTTTACATAATGGAGTAATTAATAGCTTTGGCAAATCGGTTAGGACATCTACTTTGTGCATGACACAAGTAATTTTTCCAACAATTGTTTACAGACAGATTATTTCACTTATAATTCACTGTATCACAATTCCAGTGGGTCAGAAGTTTACATACACTAAGTTGACTGTGCCTTTAAACAGCTTGGAAAATTCCAGAAGATTATGTCATGGCTTTAGAAGCTTCTGATAGGCTAATTGACATCATTTGAGTCAATTGGAGGTGTACCTGTGGATGTATTTCAAGGCCTACCTTCAAACTCAGTGCCTCTTTGCTTTACATCATGAAAAATCAAAAGAAATCCGCCAAGACCTCTTGTAGACCTCCACAAGTCTGGTTCATCCTTGGGAGCAATTTCCAAACGCCTGAAGGTACAATGTTCATCTGTACAAACAATAGTAAGCAAGAATAAACACCATGGGACCACGCAGCCGTCATACCGCTCAGGAAGGAGATGCGTTCTGTCTCCTAGACATGAACATACTTTGGTGTGAAAAGTGCAAGTCAATCCCAGAACAACAGCAAAGGACCGTGTGAAGATGCTGGAGGAAACAGGTACAAAACAATCTATATCCACAGTAAAATGAGTGGATAACCTGAAAGGTCATAACCTGAAAGGCCGCTCAGCAAGGAAGAAGCCACTGCTCCAAAACCGCCATAAAAAAGCTACGGTTTGCAACTGCACATAGAGACAAAGATCATACCTTTTGGAGAAATTTCCTCTGGTCTGATGAAACAAAAATAGAACTGTTTGGTCATAATGACCCTCGTTTTGTTTGGAGGAAAAAGGGGGAGGCTTGCAAGCCAAAGAACGCCATCCCAACCGTGAAGCACGGGGGTGGCAGCATCATGTTGTGGGGGTGCGTTGCTGCAGGAGGGACTGGTGCACTTCACAAAATAGATGGCATCATGAGGCAGGAAAATGATGTGGATATATTGAAGCAACTTCAGTCAGGAAGTTAAAGCTTGGTCACAAATGGGTCTTCCAAATGGACAATGACCCCAAGTATACTTCCAAAGTTCTGACAAAATGGCTTAAGGACAACAAGGTCAAGGTATTGGAGTGGCCATTAAAAAGCCCTGACATCAATCCTATAGAACTTTTCTTGGCAGAACTGAAAAAGTGTGTGCGTGCAAGGAGGCCTACAAACCTGACTTAGTTACACCAGTTCTGTCTGGAGGAATGGGCCAAAATTCACCCAACTTATTGTGGGAAGGTTGTGGAAGGCTACCCAAAACGTTTGACCCATTTAAAGGCAATGCTAGCAAATACTAATTGAGTGTATGTAAACTTCTGACCCACTGGAAATGTGATGAAAGAAATAAAATCTGAAATAAATCATTCTCTCTACTATTATTCTGACATTTCACTTTCTTAAAAACCTAAGAAAGGGAATTTTTACTGGGATTAAATGTCAGGAATTGTGAATAACTGAGTTTAAATGTATTTGGCTAAGATGTATGTAAACTTCCGACTTCAACTGTCAGTAACATATTAACATGTATCCAATCAAAATCCATCAGTTAAAGCTATAGATATCAGCCCATGATGGGCTGTGTCTCAATCCACCGCATCAACCCACCGCATCCACGACAAGCAGACTTGTCGGCCTTCTGCATCTGAAGTGGAATGTGGCTGAGCTACATCGGTGTTTGTCAGACCATGAGACATCCCAAAAATCGGTCTTCTCACAAAAACGTCTCTAGCGTCCGAATGGTTTGGTCTACAAACTATTATGACCACTCTGGAAAGGGGAGACTCTCACTCTCCGTTTAGCTCTAGTCTGAAGCTAACTAGTTTGAAAGGTAACCCATATAAACGAATGAAAGTATGGAGGTACTGTAGTTAAACAAAAATAAGGGGTTAAATATGTGTCCAAAAAAATGAAAATATTTCCTGAACTTTCTTATATCTCCTATATATAGGACAGAGACTTCAAAACCTTATTTCTTATGATTTTTTTACTGTCTTTTTTGCCATTGATGAATGTGCCCCACCGTGCTTGTTAAGTTCAACCAATACCATACTTTAGAGAAGTTCTATATTTTTAAGTTGTAGGAGAACATTTGAGTATTACATTAGTAAACTCAGCAAAAAAAGAAAAAAAACCTGTTTTTCAAAGATAATTTGTAAAATTGAAATAACTTCACAGATCTTCATTGTAATGGGTTTAAACACTGTTTCCCATACTTGTTCAATGAACCGTAAACAATTAAAACGAACATGCACCTGTGGAACGGTCATTAAGACACTAACATCTTACAGACTGTAGGCAATTAAGGTCACAGTTATGAAAATTTAGGACATTAAAGAGGCCTTTCTACTGACTCTAAAAACACCAAAAAAAGATGCCTAGGGTCTCTGATCATCTGAGTGAACGTACCTTAGGCATGTTGCAAGGAGGCATGAGGACTGCAGATGTGGCCAGGGCAATAAATTGCAATGTCCGTACTGTGAGACACCTAAGACAGCGCTAGAAGGAGACAGGACGGACAGCTGATCCTCCTCGCAGTGGCAGACCACGTGTAACTACACCTGCACAGGATCGGTACATCCAAAACATCACTCTTGCGGGACAGGTACAGGATGGCAACAACAATTGCCCGAGTTACACCAGGAATGCACAATCCCTCCATCAGTGCTCAGACTGTCCGCAATAGGCTGAGAGAGGCTAGACTGAGGGCTGTAGGCCTGTTGTAAGGCAGGTCCTCACCAGACGTCACCGGTAGCAACTATGGGCACAAACCCACCGTCGCTGGACCAGACAGGACTGGCAAAAAGTGCTCTTCACTGACGAGTCACGGTTTTGTCTCACCAGGTGTGATGGTCGAATTTGCATTTATCGTTGAAGAAATTAGCGTTACACTGGGACCTGTTGGATTGGAGGGTGAGGGCTAGGGCCATTCCCCCCTCCCGACTTGCAGGTGCCTTGGTGGAAGAGTGGGGTAACATCTCACAGCAAGAACAGGCAAATCTGGCGCAGTCCGTGAGGAGGAGATGCACTGCAATACTTAATGCAGCTGGTGGCCACACCAGATACTGACTGTTAATTTTCATCATTGAGCATTGAGTATACTGTATCTAAACCAGTGTTTGTTTCAAGGCATTAACCCCCCTCCCACACACACACACATTTTTGTTTTTGTTTTCTACCCCCTTTTTTCTCTCTAATTTTGTGATATCCAATTGAGATCTTGTCTCATCGCTGCAACTCCCCAACCGGCTAGGCAGAGGCAAAGGTCGAGTCATGCGTCCTCCGCAACATGACCCACCAAACCACGCTTCTTAACACCCGCCCACCTAACCCGGAAGCCAGCTGCACCAATGTTTCGGGGGAAACACCGTTCAACTGACGACCCGAAGTCAGCCTGCAGGCGCCCGGCCCGCCACAAGGAGTCCCTAGAGCGTGATGAGCCAAGTAAAGCCCCCCGGCCAAACCCACCCCTAACGCGGTTGATGCCGGGCCAATTGTGCGCCGCCCTATGGGACTCCCGGTCACGACCGGTTGTGACACAGCCTGGGATAGAACCCAGGTCTGTAGTGATGCCTCAAGCACAGCGATGCAGTGCCTTAGACCGCTGCACTGAAGTGAATATTAAGTGCTCTTTTGCCCAACGTATCGTCATTATAATCCTTGAATAATGCATTACAGATGCTCTTTCAGATGATGTGTGACTGAACTAAGGGAAATGTCGGTGACCAATCATTTAGTGGTATGCCTGATTGCAGCATTGCCAGGGTTGTATTTATCAATCAGCACTGCTTTTCAGCTGGCCAACACATAAATGACAAATCTGATCGTACTGTATTTCCATTTCATCCTTGACCACTGAATCATGAACAATGACACATCTGTATAGGCTTAGATTTACACCACAGTGTCCCCTTACTTGTACCTCATGTTGGAGCCCACAACATCTAACTGTGCGATGTGCTGCATATAATTTATCTAAATGTATGACCTAGCTGAATATTAGTAGGTGGGAAGTCAAGGGACAGGGAAGACAGGGAATTCTTAGGGATGAAGACAACAGAATGTACCTTAATCCCGGGAAGTCCAGGCAGCCCTGGAAGTCCTGGCTCTCCCTACACAGGAAAAATGTGACGTTATAGCCGAGTTGAGCCTCTGTCCTGGGGCCTTCAGCAGCAGTCCCTACCCTCTCTATCATTGGGTCCCAAACAGCTCTCCAGTGAGCTGGGCCCTGATGAAGATTACAACTTGCACTTGAGTTGTGTACCAGTATTACATGCAATCATCATTAGTTAGGGCTACTGTGGTGCTGATTATGTTGATTAATAAAGTTCAGAGGTCTATAAAGGCTTCAAAGGGATGTAATTCAGTACGTTTGGATTGTTTTTGACTGAGATTTTCAATGTCATTCACAAGTGAAGAATTCTGAACTCGCATACAAAGCAGAAAATGATGGAAACTCAATTGGGTTTGAGTGAACTATGTAAAATGCAAAAGGTCAAGCATTTCATAAGATTACTCAGAAGCATATCAACATAAAATCTTCTGACTGTGAATAATTGAATGCTCTATTTAAGACTTACATTTATGGTATATGAGAATATATATTTTGCACTGCTCACAATGATCAAGCGTAATAGCATTCAGAACTCAGCGAGAGGCCTGTAAATTACAATTGAGTCTCCTGAAAGCATTATAAATGTAATGAATAAAAGTCGCTCGTCTGGAAATACTACTTCACAAGCTCCACTGACTGTCACCCAAATGAATTATTTAATCGAGATCAACAGTTCCCTAATAGGCAACTGGAAGAGAAATTAAACTTTGTAAGAAAGCGTATTAAAGGAAATAGATAGAACAACTGTGAGCTGCCATAAAACCTTCATAAAAAATCTGACTGTGTAGGGCAGGACATATTTTGCAGCACAACAGGAAAGGGCTGCTTGAGAGGATAAAGAAAAGGGGAATTAATGGGGTGTGGCTCTCGGGAGTAAATAGTGTAATTCAATGGGATTCTGATGCAGTCTTGACAGCAGCTCTGGCTGTGCCTAGTAAATGGTGGTTGCAAGAAAAGATGTCGTTGCAAGAAAAGAGGTCAGACTGCTTAAAAAAGTATGAGGCTTGCTTTTTGTCAGGATGCGGTGCTTTACTTTGTACTCTGTGGCCGGTATTCAATCAATTTGTACAGATACAGTAGTGGATTTCCAGACTGTCCTTTCAGAAGTGTGTTTTATTAGCATAGTAGGCTGTCCCAGGTGGATGGTTTCACTTGATTTAGAAATGGTAAATCTGATTGCGTGCGGTGGATGACCGCTCAGCCAGGTTTGTCAGCAGAACTGAACTTGTCATGGTGCCAAGGGACTGCACATTTCCAAATCAAGTGTCAATTCCTTCCATCAGAGACACTGCTGGGAAAATCCAACACACTCCTGAATGTGCTATCTGAAAATCCACTATCTGCAATTGATGGAATATACCAGTGTCTGTATTAAAACCCATACTTCTAACCTGAATGCCATGTTATGGGAGTGGCTTACCAGCTATATGTCTAGAACAGAGATGGGCAACTTGGTGATTTAAAAGCTAATGCTGTAATGGTGTAGTTATGTTTTATCACATTCTAATATCAATCTGAGAAATGTAACAAGTATTCCTCTCGTGAGGATTTTGAAACACGGGAAACACATGCCATGGGATTTTAGTGCAGGCTAGTTTTACCTTTGATCCCCCACGTCCTGACTCTCCTGGTTCACCCTGTAATACAAATCAATTCAAATTTGATTTGTCACATACACATGGTTAGCAGATGTTAATGCGAGTGTAGCGAAATGCTTGTGCTTCTAGTTCTGACAATGCAGTAATATCCAACGAGTAGGAGGGCAGAAGGAGGGCTCACTTTTAACCATTGAGGTAAGCAATAACGATGGATGAAATTATTTATTTGGTTCATACCTAAATATGCCTTTTGAGTAGTCAAATTCTATTTTAAAAGGAAGATTTTCACCCTATTAATTGAGGATTGGACCCTTTTTTTCAATTTTCGCCTAAAATGACATACCCAAATCTAACTGCCTGTAGCTCAGGACCTGAAGCTAGGATATGCATATTCTTGATACCATTTGAAAGGAAACACTTTGAAGATTGTGGAAATTAATTATAGGAGAATATAACACATTAGATCTGGTAAAAGATAATACAAAGAAATCATCTTTGAAATGCAACAGAAAGGCCATGCTGTATTATTCCAGCTTAGGCACAATTTCTATTTTGGCCACTAGATGGCAGCACTGTATGTGCAACGTTTTAGACTGATCCAATGAACCATTGTATTTCTGCTCAAAATGTTGTATCAAGACTGTCCAAATGCGCCACTCTGCACAAGTTCATAACTGTGCCCTTTCCTCAAACAATAGCATGGTATTATTTCACTGTAATAGCTACTGTAAATTGGACAGTGCAGTTAGATTAACAAGAATTTAAGCTTTCTGCCCATATCAGATATATCTGTGCCCTGGGAAATTTTCTTGTTTCTTAAAACATCATGCTAATCACATTAGCGCACGTTAGCTCAACCGTCCTGTGGGGGACACACCAATACAAGAGTTCAGATCACATTACAGGGTTGACCTTAAACCTAAGGGACAAATGTAAATGAATCACCAATCACTTTAAATAAGTAAACATTATCTCTCCCAAAGCAACAAATACAATAGAGCTTTAAAATGATGGTGAAAACTTGGGGTTAAGTGTGTTAAAATCTTCCTATAAGTTGGACAAACATGACATGCCGAAATGGGGATTTTCTGAGAAAACAAAATAACTTATTTTATTGAAAACACACTGGTATTTTTGTTTTTAAAGGTAGACTCAGCGAGATGATGTTGCAACGAACAGCACCACAGATGATGAGAGCGATGCAAGACTTTGCTCCCACTCAGTCACACAGAGTATCTGAGCATGTGCACTGGTGCGCTTCATGCTGCTACAACGTGATACCTACGAAACCAAAACAGTGGCGAGGTTTATCCTTGCGCTTTAATGCTCTTAGTTGTAACTGACCCACTATGTGTTTACTTTGTGTATTCAATGTCATCTCGCTGAGTCTACCTTTACCATAGTTTAGTTTAAGCATAGATGTACAATATGTGTGATCCAACTGGTAAAAGCAGTGTTTCTTTTATCAGAATATACACAAATAATGTCTGAAGGACATAAAAGGCACTCTATTCATGGAACCTATTTCAGCATTCAACCCATTCTACTTACCTTAATGCCTGCAGCAGAGGAGCCTGCATCACCCTACAAGAGACAAATAATAACAACATGTCTATGTGCAACAACAATAAAGATACTGTATGAGCAACAACAATACATATATGTCCAATGCGCAAAACTGTTAGGCGGTAAGGAGCTCTCTAGCTTTAAACAGGGTTACACTTAAACCCTTTACCTTCTTTAAAGTGAGACCAAATATAACATCATCTGAGGGTAAAATTGTATCAAATACCCTTGGCAAAATTCCTAACTCAGCATTTCCAAAACTCTGTCCTGGGGACCCCGAGGGGTGAGCGTTTTGGATTTTGCCCTAGCACTACACAGCTGATTCAAATAATCATAGCTTGATGATGAGTTCATTATATGAATCATCTGTGTAGTGCTAAGGCCAAAAACGAAAATGTGCACCCCTTGGGGTCCCCAGGACAGAGTTTGGGAAACGCTGCCCTAACTGATCTTCAGCAGCTAGGGAGTGGGTGATAATTCACTATTCTATGTACTAAACAGAAGCTCAATAATAGATGTTGAGATGACAGGCCAAGAGGAAAAGATCCAGTCCATCTTTAGTAGATGAGTGGAATGGAATGTGATGCTTTAAAACGTGTTTGAAATGGAAACCACAAGGCAAGGGTAAATAAACATAGGCTACAGTACAGTGATGTACTAAAGGACTAGAGGAAATCATCAAGATCCACAAAAATTCTCACAATAGCTGGCCTTATGTTATCCGAAATTGTGTAGATAACTGTGGTAGATAACATTGTCATGAAAAAAAAAAAAAAAAAAAAAAACTTAAACCGCATTGGGATGTCACCAGGCAGGCCAAAACTCCACCCATCCAAAACGAGCTGAAAATTCTGTCTTTTCAAACAGCTTTTACACTAAAAGGGTATTATCATCATTTTAAAATGTCTAACTTCAAACTCAAATTTCTAACTCTCACTGCCTCCGACCAGTACCCTGATGGCCCTCATGCCCAGGCCCTAGCTCCAGACCAAGGGGATGAGGATGTCCCGTCCTATGATGACGACGGCGAGGGGATTAGAATCCTCTTCGCAGCAGACGAGGAGGAGATGGAATATGAGGCGCAAGCCGACAAATCATCTTCCACCCTTAGCGGGGCATCGTCACCGGATGAGAGATACTATTCACTGCTCGATGTCTGCAAACGGGCAGCGGTGAGACTCAACATTTAGTGGCCTGAGCCATTGGGGAGCGGCGATGCACACAGAGACTTTTACGATGGGCGGCGTCTCCCTTCTGGTACTGTTCCAGGCAAGCAGTTCCTCCCAGCTGTCCCAGCATGCATGACGGAAACCAAGTGCAACTGGGTCAACCCCCTCACCTCCAAAGCTCAGACCAGGCATTTTGCCAACATGGAGGTCAGGGACACGAAGGACCTGGGTGTCGGCAGTCCACTGGTAATTGACCAATAGTTTCCCAAATACCTTAACCCTGGTTCTTCGTCTATGACGGGGACACCTCTCTTCCTGGAACAGCGGATCGATTCTCCACTTCCATTTACCAGAAGGTCTACCTGTCTGCAGCACGTTCAGAAGAGTTCTGAATGTGATGTCCCTGCTCCTGGTGTACCAGGCCAAACTGATGCAAGGCTATCCAGGACGTCTAGGGGAGCCATTCAAGGCTGTGGCCGTGCCATTAGCCTGGCGGTGGTAGGAGAGAGAGCCTTGTGACTCAACCTGTCAGGTCCCTCGGACAAGGAGAAAGCTGATTTCCTTGACACCCCCGTGGTGCCTAAGGTGCTGTTAGAGCCTTCTGTTGCCACCATATGGCAGAAGCGCAAACTTTACCCTGACCAGCCTTCAACTGCAACCCAGGCTACACCCCACCAGCATATGATTTTTAAAGAAAACGGCCTAGGCTACATAACAATATCAGAAATGACTTGCTCGGTGGCCCTTAGGTGGGGGTACGGTAGCCATGAGGTGAGATGGTGGACAGAATTTTGTTTTGAAAAGTGGAACATGTTTTGAGTGAATATGGAATGGTGGATCACACAGAACTTATGGAAGAGCTACAGAAGGAAATTGAGCATGAGAGTGAGAATGAATTAACTGCAGTGGCAGGTGCGGTGAAGACTGCCGGGTTTGCGCCTCCTGATGATGACAAAGATGATTCTGGTCCAGTGGGAGAGAATGTATCCTTGCCTTCCAGATTAATATGATTAATATGTGGTGTCTGGTTGGGTGGAGAAGAGGTTGGGGACTGTTGAGTTGGTGAAAGTAACTTGAAGTGGATTTGTGATGATTTTTTGCGTTTCTTCTCTCCAGAGGGAAGTGGGTGCTCTGGACCACTCGACTAGGGACAAGAGCTGTGACTTGCTTTGCTCTCCGAAGCAGGGCGCAGTTGAAAGGTGTGGTAACGGGGGTGGCGTTAAAACTGCGATATGTTACTTTTTGGGAGACCCAACCAAATTGACATAGAAATGTGAGTTATAGATCTGTCATTCTCATTGAAAGCAAGTCTAAGAAGCTGTAGATCTGTTCTGCGTGCTCTATTTCTATGCTTCCCGTTCTTAAGTTTAGTTTTTGTGTCTTTTACTTTTGGTTTTGTACACCAGCATCAAACAGCTGAAAATGCAATATTTTTGCTTATGGAAAATATTTGTCAGAGCGGTTTAGATGGTACAATGATTCTCTACACTATAGTTGATTGTTTTGTCACATAAACTGAAATTAGGCAAACTATTAGAATTTTAGCAACCAGGAAATGGCGGGGCAATTTCTGCATAGTGCATAAAAAAAATTAAAAAAAAAACATTGTCATGACTCTCCTGTGAAGATCTGAATGATCAGGTTACAGTGGGTCCGCTCTACAGCACGCGCTCTCTCATAGAGTGGGAAGTCTGCTGTTTTATGACAGTTGTAAATACCGAATATCCTTTCCCCACTCTGCCAAAATGAAGGTTGAGAATCCCTTTGTTACCACAGAGAAAGACTTTGCAGTACGGTAACCTCAAAAGGTTGAATAATGTAACAATATTTCTGTATTCCAACCAGTTGGAATTGTCCGTGGGTATTTAAAGAACAATCCTCTACCAAAGGACAAGACCAGAGAACATGGAGATCATTCCCACGTTGAAATTGCTAAGAAATCTAGAAACTAAAGAACAATTATTCAGGCTGCAGCTGTTTAAGCACTTTAGTCTGGTAAACGCAACGGGTCGAACGACCGAATGGTACTCTGACATATTCATTATAACAAGCTACAACTCCGAAAGACTTTGATCACTGGTGGACAAACCAGAAACTTTCTGTCGACAATCTATCCAGCAGACGGACAGGCGATCGCAGAGAGGGACAACAAAAGGCATACACTCGTAAATATGTATATTGAAATGTATTTTCGAATGAGCAGTTGTTCATGTTCAAAGTATAAGCATTTCCATGAGTGTAGTGTATGTACGGGGTCCACTCTGAGTTTCCCGCTCTTGAGCTGGCCCCACCCCATTACTTTGTCTACCAAGCCGTCATATCGGCTTAGCCCACTAGGGACTTTTCAGTGTATCATGTCAGTAACCAATGTATTACTATTGTGTGTGTGTGTTTGTCATTCTGTGATTGATTAGTTAGTTAGAAAATCAATAATTAAGCCAATTTGTATATTGCTGATTCATGATTTATGTTAGGGTTTGTGCAGATATCCAAGGGTTTGTGACATTCAGGAAGGAAACTGATGAGGTAATAATACATTAATTGAAGACTAATCGATAAGGTAATAAAATATCTGAAGAGTTATATTCGGGAAATAGAGACTCTATAAACATTTTCCCATGGTGCCCCGACTTCGTAGTTAATTACTATTCCGTGATTAATTTCATAATTACACAGATAATTGATTTGATAATATAACAGTCTTCACATTTAATGACAGCAAACGCTATGACAACATCCACTCTTCGTTTATGTAATAGGCTGTAAGGCATAAGTATCCTATTTTTTTTTTTAATCGTCAGTCCACATGTCAAGTGTAATTGCGCCATTGTATTTACCAAGTTCTTTCTCAACTCCGGGACCACCCACCAGCGATAATTTTGTTGTTGCCTGATGCAGGACTCTAGTGCTAGAGAAGAGAGACTGTTGGACTGAAACATTCACAACTCCATTAATTTACAAAAATATAATCAATTTGTGCCACAGTTTAGACTACCGATAGAGCAGCGTTCTAACTCCCCCTTGTGATGGTGTGGTGCAATGACAAAATTATGCAATTTACCACCATCTACCACAAATGGTTGCGGCATAAGCTTGAAACTTTTAATTGAGGAACCACTATGTTTATCATTACTTATTATGTAAATATTCCTGACTTATGTATGCATATTTCCGGTATAATGTTTACCATTATTAGTGTATACATATTCAATTTATGTATGCATATTCTTTCTATTATCTGCATAATTACTTCCTCATTCTATAACTATGTCATTATGTGGTAACTAGTGATTCATTGTAAATTACTAATTATGTTTTTATTATTTCTTTGTTATAGAAACCACATACACATGTTTACAGATACTACTTTACATCTCAATACTCTTCAGGCTACCTTGGCAATAAAGTGTTAACAGTGTCTTTCTAGCAGAAGAGACAGGGGGCTAGAGTTTAGGGAACGGGATTGCTCTATGAATTTCCCATTGGTGGAAAGGGAGCACAGAATGAGGGCTGGGCCTTTTGCCTGGTGCAGATTTTGCGGTTCTACTTCACATGTGCCTTGCTCTCAGGAGTTGCTAACGATTGCCTTCCCCGGCTTTTATGGGAGTCATTACGATGCATGTATAATTGGAGCATTTTTTGGGGGCCAATAAACTGCATTAACGGTTACAGCTGGATATCACTTTTCTCAAACGTATTGCTGTGCTAAAAGATTCAACATAGAGCCCATATATAGGCTACATGAATCAGCCAGTTTCCATGCAGCAGTGGCACCAGGAGAGGGTGACCGAAGTAGAGTATTAATCAGGCTATGAAGCCAAAGAGGTGTGGTGACTAATTTGCACCATGGCAGAAATAAGCGTCACACTCAACATTATAGCCATAGTTATTCTGCTTCATTCTGGGGCCTTGGTTTTTAAATCTCTGCTTTAGTTTTCCTCTAATGACTGAGTAACAGTATACGTGAGGGATCGTCAATTCTGATTGGCTCAGAGACCAGCTAAGGACACTGCCAGCAGTTGAACCATAGCCAGAATAACTAGAGGCGGCTTTCACCTCAAATTTGAGGTACCACTTCACTACTACAGCCCAGGCCAAGCTCCCACAGCTCTGCCAGCCTAAACCTACTCAAGAGAGAATGTTGAAATGTTACAGATACTGTCCTGTTTGGCAAGCTCATGAAAATGAATGAATACCAATGCTGTTTTTTAACAGATTGTTACAGAGAGTAACTTAGTACGTGGACATGCAATAACAATAAAGGCATTTTAAAGACACAGTGATTTCCCTGTGTTTTATATATATTCCAACACGAGGTTGGAATAATACTGTGAAATTGTGAAAATGACAATAATGCCCTTTTAGTGTAAGAGCTGTTTGAAAAGACGGCCTAAATGTCAGCCTGTTTTGGTGTGATGGAGTTTTAACCTTCCATGGTGACATCACCATGCGGTAAATTCATTAATAGACCAATAAGAAAGAGTTCCAAACCTCTCTGCCAATAACAGCACATTTTCAGTTTCCCCCTCCCCATTCAGACCACTCCCAGAGAGTCCTAGCAAAATTCTTGCTTGAGAAATTGCCCTTTTTTCCCGCTAAGAAGCTATATTTATTTCTTTTAAACCCTTTTAATTGAAAACAATCACAGTCAGAAATTATATGAAGAGTGCCTTGGTCCTCTTTTTTTTATGACCATTCAACCCCTTTACCAAATAGCGCCTTCTACCTACGAAGTCTTACTATTGTATCCCAGCAGCACTTCTCTTCCTTAATTTTTTTATCTAAACTAGAATGTTGAAAAAGTGCAGAAGTAATTATTTATTCTTCGATTAGTCTTCTTCACATTCACAGAACACCTGTTAAAACAATTTTACTTTGTATTCGTGCAAACTCAGAGCTGACTATTCTCATTGCCATCTCTATTTCTCCAACATTGCAGCTCCCATATCTTCACCCTGTAACTCATATTACCAAATTTTTTCCTGGTGTCTGTGTGCTTGGCATCTGCAGCATGTGAGCATCCAAGGGGCTGATTCACTTAATCCCTTTTAATGAAGCTTCTTACTGCAGCTCTCTGCCCTACTTATTGCAGAACCGTTGACCTATGTCTTTAATTGTACAATTGTTTCTGGTATTATCCCTAAGATCTGAAGGAGGAGATCCGTCTGACTTAGATAACTACCGTCCAATCTCCAAATTATCTTGCCTTTGCCAAAGTTTTAGAATCCCTGGCCAACTGTCAGCTAAGAACTTTTTTAACTTCACACTCTAATGTAAATCAATCCGGTTTTAGTCCTGTACATAACACTGTTTCAGCTGCTTCTCTTGTTTTAGGTTACGTGTTAAACTGCTTAGATCATAAAAATCATTGTGCTGACTTATTTATAGACCTTTCCAAGGCCTTTGACACTGTTGACCATCACACTCTCATTCAAAAGGTTGAGTGACATAGGCCTGGATCAGGCTTCTTGCAAGTAGTTTGAGAATTATCTGTCAGGCAGGACGCAATGTATGATTTCTGATGGTGTTAAGTCTAGGTTCCTAGATATTACGAAAGGTGTACCACAGGGGTCGGTATTGGGACCTGTATTCTTTACTATTTATATAAATAATATTGGTCTATCTGTTAAAACTTGCAACATTCATCTGTATGCCGACGAAACTGTTATGTATGCCATTGCCCCAACTGTAGACCAGGCATGTTTAAAACTTTTACTTAGTGTGGGCAAGACTAAATATGTGTTATTCTCTAATTCTAGCAAAAATGTTTCAGATGGACTGCATATTTATTCATTGATAGGGTTTCCACCTATAAATATCTGGGCTTTAGGATTGACAAGGATTTAACGTTTAAAAAAACATACTGATGAGCAAGTTAAAAAGCTAATATTTAAGGTGGACTTCCTTTTTAAATAGATCTTGCCTCTCCCTAAACAGCAGATTGTACTTTCCTGCCAGTTCTTGACTATGGTGACACAATTTACCAGAATGCAGCAGCCACTACTCTTAAACATTTGGATGCCGTCTACCATAGCAGCCTTCGCTTTATCACAGGTGACAGTTTTAATACTCCTCACTGCATCCTGCGTCAAAGGTTGGCTGGTCCTCATAAAGTCCCATAGATAATTTCACTACTCCCTTTTTGTTTACAAAGCTCTACTACACAAGCTTCCGATTTACCCAACTACATTGTTGAAGTATAAAAACACGAGATACCAAACCCGTTCACACGGTTGGTTAACTCTTGAGGTTCCTCGAGTCCCCTCCAAATTGGGTAAATCCACTTTTAGTTTTAATGCGCCTCACTGCTGGAACAACTTGCAGAACTCATTACAATTAGAAGTTCTGGTGCCGGTCGAGCAATTTAGGGTGTTAATTGAGGTCTAACTGTTTTGTATTGATTGCTGTTTTGTTTTACATTGTATTGGTTGTTGATCAGGGCACCCTTGGGAATGAGGCCATGGTCTCAATGGGTTTTCCCTTAATGAATAAAGAATTAAATAAATACAAAATGTGTGAACAAATCAGGTGAAAAATATCACAGGTAAAAAATTAATAAATATAAATATATCAGATGTTGTTTTCAGAAAGGTGTGACTTTTCACATGAATGTTTCATGTGAACAAATCATTTCAGCGTGGCAAATATGTCAATATTTGGTTGAGACGTTGATTGATGTCAATGAGATTACAACCTATAATCACCCATTCAAAAAGACAGCCGACAATTACATTCCCTATGCGGTATCACTATGCTTTCAAGCAACCAAATTCAAATGGAAAAAACAGCGGGTCATGGATCCATCAACGCAATATTGGCACACAACATTTGTTACAGCCCAACGGAACAAAAGTAAAGAGAAGGGCTTAACAAGAAAAACTTCCAAATGGACTTATTTGAGGCAGAAACAAAAGTAAACCTTGAATTTGTAGGTTTAAAATATCCCTCTAGTGGCCAGGGTTGAACTATTTTATGGAAATGCCATTGGCTGGTAAATATACAGTCTATGATAGGCTGATGAAGAATTTGTTCCAGGATATAATCACTGCCACCTGGTGAGATTAGCATAGATCGAACCATGTTATCTGATGGGACCAGCTTTTTTATTTATTTTTATTTTCAGAGGGAAGTAGGGTCTCTATTACAGATGAGCCCTGCATAAATACATCAAACGCATACAATATACAAAATTACAAAATACATTTATCAACATAGAGGTCTCCGATCATTACTCTGAACTGACCAAGGGGGACCAGAGAGCTCTGTAAATTGTACCACATAGGGCGCTAAAAAACTAGAAGCAGCTTTACCCAACTCTGTGGGAGACCGAAGGGACCTCCAGTGTTATCCAAGCCTAGGACCGGGTTTTGGTCATTTGTAAGTCTAAATTGAATTAATAATGATAGTTACATTGGAAGTTTCTGCATGAGTGCTTTGTAGATATACACAAAATGCTGATCTCTCCTTATGTAAAAAAGTCCCAACCCCCTTTTTGATACAAAACACAATGATGAGTTCTATAACCATTACCAGTAATAAACCTAAGGGCATCTAGTGGTTTAAGTGTAGATGCTGCTGCATGGATATAGATAATATCCTCATAATCTAAAATAGACATAAAAATGACTTGGACAATTACCTTCCTACAGTATTAACAAAAGTCAGACATGCTTTGTTTCCGTAAAAGAAACCAACCTTGAACCAACCTTGAAAGTTCCTCACAAGCTCAGTGACATGTTTTTTATATGACAGTTTGTCACCAAGCCAGATACCAAGATATTTGTAGGAAGGAAGGAAGGAATTCAATTTGCGTACCGTTCATACTAGTCATTTGTAACGATAGTCATTTTCTTCCTCCTCCTCGGACGAGGAGAGGCGAGACGGATCGGACCAATACGCAGAGTGGTTAGTTTCCATAGTGATTTAATATACAACAAAACAATATGCGATACAAAATAACAAAACACACTACCGTGACAGTCCCGTGTGGCGAAACACTGACACAAGAACAAACACCCACAAAACACACGTGAAACCCCAGCTGCCTAAGTATGATTTTCAATCAGGGACAACGATTGACAGCTGCCTCTGATTGAGAATCATACCAGGCCGAACACACAAAATCCCAACATAAAAATCACACATCGACAACCCACCCAACTCACGCCCTGACGATACTAAATAAATACAAAAACAAGGGAAAACAGGTCAGGAACGTGACAGAACCCCCCCTTAAACTCTAGGGGAGGGTCTGGGTGGGCGTCTGTCCGCGGTGGCGGCTCTGGCGCGGGACGTGGACCCCACTTAAACAATGTTTTTTCCCACCTCCTTAATTGCCCCCGTGGCCTCCTAACCACAACCACCCTCCATATCAACCCCACTGAACCAAGGGGTAGCACCGGACTGAGGGGCAGATCCTGGCTGGCGGGCGGCTCTGGCAGATCCTGGCTGGCGGGCGGCTCTGGCAGATCCTGGCTGGCGGGCGGCTCTGGGAGATCCTGGCTGGCTGGCGGCTCTGGCAGATTCTGGCTGGCTGGCTCTGGCAGCTCCTGGCTGGCTGGCGGCTCTGGCAGCTCCTGGCTGGCTGGCGGCTCTGGCAGCTTCCTGGCTGGCTGGCGGCTCTGGAAGCTCCTGGCTGGCTGGCGGCTCTGGCAGCTCCTGGCTGGCTGGCGGCTTTGGCAGCTCCAGGCTGGCTGGCGGCTCTGGCAGCTCCATGCTGGCTGGCTCTGGCAGCTCCTGGCTGGCTGACGGCTCTGGCAGCTCCTGGCTGGCTGACGGCTCTGGCTGGTCATGGCTGGCGGACGGCTCTGGCTGGTCATGGCTGGCGGACGGCTCTGGCTGCTCCTGTCTGGCGGACGGCTCTGGCTGCTCCTGTCTGGCGGACGGCTCTTGTGGCTCGGGACAGACGGGCAGCTCTTGTGGCTCGGGACAGACGGGCAGCTCTTGTGGCTCGGGACAGACGGGCAGCTCTGACGGCTCGGGACAGACGGGCAGCTCTGACGGCTCGGGACAGACGGGCAGCTCTGACGGCTCGGGACAGACGGGCAGCTCTGACTGCGCTGGGCAGGCAGGCAGCTCAGACAGCGCTGGGCAGGCAGGCAGCTCAGACAGCGCTGGGCAGGCAGGCAGCTCAGACAGCGCTGGGCAGGCAGGCAGCTCAGACAGCGCTGGGCAGGCAGGCAGTTCAGACAGCGCTGGGCAGGCAGGCAGTTCAGACAGCGGTGAGCAGGCAGGCAGCTCAGACAGCGCTGGGCAGGCAGGCAGCTCAGACAGCGCTGGGCAGGCAGGCAGCTCAGACTCTGGCTGCGCTGGAGAGGAGGAAGGCTCTGACAGCGCTGGACAGGTGGGAGCAACTGGAGAGAGGAGACGGAGAGACAGCCTGGTGCAGGGGGCTGCCACCGGAGGACTGGTACGTGGAGGTGGCACCGGATATACCGGACCGTGAAGGAGTACACACGCTCTTGAGCACCGAGCCTGCCCAACCTTACCAGGTTGAATGGTCCCCGTAGCCCTGCCAGTGCGGCGAGGTGGAATAGCCCGCACTGGGCTATGCTGGCGAACCGGGGACACCATTTGAAAGGCTGGTGCCATGTACGCCGGCCCGAGGAGACGCACTGGAGACCAGATGCGTTGGGCCGGCTTCATGACAACCGGCTCAATGCCCAACCTAGCCCTACCAGTGCGGCGAGGTGGAATAGCCCGCACTGGGCTAAGCACGCGTACTGGGGACACCGTGCGCTCCACCGCATAACACGGTGTCTGACCAATACGACGCCCTCTCACTCCACGGTAAGCACGGGGAGTTGGCTCAGGTCTCCTACCCGGCTTTACCACACTCCGCGTGTGCCCCCCCCTCGGGCTCCCAACCGCGTCGCCGCGCTGCCTTCTCATACCAGCGCCTCTCTGCCTTCGCTGCCTCCAACTCCGCCTTGGGACGGCGATATTCCCCTGGCTGAGCCCAGGATCCCTTGCCGTCCAGGATCTCTTCCCAAGTCCAGGAGTCCTGTGTCTGTTTCTGCTGCTGCTATTTTAACCTGCGTGTCGTGATCGCGTTTGGTGTGGTGGGACAAAATAAATTCATGCACGATGGCGCACGCGCGTAGCCGGTTTAAGTTCCGTGTAATCGGTCTGTGTTAGCCTGCGTAGAATAGTAAGGTTGCAATAATGTATTATTACTACTACTACTACTACTACTACTACTGCTACTACTACTACTACAACTACTGCTACTACTACAGCTACTACTGCACGAGACTACACACCTGCCACAACAAGTTGATCCCTGCTATGCAAGGATTTATTTTTGCAACCCGTCTGCCAAATCCATCCATTACGCATGGTCCTCTTCATCAATCACTCCTTCTCGAGGAAGCTTTCAAATCAGGAAAGCACCAATAATCATGTCACCAGCATTTCAATAATACCCCTAGATATTTATTGGAAATTTGCATGAAACTTATCATGCAATTAACCACCATGTGAAGTTAATCATAGCCTATAAACTCTTCATGCTTTTCCAGGTCGTGGTGGTAGTAGACTGCAACGTAACTTATTATCACGACTCCAAGTTACCTCGGCATGATGGCTTGTATATCAATATTTGAGCATAAAGGCATTTCCACCGCAATTGTAGTCTAATCTTTTTAACATACTGTATATACAGGCCTCAATCACTACCCTGAGAGCACTTGATTCAGTATGTCATGCAGCCCTCAGGTTCATTACCAATCAAAAGCGTCTAACACATCATTGTGATCTCTACAGCGCCTGGTCGTCATTGACCTTGCGTAGACTTAAACACTGGTATACACTGATTTATAGGGCCATACTGGATAAATTGCCACTTTATCTCTGTTCTTTTTTAATCAGGTCAGTAAATAAATATAAATTACGGTCCCATTCTCATTTGCTTTTAACTGTACCAAGAATTACAACAGGTCATGGTAGAAATTGTTTTAGTTACTCAGCTCTGTGGTCCTAGAATTCTCTCCTGAACATTTTAAAATTTGATGATCTAGTCACGTTGGTGGAGTTTAAGCACACCTCAAATACAGGTGTGCCATGCTTGTAGCGTCTTACCCAAGAAAACTTAAGGCTGTAATCGCTGCCAATGGTGCTTCAACAAAGTACTGAGTAAAGGGTCTGAATACTTATGTAAATGTGATATAATTTAAAAAATTTTTTTTATAAATTTGCCAACATTTCAAAAAAACTGTTTTTACTTTGTCATTGTGGGATATTGTGTGTAGATTGAAGAGGGAAAAAACATTTAATCCATTTTTATAATAAGGCTGTAACGTAACAAAATGTGGAAAAAGTCAAAGGGTCTCAATACTTTCCAAATGCACTGTATGTCCATATCTACCTCAATTACCTCGTACTCCTGCACATAAACTTGGTAATGGTATCGCTTGTAAATAGCCAAGTTATTGTGACTCCTGGTGTATTTATTTTTACGTGTTTTACTTTTCTACTATTTCTCTATTTTATTTCTCTCTGCATTGTTGGGAAGGGCCCGTAAGTAAGCATCACGGCCGGTTGTGATAGAGCCCGAGATACAGTGCCTTAGACTGCTGTGCCACTCGGGAGCCCAGGTATTTATATGTTGAATGCATCGAGCTGTCTGTTTGAACTACTGACATATAACTCTATCAACTCCACATCAAGTAACTCATGCAAGCAGTAAAATTAGATTTAAAAAACAGATAAAAATATACCTTATGGAACAGCGGGGACTGTGAAGCAACAAAAACATATGCATACAAACACACGATAACATACACACCATACACACACATTCACATGGATTTTGTGTTGTAGATGTGTGGTAGTAGAGTAGGGGCCTGAGGGCACACACTTAATGTGTTGTGAAATCTGCTGTGAATGTATTGTAATTTAAAAAAATTGTATAACTGCCTTCATTTTGCTGGAACCCAGGAAGAGTAGCTGTTGCCTTGGCAGCAGCTAATGGGTATCCATAATAAAAACAAATACAAAATTGAAGACAAGCCCACCCTCTCAGTTGTGCCATTTAATGTGGAGCACCGCCTATATACATGTACTTTATGTTATGTACATCACGTGATAAATTAGGTGCTAAGAAGGCTGGCTTTAGGGAAATATTGTATATATAACATTTTAATCACAAATACTGTAAAAAGGATATGAGGAAGTGTTGTATTGCGAATGTTTTCTGATGTTGTCATGTTTTGCTAATGATCCCATGTGGCTCAGTTGGTAGAGCATGGCACTTGCAATGTCAGGGTTGTGGGTTTGATTCCCAAGAAGGACAAGTATAAAAATATCTGCTTTGGATAAGAGCATCTGCTAAACTGCAAACCTCACGAATGCAAACTAATCATAAAATAGGGAGATTTAGCCTACACATAACAACTGGTTGGACCGGCAAGTTTTTCTCAAGTGGATTTATATTCCTTCATGTGATTGACATTTAACGGTATTTGCATGTATAAATGTTACGCACACAGTATCTCCTTTCAATATTTCCAGTGTTTAAGTCTTTTGACAGCAGCCTAATTTCACACTGCTTTGTTTGGCTGCACTTTTACTGGGCCTTTTAAATGTAGTAACCCTTTAAACATAGTGGAATAATTCAGCGAAATGATGTATTTAGATGTTTGTTTTCTGACCTTGTAAGCAGTCTATGTTTGTTTAAGGAGTGACTACATTCCACACACACTACTACAATGTGACTGTTTTTGAATAACATTTTGAATATATTTCCTTAAACATCCTCTGGATTGTGTAGTTATTTTTTAACCATTGATATGTTCTAGGTCATTTTGAGACCTATAAGTACTGCTGGAATGTCCATATTTTCGTTAGGAATTACACTGGTCCCTCAAAACATTTATAAAGTATAAATATCCCTAACATTAGGGACTGCAACAATACTTTACTAATGATTAAGTAAATGGTTTATAAGGACCATCATCAAGTTGTTTAAAAATGTGTGAATAACTACCTTACTTACATTAATAAATAGTGAGCAAAATGTTTCTAAATGCCTTATCAATGGTTTATTACTGAACAGCATTCTAAAGTATTACCATGTTTCCCATAGAATTGTTCAACTGTAAACTAATCTGCGACAAATACAAAAATTAGTAAAATCATGATTACTTAAAATTTGAAACGAACGGTTTGAGTGAAAAATATGCCTTGTTATTGAAAGGCATGGGAAAAGCAGTGGGCTGGTTTGACACAAAGCGTCCTACAAAGACCTGTCCCTTATTGTTGGAATGGAGCATAACTAGCTGTCTTAATGTTAAATGGTCCCATATTAACTCAAAAAGCATCCAACCAGGACATGTAGAATAACCGAAGCGCAACAATAAGGACCACTTACACGCAAAGAAAGAGTGTTAAGTGTTAACAGTGCCTGCCTTATTTTCTTAGCTTCTGCTTTCACAAGCTACTTCAGCGCCTTTCCACTGTTTCACAAATGGCTCAGATTAAGCTGTTGCTCCTTTCTAGATCCAGGCTCTCTCTCTATCAAGTTTCAGGAGTAAACACAAAGGAAGGAAGGTGAAGTTGAATTTACATACCTTCTCCCCGACTTCACCTTTATGCCCATCTTCTCCCATGTCACCCTGTGTGCAAAACAGCAGACAAGCAATTATATTTACCAAGTATCTTGAAATGGCTTATTCATAATTTACAAACAGATAAGAACATTGGAAATGAAATAGAATAACTTTTGGCTATTCAGAATAGAACACATGTTCTAGTACATAGTAGCTGTTAACAAATGGCAGTTGACACCAGGCAAGGCTCAGTAACACACTATTGGTGCTGATTTCACATCTTGGCTTCTGTAGTCTCATCCATAGTCTCGGCTAGCATGAGAAACATCATAACTGTTGACAAATTCAAGAGCATTGAACAGATTGCCCCTGACCTAAGGGTATCACTTCGCTGAGAGGTAGTGAGAAGGGGCCACGTCCCTTTGGGCATGCTACTGTAAATAAGGCCTTCTCTGTGATTGGGGTGATGGTGCCAATGAGCTGACGAGTAATTACCCACATCTCCGCCTACCTCCCTGGCCTAGGGGACAGGTTGAGAGTTTTCACCTCCCTCTCGCACCCAGCCAATGATAGCAAATCAAATCATTAGACTGGGAGGGACGGAGCTGGGACTTTTGTTTGCCCAGCATCACCACTGCATAGCCTCCAAATCTTGGCTGATTAGGTTCCACCAAGGCCTTGCAACAAGCTTGGTCCTATGACTCAACATAATTGACTCTGCTGACGTCCGGAAACTTGGAGGGATTTGTGACATGCCTTCTAAAAAACGGTTTGGTTCTAACAACACAATTTTGTCTTGAGGTTAGATATAAAGTGATTCAATGGAACCTTTCTATAAAATGTGACTTGTTTCAGGAAACTAGACGTATGTTGCACGTCAGGAGAAGCATTTGAAAGTAAACATTAAAAAAAATGTTTTTTTTAGGCAGAAATGCCTTGTGGAAAATGTGAAATTTCATGTGCTTCAATGAGAAAACTTGTATTCCATCTGTAGATACAAATACAATTACGAGTCTAGTTGGTTAAGTCACAGAAAAAGTCAGGAACCTTCCCACTAGCCATGATTGGCTGAGATAATGGATGGGCTGGACATGCCAGGAGATGGATAAGAGTCTAGCTACATTTTCAGATATTATAAATGTTTTATTGTGTCAGAAAGTGGTTTTCATTGCAAGTTAAAATGTACTATTAGCTAGCTAGCAAACATTAGCTTTCTGGCTCGCTAGCTAACATTACGTGTATAATCTGTGTAGTAATATTATTTCAATCATAAATCCATTTGCCTTGCTAGTTATAGCCTAATGTTAGCTTGCTAACATTGAACCTAGTTGGTTAGCTATTTAGCTACCTGCAGATTAATAATACAGCTATGACAATGTTTGTATTGGTAGTAGTATGAGTTGGGATTATGCCGGTTCATTGTTTAGCTATCTTCTGTCTAAACAAAAGACTCCACTTAGCCATATGATTACATGACCCATCAAGTTAGCCAGGTGTGTCTGGGTGTGATTACGACCATCTCCTGTATTTCATGAACATGTGTACATGTCTAGACAACAGTGACCAATCCACTTATCTAGATGTGGCTGGGGGTGGTTATAGCATTTCCTTCACATGATCCATCAATTTAGACAAGTGTGTCAGGTAAGCATTATCTAATAATTATAAAATTGTATTTAAAGAAATGTGGACACTTTCTGTTTTTGACATTGCTACTATGCAAGTAAGCATTTCACTGTACCGTTTACACCTTATATATCCTGTGCATGTGACAAATAAATGTAGATTTTAATTTGATATAGTGTGTGTTTAACAGAGACAAAAAATGTGAAGAACAACATGACCTGCACCAAAGTCAGATTAGATAAAACATTTTCCTTGTTGTAGGCTACTACCTTTACCACTTTAAGTCTTGAAATCTTTGGCTAGCTACTCACTCTGTTTAGCACATGGCCTCACATGTGAATCCTTAAAGAGATGGGTGGGGCTAAGGCTGAATGATGATGAATGGGTGTAGACAAAGAACAGCTCTCCAGTAGGTGAACCAAAACATTCAATGGCCATTTTCTCAAAAGTGTTTATCAACTTTCAAAGCAGAATGACTTTCCCATTGTTCCTCAACTGCAGTGCATGGTATACCATTTTCTAGCTCTGTCTCTACTTTTAACCAATGTAAAAAACACAATTTCAATTTTTTCTACATAAGACTGAATCGAGGCGGTCAATTACAAATGACAACACTGCACATTTTAAAGCATGTTTTAGTCACATTTAGTAGACATTCTCAGAGTGACTTACAGGAGCAATTAGGGCTAGGTGCCTTGTTCAAGGGTACATCGACAGATTCGTAACCTAATCTGCTCTGCTATTCAAACCAGCGACCTTTCGGTTACTAGGCTACCTGCCTCCCAATTGTATGGAGCAGTTTAAAACGAATCCTGATTATCTTTACTTTCAGTCAACTACTGTAGGTAAGTTTAATGGCAGTCATGACCATGTCAAGTTATTACGCCTGTTCATGACTTATATAATGCTACAGTGTAAAGATGGAAAATCAAGGTAACTGTTACGCTAAACTACAAAGGATGGTTTAGTTCACTGTTACTCTAAACCAGGGCTGGCCAATCCTGGTCCCAGGTTTCCATCCTAGCGTCACTTCTGGTTTTCATCCTCTCCTTCTCATCAGGGACTAATTCAGACCTGGGACACCCGGAAGTGCAATTAACTACCAGGTAGAATGAAAAAAACAGAAGAGTTTCGGACCTCTAGGACCAGGATTTGGCAGGCCTGCCTAAACCATGCACAACTTGAACTTTAGTGCAGATCTCCAATTGACATCCATGCACGATTAAAAACCCCTGAGACCAATATAACAAAACTGTTGACACAAGATCATATAACATTATTACATTATATATTTTATATCCTCAAGAAACTAAACACTGAACATGAAGTCTGACAATTAAAATAAAGTCTTTACCTTTTCACCTCGCTCTCCCATTTCACCCTATTGGAAAAGAAAGCAGACGGTGTTAAACACACAAAGGCTGTGGGAATGTTGAGTTAAGGGAAATTATGGCAGCCAGTCCCAGATCGTATCTGGGGTTAAATTCTGGTAACCTTAGATCAGAGTGGGCTGGTGGGAGGAGCTATAGGAGGACGGGAGGAGGACGGGCTCATGGCTGGACGGGCTCATGGCTCATGGCTGGAATGGAATTGTATCAAACACAAACATGCAAACCACATGTTTGACTCCATCCCAGTAATTCCATTCCAGCCATTGCTATGAGCCTGTCCTCATATAGCTCCTCCCATCAGCCTCCTCTGCCTGAGATAACCTCTTGAGGTGCTGGCACAGGGCTACTAATTTCTGGAAATGTTCTCTTTTCTCCCTCACTCACCTGTCCATCTCCTCATTTGAATTTCATAATGTCACTGTCACTTGTCCACTCAAGTTTAAGAATGTTGTCATCTATCACGCAAAAGGTCCCCTTAGAGTTCCTCAATGAGCTTAACCTTGATAAACTCATTTCCTGACGATGGCTCTTCATACTTGGCAACTTCAACCTCCCGACGCCTGCCTTCGATTAATTTATTTCCAACACTTTCTTTTCCCTCCTTGCCTCATTTGACCTTTCGCAGTCTCCCCCCACTCACAAGGCAGGCAATACACTTGTAAGTTGGTGTTTGAAGATATCTTTCTACTGGTGTGGGAGCTGTGCTTTGGCAAAGTGGGTGGGGTCATATCCTGCCTGTTTGGCCCTGTCCGGGGATATCATCGGATGGGGCCACCAGTGTCTCCTGACCCCTCCTGTCTCAACCTCCAGTATTTCTGCTGCAGTAGTTTATGTGTCAGAGGGCTAGGGTCAGTCTGTTATATCTGGAGTATTTCTCGTCTTATCCGGTGTCCTGTGCGAATTTAAGTATGCTCTCTCTAATTCTCTCTTTCTTTCTCTCTCTCAGAGGACCTGAGCCCTAGGACCATGCCTCAGGACTACCTGGCATGATGACTCCTTGCTGTCCCCAGTCCACCTGGCCGTGCTGCTGCTCCAGTTTCAACGGTTCTGCCTGCGGCTATGGAACCCTGACCTGTTCACCGGACGTGCTGCCTGTCCCAGACCTGCTGTTTTCAACTATCTAGACAGCAGGAGCGGTAGAGATACTCTCAATGATCGGCTATGAAAAGCCAACTGACATTTACTCCTGAGGTGCTGACCTGTGATTATTATTATTTGACTATGTTGGTCATTTATGAACATTTGAACATCTTGGCCATGTTCTGTTATAATCTCCACCCGGCACAGCCAGAAGAGGACTGGCCACTGCTCATAGCCTGTTACCTCTCTAGGTTTCTTCCTAGGTTTTGGTCTTTATAGGGAGTTTTTCCTAGCCACCGTGCTTCTACACCTACATTGCTTGCTGTTTGGGGTTTTAGGCTGGGTTTCTGTACAGCACTTTGTGGAATCAGCTGATGTAAGAAGGGCTATTTGATTTGACTTGACTTAATCTTTACAAGAGGCTGTTCACTTACTAATCTCAATGCAACACCAGCCAGGTCTCTGATCCACCTCCTCCAACCCTAGCCACTCAGCCCCTACCTAGATGGTCATACTCTCTCCTCTTCTATCCTATCATCTATCCCTTCTGCTAAATCCTTCTCCTGATTCTGCTTGTTCGACCCTACTCTCCTCCCTTTCCGCATCCTATAACTTGCACTGTCCCCTTTCCTCCCGGCCGGCTCGGCCCTCCCCTCCTGCTCCGTGGCGGAGTGAACCCCCCCAACCCCTATTTTGCGCTGCTGCTACTCTCTGTTTATCATATATGAACAGTCACTTTAACTATACACGGGTCTATATACTTTAACTATATAGACCCGTGCTCCCACGGGTCTATTGAGGTAGTATGTACACATTGGCTAATCTGCATTGTGTCCCTCCACCCTCCACCCACCACCCGCCAACCCCTCTTTACGCTACTGCTGCTCTCTGTTCATCATATATGCATAGTCACTTTAACCGTGTCTAGATGTACATACTACCTCAATCAGCCTGACTAACCGGTGTCTGTATGTAGCCTCGCTACTTTTATAGCCTCACTACTGTTTTTCACTGTCTTTTTACTGTTGTTTTTAATTCTTTACTTACCTATTGTTCACCTAATACCTTTTTTGCACTATTGGTTAGAGCCTGTAAGTAACATTTCCCTGTTATGTCTACACCTGTTGTATTCGGCGCACATAACAAATCAACTTTGATTTGATTTGATTTGCGGGCAGCTGAGCGAAAATGGAGGAAAACTAAACTTTTGGAGGACCTATCATCCTTTCACTCCCTACACTCTACAGTCTCTTCCTCTGTATCCACTGTTAAAGCCACATTATATCCCTGTAAATTTCAAGCTTCTCCCTCTAACCCTAGGAAACTCTATTCCACCTTCACCTCCCTCCATCTCGGCGGATTACTTGTCAACCACTTTGAAAAGAAGGTTGACATCCGCTCCTCATTCACTCAGCCTCTTGAGATAAACTGGTCCCACTCACACAGAACAACCTTTTTTTAAATTTTTTATTTCACCTTTATTTAACCAGGTAGGCTAGTTGAGAACAAGTTCTCATTTGCAACTGCGACCTGGCCAAGATAAAGCATAGCAGTGTGAACAGACAACTACCTTACGCCTTGACCTCTTTCTCCCATCTCTTCAGATGAAATCCTGCATCTAGTGAGCCCCCCCCCCCCCCCCCCCGACAAGCTTGACCCCCTCCTCTCTTCTCCAAACCATCTCTGGAGACCTACTTCTCTTATCAGCTCATCCCTGACTTCAAAATGGACAGTCGCTCCCCTCCTCAAGAAACCAACACTCAACCCCTCTGACGTCAAACTATGAATCAGTATCCCTTCCTTGATTTCAAACACTTGAGCGTGTTGTCTCTGACCAACTCTCTCGCTATCTCAGAATTACCTTCTTGACCTTAACCAGTCAGGCTTCAAGATGGTCACTCAACTGAGAATGCTCTTCTCTGTGCCACGAAGGTTCTCCGCACTGCCAAAGCTGACTCTAAATCTATCCGCTGCCTTCGACACCGTGAATCATCAGATCATGCTCTACACCCTCTCAGGGCTGGGTGTTTCAGGCTCTGCACACTATTGGATTACATCCTACCTGGCAAGCCGCTCCTACCAGGTGACATGGAGAGGATCTGTGTCTGCACTACTGGTGTCCAGCAGGGCTCAGTTCTAGGCAATCTTCTCTTTATACACCAAGTCACTCGGCTCATCATATCCTTACATGGTCTCTCCTATCATTGCTATGTGGATAACACTCAACTACTCCTCCCCCTTCTGACACCCAGGTGGCGACACGCTTCTCTGCATGCCTGGCAGATATCGGCCCACCACCTTGAATGTCGACCCACCACCTCAACAAGACTGAGCTGCTGAGCTGCTCTTCCTCTCAGGAGACGGCCTGCCCCATATACTATCCACCACTGCCACCTGTATCCTCTTGTTGGCTGGCCCTCGCTACATATTCAACGCCAAACCCACTGGCTCCAGGTCATCTATAAGTCTTTGCTAGGTAAAGCTCCGCCTTATCTCAGCTCACTGGTCACCATAGCAACACCCACACGTAAGACGTGCTCCAGCAGGTATATTTCACTGGTCATCCCCAAAGCCAACACCTCATTTGGCCGCCTTTCCTTTCAGTTCTCTGCTGCCAATGACTGGAACGAATTGCAAAAATCAGTGAAGTTGGAGACTTATCTCCCTCACCAACTTTAAGCGTCAGCTGTCAGAGCAGCTTACCGATCACTGCAGCTGTACACAGCCCATCTGTAAATAACCCATCCAACTACCTACCTCATCCCCATATTTGTTTTTGTTTTTCTGCTCTTTTGCACACAAGTATTTCTACATGCACATCCTCATCTGCACATATATCGCTCCAGTGTAAATTGCTAAATTGTAATTACTTTGCCACTATGGCCTATTTATGGCCTTAACTCCTTACTTCATTTGCACACACTGTATACAGATTTTTCTAATGTGTTATTGACTGTACGTTTGTTTATCCAATGTGTAACTCTGTGTTTTTGTCGCTTTATGAGAACTTGTTCTCAACTGGCCTACCTGGTTAAATAAAGGTGAAATAAAACTCCATGACCTCTCCATCATGGTTGACAATTCCACTGTCCCCCCCTCCCAGAGTACAAAGAACCTTGGCATGACCCTGAACAACACTCTGCCATTCTCTGCAAACATCAAAGCAGTTACTCGCTCCTGCAGGTTCATGCTCTTCAACATCCGTAGAGAGCAGGTCCTAATCCAGGCACTTGTCATCTCCCGTCTTGGCTACTGCAACTCGCTGTTGGCTGGGCTCCCCGCTTGTGCCATCAAATCCCTGCAACTTATCCAAAATGATGCAGCCCGCCTGGTGTTCAACCTTCCCAAGTTCTCACGTCACCCCACACTCCACTGGTTCGCCTCCACTACAACACCATGGTACTTGCCTACGGAGCAGCAAGAGGAACTGCCCTTCCCTACCTTCAAGCTATGCTCAAACCTTAGACCCCAACGCAAGCACTCCATTCTGCCACTTCTAGTCTCTTGGCCCTCCAACCCCTATGGTGGAACCAGCTTCCCCCTGAAGCTAGGACAGCAGGGTTCCTGCCCATCTTCTGAAAACATCTGAAATCCTACCTCCTCAAAGAGTATCCTAAATAATTCCAGAGCAACCCCCCATCCCTTCCTTTCGTGAACTAACATTTGCATTTTACTTTTTTTCCCACTGACTTTGCTGACAGCTACTTTGAGTAAAAATGAACTTACTATGACTGTGATATGTAGTTGTCCCGCCTAGCTATCTAAAGATGAATATACTAAGTCACTCTGGATAAGTGTCTGCTAAATGACTAAAATGTCAAATGTACCAACACTCCAATATAACAGGATATCGGGTAACAGAGGGCATTATTACACCTTTCCTCTGGTAGCAGTATATTTATCTAACTGATTTAAACATTTTACATTTATTTCACAGCACTCACGGCTGACCCTGGTGACATGGTTGATTGTTATGACAATTCTTTGCTTTTATTTAATGAATTACTATAGGTGTATGCACTCATGGTTCCAAACAGGATTCATAAAAAAATGAAAACTTCATCACCTGTAGGTTTCTCCATGAAAGAGAACCCAGATGAAGACCTATTGACCAAAATGTAGACGTGAGCTCCATTAAATTGTTTGGAGCATCCAAGATCACCGCGACGTGGTTGGGCCTCAGTTGCTGGGACCTCTACTATCTGACAACAAGTCTGAAGCTGCTTGGTCTGCTAGCATAGCTTCCTTGACAGCTTGAACACAGTCTGCAACTCTGTAACCTTTGAGACTGGGACTGCAGATTGTCTCGGGCTTGTGGCTGTGTAAATCGCTTCTGTCTGTTGCTGTTTTCCATATACCCTGCGACCTGTCCTGGCTGGAACTGTATGGAGTACCAGTGTTAGCCTATGCTGCTACCAAAGCTAATGGAGAGGACACTGTTTCTCCAACACTGGGGCATAATCTTTTAAATCAACAAAAATATGTCTACAAGCAGTTGTTACAGCAACAGGAAAATAGTTTCAAGAGATTTGTCCAAATAATGGTGGATTCAACAAACAAAAGAATGGACGATCTGACCAGAGAGGTCCACGACCTTAAGAAAAGCTTGCAGTTCTCCCTGGGAGAGGTGGATGTCCTGAAAGGGACTTGCAGCAGGATGACAACAAACAAGAGATGACAGGAGCACTGTCTGAATCATCATTTACTGGGAAAACAGATTTTCTTGAGGGACAATCCAGATGTAATAACATTGTTGTGGATGGCATACCAGAGTCTCCACATGAGAACTGTACTGAGTCTGAGGAGAAAGTGAGAAAAACTATCACAGGAAAGCTGCAGATGGATCATAGGAAGATTGAATTGGAGGCTACCACAGGACTGGACAACCTGTAACCAGCTTAGGTGACAGACCAAGGCCAATAGTGGTCAAGTTCCTAAGGTTCAAGGACAAGATGGCTGCTCTGGAGAGAGCAAGGAACTTTAGAGGAACCAACATCTTCTTCAATGAGGTCTATTCGGAAGCTGTGCGCCAGAGGCGAAAATAACTTATCCCAGCCATAAAAACTACCAGAGAGAGTGGGGACATTGCTTACATCCACTAATTGTCCATCCTCCCTCCCAAAAGCCTGGGAGGAGTGATTAAGCCTAGCTTCCGGGTCAATTGCTTCATCCCCAGATCTCTTACACACACACTCACTAACTGACACTCACAAGTGCCTGATTATCTGGCTAATAGAGTCAGTCAATGTTATTTTCTTCCGTTGTTATCCCTGATAAGCTACCCAGGAAAGGGCATTAGTATGGGCTACTTTTAGCCCTTTCCTGGGTAGCTTATCGGAGAGACATATTATGGAGAAAAAAAAACAAAGCATGAAAAGAACATTGTTCAATAACGTGCTAACATCAGACAACATTCATTCGGCCATCACTGAGACTCACTTGCATAGTTCCTTTGATACAGCAGTAGCAATACAGGACACAAAGACAAGGAGGTTCTAGTCAGAAAATACACCTTTACTGGGCAATATAAAATAAACATAACATTTTGTTATGCTTATTTTCGCATCCGTGCCCCGGGAGCTTCGTTCCCATCTGTAGGCTCACCCCCTGCCTCTCCTTTTTCCTCCTGCGGTGTGCCACAGTTCTCCATTTGTGGCCTGCACGGCTGGTTGGCCCCTAATTGGTGCCATCAGCGTCGGCATGCCCAGCCCCGGGTACTCCCGGCAGAGGGAGTCAACGCGGCACGTACCTCCACTCTATCACCAACCCCCCGGGTAGACCTCCCGGGATATCACAATGTTAAGAGCCATATTCGTGTAAAGGATTTCATGTTTAATACTGTCGAAGTGTTGCGGTTGCAAGTTCACCTACCTCATCTAAAGCCTCTTATTTTGAGGTGCTGGTATAGGCCAAGTGCTAACAGTCAGAATCTGGATAATATGTCTGCAATGCTTGATAATGTGTGTGATGTTGAGAGAGGCCTATTTTCTGGCTGACCTGAATATAGACTAGTTTTCATCAAGCTGTCCGCTCAAGAGGAAGCTTCTCACTGAAACCAGTGCCTGTAATATGGTTCAGGTTATCAATCAACCTACCAGAGTGTTTACAAATAGTACAGGAACAAAATCATCCAGGTGCATTCATATTTTTTTTTTTTTACTACTGGTGTAGAACTTTGTTATAAAGCATTGTCCACAACCATTGGAGAGAAATGAGGAAAAGGGAGTTGCAAATGAGTCTGGCTGCTCATGTGATATGCAGACATATTGTAAATTGAGAAATTGTGTGACTAAATTGAACAAAATAGAAGAATAAATAGTTTTGTGAAACTAAGATAGCTGAAATAAAGTATGATGGGAAAAAGCTTTGGAGTAGTGTAAATGACATTATGGGTAGAAAGACTAATTAAACTCCTTTTTTTCATAGAACCAGATGGCTCATTCATCACAAAACCTTTTGCCATTGGCAATTATTTTAACAACTATTTCATTGGCAACATGGGCAAACCTTGGCATGACATGCCAACAACAAACTGTGAGCCATTCATGCATAAAATACCTAATAATGAAAGAAAGGCATTGTAATTTAGAAATGGGTAAAGTTAATGTGGGAGAGGTGGAAAAATTGTCTATAAATAACGAGAAACCACCTGGTATTGACAACCTAGATGGAAAATTACTGAGGCTGGTAGCAGACTACATCACCACTCCTATTTGCCACATCTTCAATCTGAGCCTGGACAATCACTTGTGATTCCGCTACCCAAGAAAGGTAACGCTTCCTTACTGACTCTAATAGCCAATCAATCAGCTGCTAGATCTTAGCAACATGTTAAAAACATTGTATTTGACATGCACTGCACTGATGCAAATGTCTAATGATTGTCTGAAAGACATGTATAATAAGAAGATTGTGGGAGCTGTATTGTTAGATTTTAGTGCAGCCTTTGATATTATTGACCATCATTTGTTTTTGAAAAATTATTTATCGAATAGAACACGGAGGGCTTCCTTTAATGTAAAACATATAAAGTGTGGTATTCTCCAAGAGAGCTGTCTTGGTCCTTTACTCTTCTCAATTGTTCTAATGATCTACCACAAGCCTTAAACAAAGTATGCAGATGATTCAACACTATGTCAGCATCCACAGCTAGTGAAATAACTAGCTGTAGCGCTGTCTTAGGCGTCTCAAGGTACAAATATTGCAATTTTTTTGAACTGGCCACATCAGCAGTCCTCATGCCTCCTTGCAGCATGCCTAAGGCACGTTCACGCAGATGAGCAGGGACAGTAGAAGAGTCAGTAGAAAGGCCTCTTTAGTGTCCTAAGTTTTCATAACTGTGACCTTAATTGCCTACCGTCTGTAAGCTGCTAGTGTCTTAACGACCATTCCACAGGTGCATGTTCATTAATAGTTTTTGCTTAATTCAACAAGCATGTGAAAGTGTTTAAACCCTTTACAATGAAGATCTGTGAAGTTATTTGGATTTACACATGTTCAAAGACAGGGTGCTGAAAAAGGGACGTTTCTTTTTTTGCTGAGTTTATTTTTAGGGATCACCATTAGCTGCTGCCTCTTCCTCGGGTCCAAACACATTAAGGCACTTACATTACATCATATAACATTATTACACCACTACATATCTACAATACAAAATGTATAATTCCACCATATAACAATATTACAATGTACGTGTGTGTAGATTACGTATGCTAGCACTTGTGTGTGTATGCGTGTGTCAACCTAGTGTGTGTCTTCACGGTTCCCCTTTGTTCCATAAGGTGTATTTCTACCTGTGATTCTACTGCTTGCATCAGTTACCTGATGTGGAGTAGAGTTCCATGTAGTCATGGCTCTATGTAGTACTGTGCAGCTCCCATAGTCTGTTCTGGACTTGGGGATTGTGAAGAGACCTCTGGTGACATGTCTGTGATGTATGCATGGGTGTCCGAGCTGTGTGCTAGTAGTTTAAACAAACAGCTCGGTACATTCAGCTTGTCATTCAGCTTGTCAACACAAGTAGTGATGAATTCAATCTCTCTTCCACTTTGAGCCGTGAGAGATTCACATGAATATCATTATTGTTAGCTCCCTGTGTATTTTTAAGGGCCAGCTGTGCTGCCCTGTTCTGAGCCAACTGTAATTGTCTTAAGTCCCTCTTTGTGGCATCTGACCACACTACAGAACAGTAGTCCAGGTGCGACAAAACTAGGGCCTGTAGTACCTGCCTTGTTGATAGTTTTGTTAAAAAGGCAGAGTAGCACTTTATTATGGACAGACTTCTCCCCATCTTAGCTACTGTTGTATCAATATGTGACTCGTTTCAGGAAACTAGGTGTATGTCGCGCGTCACTACTTCACAGGAGTTGTTTTTGGCAGATATGCCTTCTCGGACATCTGAACTTTCATGTGCCTTAATAACAAACTTGTATGCCATCTGTAAATACGAATAAAATTGTTAAATTAGTGTTGTTAAGAAGGCAGAGCACCGCTTTATTATGGAAAGACTTCTCCCCATCTTAGCTACCAAGCAGTTTATTCACCTCAACTTGCTCAATTTCCACATTATTCATTACAAGATTTAGTTGAGGTTTAGGGTTTAGTGAATGATTTGTCCCAAATACAATATTTAGGACAAACTTATTCCTTGCCACCCATTCTGAAACTAACTGCAGCTTTTTGTTCAGTGTTGCAATCATTGCAGTCGCTGTAGTAGCTGACCTGTATAGTGTTGAGACATCCGCATACATAGACACACTGGCCTAACTCAAAGAGTGCTGAAAGTCTGTTGTCAATTTGTTTACTGTAAAATAGTACTGGTCATACACAATTTTTTTCAAAAGTTTACTCAGGGTTGGTAACAGGCTGATTGGTTGGCTATTTGAACCAGTAAAGGGGGCTTTACCATTCTTGGGTAGCGGAATTACCTTTGCTTCCCTCCAGTATGGAGGGCACACACTTTCTAGTAGGCTTAAATAGAAGATACGGCAAATAGGAGTGGCAATATTGTCCGCTATAATATTGTACAAATCATTCCATAAGTACTAGACGTTAGCTGAATCTGGTAATGAATGATGTGGCTGTTGTGAAAGTAGAGGCACCTAAACTTATTTGTGTTACCATAAACTGTCATGGTGAAGGCATATTGATTCTATTGTTGTAAAGATGGGTAGAAGTCTGTCTGCAAGAAAGAGGGGCTCTGCATTTTTAACACCACTTTCTACCAAACAAGTCCTGCAGGCTCTGGTTTTATCACATCTTGCCCGGTTATATGGTCAGGTGCTGACAAAACGACCTAGGAAAGCTGCAGCTGGCCCAGAACAGAGCAGTACGTCTTGCTTGTCACTGTAACCAAAGGGCTAATAGAAAGATTGACTGCATTGCTTCTTGTTTTATGTCCCATAGGGCGGCGCACAATTGGCCCAGCGTCGCCCGGGTTTGGCAGGGGTCGGCCGAAATTGTAAATTATAATTTGTTCTCAACCGACTTGCCTAGTTAAATGAAGGTTAAATAAAAATAAAATAAATAAATAAAATGAGAAATATTAGTGTTGAAAATTCCAAATTGTCTGTATAATCAACTTACATAGCTCTGACAGACATACTTAGAGTGCCTTGTAAAAGTATTCATCCCCCTTGGCGTTTTTCCTATTTTGTTGCATTACAACCTGTAATTTAAATACATTTTTATTTGGATTTCATGTAATGGACATACACAAAATAGTCCAAATTGGTATAGTGAAATGAAAAAACTAACTTGTAAAATTTTTTTTTTAAAAGAAAAGACATCAAAACTATGAAATAACACATGGAATCATGTAGTAACCTAAAAAGTGTTAAACAAATCAAAATATATTTTATATTTGAGATTATTCAAAGTAGCCAACCTTTGCTTTGATGACAGCTTTGCACATTCTTGGCATTCTCTCAACCAGCTTCTTGAGGTAGTCACCTGAAATGTACTTCAATTAACAGTTGTTAATCTGTGGAATTAATTTTCTTCTTAATGCATTTCAGCCAATCAGTTGTTGTGACAAGGTAGTGGTGGTATACAGAAGAAAGCCCTATTAGGTAAAAGATCAAGTCCGTATTATGTCAAGAACAGCTCAAATAAGCAAAGAGAAATGACAGTCCATCATTACTTTAAGACATGAAGGTCAGTCAATCTGGAAAATTTCAAGAACTTTGAAAGTGTCTTCAATTGCAGTCTCAAAAACCATCAAGTGCTGGCTCTCATAAGGACCGCCACGGGAAAGGAAGACCCAGAGTTACCTCTGCTGCAGAGGATAAAATCATTAGAGTTACCAGCCTCAGAAATTGCAGCTCAAATAAATGCTTCACATCGTTCAAGTAATAGACAGTAGGAGACTGCGTGAATCAGGCCTTCATGGTCGAATTTCTGCAAAGAAACCACTACTAAAAGGACACCAATAAGAAGAAGAGATTTCCTTGGGACAAGAAACACGAGCAATGGACCTGTGGAAATCTGTCCTTTGGTCTGATGAGTCCAAATGTGATATCTTTGGTTCCAAACACCGTGTCTTTGTGAGACGCAGAGTAGGTGAACAGATGATCTTCGCATGGGTGGTTCACACCGTGAAGCATGAAGGTGACACGGTCTGTGATTTATTTAGAATTCAAGGTACACTTAACCAGCATGGCTACCACAGCATTCTGCAGCGATACGCCATCCCATCTGGTGAGCGCTTAGTGGGACTATCATTTGTTTTTCAACAGGACAATGACCCAACACACCTCCAGGCTGTGTAAGGGCTAATTGACCAAGAAGGAGAGTGATGGAGTGCTGCATCAGATGACCTAGCCTCCACAATCACCCAACCTCAACCCAATTGAGATGGTTTGGGATGAGTTGGACTGCAGAGTAAAGGAAAGGCAGCCAACAAGTGCTCAGCATATGTGGGAGCTCCTTCAAGACTGTTGGAAAAGCATTCCTCATGAAACTGATTGAGAGAATGCAAAGCTGTCAAGGCAAAGGGTGGCTACTTTGAAGAATCTCAAATGTAAAATAAAACACTTTTTTGGTTACATGATTCCATATATGTAGTTTTGATGTCTTCACTATTATTCTACAATGTAGAAAATAGTAAAAATAAAGACCAATCCTTGAATGAGTAGGTGTGTCCAAACTTTTGACTGGTACTGTATCTATGGGCCATTGTTTTTCACAGGGTGGCACTTTATGTACAGTACTGTATGATGCACCTCTGTTGATTGGATAGAAGTCACTTAGATTCGATTGATATTATCTGAGGTGTTCTAAAATACATCCATACAGGCAACCATTGACCTCTTGAGGCAGATCGTCTCTAATTGAGAAACAACCCTGACTCCATCTGTTACCAGAAACAATTAGCCCATTTATATTTTAGCCCCATAACAACATTAACCCTTCAGACAAGCAACTATTTGTCCTAAAACCACTTGGAGGCTGCATGGAGTTGAATGACTTAAGGTACATCTACAAGGTGAGGCAATCTCTGGTTAAAAGGTTTAATAAACCATGTTTATGTGGTAGTCCAAGCAGTGTTAACATGAATAGGAGTGATGCACTGTTCCAAACATCTTCAGGTTTCGCCATGTTCAAATCAAACATTGAGTAAATAGTTACATAGTGTTTAAGACTTAGGGAGTTTCCCATGCAATGCTAATTAAACTCATAAATCGTGCAATTATCTATAATCATTATGTCAAGTAATTGACATAACGATGATGGAATATTGTCATAATGATGATGGAATTTGATTAAAATCACTTAACTCCTACCTAATAATGTTCTGTGGTGGGATACATACTTTTGATACATACTTATTGAATATCGTTGCATTTGGTCAAACAGAATTCTATCCATCAGTGTACTAAGAACAGGCTGCAAACTGGTTGAGCGGCTGTTAGAGCCAGCAAAGGGTGCTTTACTAGTTTTAGGCAGTGGAATTACTTTAGCTTCCTTCCACGCTTGTGGACACACACATTCCTTTAGGCTTTGGTTAAAGATATAGCAAACAGGGGTACCATTCTTAATAGTTTCCCATCAAGGTTGTCTATACCTGGTGGCTTATCATTATTATATCATTCTTTTCATTGTGTTTTATGTCATTTATCTTGGTTTGGTAATGTAATTTCTTCTTCTTTTTGTTAAGTTTAGTCACAACATTTCTCAATTTACAGTATGTCAACCAATCAGCTGAGAGAAAAAAAGAGAGAGCAGTCCATCAAGTGTGTGTGTGTGTGTGTGTGTGTGCGTGTCCTGCGGGGCTGACACTACGAACCCACAGGCATGGCTCTCTCATCCCTTCCAGGCTTTTGGGAGGGAGGCTGGACAATGAGCCTGTCATAGCGGATGTAAGCAATGTCCTGACGCGCTCTGGCAGCTTTCATGACTGGGATAAGTTGTTTCCTCTTCTGGCGCACAGCTTCAGGATAGTCCTTGTTGAGGAAACAGCACGTTCTTGGCTCTGACCTAAACCTCAGCTGGAGTTGTGTATAAAGGCTGTGACTATTGAGCAAGTTGAAGAAGCTAAACTCCTAGGTACATTGGATGGTCAATTATCATGGTCAAGCCATATTGACAAAGTTGTTGGAAAGATGGAGAGGGTTCTGTTATAAAAAGATGCCTCATAGTCGTGTGATTCACTCAGAATTTGAATTCATTAGCATGTCACTCAGTAAATCTACGCCCCCTAAGTGCCAAACAGTCCCAGACTGTTACCAGGCTCTATGCATCAGCCTGGGGACGAGGTTAGGTAATCTGCAAATAAAGCTATTGAAATCTGTCATCTACCTATGTGTCACATCTATCAGGTCTTCCTCTATAACAATGATCTTACCTTCAGCCCATCAACACCTGGGATGCCAGGAGGCCCGAGGGAACCCTGTAAAAAACACAAAACAAACACTTCCTGTTAAGACTACTTGTATCATGATTTAATGAAAGGTGTCATATGCAGAGTGACATAACTTCTCAGTGTTGACTGATTATTTGACAGTTCAGACTTATGGCTGCCACTAAAACCCCTTGTGCTCAACTCCGACTTTCTGTAACTCACCTTCAAATCTATTTGACAAATGCCTAAAGCATGACTAGGGCTGTGATGGTCATGAAATTTTGTCATCCGGTGATTGTCAAGCAAATAACTGCCGGTCTCCCAGTAACTGACCGTTTATTAACAAACACATTTAGCATCTCCTGGCTTCCACACAAAGCCTACAAGCCACTGATGCAGACCTTTGGAACATCTACATTTTAAAAAGTATAAATAATCCATGTAATATAGGCTAGCCCATCACAATAAATCCCTTATTTATTTTAGACAGGTCTAGAGAAACATGACATGAAAAAATTTAGTCTATTTCAGAAGAACATAATAGCATACTCTGAGTTGTACTTATGATAGGCCCTGATCTGGCTATGCCATATGGTTGTAGGCAACACTAGTTCATTTAGCAGACCATATTTGCTTAGAATTCCGTGGCATTATTTTATATTATTTTATAGTATGTAGAATACAATTGGACAAAGCTGAATAAAATAGGATATTTTCTCAAAACGATTTGAGGGAGTGCACACCTGTGGCTATTCTTTGTTGAGCGGTCAACAAAGAAACAGTTACTCCTATATGTTTAATTTACAGCTCTTTTTTTTACTTTAGTTGTGATACAAATGTTGGGCTATATGTTTGGATTTTTAATACATTCTAAGGCTGCATGATGCGACTCTAATGATGATTTGAAAAAAGTTGCATGAAAGTTGCATGAACTCTGCTTTGCTTTTTGCGCAGGCTGTACACACTTCATCAGTCTCTCATTCACAATTTGACAAGCACTTGATAATGCCTCCCCTTTGTGTGGCCGTAATGCCCCCTAAAAAATCCATGTATTTTGCGGCCAGTGGCCATTGTGCCCTTGGGCTGAATATAATATCTCCCGGGTGCGCAACTGCGAGTGTCGTTATCCAATTCCGAGGCGCATATTGAAGATATTGGAAGAACTGTCCTTTTACTTTTCGTCAGCCAACAAGATGAGTAGGCCTAACGAACAGCAAAAGCACTAGCCTATGTCAATCCACTATCCCCCATAAGAACAAAAGTTGACCTATTATATTCTGTGTGAGAAACAAATATTCCAAACATAGTCTGGGACTGTTGTGGAATGCGATAGATCCCAAATTAAAACAAGCACTAGCATCAAATACATTTTTAAATGATGAACCTGGTGCAACAGATGAGAACATTTAGCTTAAAATGTTCATAAACTATTAGAACATTTCTTCACAATATAAGCGCAGTAATGCACACATGGCAGTATGCTATAAGCGCAAATGTTCCATTAGCAGGAAAACACTATTCTCAAAAGTGACCACAAATGCAATCATGCATGTAATGCTTTTATTATAAAGGTGCATTTTTATGATGAAAATGATCTCCCCCAAACTTGAAACTCACGTGCCGCTTATGTATGCCAGTTAGGCTCTACACCCCTTGTAAAGCCGATTAATGTGCTTCATTTTAAGAATTTATTTGGCCACTTTAGTTGTGACACAAACCTTAACAAAACATATAGGCCTATGGCCTAGGCTACATGCGGTGTGCAACTTTGATTTGAAAAAGTCGCAAAAAAAAACGCGCTGTTTCTTTCCTTAAGAAGGGGCATCATTCACAAGTGATTATGAAGAAACGTCCTCTCACTGTCAACTGCGTAATAAAAAAATAAAAAAATTATGACAAGATTCAACAACTGAGACATAAACTGAACAAGTTCCACAGACATGTGACTAACAGAAACTGAATAATGTGTCACTGAAGAAAGGGAGGGTCAAAATCAAAAGTAACAGTCAGTATCTGGTGTGGCCACAAGCTGCATTAAGTACTGCAGTGCATCTCCTCCTCATGGACTGCACCAGATTTGCCAGTTCTTGCTGTGAGATGTTACCCCACACTTCCACCAAGGCACCTGCAAGTTCCCAAACATTTCTGGGGGGTAATGGCCCTAGCCCTCACCCTCCGATCCAACAGGTCCCAGAAGTGCTCAAAGGGATTGAGATCGAGGCTCTTCGCTGGCCATGGTTGAACACTGACATTCCTGTCTTGCAGGAAATCACGCACAGAACGAGCAGTATGGCTGGTGGCATTGTCATGCTGGAGGGTCATGTCAGGATGAGCCTGTAGGAAGGGTACCACATGAGGGAGGAGGATGTCTTTCCTGTAACGCACAGCATTGAGATTGCCTGCAATGACAATAAGCTCAGTCCGATGATGCTGTGACACACCGCCCCAGACCATGACGGACCCTCCACCTCCAAATCGATCCCGCTCCAGAGCACAGGCCTCGGTGTAACACTCATTCCTTTGACGATAAACGCAAATCCGACCATCACCCCTGGTGAAACACAACTGTGACTCATCAGTGAAGAGCACTTTTTGCCAGTCCTGTCTGGTCCAGCGACGGTTGTTTTGTGCCCATAGGCGACGATGTTGCCGGTGATGTCTGGTGAGGACCTGCCTTACAACAGGCCTACAAGCCCCCAGTCCAGCCTCTCTCAGCCTATTGCGGACAGTCTGAGCACTGATGGAGGGATTGTGCGTTCCTGGTGTAACTTGGGCAGTTGTTGTTGGCATCCTGTACCAGTCCCGCAGGTGTGATGTTCGGATGTAACTGTGACCTTAATTGCCTACCGTCTGTAAGCTGTTAGTGTCTTAATGACCGTTCCACAGGTGCATGTTCATTAATTGTTCATGGTTCATTGAACAAGCATGGGAAACAGTGTTAAAACCCTTTACAATGAAGATCTGTGAAGTTATTTGGATTTTTACGAATTATCTTTGAAAGACAGGGTCCTGAAAAAGAGGCGTTTCTTTTATTGCTGAGTTTATATCATTCAGAAGTGATAGGCAAATTTTGTCAACCATCATAGTATTTTTGATTTAATCTTGTCTTTACATATACAAAATAATGTATGTGTACATTTGTTTTGATGTAGAATGGACCATTATCATGCACCTGTCTCAAAATAGGGGCAACGTAAAAAAAGTAATCTAATGCACTTAAATAATGAAAAGGACGCTTTTGCCATGGATCATTTTCATGCCAGCCAGCTACTCCTGTTGTAAATAGTAGCAATGTGCTTAATATTAGGAAAGTTGTGAAATAAATAAAGTAGGCCTAGCCTATAGAAAGCTGATGGGATCCTCCTCTTTGTAATAGAGGCCATTACTCTCTGTTTTCTAACACAATTGCATAGCCTATAGAAATGTTGTGCAACATGAGCTCAAATCAAATCAAATTGTATTGGTCACATACACGTGTTTAGCTTCTTATGGCTGGGGGCAGTATTGAGTAGCTTGGATGAATAAGGTGCCCAGAGTAAACTACCTGCTACTCATGCCCAGTTGCTAATATATGCATATTATTAGTCGATTTGGATAGAAAACACTCAGCAGTTTCTAAAACTGTTTGAATGAAGTCTGTGCGTATAACAGAACTCATATGGCAGGCAAAAACCTGAGAAAAAAATCTGAAAAAAATCAGAAAAAATTCAACCAGGAAGTGGGAAATCTGAGGTTTGTAGGTTTTCAACTCATTGCCTATCGAAGATACAGTGGGATATTGGTCATATTGCACTTCCTAAGGCTTCCACTAGATGTCAACAGTCTTTAGAACCTTGTTTGATGCTTCTACTGTGAATGAGGGGGAATGAGGGCTCTTTGAGTCAGGGCTCTGGCAGAGTGCCATTAGCTGACCAGGCGCGTTCACTTGAGAGAGTTAGCTTGCGTTCCATTGCATTTCTGAAGACAAAGGAATTCTCCGGTTGGAACATTATTAAAGATTTATGATTTAATGATTTTTATGATTTAAGATTTTAGATTTAAACATACTAAAGATTGATTCTATACTTCGTTTGACATGTTTCTACGATCTGTAATATGACTTTTCGTCTGAACATTCGCATGGACTTGCCCGCGCGTCGTGAGTTTGGATTGTGTATTGAACGCGCGAACAAAAAGGAGGTATTTGGACATAAATTATGGACTTTATTGAACAAATCAAACATTTATTGTGGAACTGGGATTCCCGGGAGTGCATTCTGATGAAGATCATCAAAGGTAAGTGAATATTTATAATACTATTCCGACATCTGTTGACTCCACAACATGGCGGATATCTTCATGGCTTGTTTGGGCTCTGAGCGCTGTACTCAGATTATAGCATGGTGTGCTTTTTCCGTAAAGTTTTTTTTAAATCTGACACAGTGGTTGCATTAATGAGAGGTATATCTAAAGTTCCATGTATAATACTTGTATCTTTTATCAATGTTTATTATGAGTTTTTCTGTAAATTGATGTGGCTCTCTGCAAAATCACCGGATGTAAACTGAGATTTTTGTATATAAATATGAACTTTATCGAACAAAACATACATGTATTGTGTAACATGAAGTCCTATGAGTGTCATCTGATGAAGATCATCAAAGGTTAGTGATTCCTTTTATCTCTATTTCTGATTTTTGTCACTCCTCTCTTTGGCTGGAAAAATGGCTGTGTTTTTCTGTGAATAGGTGCTGACCTAACATAATGATATGTTGTGCTTTCGTCGTAAAGCCTTTTTGAAATCGGACACTGTGGTGGGATTAATTTACCTTTAAAATGGTGTAAAATACTTGTATGTCTGAAGAATTTTAATTATGAAATTTCTGTTGTTTTGAATTTGGCGCCCTGCACTTTCACTGGCTGTTGTCATATCGATCCCGTTAACGGGATCCCAGCCATAATTAGCAGATGTTATTGCCAGTGTAGCGAAATGTTTGTGCTCGTAGTTCCGACAGTGCAGCAATATCTAACAAGTAATATCTAACAATTTCACAACAAATACCAAATACACAGAAATCTAAGTAAAGGAATGGAATAGGAATATATAAATATATGGATGAGAAATTTCAGAGCGTCATAGGCTAAGATGCAATAGATAGTATAGAATACAGTATATACATATGAGATGAGTAATGCAAGATATGTAAACATTATGAAAGTGAAAATAATAAAGTGACTAGTGTTCCATTTATTAAATTGGCCAATGATTTCAAGTCTGTATGTTGGCAGCAGCCTATCTGTGCTAGTGATGGCTATTTAACAGTCTGATGGCCTTGAGAAAGAAGCTGTTTTTCAGTCTCTCGGTCCCAGCTTTGATGCACCTGTACTGACTTCGCCTTCTGGATGATAGCGGGGTGAACAAGCAGTGGTTGTTGTCCTTGATGATCTTTTTGCCCTTCCTGTGACATCGGGTGCTGTAAGTGTCCTGGAGGGCAGGTAGTTTGCCCCCAGTGATGTGTTGGACAGACTGCACCACCCTCTGGAGAAACCTGCGGTTGTGGGTGATGCAGTTGCCGTTGGAGGTCGACCGATTAATCGTCTGGGCCGATTAATTAGGGCCAATTTCGAGTTTTCAGAACAATCGGTAATCAGCCTTTTTGGACGCTGATTATGGCCGATTCCATTGCAATCCACGAGAAGACTGCGTGGCAGGCTGAACACCTGTTATGCGAGTGCAGCATCAAAAGGACCTTGTGGCTGCAAGGAGCCAAGGTAAGTTGCTAGCTAGCATTAAACTTATCTTATAAAAAACAACCAATCTTCACATAATCACTAATTAACTACACATGGTTGATGATATTACTAGGTTAACTAGCTTGTCCTGCGTTGCATATAATCAATGTGGTGCCTGTTAATTTATCATCGAATCCCAGCCTACTTCAACTTCGCCAAACGGGTGATGATTTAACAAAAGCACATTCGTGAAAAAAGCACAATCGTTGCACGAACTAACCTAACCATAAACATCAATGCCTTCCTTTAAATAAATACACAGAAGTATATTTTTTAAAACCTGCATATTTAGTTAAAAGAAATGCAGGCAATATTAACTAGGAAAATTGTGTCACTTCTCTTGCGTTCAGTGCAAGCAGAGTCAGGGTATGTGCAGAAGTTTTGGCCGCATGGCTCGTTGCGAACTGTGTGAAGACCATTTCTTCCTAACAAAGACCGTAATTAATTTGCCAGAATTTTACATAATTATGACGTAACATTGAAGGTTGTGCAATATAGAAACAATTTTTAGACTTAGGGTTGCCAACCGTTCGATAAAATACGGAAAGGTTCCGTTTCACTGAAAGAATAAACGTTTTGTTTTCGAAATGATAGTTTCCGGATTTGACCATATTAACGACCTAAGGCTCGTATTTCTGTGTGTTTATTATAATTAAGTCTATGATTTGATATTTGATAGAGCAGTCTGACTGAGCGGTGGTAGGCAACAGCAGGCTTGTAAGAATTAATTCAAAAAGCATTTTACTGCGTTTGCCAGCAGCTCTTAGCAATGGTTGAAGCACAGCGCTGTTAATGACTTCAAGCCTATGAACTCCCGAGATTAGGCTGGCAATACTAAAGTGTCTATAAGAACATCCAATAGTCAAAGGTATATGAAACACAAATGGTATAGAGAGAAATAGTTGACATGTCATAATTCCTATAATAACTACAACCTAAAACTTATTAACTGGGAATATTGAAGACTCATGTTAAAAGGAACCACCTGCTTTCATATATTCTCATGTTCTGAGCAAGGAACATAAACATTAGCTTTTTTACATGGCACATATTGCACTTTTACTTTCTTCAACACTGTTTTTGCATTCTTTAAACCAAATTGAACATGTTTCATTATTTATTTGTGTCACGTTCCTGACCTTATTTCCTTTGTTTTGTCTTTGTTTAGTTGGTCAGGACGTGAGCTGGGTGGGCATTCTATGTTATGTGTTTCTATGTTGGGTTCATTCAACTAGCCTGATATGGTTCTCAATCAGGGGCAGGTGTTTTACGTTTCCTCTGATTGAGAACCATATTAAGGTAGGCTGTTCTCACTGTTTGTTTGTGGGTGATTGTTCCTGTGTCAGTGTTTGTGCCACACGGGACTGTTTTCGTTCGTTTCGTTTATTTCATTCGTGTGTTCCTTCCTGTTCGTGCATTCATGTTATATGTTCACAAGTTCAGGTCTGTTCACGTCGTTTATTGTTTTGTAGTTTGTTTAAGAGTTTTTCCATCTTCGTCTTTCTTAAATAAACAAATATGTATTCAACCCACGCTGCGTTTTGGTCCGATCCATGCTCCTCTTCAGACGAGGAGGAAAATGACCGTTACAATTTGAGACTAAATGGATTTTATTTATGTATTATATTAAGTTAAAATAAAAGTGTTCATTGTTCATTCAGTATTGTTGTAATTGTCATTATTACAAATATATATATAAAAAAAATTGGCCGATTAATCGGTATCGGCTTTTTTTGTTCCTTTAATAATTGGTATCGGTGTTGAAAAATCATAATCAGTCGACCTCTATTTTTTTTTTTTTTTTAGGGGTGGATCAGCTTAATATTGCGGAAAGAATGTTGCTTCCAATGTAATCGTCTGCATCATTTCCAATCCCCCATATTTTTTTGGGTAAATATATATATCCATACACGTATGCATACATATACACATATATACATACACATACCTATATAGACATACATACTTTTTTAAAGAATATACCTTTATTATTATTCCCCGCAAACCCTACCACCGATCCCCCAATTGGAGTAAACTGATAAACATTTCCGTTTTTACCTTCAATTTATACATCTTATACACATTTTACAGACACAGTCTACTTTATAATAGTTCTCTCTTGTTTGTTCTTAGTCCTTCCTCTATTTCTGTTGTCCATCCAGTTTGATTTCCACTTGTAACTGTGCTATTTCACAAAAGCTCCGCCCCTATACACATTTCACAGATCCCGTATGCCCTACATTGTTTATCTTGTTATTAGTCCCACCCTTCAGCTCCACTCAACCCTTCCCATCTATCTTCCAACATCATCCATTTCAGATTTTTATTTGCCATATATTTTTCAACTGTGCTGTGATGCTTCACAAAAGATTTGAATCGTCCTATTCTCATAGCTTCCACGGATTGTAAATTAAAAATAAACATTTTTGCTAAAATAATTATTATATTATTGATTGATTGACTATGGCTTTTCAAATCCCCCAGTATTGCTATCTGTAGCGTTAGTTCTACGCAAATGTTGCAATTCTTCAGCCATTCCTAGACCTGTGACCAAAAACGAGCTACATACGGACAATACCAAAATAAATGATCTAGTGACTCTGCCTCCTCACAGCAGAATCTGCAGAGCTGGGAAGATTGTATCCCCCATATATATATAACATTCTATTAGTTGCAAGAATTTTGTACAGTAATTTAAATTGAAAAATTTGAAGTTTTGAATCCGGCGTTGTTTTGCGTATCAATTCATAAACCATGTGCCATGGAATGGGTACATCAAAAATCTCTTCCCAACTATTTTGCAATTTATATGGCACAGCTGTCAGTTTTTTGGTCCTTAAATTAAATTGGTATATGTTTTTATTTATCACACTTTTCTTTAACCATTTATGTTCTTTAATATAGGGCCGACATACAAGTTCCTTACTTTTTTCCCCTTCTACTTGCCTCTTCCATTTTTGTGGTAATGCTGCAATTAATTGGTTGTAATTTTGGGTAGAGCAGACATTTCCATATGTCTGTGTTAGCTGCATGTGTGACATTACTCCACCAGTCCTATTTATGATATCATTCACAAAAATTATACCTTTTTTAAACATTTCTTCGATAAATACAGTTTTTTTATCAATTACTATATTTGAATTTAACCACAATATTTGTTGTACTATTTGTTCCGTCCTTTCAGGTGGATTAAACTGAAATTGCAACCAACTTTCTAAGGCTTGTTTAAAAAATAAAGATATTTTGGAGATTATTTCCTTTTCAAACAACCGAAAGTGAGCAGGTGTAATCTGAATAAAGGGAAAAAGGCCCTTCTTGAACATAGGATGAGACATTCTTACCAATTTACTAGAGAACCAGTTTGGATTTAAGTATAACTTTTGTATGACTAATGCCTTTAGTGAGAGGTCTAACGCTTTAATATTTAATAATTTCTGCCCTCCGAATTCATATTCGTTATATAAATAGGCCCTTTTAATTTTAACTGGCTTGCCGTTCCAAATAAAATGGAATATTTTTTGTTCATATAATTTAAAAAGCAGGTCACTAGGTGTAGGCAAAACCATAAGCAAATAGGTAAACTGTGATATGATTAAAGAGTTAATCAGGGTGATTTTCCCACAAATAGACAGGTATTTTCCTTTCCATGGTAGCAAGATCTTATCTATTTTTGCTAACTTTCTATAAAAATTTATTGGAGTGAGATCATTTCTTTCTTTTGGGATTTGTATACCGAGTATGTCCACATCTCCGTCAGACCATTTAATTGGTAAACTACATGGCAATGTAAAATGTGTATTTTTTAGTGATCCAATACGTAATATGGTACATTTATCATAATTTGGTTTTAATCCAGAGAGGATAGCAAATGTATCTAGATCCTCTAAGAGGCCGTGGAGAGACTCTAGTTGTGGTTTTAAAAGAAAACATGAATCATCAGCGTACAATGACACCTTAGTTTTTAGGCCCTGGATTTCTAATCCCTTAATATTAATGTTTGATCTAATTTTAACAGCTAACATTTCGATGGCAATAATAAATAGATATGCCGATAGTGGACAACCTTGTTTTACTCCTCTAGATAGTTTAAAACTTTCTGAGATGTAGCCATTATTTACTATTTTACACCTAGGGTTACTATACATAATTTTAACCCATTTTATAAGAGATTCCCCAAAATTGAAATATTCTAGGCATTTATATATAAACTCCAGTCGTACTTTATCAAAAGCCTTTTCAAAATCAGCTATGAAAACCAGGCCTGGTGTCCCCGATATTTCATAGTGTTCTATTGTTTCCAGTACTTGCCTTATATTATCTCCAATGTATCGTCCATGTAAAAAACCTGTCTGATTAGGATGAATAATATCTGACAAAACTTTTTTTATTCTATGCGCCAAGCATTTTGCTAGGATTTTTGCATCACAACACTGAAGTGTAAGAGGTCTCCAATTTTTTAAATGGACTGGATCTTTATATATACCACTTGGGTCCTGTTTCAGTAATAATGATATCACACCTTCTTGTTGCGTGTCTGATAATCTATCATTTATATAGGAGTGGTTAAAACAAGCTAATAATGGTCCTTTGAGTATATCAAAAAAAAAATTGTATACTTCCACTGGTATGCCATCCAGCCCTGGAGTTTTCCCATCCTTAAAGGCCCCAATTGCATCAAGTAGTTCCTCCTCTGTAATTAGGCCTTCACATGAGTCTTTCTGTACAGATGTTAATTTTACATTATTATTAGGGAAAAAATCCATACAATTAGTTTCAGTTAGTGGAGATGGAGGAGCCTGAAACGAAAACACATTCTTAAAGTACTTTACTTCCTCTTTCAAAATATCATTTGGTGAATCATGCGTGACTCCATCATTTGTAACAAGTTTTAATACGTTTTTTTTTGGTAGCATTTCTATATTGAAGATTGAAAAAGAATTTGGTGCATTTTTCCCCATATTCCATCCAGTTCGCTTTATTTTTATAATATATTACACTGGATCTTTCTTGAATAAGTTCCTCCATTTCTTTTTGTTTTTCCTCTAACTTATTCTGTGCCTCTATGGTACCGTTTTTATTGTTATCTAACTGTACTGTTAGTCCTTCAATTTCCTTTGTTAATATGGACTCTTTTGATCTAAATTGCTTTTGTTTTATAGATGAGTACTGAATTGCATGGCCTCTAAAGGCAAACTTAAAAGTGTCCCATACAATATGGGGATCTGCTGTACCTATGTTATGTCTAAAAAAGTCAGTTATAAATTCTTCTGTCCTAGTTCTAAACAATTTATCATCTAGTAGGCTTTGATTAAATTTCCAATATCCTCGCCCACGTGGAAATTCTGTAAGAGTAATATATATGCCAATTATGTGATGGTCCGACCGCATTCTGTCCCCTATCAAACACTTTTTAACTTTTGGTGCCAGAGAGAATGATATAAGAAAGTAGTCAAGGCGACTAGCTTGATTAAGCCTCCGCCATGTATATCTCACTAGGTCAGGGTATTTAAGTCTCCATATATCCACTAATTCCAATATATCCATGACATTCCTGATTTCCTTAAGTGCCTGAGGGTGATAGTTGGTAGTGTGATTTCCTTTCCGGTCCATAGAGGTATTTAAGACCGTATTAAAATCTCCCACTATAATAATAGAGTCTAGTGTTGCTTGTAGAGTTGATACATTCTTATATATATTGTCAAAGAAGCTTGGATCATCATTATTCGGACCGTATAGGTTAATAAGCCATATCTGTTTATTGTCCAATAACATATTTAAAATAATCCATCTACCTTGAGGATCTGTTTGGACAAGTTGCACATTTGGATCAAAATTACTGTTAATTAAAACCATCACCCCTTTTGAATTTCTTTGGCCATGGGAGAAATATATTTCGCCCCCCCAGTTCTTTTTCCACAAAACTTCATCTAAAACTGTTGAATGGGTTTCCTGTAAACAATAGATATTATAATCCTTCTCTTTTAGCCAGGTAAATACTGATCGTCTTTTCTTATTGTCTGCTAAGCCATTACAATTGTAACTGGCTATACTTATTTCACCACTTACCATAATGAGACACACCTTTCAATTATTTTTATCAAAATATATGTTTGTAAACGTCCTATTAAAAAGTAACATAATGATTGAGTGTCTATATAGTTGTACCATGATATTTGCATTGCTACTAAGTAAACCTCCAATTGGTCCCTACTATTCCACCCGCTAAAAGCCCTCATCTCGAGTTGGGTTGTCATCCCAATGCCCGGCAGACCACCCTCGACCCCCTGTATCCCATAGCCCTGGACCGACTGGGATCCATCCTTTGAAAAGGGCACACAGTGCCATTTACCGAATTGAAGTAGATCCATTGCCAAATGCATTTCCATCGCCCTCACCTCGATTTTTATTATATATTGCTGTGGATCATCCTCTATAGTCCCTAACATCTTTTACTTCTTTCTTCGCAACAGTTGTGGGATACACACATACACCCACACACATTCAGCCCTTACCCCCACACAACCATAAGCTCACTTTCTCAACAATTGCACCATCCCAGAGCCCAACTCAAGATAGGTCATGATTTACAAATGTACTTGCAGTTGCAGCTGCATGAGAAGGCCTGCAAGACCGCACAAAAAATGAGCATAAATGTAGAGATTTATTTACCATTGTCACATCCTAGATGATGGAGGTCAAATGTACACCTTCTTCCTGAAACACCCACAATACGGTCATCCGTCATGACCATGTTCCCAAGCATCTCCATGCAGTCCGACTTTGATTTCGTGCCACCAGGGCCACAATGATATAGTCGACCTCTAGTTGCCCTACCAGGTGGTGATACAGCCTGACAGGATGCTCTAAATTGTGCATCTGTAAATGTTTGTGAGGGTTTTAGGTGAAAAGCCACATTTCTTCAGCCTCCTGAGGTTTAAGAGGCGGACCATTCAGTTTGTCAGAGATAAGTACTTCGAGGAACTTAAAACTTTCCACCTTCTCCACTTCTGTCCCGTTGATGTGGATAGGGGGGTGCTCCCTCTGCTGTTTCCTGAAGTCCATGATCATCTACTTTGTATTGTTGACGTTGAGTGAGAGGTTATTTTCCTGACACCACACTCCCAGAGCACTCACCTCCTCCCTGTAGACTGTCTCGTCGTTGTTGGTAATCAAGCCTACTACCGTTGTGTCGTCTGCAAACTTGATGAGTGAGTTGGAGGCGTGCTTAGCCACGCCGTCAATGGATGAACAGGGAGTACAGGAGGAGGCTGAGTACGCACCCCCAGTGTTGAGGATCAGCGAAGTGGAGATGTTGTTTCCTACCTTCACCACCTGCGGGCAGCCCATCAGGAAGTCTAGGATCCAATTGCACAGGGTGGGGTTCAGACCCAGGGCTTTGAGCTTAATGATGAGCTTGGAGGGTACTACGGTGTTGAATGCTGAGCTATAGTCAATGAACAGCACTCTTACATAGGTATTACTCTTGTCCAGATGGGATAGGGCAGTGTGCAGTGTGATGGCGATTGCATTGTCTGTGGACATATTGGGGCGGTAAGCAAATTTAAGTGGGTCTAGGGTGACAGGTAAGGAGGCGGTGATATGATCCTTGACTAGTCTCTCAAAGCACTTCATGATGACAGAAGTGAGTCATTTAGTTCAGTTACCTTTGCATTCTTGGGTACAGAAAAATGGTGGCCATCTTTAAGCATGTGGGGACGGCAAACTGGGATAGGTAGAGATGGAATATGTCTGTAAACAAACCAGCCAGCTGGTCTGCGCATGCTCTGAGGACGCGGTTAGGGATGCGGTCTGGGCCGGCAGCCTTGTGAGGGTTAACAAGTCCAATACAGCAAATGAAAGATAAACATCTTGTGAATCCAGCCAACATGTCCGATTTTTTAAATGTTTTACAGCGAAAACACCACGTATATTTATGTTAGCTCACCACCAAATACAAAAAAGCACAGACATTTTTTTCACAGCACAGGTAGCTTGCACAAAACCCCCAAATAGAGATAGAATTAGTCACTAACCAAGAAACAACTTCATCAGATGACAGTCTTATAACATGTTATACAATAAATCTATGTTTTGTTCGAAAAATTTGCATATTTCAGGTATAAATCATAGTTTTACATTGCAGCTACAATCACAAATAGCACCGAAGCAGCAAGAATAAATACAGAGAGCAATGTGAAATACCTAAATACTCATCATAAAACATTTCTGAAAAATACATGGTGTACAGCAAATGAAAGATAAACATCTTGTGAATCCAGCCAATATTTCAGATTTTTTAAGTGTTTTACAGCGAAAACACAATATAGCATTATATTAGCGTACCACAATAGCCAACCACACAACCGCATTCATTCACCGCAAAGGTAGCGATCGCAAAAAAACAGCAAAAGATATAAAATTATTCACTAACCTTGACAAAATTCATCAGATGACAGTCCTATAACATCATGTTACACAATACATATATGTCTTGTTCGAAAATGTGCATATTTAGCGGTACAAATCGTGGTTTTACAATGTGAATACGTAGCCAAACTGCACAAAATTATCCGGATATATTTCTGACACTCACCTAATCTAATCAAAGAACTCATCATAAACTTTACTAAAAAATACATGTTGTACAGCAAATGAAAGATACACTAGTTCTTAATGCAATCGCCGTGTTAGAATTCTAAAAATAACTTTAATACGACATACAGCTTACGTTATAGCGAGACAGCGCCTGCAATGAGGGCGGAAAATAGTACTAAACATTTTCCACAGAAATACGAAATAACATCATAAATGGTTCCTACTTTTGCTGAGCTTCCATCAGAATGTTGTACAAGGAGTCCTTTGTCCAGAATAATCGTTGTTTGGTGTTAGAATGTCCTCTTCTCCTGTCGAATTAGCAACCAAAGCTAGCCAAGTGGCGCGAAGTTGTCCATCTTCACCAAACGCAGAGAATGGAAAATGCCAAAACTCCCGATAAACGTTCAATAATCTGATAAAACTATATTGAAAAAACATACTTTACGATGATATTATCACATGTATCAAATAAAATCAAAGCCGGAGATATTAGCCGTCTATACCGAAAGCTTTTCAGAAGGCAATCCAGGGTTCCTTCCCGCGCCTTGCTGAACAAAGGAAATTTGGGGTCACGTCATTCCAAGAGCTCTTGTTCGACCTCAGATCAAGCTAGACACCCCATTCCACCTCTCACTGCCTCTTGACATCTAGTGGAAGGCGTATGAAGTGCATGTATATCCATAGATTTCAAGCAAATGAATAGGAAGGCCCTGGAACAGAGCCTCGATTTCAGATTTTTCACTTCCTGACAGGAAGTTTGCTGCAAAATTAGTTCTGTTTTACTCACAGATATAATTCAAACGGTTTTAGAAACTTGAGAGTGTTTTCTATCCAATAGTAATAATAATATGCATATTGTACGATCTAGAATAGAGTACGAGGCCGTTGAAATTGGGCACGATTTTTCCCCAAAGTGAAAATAGCGCCCCCCTATCCCAAAGAAGTTAATGTGTGAAAGTTAAATATTTCTAAAACATATTTTTTGAATTTTGCGCGCTGCCTTTTCAGTGGAATGTGGGGGTTCCGCTAGCGGAACCCCGGGGCTAGACAGGTTAACTTTTTATGGCTGCAGGGGCAGTATTGAGTAGCTTGGATGAAAGGTGCCCATTTCAAACGGCCTCGTACTCAATTCTTGCTCGTACAATATGCATATTATTATTACTATTGGATAGAAAACCCTCTCAAGTTTCTAAAACCGTTTGAATTATATCTGTGAGTAAAACAGAACTCATTTTGCAGCAAACTTCCTGTCAGAAAGTGAAAAATCTGAAATCGAGGCTCTGTTCCAGGGCCTCCCTAATCATTTGCTTGAAATCTATTAGTATACATGCACTTCATACGCCTTCCACTAGATGTCAATAGGCTGTGAGAGGTGAAATGGAGTGTATAGCTATTTCTATGGTCAAAAGAGAGAGCTTGGAATGACATGACCCCAAATTCCTTTGTTCAGGAAGGCGCAGGAAGTACATCAGCATTGGCTTCTGAAAAGCTTTTGTTATAGACGGCTAATATCTCCGGCTTTGATTTTATTTGATAAATGTGACAATATCATCGTAAAGTATGTTTTTTCAATATAGTGTTATCAGATTATTGAAATTTTTTCGGGAGTTTTGGCATGTTCCGTTCTCTGCGTTTGTTCACGATGGACAGCTTAGCGCCACTTGGCTAGTTTTGCTTGCTAATTCGAGAGGGAAAAAGGACATTCTCAAACCAAACAACGATTGTTCTGGACGAAGGACCCCTTGTGCAAGATTCTGATGGAAGCTCAACAAAAGTAGGACCCATTTATGATGTTATTTCCTATTTCTGTCGAAAATGTGTTGTGTTTTCCGCCTTGATTTTTGGCGCTGTCTCGCTATAACGTAAGCTGCATGTCGTACTAAAGTTATTTTTAGAATTCTAACACGGCGATTACATTAAGAACTAGTGTATCTATCATTTGCTGTACAACAAGTACTTTTTAGTAACGTTTATGATTAGTTATTTGATTAGATTAGGTGAGTGTCAGAAATATATCCGGATAATTTTGTGCAGTTTGGCTACGTATTCACATTGTAAAACCACGATTTGTACCGCTAAATATGCACATTTTCGAACAAGACATATATGTATTGTGTAACATGATGTTATAGGACTGTCATCTGATGAATTTTGTCAAGGTTAGTGAATAATTTTATATCTTTTGCTGTTTTTTTGCGATCGCTACCTTTGCGGTGAATGAATGCGGTTGTGTGGTTGGCTATTGTGGTACGCTAATATAATGCTATATTGTGTTTTCGCTGTAAAACACTTAAAAAATCTGAAATATTGGCTGGATTCACAAGATGTTTATCTTTCATTTGCTGTACACCATGTATTTTTCATAAATGTTTTATGATGAGTATTTAGGTATATCACATTGCTCTTTGTAGTTATTCTTGCTGCTTCGGTGCTATTTGTGATTGTAGCTGCAATGTAAAACTATGATTTATACCTGAAATATGCACATTTTTCGAACAAAACATAGATTTTTTGTATAACATGTTATAAGACTGTCATCTGATGAAGTTGTTTCTTGGTTAGTGACTAATTCTATCTCTATTTGGGGGTTTTGTGCAAGCTACCTGTGCTGTGAAAAATGTCTGTGCTTTTTTGTATTTGGTGGTGAGCTAACATAAATATACGTGGTGTTTTCGCTGTAAAACATTTAAAAAATCAGACATGTTGGCTGGATTCACAAGATGTTTATCTTTCATTTGCTGTATTGGACTTGTTAATGTGTGAAAGTTAAATATTTCTAAAAAATATCTTTTGAATTTCACGCCCTGCACTTGGACTGGCTGTTGTCATGTGTGTACCGACACCGGGCTTGCAGCCATAAGAAGTTAAACTCAGTAATTGTCTCAGTGTATGCATTCATATTATTCTCAGAAGCTACCCGAACATATCCCAGTCCGGTGATCAAAACAATCTTGAAGTGTGGGTTCTGATTGGTCAGACCAGCATTGAATAGTCCTTAGCATGGGTGCTTCCTGTTTGAATTTCTGCCTATAGGAAGGGAGGAGCAAAATGGAGTTGTGGTCAGATTTGCCGAAAGGAGGGCGGAGGAGGGCCTTGTATGCATACCGGAAGTTAGAGTAACAATGGTCCAGTGTTTTTTCAGCACTAGTGCTGCAGTTGATATGCTGATAGAATCTAGGTAGCCTTTTTCTAAAATTTGCTTTGTTAAAATCCCCAGCTACAATAAATGCATCCTAAGGATATGTGGTTTCCAATTTGCATAAAGTCCAGTGAAGTTCCTTGAGGTATCGAGGTATTGGCTTGAGGGGGGATATACAAGGCTGTGACAATAACTGAAGAGAATTCTCTTGGGAGATAATACGGTAGGCATTTGATTGTGAGGTATTCTAGGTCAGGTGAACAAAAAGGAATTGAGTTCCTGTATGTTATTACAATTACACCATGAGTCGTTAATCATGAAACATACACCCCTGCCTTTCTTCTTCCTGGAGAGATGTTTATTCTTGTCGGTGTGATGCACTGAGAATCCAGATGGCTGTACCGATTCCGACAGTTTATCCCGAAAGAGCCATGTTTCGGGGGAAACACAGTATGTTACAATCCCTGATGTCTCTCTGGAAAGCAACCCTTGCTCTGATCTCGTCAACTTTGTTATCTAGAGACTGAGCGTTAGTGAGTAATATACTCGAAAGCAGTGGGTGGTGTGCGCGCCTCCGAAGTCTGACTAGAAGACCACTCCGAATTCCTCTCCTCCAGTGGCGTTGTTTTGAGTCGGCCTCTGGAATCAGTTCAAATGCCTTGGGAGGTGGGAACAAAGGATCCGCTTCGAGAAAGTCGTATTCCTGGTCGTAATGCTGGTGATGCTGGTGAGTCACCGCCGCTCTGATATCCAATAGTTCTTCCCGGCTGTATGTAATAACACATAACATTTTCTGGGCTAACAATGTAAGAAATTATACATTAAAAAAAATACAACGTTTCCTAAGGACTAGAAGTGAGGCGGCCCCCTCTGTCGGAGCCATCTTGCTCATGGGGTCTCATGAAGTGTTTAATTAGCTTTTCGATTACATTTACATTGATGTCAGAGTGATTAGAGGGACAATAGAGTGCTGAGTACTAGGCAGTTAACAAGTTTGGTAGGCTACTAATGACCATCAGCAGCATCAGAGCTTGGAGAAGCCTAATTACTGTGACTAAATGGTCACCTGGAATTTGACTGCCGTCATGACTCATGACTCGCTGGTGTGGCGGTAATACCCAGCTACAAAACCTCCAGCTCCAGTCCTTGCGAGACACAGCGCTGCGAACAGACAAGGAGAAAATGGGAGAAAAACAAGCTGAGACAACCTTTGATATCTCTGCTCCTCTTCGGGGCTGAGAGGGTTTGATTACCTTAAAAATACCATCCAGGGTAAACATCTCGTGAAATTTCAAGATTTGTGAGATTAGAATGACAGAAGGCACAGGATTTTGGGAATAGCCACACTGAGAAGCTTAGTCAATGTGGAGTAAAAAAAAAAGGAGACAGCGCTCTGTTATGTTTCTACGTTCTCCTTGTTATTTTCTAGACACAGCAATTTAGACTCTGTAGACATTACAAGTGGGGATTAATGATCTCCTACTCAATATATGGTCTCTTCAACCGCAGGAGTCTGAAGAAATTCGGCTTGTCACCAAAAACACTCACAAACTTTTACAGATGCACAATCGAGAGCATCCTGTCGGGCTGTATCACCGCCTAGTAGGGCAACTTGAGGCTCTCCAGAGGGTAGTGAGGTCTGCACAACGCATCACCGGGTGCAAACTACCTGCCCTCCAGGACACCTACACCACCCGATGTCACAGGAAGGCCAAAAAGATCATCAAGGACAACAACCACCCGAGCCACTGCCTGTTCACCCCGCTATCATCCAGAAGGCGAGGTCAGTACAGGTGCTTCAAAGCGGGGACCGAGAGACTGAAAAACAGCTTCTATCTCAAGGCCATCAGACTGTTAAACAGCCATCACTAACATTGAGTGGCTGCTGCCAACATACTGACTCAACTCTAGCCACTTTAATAATGGAAAAATTGATGTAATAAATGTATCACTAGCCACTTTAACTTCCTCTGGCTGCAAGCCCGACGTCGGTACACTTATGACAACAGCCAGCTCAAGTGCAGGGCGCGAAATTCAAAATATATATTTTTTTAATATTTAACTTTCACACATTAACAAGTCCAATACAGCATATGAAAGGTACACATCTTGTGAATCCAGCCAACATGTCCGATTTTTAAAATGTTTTACAGCGAAAACACCACGTATATTTATGTTAGCTCACCACCAAATACAAAAAAGGACAGACATTTTTCACAGCACAGGTAGCATGCACAAAGCCAACCTAACTAACCAAGAACCAACCAAACTAACCAACAAACAACTTCATCAGATGACAGTCTTATAACATGTTATTCAATAAATCTATGTTTTGTTCGAAAAATGTGCATATTTCAGGTATAAATCATAGTTTACATTGCAGCTACAATCAGAAATTGCACCGAAAGCAGACAGAATAATTACAGACACCAACGCCAAATACCTAAATACTCATCATAAAACATTTCTGAAAAATACATAGTGTACAGCAAATGAAAGACAGGCATCTTGTGATTCCAGACAATATTTCCGATTTATCAAGTGTTTTACAGCGAAAACACAATATAGCGTTATATTAGCTTACCACAATAGCCAAAAACACAAGCCCTTCCCCAGCAGTAAAAGTTAGCGATCGTAACAAACCAGTAAAAGATATATAATTTTTGACTAACCTTGATATTCTTCATCAGATGACAGTCCTATAACATCAGGTTATACATACACTTATGTTTTGTTCGAAAATGTGCATATTTAGAGCTGAAATCAATGGTTATACATTGTGCTAACGTAGCTACTTTTTCCCACAACGCCCGGATTTTTTTCTGACACTTTTCTGACACACATATTCTGACCAAATAGCTATTCATAAACATAACTAAAAAATACATGTTGAATAGGAAATGATAGATCCATTAGTTCTTAATGAAATCTCAGTGTTAGAATTCAAAAAAATAACTTCATTACGACATCCAGCTTCGGTATAGCTAGAGTACCCAAAAGTTGGGCGCCCACGACTAGTTCACATGTACGACAGATATATGAAATAGCATCATAAAATGTTTCTTACTTTTGCTGATCTTTCATCAGAATGTTGGACAAGGGGTCCTTTGTCAAGAACAATCGTTGTTTGGATTTAGAACGGCCACTTTCCCTCTAGATTTAGCAAGCACACTAGCCAAGTGGCGCGAATCTCTCCATCGTCAACAAAGTCAGAGAACGGAACACGGCAAAACTCCCGAAAAAATTTCAATAATCTGATGAAACTATATTGAAAAAACATACTTTACGATGATATGGTCACATCTATCAAATAAAATCAAAGCCGGAGATAGTAGTCGCCTATAACGGCAGCTAAACAGAAGGCAAATCCAGGTCCCTTGACGCGCTCTCCAGGAAACAGGAAATGGGGGACACGTCATACAAAGAGCTTGTATTCCACTTCAGACCAAGATAAACACTAAATTTCTTCTCTCACCGCCTCTTGACATCCAGGGGAAGGTCTATGAAGTGCATGTATACTAATACGTATCATGCCCATTTATAGGCAGGAAGTAGAACGGAGCCTCGATTTCAGACTTTCCACTCGATTTCAGACTTTCCAATACTCCCCCTGCAGCCCAAACAGGTTAAACAATGTCATTTTAACCTGTTTGGGCTGCAGGGGCAGTATTGAGTAGCCGGATAAAAGGTGCCCATTTCAAACGGCCTCGTACTCAATTCTTGCTCGTACAATATGCATATTATTATTACTATTGGATAGAAGACACTCTCTAGTTTCTAAAACCGTTTGAATTATATCTGTGAGTAAAACAGAACTCATTTTGCAGCAAACTTCCTGACAGGAAGTGGAAAATCTGAAATCGATGCTCTCTTCTAGGGGCTGCCTATAAAGGTCCTTGATATTTATTAGAATACATGCACTTCATACGTCTTCCACTAGATGTCGACAGGCAGTGAGAGAAGAAATGGAGTGTGTAACTTGATCTGGGGTCGAATAATAGCTCTCGGCATGACGTGTCACCAGTTTCCTGTTTTCTGGAGAGCGCGTGAAGGGACCTGGTATTGCCTTCTGTAAAGCTGTCGTTATGGACGACTAATATCTCCGGCTTTTATTTTATTTGATACATGTGACAATATCATCGTAAAGTATGTTTTTTCAATATAGTTTTATTAGATTATTGAAATTTATTCGGGACGTTAGGCGTGTTGCGTTGTGTGCCTTTGTTCAGGAAGGAGAGCTTAGCGCCACTTTGCTAGCTTTCCGTGCTAATTGACTGGAGAAGAGGACATTCTAAATCCAAACAACGATTGTTCCCGACAAAGGACCCCTTGTACAACATTCTGATGAAAGATCATCAAAAGTAGGACCCATTTTATGATGTTATTTCATATATCTGTCGAACATGTTGTACTAGTAGGTTGCGGCCAGGTTTTGGGCACGCTCTCGCCATAACGTAAACTGCATATCGTAATGAAGTTATTTTTAGAATTCTAACACGGCGATTGCATTAAGAACTAGTGTATCTATCATTGCCTATATAACATGTATTTTTTAGTTATGTTTATGAATAGTTATTTGGTCAGAATATGTGAGTGCCAGAAAAATATCCGCACGTTGTGGGAAAAAGATGCTACGTTAGCACAATGTATAACCACTGATTTCAGCTCTAAATGTGCAGATTTTCGAACAAAACATAAGTGTATGTATAACCTGATGTTATAGGACTGTCATCTGATGAAGCTTATCAAGGTTAGTCAAAAATTATATATCTTTTGCTGGTTTGTTACGATCGCTAACTTTTGCTGCTGGGGAATGGCTTGTGTTTCTGGCTATTGTGGTAAGCTAATATAATGCCATATTGTGTTTTCGCTGTAAAACACTTAAGAAATCGGAAATATTGGCTGGAATCACAAGATGCCTGTCTTTCATTTGCTGTACACCATGTATTTTTCAGAAATGTTTTATGATGAGTATTTAGGTATTTGACGTTGGTGTCTGTAATTACTCTGGCTGCTTCGGTGCCATTTCTGACGGTAGCTGTGATGGTAGCTGCAATGTAAAACTGATTTATAGCTCAAATATGCACATTTTTCGAACAAAACATAGATTTATTGAATAACATGTTATAAGACTGTCATCTGATGAAGTTGTTTCTTGGTTAGTTTGGTTGGTTCTTGGTTAGTTAGGTTGGCTTTGTGCATGCTACCTGTGCTGTGAAAAATGTCTGTCCTTATTTGTATTTGGTGGTGAGCTAACATAAATATACGTGGTGTTTTAGCTGTAAAACATTTTAAAAATCAGACATGTTGGCTGGATTCACAAGATGTTTATCTTTCAAATGCTGTATTGGACTTGTTAATGTGTGAAAGTTAAATATTTCTAAAAAATATATTTTGAATTTCGCGCCCTGCACTTGAAGTGGCGGTTGTCATATTGTGCCCGGCTTCGGGCTTGCAGCCATAAGAAGTTAAATAATGTTTACATACCCTACATTACTCATCTCATATGTATATACTGTACGCTATACCATCTACTGCATCTAGCCATCTTGATGTAATTAAATGTATCACTAGCCACTTTAAACAATGCCACTTTAAATAATGTTTTCATACCCTACATTACTCATCCCATATGTATATACTGTACTCTATACCATCTACTGGATCTTGTCTATGCCGTTCGGCCATCACTCATTCATATATTTTTATGTACATATTCACATTCATTCCTTTACACTTGTGTGTATAAGGTTGTTAGATATTACTGCATGGTCGGAACTAGAAGCAAAAGCATTTCGCTACACTTGCATTAACATCTGCTAACCATGTGTATGTGACAAATACAATTTGATTTGATTTGGTGGTTATCATGTGTGTGCCCTACTGCTCTATAGTAAGCCTGAGACTAGCATAGAATCGCATGGCTCAGCAGTACTATTAACCGTCATACAAACAAATGGGTACATTTTTGATTACAGCCCAAAGGTAATTTATTCAATTCTTCCACATTTTCATGTTTGTCAATTAACTTGTTCTTGCATTGTTTAGTATTTCTGTATCAATATGGACTTTTTAAAAATGTAATTCCTTTGGGGTCAAAACACTTAATTCTGTCTATATTAATTTGATAGATATGATCTTTATTTGATTCTAGGTTTCTCTTGAGACATAGTAACAAGTTATCCATACCTCCAGAGGGTGGAGGGGAACCTGAATCAGGTTTTGACCAGATAGACAGATCATCTGCAGTGATATTTCTCCCCATGTACTCGCCTAAGATTGTACTTTTCTATGCCACATGTCATATGGCTGTGTACAAAACCAAAATATCCTTATTTCTGTGCTTATAAAAATCTGCCAATGGTGTAAAAAGTCTGCCAATGGTATAAATACTTGATAGAACTGCAATACAGAACTCAGATACGCTCTGCATCTACACCCAGAGCTGTATTGGTGTGTATTCTCTAAAATGTAATCATACTAGGGCAAATCTAAAAACCTGCAGAGATGCCGCACCTTATGTACTTGCCTATGGTTATAACTGGTTATAACCACGCACAAAATCAATATTAACTTACATATATGCTTAGTTGCAGTCAAAACAGCTCATAAAAGTCTGTCGGTGGTATGAATACTTGGTAGAACTGTAATACTGTAATGTTTGTGTTAGAGATGCAAAAATACAAACATCTAAGCCTCGTATCATCACAAAGAGGAACTTTAAAAAGTTCATTGAACAGTTTTTTTTTTTACATGATCTCTATTTTAGTGACCTTGATTGTACTTCAGCTATCCCTGAACCTGATTTAGCTTTGAGCCTTTTTGCAGATGTATTCAATACTATTGTGGATAATCAAGGGTTAATTCTGTGTGATTATTTAGGTATTTAGTAAATGAATAATGAAGCCAATTTGTGTATTGCTGATTCAACTTATTAGCTAGGGTTCGTGCATATAACCAAGTACTTACGACAATCAGAATGAGACCGACCGATCGAGGTGACAATAATTGACTGCTATTGATATAAAAGATCTTCAGATCTTTAAGAGAGTGTATTCGGGAGATAACCGCTCTATATAAATTAATGCTTCCGTGGTGCCCCAGTTTATTAATGGTTTAATTGTTGCAGGGTTTAATTCAATCAAGTAATCAATTAAATGTTAGGTAATCGTGTCACGCCCTGGCCTTAGTATTATTTGTTTTATTTATTATTTTAGTTAGGTCAGGGTGTGACATGGGGTATGTGTGTATTTTGGGGTATTATATGGTAGAGGGGGTGTTGGTTGTAGTTTATGGTTTTGTGTTGAGTGTATGTATCTAGCTGTGTCTATGGGTGTGTAGTTTTCTAGGAAAGTCTATGGTGGCCGGAATGGGTTCTCAATTAGAGACAGCTGATTTCTGTTGTCTCTAATTGGGAGCCATATTTAAGGCTGCCATAGGCTTTAGCTATTTGTGGGTGTTTGTTTCCTGTGTTAGCGTTTGGGCCACACAGGACTGTTACAGGTTAGTCACGTTTGTTGTTTTTTGTTCATTTGTAGTGTTTGTTGGTTTGCCATTAAAATCATGAATACCTCCTACTCCGCATCTTGGTCCGATCCATGCTCCTCCTCGTCTGAGGAGGAGAACGACATTGACAGCCGTTACAAATCGACTTGATAAAATAGCATGTCATATAATTGAATCATAGTCAGACACGACACTTTTGATACTGTTGATCATGATATTTTTTTGAATAAGTTGTCCTCGATATGCCTGAACTCTGACGCCTGTTCATGGTTTCATGATTATCTTAGTGCTAGAACTCAGGCCATCGTGATTGATGGGGATAGGTCTGAATCTCTTGAAGTACATAAAGGTGTACCACAGGGGTTGATTTTGGGACCTATTCTCTTCACTATTTATATAAACACCATTGGTCAGTCTGTTAAAATGTTTAAACTTCATCTATATGCAAATTACACTATTAGTATGTATGCTGTTGCCCCGACTGTTGATCTGGCTGTGTCAAAACTGGTTCTCCAATCGAACGTGTTCCTGCATATAAATACTTAGACATTTGGATTTATATGGAATTGACGTTTAAAAAACATATACAGTAGATGAGCTGGTTAAGAAGCTAAGAATTAACGTTGGCTTTTTCTACTGAAAGAGATCTTGCCTTTCTCTAAGCAGTTGGAAGCAGATTATTCAGTCAACCTTTTAATCTGTTCTTGATTATAGTGATATTATTAATAAAAGTGCAGCTGCTATTACTCTTAAACCTTTTGATACTCATTACTGCATCCTGTATCCAAATGTTGGCTGGACTTCGCTAAAGACCCGTAGATCTCTACATTACTCTCTTTTTGTTTACAAGGCACTATTCCATAAACTTCCGTCTTATCTAACTTTGCTTTTGAAGTATAGACACCTGAGTTGCCTAACCCGTTCACAGGGGTGGTTAACTCTTACAGTTCCAAGGGTCTCCACCAAGTTAGGTAAATCTGCTTTTAGTTTTAATGCACAGTATTAAACACATTTTCAAATACATTTAATCTTGTTGTTCTGGTGACGCCTGAGCAATTTAAAGTATTGATTGGGGACTTATTTGTGGAGGAATGTTTGATTTGTGACGTTTTATTTGTGTTTTCCATGACTGTGTTTTTGTATTTCAATGTGTTTATGTTTGGGTATAACGTGTATAATACAACTACATACCTCATCCCCATATTTTTTTTTCTGTTTTTCTGCTCTTTTGCACACCAGTATTTCTACTTGTACATCCTCATCTGCACATATATCACTCCAGTGTAAATTGCTAAATTGCAATTACTTCGCCACTATGGCCTATTTATTGCCTTACCTCCTTACTTAATTTGCACACACTGTATACAGATTTTCCTAATGTGTTATTGACTGTACGCTTGTTTATCCGATGTGTAACTCTGTGTTGTTGTTTTTGTCGCACTGTTTTGCTTTATCTTACCAGGTCACAGTTGTAAATGAGAACTTGTTCTCAACTGGCCTACCTGGTCAAATAAAGGTGAAATAAAAAATACAAATATATATTTTTTTAATGTTGTATATAAAGGTAACATTTGTAAAAGAGAAAAGGTAAAACTTTTTTTTTATACAGAAACCAGCTACCCTCTCTCTATATGTACACATACAGTAGAGTTTATTCTCCCCCCCCATTTTTATTATAATATCCTCCAATATTCTATATGTGCAACTTGGGTATTTGGGTTTCTATACCATTTGATTTGACGTTACTTTGATGATTTAGGCATGCTTTTTTAATCATTCTACAGTAGGCCCTAACACTCCCATTGTTTCACTAGCAGCGATGCTAATGCTGGCTGGGGGTTTAGAAAATACAGAAAACTTAGCCATATTTTTGGTCATTGTTTCTCAGGATCAATGGATGAATCACTTTTTGTCAATGCAATGATTGGTATTTCACATTTTGGTGTACCGCCCCATTAAATGGCAGTCATTTTTTACCACATAAATGTCAAAATGTAAATTGTCTTAACATTTCTAAAAACCTAAATGATACTGAAATCAAATGTTGGTAAATCAGCTTTTTAGTGCTAATGTAGATTGTACTTTAGGAAAAATCTGCACATTATTTAAGGGAAACATTTCTATTTTCATTTGACATAATATGCTAATTACTGTAATTGTGCTAAAATAACAGTCTGTTTTGGTAATTAAAATAAATAAATCAGATAACATTATTTACAGTCTAATAATGTTTTGATTAGAATTCACTTGATATTTTGCTATGATTGTTACTTTTTCCAATAGTTTCTTCTTGAGGTCAAAATGACCCCAGTTGGTAATCCATGTATGTAAAATATGATGGTAGTATGAGGGTTAATCGGTCGATTCTGAAACCACCGTGTCTTGTTAGACCAGCATAGGGTTTACCTCAATGAAATAATGGATTTATAAACAACTGTTATTAGACTAGTCCTCATATTGATATGACAACCTTTTCTATGTAATTCATAAAAGTTAATAGCAACAACAACAACAACACTGATTTAAGGCAGTGCATTATTTATTCACAGAATGTCGCCTAATTACTTCCAAAGGGAATTCCATCAGTATCAGTACATAAGGTGCACGGGGACGTAGTTTAGCAGAAAAGTTACACCCAAAGCAGGGCTAATGGAAGCTTCTGTCTAGGGAGCATGCTCGGTTGACTGGGAGGGTGAGAGCAAGGTCTGGCATGGCTGTGCATATGCAGGTAGTACCGCGTCTGGTATATGGTGGGGGGAGCATAGCTTGGCGGTCCATGGGGCAGTGGTGGGGTGCATTTTGTACAGGGCTGTACCAGCAGCAACCTGTCATCTCTGTGAAGGCTGGGGATGGTGAGTTGTGTAGGGGCGGTGTCCTGTTCCACACCGATTACTTTCAGGGCCTTTTTCTGGATGTTGTCAAGCAGGCTGAGGTGAGTAGGTGGGGCACTCATCCAGCTCAGGGAAGTGTACTCCATGACACTGCAGACATGTGCCTTGTAGACGATGGCTCGGCTCTTGGTGTTAAGTTTGCTGGCCACTCTCCTCAGTGCTACCAGTTTCTGAGCTGCTCTGATGGAGATGTTAAAGAGGTGTTTGGACCATGACAGTTTGCTGTTTATTGTGACTCTGAGGATGTCAAGCTCCTTAGTTGTGGCTAGCTGGCAACCATCAAAGTACAGGTCCAGCTTTGATGGAATCCTCTTCCTGGAGAATGTCATGGACTTACATTTTGATGGTTCGAAGGTGCTCCTCTCCCCCCCCCTCTCTCTTCTCCCCCTCTTAAATTCTATCTGAATGGGACAGATATAAACTGCAAAATGTACCTTTATAGTATGTGTATGTGTTAGTCCTCAGCTCTCCACTGCAATGTGTGGTGAACACTCCGGTGCATAATGGCTGTCATGCATCATTAGGGTGTTTAATAGTAGAGCACCCCACTCAATGGACTGTAGAGTGGGCATAATGGTTATTTTGAGTGTAAGATGTTGAGAATGTATTTTGTTTCCTGAGTATGTGAGCCCAGGATTAGTCTCCCAAGTGTCTGTCTAGGTCTCATGAGGGGATATGGATGAGATGTAATATTGTAGAGGATAACTATTAACAGTAGCTGACACTGGGCTACTTAGGACATAGGGCTGGACAATATGGCCAAAATATCATATCACCATTTTTAGAATTTATGTTTTTGAAAAATAAAAAGTTCTAAATTCGCTTTGACTAGTGTGTGACCCTACGGTGGTAACACATTCATTCTAAGTGTTTTCAATTGGTCTTTCTCTATTGTTTTAAACTGTTCAATTCAACTTCAACCAAACAATCCTTTTCAGAATTTTCAAGAATTTTCTGCATTTCCTGCACTCATAGACATAATAAACAGCGTATAACAAACAAAACATTCAAATATCGTTATAGAAGGTATAGTAAAAACCCAAACCGGTCTGTGCATCAATACTGGTATATCGTAAAATATGGTATACCACCCAGCCCTATTAAGACCGAGGCTATTAGTCGTGACTTTGGGCCCTCTTCAATCAAACCCGCATAGTGCCCTGAGTACAAACATTTTCTCACAAAAAGGACATAAAGGAAATTTCTCACAGGTACATTACTAATAAAACAAGAATAATTATAAATAAAAAACAACCTCAAAAGTTTTTGTTATATGATTCAGAAGCTATCCGATTTACCTAAGCGAGAAACTGGTTTAATAATGAACACAGAAGATTAAATCAACTCTACCTTTTGTCCTGGTGGCCCCTCAGCTCCCTAGAAAGAAAGATGTTAGATAAAATTATATGTAACAGGGTCACAAGGGAGAGACTCGCCCTGCCCATAGTGGTGGGGTTTCATTCCCTGCAAACAAAAATCAGTCGTTAGGATGTCCCCAGAACAGCATGAAATGTTTGCCTAAAGTCAACAGGACGTTGTATCATGGTCTTGTGGAGGTATTGTCTAGATCCCGGTTTGTTCCGGGAACGTCCCTGAGGATGTTTTCAGTACATTTTCAGGACATTCAGTGTATCAGTCATCAGAATGTCACCTGATGGTCCAAAATAAACATTTTTTTGGGGATAAATGGTCTACCCAATTACCTGGGCTCTCGCATCCTCGTTTCATTGCACATCACCCCTTGTTACTGTTGACGAGCCCACTGATCCATTCACAGCTCTTTGTCTGTTGGCAAGGTTAGGGACAACCAGTACCGGTGCATGGGTAAAATCACTGGGGATGCCAAGCCCACCCCCATATTACAACATATGACAACCTATGTGTTGTGATAATTGCGTTGTTTGCTCTATAACCTGATAATTCATATGCCTTGCGACTGTGATATATAGGCCTAAAGGCCAAGACAATTTTTTAAAGCCTTTTTTTAACTAGGCAAGTCAGTTAGGAGGGGTGCGTCACTTGAGTGGGTTGACGTGGTCTTTCTGTTTGGGTTGTGCCGTGGCGGAGATCTTTGTGGGCTATACTCGGCCTTGTCTCAGGATGGTAAGTTGGTGGTTGAAGATATCCCTCTAGTGGTGTGGGGGCTGTGCTTTGGCAAAGTTGGTGGGGTTATATCCTGCCTGTTTGGCCCTGTCCGGGGGTATCGTCTGACGGGGCCACAGTGTCTCCCGACCCATTCTGTCTCAGCCTCCAGTATTTATGCTGCTGTAGTTTATGTGTCAGAGGGCTAGGGTCAGTCTGTTATATCTGGAGTATTTCTCTTGTCTTATCCGGTGTCCTGTGTGAATGTAAGTATGCTCTCTCTAATTCTCTCCTTCTTTCTCTCTCTCGGAGGACCTGAGCTCTAGGACCATGCCTCAGGACTACCTGGCATGATGACTCCTTGCTGTCCCCAGTCCACCTGGCCGTGCTGCTGCTCCAGTTTCAACTGTTCTGCCTGCGGCTATGGCACCCTGACCTTTCACCGGACGTGGTACCTGTCCCAGACCTGCTGTTTTCAACTATCTAGAGACAGCAGGAGCGGTAGAGATACTCTTAATGATTGGCTATGAAAAGCCAACTGACATTTACTCCTGAGGTGCTGACCTGTTGCACCCTCGACAACCACTGTGATTATTATTATTTGACCATGCTGGTCATTTATGAACATTTGAACATCTTGGCCATGTTCTGTTATAATCTCCACCCAGCACAGCCAGAAGAGGACTGGCCACCCCTCATAGCCTGGTTCCTCTCTAGGTTTCTTCCTAGGTTCTGGCCTTTCTAGGGAGTTTTTCCTAGCCACCGTGCTTCTACACCTGCATTGCTTGCTGTTTGGGGTCTTAGGCTGGGTTTCTGTACAGCACTTTGAGATATCAGCTGATGTAAGAAGGGCTATATAAATACATTTGATTTGATTTGATTTTGAGGAGATTATATGCTCTTATAAGTGTTTGCAACTCATTAATAAATGGCCAGAAGGGTTCCACTTTATTTTAAGCTATACATTATACATTTTGGTAACTCATGTGTTAATGGTCAGTGGATTGCCACTTTAAAATAAGCTAGCATTTTAGCAGTTATAAATGTAGATAACTCCATAAACTCCATAAATGTCCATAGTGCCTGTCATTTTAAAATAAGCATTTGTTATTGTATCTTTATATGTTGATTCTTCTTTCATTCCATTTTTGTGGCAAAATGACATTGCTTGACTATGGAATTATATTGGACAGGATTGAAAGAAAGCATTGCAAATGTCTCATTGCATGTTTAAAAAAACAAGGTCATAGCATAGTCTAATTGGTAACAGTGGTGTCTTTATTGTTTCTAGAGATCTGTGGACCCACAGTAGAAGGTGAGCCAGAATGGTACAATTATAGCATTGTATGATTAGGAACTATTTGATTCTCCAGTGATTACATTGGTGCAACTCTCTTAAAAATGGTTCTGTCTCCAGCCAGGTATTGTCTGAGCTAAGCATCACTGCTGGTCAGACTGGAACAGGGAGCCATTTTGGATCTGCCTCTAGCTGAATAACAGTTCCTTGGGCAAGTCATTGGAAGAAAAAAGCTCTCTGACTGACAGTGGAAAGACTCAGACACAAAGGTGCACGGAGGCGCCATCTTCAACTGAATTCACTCTCAATTTCAGCCAATGGGCTATGCTGATCAAATAAAATTGTATGTGTCACATGCGCCGAATACAACAGGTGTAGACCTTACCGTGAAATGCTTACTTACAAGCCCTTAACCAACAATGCAGTTCAAGAAATAGAGTTAAGAAAATATTTACAAAATAAAGTAAAAAAATAAATACAAAATTACATAATAATGAGAAAATATACGGGGGTACTGGTACCGAGTCAATGTGCAGGGGTACATGTTGGTCATGGTAATTTGTAAAGACACTACGCATAGATAATAAACAGCAAGTAGCACCAGTGTGAAAACAAAACAGGGGGACGGTGTCAATGTAAATAGTCTGGGTGGCCATAAATTGTGACACTTATTGTTCGCCAAAAATTATTGCACTGTAATATGTGATTTGCCTCATTGTACTGTCCTCCAAATTGGGATGTAGCCAGGAGGCTCTTCAGATCAAGCCCCAGTTAACCTGAAGAAGGGCAGTGCATGGAACAACATGCACCGCCCTTGTTACCCTCTGACTGGCATTGTGCTGATCTCGTCTAATGTAAAAGGCCAGTATAAAGATGGGTGACACCCACATTACCATTTTCAAATTTCTCTCTCTTCCTTGAAGTGATGATTCTTAACATAATGTTCGAAAATAAAATTGGGAGCATGGAGATTCTCATTTAGGCCCCACTTTAAATTTCGCACAGCCCAGACGTGTGAGGGAGCTGAGTAGTTGAACCACAGGGATGTGCTTTCACGTTCGAAGGGGGCAGTGTAGCGATCCTTGTTATATGAGCCACATTACAATTGCCGCTAAGTTGGTTAAACCTACTGGAGCAAAGCGTAGGGTTTATGCATTCCACGCCAGCAACACAGCTTCTATCCCTACCCCACTATTTGCCACAATACCAAAAGTACTAAGGTTTTTATACTAATGCGTTGTACTAATATTATTACAAGGGGTACAACTTCTTCTTGTTCTTATGTTTCTCACTGGCTTGCCTTACTTCTCAATTTTTTTTATGTTAAACAGATAATTACATTTATATTCCAAATTCAACAGACATCAAGCTTTTTTTTGCATGTTTAAGAGGCTGGCCTGTAAAAATACCTGTGGCTAAAGGTTGTCAAACGTTAATTGCTTACAGTTGCAGCAGCTTTCCTGTGATTAGAGAACCTTAATTACTGAACAACTTTCCCCCTACCTACCACGAAAATAAATAATGTAGTAGTCTGGAAAAGCCTTTGTTAGCAATCCTCACTCGTTTGGGTAAACTTTTTTTTACCCACTAGGTACAGTTGAAGGCAGAAGTTTACATAGACTTAGGTTGGAGTCATTAAAACTCGTTTTTCAACCACTCCACAAATTTTTTGTTAACAAACTATAGTTTTGGCAAGTCGGGTAGGACATCTACTTTGTGCATGACACAAGTAATTTTTCCAAGAATTGTTTACATACAGATTATTTCACTTATAAATCCCTGTATCACAATTCCAATGGGTCAGAAGATTACATACACTAAGTTGACTGTGCCTTTAAACAGCTTTGAAAATTCCAGAAAATGATATCATGGCTTTAGAAGCTTCGGATAGGCTAATTGACATAATTTGAGTCAATTGGAGGTGTACCTGTGGATATATTTCAAGGCCTACCTTCAAACTCAGTGCCTCTTTGCTTGACATCATGGGAAAATCAAAAGAAATCAGCCAAGACCTCAGAAAAAAAATTGTAGACCTCCACAAGTCTGGTTCATCCTTGGGAGCAAGTTCCAAACGCCTGAAGGTACCACGTTCATCTGTACAAACAATAGTACACAAGTATAAACACCATGGGACCACGCAGCCATCACACCACTCAGGAAGATGCGTTCTGTCTCCTAGAGATGAACGTGCTTTGGTGCGAAAAGTGCGAATCAATCCCAGAACAACAGAAAAGGACCTTGTGAAGATGCTGGAGGACACAGCTACAGTAAAAAAAAGTCCTATATCGACATAACCAGAAAGGCCGCTCAGCAAGGAAGAAGCCACTGCTCCAAAACCCCCATAAAAAAGCCAGCCTACGGTTTGCAACTGCATATGGGGACAAATATCATACTTTTTGGAGAAATGTCCTCTGGTCTGATGAAACAAAAATAGAACTGTTTGGCCATAATGACCATCCTTATGTTTGGAGGAAAAAGGTGGAGGCTTGCAAGCCGAAGAACACCATCCCAACTGTGAAGCACGGGGTGGCAGCATCATGTTGTGGGGGTACTTTGCTGCAAGAGGGACTGGTGCACTTCACGAAATAGATGGCATCATGAGGCAGGACAATTATGTGGATATATTAAAGCAACATCTCAAGACATCAGTCAGGAAGTCGCAAATGGGTCTTCCAAATGGACAATGACCTCAAGCATACTTCCAAAGTTGTGGCATAAGGACAACAAAGTCAAGGTATTGGAGTGGCCATCACAAAGCCCTGACCTCAATCCCATAGAAAATTTGTGGGCAGAACTGAAAAAGCGTGTGCGAGCAAGGAGGCCTACAAACCTGAATCAGTTACACCAGCTATGTCAGGAGGAATGGGACAAAATTCCCTCAACTTATTGTGTGAAGCTTGTGGAAGTCCTCCCAAAACGTTTGACCCAAGTTAAACAATTTAAAGGCAATGCTACCAAATACTAATTAAGAGTATGTAAACTTCTGACCCACTGGAAATGTGATGAAAGAAATAAAAGCTGAAATAAATCATTCTCTCTACTATTATTCTGACATTTCACATTCATAAAATAAATTGGTGATCCTAACTGCCTTAAGACTTTTTACTAGGATAAAATGTCAGAAAAACTGAGTTTAAATGTATTTGGTTAAGGTGTTTGTAAGAGCATGGCCTCTTGCTATAGATCTAATTGGTCTACAGTAGCTGCAGCTGAGAGCACTCAAAAAGTTTATCCAGGAAAATCAAGAGCCCACTTGTGGACGGGGCAATTCTACCTTGTCTTCAGCTTAGATTGTTGACAATCTAATAACATATCTTATTTGGAAAGATGTTCAGTAAATTACCAGAAAAATGGGCCTCCCGGGTGGCGCAGTGTTCTAAGGCTGTGCCACCAGAGATTCTGGGTTCGAGCCCAGGCTCTGTCGCAGCCGGCCGCAACCGTGAGGCCCATGGGGCGGCGCACAATTGGCCCAGCGTCGTCCGGGTTAGGGAGGGTTTGGCCGGCAGGGATATCCTTGTCTCATCGCACACTAGCGACTCCTGTGGCGGGCCGGTCGCAGTGCACGCTGACCAGGTCGCCAGGTGTACGGTGTTTCCTCCGACACATTGGTGAGGCTGGCTTCCGGGTTGGATGTGCATTGTGTCAAGAAGCAGTGCGGCTTGGTTGGGTTGTGTTTCGGAGGATGCATGGCTCTCGACCTTCGCTGTCACGGCCGTCGTAGGGAGGAGACCAAGGCGCAGCGTGATAAGCGTACATTCTTCTTTATTTTAAGAATGAACACTGAACAAAACTAACAAAACAACAAAACGAACCGTGAAGCTATACAAAGAGTGCTGAACAGGCAACTACACATAGACATAGAACCCACCAAACCAAAAGGGAAAATGGCAACCTAAATATGATCCCCAATCAGAGATAACGATAAACAGCTGCCTCTGATTGGGAACCAATTCAGGCCACCATAGACATACATATGCCTAGACTTACAAACACCCCTAGACATACAAAAACCCTAGACAAAACAAAACAAGCATACCCACCCTTGTCACACCCTGACCTAACCAAAATAATAAAGAAAACATAGATAACTAAGGTCAGGGCGTGACATTCGCTTCTCCCGAGTCTGTACGGGAGTTGCAGCGATGAGACAAGACTGTAACTGCTACCAATTGGATACCACGAAATTGGGGAGAAAAAAGGGGTAAAAAAATAAGATAAATAAATGAAATTACCAGAAAAATGTCCATTGTGCTTATGTGAGTTTGCTTCCATCCACAAATACACAGCCTGAACTAGCCATCTCAGTTACTGAATGCAGTCAGCAAAACAATCTACAATGATTGGGTCATGCATTAATTCATGACCAGGAAATTACTGACTCCATTGCCAGTGAACTGTCTTTATTCCCCCACTCTAGAGTAGAACCTCTGCCAACTGTAGAAGAAGTTGAAAAGCTTTGTCAGAGTACAGCACTGGGAAACTGTGGCCAGGATTAAATCAAAGGCGCATTGTCGACAAGTCCACTGCACTTGACTTGTAAAGACAATTAACACTTGGGCTAACATCCGTAGCCTTTACCATGAAAGCTATCTGCAAACATCAGGGAAATTGTCTTTAAAGGCATTTTGTTGGCAGTGCACTGCTTCAGCTCAATGTCAAAGAGCTAATGTTCTTAGATTCAGCAAATCACCAGATATATTTTTTAATAGAAAAAGCTACAGTATTTCTACCAAATATCCGGCGTAAGAGGCATAGGACAACTCAATTTTGTGTCCTTCAGGCGTGTCTTTTGCTATTTACAGATGAAAGGAAACTTAATATCAAGGCTACCAAAATTAAAAAAGTATATCTTCATTACAAAAGGGTATTAATGTAGTGTGACCCCACAGGTCTGCAATGCATTTAATTAAATGATGGACAATAACTCCATGAAAAAGTGGGGAGACTGTTTCAGTTACGCATGGAATACCATGTACAATATCTCACTGGGTTTCCATACTAAGCCTTTTGAAATATATTCAAACATGTGGCTGCAAACCACCTTTGGAATACACACAACCCATCATTTTCCTTAGAGAGACCTCGTGGCACTGATGATTTCAAATTGATTCCTGAAAATATGACCGTTTCCCCTCCTTTCTACTCCATGGAAGCGTATTGCTCCTAACCAGCACCATATGTCCTGGATGGCTTTGGACACTTTGGAATTCACTTTAGCCTTTTTAACAATAGCATCTACATCAAAACGCTGAACTGTGTCAAGTAGGCACTGGCCCCTGGAAGCTGTCCTAGAGAACCATGAATAGTGGCATGGCTCCATTGTCCTTCCAGACATGCAGTTACCCAGAACATGATGTACTGTTTCAAACAGTAAACTTTGGTTTTAGAAGTGGGGTTTTAGAAGTTATTATATATTTTTTATCCAGTCAGATAAACATTCCAAACAACCTACCTGACTGCTTGGAGGTGTCCTCGTGGTCTTAAAGCACACCGTTGCCTCATTTTGTATCACATTCAAATTATAAAACTGGGGGGGGGACAAAAATGCGATTTCAGAATGTGTGGGGGGGGGGGGGGGGGGGGGGGAGTCCCCAGTGAAAGTTGCACCCATGGTTTCAAAGACATCTCTATATTCCACCCCACTTGAGTTCTCTTCACATTTCTTGGTTTTAGATTTTTATCTCCACGGTGAGACGTTTGGGGAGAACCAAGAGAGTGACGGGGGAAACAGAAGCCAACTGTCTGAGGCTGAAACTCTGACAACCTGCAGAACGATACCCCATTGTGTTTTGGCAGTATCTCCATATCCTATTACGACCATTGGAGATTGTGTATTCTCGTCTCACACTGCTTTAAAGGCAGAGGGATTCCCAAATGATTAAATGTGTCCTAAAAGTACATAAGTGTCACTGTTCAAACAAATAAACTGCTGGAACATTAGGCCTTGACTCATAAATTACAGCTCACAGGATCTTTTTTTCACTCAAAGTACTGTTCTCATTTTGACAGTGATTTATAGTTCATCTTTTGACAAATGTGTTGGCAGCTGTTTTGACTTATTGTAGGGACTAAACGTTAGTGAGGACCTCTGACCCGTGGAACATAAAGGACACAGAACATTGGAGTTAATTCATCCTTTTGATAAAGTGGTTCATAGCAAGTGTTATCTAACGCATTGTGATCACATTCAGTCATTCATGTATTCAGAAAGGCTGTTTTATTAAAGAGCCATAAGCTGCCATGAATGCTTATAGAACGTTTCTATAATCCATTATATGTGTGATATAAGCATTCATAATGTACTATACTGAGGTGGATAGAGGGTCATATTTTAGTTAGAACCCTTTCTTATTTTATCCCGGAGAGGTAGAAACAAACTCAACGCAAACTCAAGAAAAGAGAGAGCGAGCACTGTGTCAATTTGATAGAAAGCATGACCCAATATTATTTGAGCTCAAAAGATACAGCAAAAGGGTGGGTTAAATAATAAATTGGTACCCACATTCTATTTCTCACTTTATTTCTTCATTCCTTCCTCTCTCTCTTTCTCGCTCTCTCTCTCTCTTTCTTTCTTTTTCTCCATTGCACCATCCCATCCCTCCCTATCTTTTTCTCCCTCAAATGCCTGACCATTTCTTTCCACTGCAACAAAAAGCTAGTGATGATGGAATCAGAGAGAACATCACTGGAGAGAACTCTGTTTCTCTGGCACCTCATGAACTTGTGAACATTCCAATCACACAGTGTGCTTGTTAGTCCCATTTTCTGTCCACACTTCTTTGTCATCAGAATATACAGGCTGGGTTGATTTTTTATGAGGGACCTTTCATTAAATGCCTTATTTGCTAAACACTAAAAGCAGTATGCGATTGCTGTTCATTTGAACAGTTTGCCTCTATAATGAGTTTCATGTGTGAAAATATATATATATATTTTAACAGGGTTTCATAAAAATGCTGTAGACATTCACCATGGATCAACAAAATCAGTTATTTAAATTCTCGTAAAACTGGAATGCAAGTATGGATGTTCTAAATAAGATGCAGCTTCCTTAAAACTTCTTATGGCTGGGGGCAGTATTGAGTAGCTTGGATGAATAAGGTGCCCAGAGTAAACTGCCTGCTACTCAGTCCCAGAAGCTAAGATATGCATATTATTAGTATATTTGGATAGAAAACACTCTGAAGTTTCTAGAACTGTTTCAATGATGTCTGTGAGTATAACATAACTCATATGGCAGGCAAAAATCTGAGAGAAAATACAACCAGGAAGTGGGAAATCTGAGGTTTGTAGTTTTCAACTCATTGCCTATCAAATATACAGTGTATATGGGGTCATATTGCACTTCCCAAGGCTTCCACTAGATGTCAACAGTCTTTAGAACCTTGTTTTATGCTTCTACTGTGAAGAATGAGGGAATGAGAGCTCTTTGAGTCAAGTGCCTGGCATGAGCTGATCGTGCCTGGCATGAGCTGATCATGCGTGCTCCCGTGAGAGCGACCTGCGTTCCATTGCATTTCTGAAGACAAAGGAATTCTCCGGTTGAAATATTATTGAAGATTTATGTTAAAAACATCCTAAAGATTGATTCTATACATCGTTTGACATGTTTCTACGAACTGTAATGGAATATTTTGATGTTTTGTCTGACCTGCGCGTCGTGAATTTGGATTTGTGAACTCAAGGCGCGAACAAAAAGGAGGCATTTGGACATAAATTATGGACTTTATCGAACAAAACAAACATTTATTGTGGAACTGAGATTCCTGGGAGTGCATTCTGATGAAGATCATCAAAGGTAAGTGAATATTTATAATGCTATTTCTGACTTTTACTGACTCCACAACATGGCGGATATCTGTATGGCTTGTTTTTGTGTCTGAGCTCTGTACTCAGATTAATGCATGGTGTGCTTTTTCGGTAAAGCTTTTTTCAAATCTGACACAGCGGTTGCATTAACCTGTTTGGGCTGCAGGGGCAGTATTGAGTAGCCTGGATAAAAGGTGCCCATTTCAAACGGCCTCGTACTCAATTCTTGCTCGTACAATATGCATATTATTATTACTATTGGATAGAAAACACTCTCTAGTTTCTAAAACCGTTTGAATTATATCTGTGAGTAAAACAGAACTCATTTTGCAGCAAACTTCCTGACAGGAAGTGGAAAATCTGAAATCGATGCTCTGTTCTAGGGCCTGCCTATAAATGTGCTTGATATTTATTAGTATACATGCACTTCATATGCCTTCCACTAGATGTCAACAGGCAGTGAGAGAAGAAATGGAGTGTATAACATGATCTGAGGTCGAATAAAAGCTCTTGGCATGACGTGACCCCAATTTCCTGTTTTCTGGAACGCGCGAGAAGGGACCTGGTATTGCCTTCTGTAAAGCTGTCATTATAGACGACTAATATCTCCGGCTTTGATTTTATTTGATAAATGTGACAATATCATCGTAAAGTATGTTTTTTCAAAATAGTTTTATTAGATTATTGAAATTTTTTCGGGACGTTAGGCGTGTTGCTTTGTCTGCGTTTGTTCACGAAGGAGAGCTTCGCGCCACTTTGCTAGCTTTCTGTGCTAATTGACTGGAGAAGAGGACATTCTAAAACCAAACAACGATTGTTCCCGACAAAGGACCCCTTGTACAACATTCTGATGGAAGATCATCAAAAGTAGGACCCATTTTATGATGCTATTTCATATATCTGTCGAACATGTTGTACTAGTAGTTTGCGCCCAGATTTTGGGCACTCTCTCGCTATAACTAAGCTGGATGTCGTAATGAAGTTATTTTTAGAATTCTAACACGACGATTGCATTAAGAACTAGTGTATCTATCATTTCCTATACAACATGTATTTTTTAGTAACGTTTATGAATAGTTATTTGGTCAGAATAGTTGAGTTTCATAAAAATATCCGGACTTTCTGGGAAAAAGATGCTACGTTAGCACAATGTATAACCACTGATTTCAGCTCTAAATATGCACATTTTCGAACAAAACATAAGTGTATGTATAACCTGATGTTATAGGACTGTCATCTGATGAAGCTTATCAAGGTTAATCAAAAATTATATATCTTTTGCTGGTTTGTTACGATCGCTAACTTTTGCTGCTGGTAAATGGCTTGTGTTTCTGGCTATTGTGGTAAGCTAATATAATGCTATATTGTGTTTTCGCTGTAAAACACTTAAGAAATCGGAAATATTGGCTGGATTCACAAGATCCTTGTCTTTCATTTGCTGTACACCATGTATTTTTCAGAAATGTTTTATGATGAGTATTTAGGTATTTCACGTTGGTGTCTGTAATTACTCTGGCTGCTTCGGTGCTATTTGTGACGGTAGCTGTGATGGTAGCTGCAATCTAAAACTGATTTATACCTCAAATATGCACATTTTTCGAAAACAACATAGATTTATTGTATAACATGTTATAAGACTGTCATCTCATGAAGTTGTTTCTTGGTTAGTTTGGTTGGTTCTTGGTTAGTTAGGTTGGTTTTGTGCATGCTACCTGTGCTGTGAAAAATGTCTGTCCTTTTTTGTATTTGGTGGTGAGCTAACATAAATATACGTGGTGTTTTCGCTGTAAAACATTTAAAAAATCGGACATGTTGGCTGGATTCACAAGATGTTTATCTTTCATTTGCTGTATTGGACTTGTTAATGTGTGAAAGTTAAATATTTCTAAAAAATATATTTTGAATTTCGCACCCTGCACTTGAAGTGGCTGTTGTCATATTGTGCCCGGCTTCGGGCTTGCAGCCCAAAGAAGTTAAGGAGAAGTTTATCTAAAGTTCCATGCATAACACTTGTATTTTCATCAACATTTATGATGAGTATTTCTGTAAATTGATGTGGCTCTCTGTAAAATCACCGGATGTTTTGGAAGCAAAACATTACTGAACATAACGCGTCAATGTAAACTGAGATTTTTGGATATAAATATGAACTTTATCGAACAAAACATACATGTATTGTGTAACATGAAGTCCTATGAGTGTCATCTGATGAAGATCATCAAAGGTTAGTGATTCATTTTATCTCTATTTCTGCTTTTTGTGACTCCTCTCTTTGGCTGGAAAAATGGCTGTGTTTTTCTGTGACAAGGTACTGACCTAACATAATCGTTTGGTGTGCTTTCGTCGTAAAGCCTTTTTGAAATCGGACACTGTGGTGGGATTAACAACAAGTTTATCTTTAAAATGGTGTAAAATACTTGTATGTTTGAGGAATTATGAGATTTCTTTTGTTTGAATTTGGCGCCCTGCACTTTCACTGGCTGTTGTCAAATCGATCCCGTTAACGGGATCTCAGCCATAAGAAGTTAAGTGGTTGCATTTGTACTTAGACAAAACAAAAATTGTGAGAGAGAAAAGTCTATTCAAATAAGCTTAAAATATGCCACAATGCTGGGTATATGAATCTAACTGGCAAACCATTTTAGCACAGAAAACGTGAAAAGGCATAATTTTCCCAAGGGGCAACATGTGGTCTTGGTATAATTTCCTGAAGGAATCAACACTGCTACTCCGTCAACTAGATCCTCAACATGGCAATATTTGATATTATTATTTTGGAAACAGAAACTTAAATATAACCTCAACATCATTATTTAACAATTAGGCACAAAAACGCTGTGGCAATAGTAATACTTTTTGCATCTCCGGATCCATTTCACAGAATCAGTTCAATGTAGGCTAACTCTAAATAAGCACAACACAAGGTATTGAGGTATTGGGTAAACCAGCATTGGAAGAAGTGGATGTCATAACATAATGACCTACTTACCATTAGTCCTAGCTCTCCTGGGGTCCCGGGATCTCCCTGTATAAATATAAAATGCCCAATTAGTAAAACACAGATAAATGGAGAGATTTGTTCTACTTCAATGACTTGAAATTACAGTTGGTGGTAAATAATTGGATTGGATTTGGAATATTCAATTATTTATATTTTTTAATAAGACATTTGGTTATGAAGATTTGGATTTGAAATGTGGGTTATGCAGATCGATGTTAGTGTTCAATACAGAGGCAAATTCATCAGTTTATCAATGATACAGTTTCTAGATAAAAATAAACAATCCACATCTGAATTAGGTGTCCATCCTTCCTTTTGCATCTAGTGTACTCTACTGTGAATAGCAATTGATTCAAATTAATAGCTCTGTATTGGTGCAGTTCTGGGCTTTATGTAGGTACGGCCATGCGACACCTGTCCGATTCGGCCCTATGTAGCTGGTTGTTGGCCATTGTGGAAAACTGGTGCCCTAGAGTGTAATAGGTTAAATCTGCAATGGCACTACAGCTAAACATCTTTATTTAGACATATTCTGTCATTTGTAAAAGTTCTTAAAAGTGACGAAGTATATAATATCATAGTATATATATCATTGGAATCAGTAGACTTCAGGTAACACTTACATAACTTTTTTGTGTAAAATATAACTTTATATTTAAAACACCACTGAATGTAAAAATATCACAACTTCTCAATTTCTGATGGTTTTTCATAATTGTTGCGATCATAAAGGCAATAAACAAAGGCCATATGGCTTTGGCCATGTAGACCCAACACAGGGGAAGCCATTACCTAAAACATACATGCAGGTAAAATGTATCTTCACCATTAATCTTTAGGGGGCGCTATAGACCAACCAAAGGCCAATCTGAAATGGCATTTGTGGCGCAAATCTCATTCCAGTCATGGGACCGATATTACAGTGGTTCCTCCTTTAAAAGTTGCGAGCTTACACCGCGGGACTTAGAGGTACCCAGCGTCACGCCTTCATTGCTCCAGACCACCACAAGGGGTAGTTAGAGCACCCATTATGCATTTGGGTCCCAAGGTTTTTATATGACCAATCATATCGAGTGGTTCCAATGACGAATTTGACGCGGGCCACCCGTCCCTGGTGACTTCAGCAAAGATGGCTGACAAAACATTACGGGGAAGCAAATGTATGTAGTTATAACGTCATAATGAGTCAAGCAAAAAATGTACAATTGAGAGGAATATGTTAGTTCATGTAGAGACAAACGATTGTGCATATTTTTTTGTCATAAAGCTAATTTACGAAAATCGATATTTAGCAAGTTTTGTTCAGCCATATCCAATACCAGGTGTATCAAACTCATTCATTGTAGCAAGCAGGGAGCAGGTTTTGAACCCTCAACATTCTAGCCCGAAGTCCAGCACGCTATCGACTGTGCCCAAATGTATTAATTGGGGTTGGGGCTGATTGTGGCTAAAAACACTATCAATTAGGATCTTCAACGTGGAAAGGGGAAAAAGTATGATTATTCGTTTTTCACCAGCATAGCAGGATGGGCTATTAGCTGAACAATAGACTATTCAACCTTTACTAAAGAATTGTCTAATAGCCGAGCTAGGTGTGAACCCCCCCCTCCCCCCCCCTCATTTTCAGGACTATCTATAAAAAGCAGCCGAGATGCGCAATAGGTTTCTAAAAAGAGGCTATTCATCCAATGTGTGGATAAAGTTCTTAATTTGGCATTGGGGAAAACACGAGATGAACTGCTACAAAAAATATCCACTAAAGCTAAAAAACAATCTGTAATGTTCACAACTATATATACTTTGAACTAGCGAAAAGTGGGAGATGCGGTCAAGAAACACTGGCATGTTTTATTTTGGAAGGTTTTTTTGTTTTTCATGGAATAGAAACACCATAATATTAATCAAATTAATTAAGCAAGTACCAGTCAAAAGTTTGGACACAGCTACTCATTCGAGGATTTTTCTATATTTTACTATTTTCTACATTGTAGAATAATATTGAAAACATCACAACTATGAAATAACACATATGAATCAGTTAAGAACACATTCCTATTTACAAGGACAGCCTACTTCTTCCTCCCCAATGAGGATTTGAACCCCAGTCTCCCGCGTGCCCCGCATTCTGTAGTACAGACATGGCCTGCTTTCCTTTATGTAAGGAATTAGGCACTTTCCCATGTTTACTACAGTATGTATTGTAGACTGCACAGTAGCCTAATAAACAAATAAACACATTTCGATAATAAAATAATGATAAAAAATACTCTTTAAAAATGCAGATGTTGATTTAGTTATGGATCCATAATGAATTACTATGGGAATAAATATCCCTGATTTACAGAAATTTTTGAAAAAGTTGTCTATTAAAGGCAAATCCTCCAATCCTGTAGCCTACTCCCGACCGTCATGTTGTACATCGCCATATTTTCCAACCCTTCCAACCCTAAGGGTTTCGTATTTTGTTTTTCTCTGAATAGAAACACCATAATATTAATCAAATTAATTAAGCCAAATTTCTTAAAATCAATCCCATATACTATGTTATTACAAAAAAGGTTTTAAATTCCCAGTAATGCCAGTACCGAATACTATCAAATGCTTCTCAAAGATGCCCTCTGGTGGTCAAACTAGCAATAACTTGCAGTAACAGAAAATATGGCTGAGAATTAAATGACGTGCTACAGAATTATGCGGCAGCGCGTGAAAAATGCTAATTTCGGTCACATGACTTGAATGGGATTTGTGCCACAAATGCTAAAATATTATTATTTGGAAACAGTGCCAGGGAAACTGAACCAAAGCATGGATTCCCTGTCATACCTTGCCCATAGACTGCTTACAGGGTAAGGAAAACAAAATGTAAGTCTGTAATTTTGGTGAACTATCCCTTTACATGTCAATTTCATATTTAACACCAAGCAAAAGCTGATCTTAGTGGCAAGGCAGGTGGTTATGGCATCGCTTTTGCCAGCGGAAGAGCACAGTAGCCTAATCAGTAGCCTATCACCAATGTTTTATTAAAATATCAACTTTTGGAGCAGCAAAACAATCAACATTTATATTGGATAATTTTTTGTCCAGGTTCTGTGAAAGATTTGTACTCATTATGTGCGATGCCCATTGAATAAAACATGTCAGTGACTTTAGAAAGCCTGTTTAGAAACATGAAGTTGTTAATAAAAAGACGGCTTATGTTTTGCATTCATAATTTTGTTTTAAAAATGCATCTTCCACTTTCCTCTGATATACGGGCAATCAGAAGCAATTTCGTTTGTGTTACATTCATTAAAGGGGTTTCCCCTTTGTGCCATTTCCCAGGCCAAGGACTGTACTGTACCCATACAAACATACAATACTGTACTCACCGGCAGACCTGGCACTCCCCGGGGCCCATCCTTGCCTGTGTCCCCTGGTGGCCCTCGGGGGCCAGGGGGACCTGGGGGTCCAGGAGGCCCTGGTGGACCTGCCGAACCCTGATCTCCCTGTAGAGCAATGCAACAAGTCAAATCATTATATTAAATGGCTTCAAACTTTTAGATAAATAATGAAGACATTAGTAGAGCAATCATTAGAACTAATAGTGAAATTAGTAATCCATTGGGCATGGAAAACCTTCATAGGGAACATGAAGGGAAGTTTGCAACTCTTACTTTAGTGTCTCAGATGTTAAGTTAATAACACTGGAGTAGGAGTTTAGAAATTAATTAATTAATTTAGTAACATTTTCTAACTGGTCTATATCTGAAATGTTGTTTAAAATAATTGCTACTTGGAGTATTCCCAAATATAATTTCCCAGTTTAATTAACAAATTTGTCTACACTAAGCTTTGACAAACATCAATAGTAAGTGTCAGATTTTCATTAAGATGAATCTAAAACATTCTGCAAATTCATTCTTTAGTTACAAGTGGCAATGTATGAAGATCATTACTAAATGTATGCTTCTAGAATTTCCTCTAAGATGACAGAATGGGCAGCAGCGTGCTTCTGATAGGTCCAACTAAAGGATGGCATGCAAACTGAGGAATGAACAAGGAGAAGTTGTCAGGTGATAAACCCCTTCGGAGGAACGATAAAGACGAGCAAGGACAGCCACTACCTTAATAAGCCGCCGCTTTATGAGCTGCTGGTCAGCAGAAAGAAAGCCATGATTGATCTTAGGGAAGACCATCTGAGCGAGCAGGTGTGTGAGGTCAAGAAGTTGAAGTTCAGAGGTAAGTGAGGTTGGAGGAGGATGAGGTCCCAGAAGAAAAAGAGGAAGGAGTCAAAGGGCAAAAAATAGATTTGATTAGACGTTGCGTCACAAGACCCAACTAAGCACCTTCATAAATGGGGAGAAATCCACACTTTTCCACCACAGTGGCTTTGGAAGTCTGGACTTAATTTTGGAGCCAGAGCACATAATTACCACCTTAGGGATGCTGGGACGCCACACTGGGCTCGCAGATCCTGGAAAAATGGGGACTTCTCCTCTGTGGAGGCACTGACATCATCACAGTAGTGCTCAGTGCCAAGCCAGACCCCCGGAGGTGCACACACAGAGAGCTGCATGGTTGACCTTCTGAAGGTCAATTTTTTACACTGTGTTTTTTAAGTTGGGCAAGTATCTCTGGCGCTGTCCATTGGTATTATCTCAAATGATCCATTACTAGAAATACCTAAATATATTGGAGTTGAACTTGTGTGATTGAAATATGGAAATCATACAGTTCAGGATATACAGTAGATTTAGCACTAAATAGCCCACTGAAAATTATAACTTGTATTTAGAGATTTGCAGTGAACCATGGTTATGGGATTTAAAAACATTTTGCCACTTTGGTTTATTGTTTAATGTTCCTTGCTAAGTTCCTTCCATTCATTCAGCATCAATGGACATTAGCCAGACCATGTCTTGGTTCGAAAAATTACAATTCTGGTCGTAATCAACTACACATTACTGGGTTATAAAAAGCTACCTTGGATTTCAACAGGGCCCTGGCATTTTGCATGAAAAAGCAACCCCTCGGGTAAAAGACTTTGTGGCACTGAGTGGACGATTATGGCCCTGATTAACTACTGTGCCTGGCCCTGGTCTGTCATTCGGGCCAGCAGTAAAGGCTCGACAGTGATGCATTCATTCTCAGTGTGTGTCAACCAGGGGTCAGACTGAGCAGCTAGGCCACACCAACAAACCTTGACAGTCAGGATCTGATTGCTGTGCAAAGCAGCCAGTGTAGGGAGACCAAGCAATCCCTAAAAGGACATACAGCACAGGATTGCTCAACACAGACAAAACATAGAGAGCTCCAGACACAACACAATCAAAGTTATGAAAACATCCATAACAGCGGAGTAGTCAAGCTATCTGTTCCACATTTCATTGACTTCAACAGGCCATGAAAAAGTGAATGGCTTTAATTGTTTTGTCTCCCCAATATTTAAAAAAAATGTAATAATGGACTTAAATGTTTCATTTATCTCTGTAAGACACTGAAAACCAGTTTGAGGATATTTTAATTACACTGTAAGGAATTGTACTACATGCCATCAACATAAAATGTTATTTTGAAGCAATTAACTTTAATGATTGTCTTTAAAGTGTGCCAAACACCTGTCAATGCAATTGCCACACAAAATGATTTGTCAATGAACAAAGTCCAGGTCTTTTTTCAAACCAAATCTTTTGTATTTTACCATATCGTACCTATTTTAATTATACCATATTTTATTTGTATTTACCATATCATGGAATCCAAATGTAACCTATATAATCACTTGATTCCAAATGTACGCAAAGGGTTCAATATGGCTTGTTTCTCTTTATCTGTTGGATCAGTAACACACCTAGACATAGGTTGAGAATGCCAGCAAAGCAAAACATTACATTGTTAAGAGTGTTTGTATCGAAGGGGAAAAAATACTTTCTGTGGAAATTCAATAGAATATTCGAACCAAATTGCTTTGCTTCGTAAAAGCGCTGATACAATCTTGAAAAGTGAACAATGAAGATATGACATGCTTCACTTGTGCTGCCACCTTGGGCTAGAGTATGTTACAATCATGAATGATTCGATACATTTGCCGGGAGACAGTGGGACTTAGCATTGATCCCCCACCTTTAACGAGATGCCAGAGGTCTGTGTAAGCTCTCATTATACACTGCTGACTTGGCCAGAGTCTAGCACTGTCAAGCTCACTGACACTGTCTGTGTGTTCAAGCCAAGTCTCCTTGTTGTGGGAAAATAAATTATCATCTGACTTCAGAGTCAGCCAAAAACGGCAATTTTCTTCAATGCATCAAATCCACTCACATTAGATGTGGGACAGTGCACTCGCCACATTGTACTGTGGCTGCATTCATGGATATGGGTGACAATGGTAATGACATTGGTGGTTGACTGATATTACCAACCATTTGCTAATCACTTTTTGTATTTCTCTCTGAATAGGATGTTGAATATTTGGTAGAGTAACATTACCATGTATTTGCCTACAGCAGGATGATTGCAGTTGTAGTAAGCAAAATGACTGATATGGAGAGAATTAGCTCCACAATGAGATGGGTGCAGACAGCAGGCTGTTAGCCAGCCTGCCAATTTAGAGGCGTCTGCCACTAGGACAGTCAGTGTAGTCAGCTCAGCTTTCCCTATTCAGACCATGTCTGTGCTTCGATCTAGGTCAGGCAAAACTAAACATTGCGGTGTTCGCTTTAGCAATCTCACTGGAATAAATTCCTCCTCCATTCCTGTCATTATTGAAAGAGACTTTCATAATATCTCACATCTCAAAATAGGACTACTTAATGTTAGATCCCTCTACTTCCAAGGCAGTCATATTCAATGAACTAATCACTGATTATAACCTTGATGTAATTGGCCTGACTGGAAATGTACTGTGTTAAATGAGGCCTCTCCTCTTGGTTAGACTAGTGACCATATCCCTTGCGCATCCCATAAAGGTGGAGGTGTTGATAAGATTTACGACAGCAAATTTCAATTAACGAAAGAAATGACAGCATTTTTGTCTTTTGAGCATCTAGTCATGAAATCAATGCAGCCTAATCAATCACTTTTTATAGATACTGTTTACAGGCCTCCTGGCCCTTATACAGAGTTCCTCACTGATTTCCCTGAATTCCTATCAGACCTCGTAGTCATGGCAGATAGTATTAACATTTCTGGTGACTTCAATATTCACATGGAAAAGTCCACAGACCACTCGAAAAGGCTTTCAGAGGCATCATCAACTCAGTGGCTTTTGAACAAACATGTCTCCGGACCTACGCATTGCCACGGTCATACTCTGGATCTAGTTTGGTCCCATGGAATAAATATTGTGGATCAGAATGTTTTTTCTCATAATCCTGGACTATCGGACCACCATTTTATTATGTTTGAAATAGGAACAAATAATCTGCTCAGACCCCAACCTAGGATTCTCAAAAGCCATGCTATACATTCTCGGACAAACCAAAGATTCCACACTCACAACCAAGGGCGTCTGAGTACAAAAATCAGGACCTCAGTGTAACCTTGCATAATACCCTAGATGCAGTCGCAAAAAAACATTTGTCTCAAGAAATTAGCTCCCTGGTATACAGAAAATACCAGAGCCCTAAAGCATATTGGAACGGAAATGGCCCTCCACCAACCTGAAAGTCTTCCAACTAGCTTGGAAAGACAGGACCGTGCAGTATCGAAGTGCCCTCGCTGCTGCTAGATCAGCCTACTCTTTCAACCTGATTGAGGAGAATAAAAACAAACCTAAATGTATTTTTGATATTGTCGCAAAGCTAACTAAAAAGCAGCATTCCCCAAGTGAGGATGGCCTTCATTAACTTCTTCGCCGAAAAGATCATGATCATTAGAAAGTAAATTACCACAAATTATTTATCCAAAACTCAGTTGTCCTGAGTCTGCACACTGCCTGGATTTAGGATTAACGGAGACACTCAAGTTTTTCAATCCTGTATCTCTTGACACATTCTCGAAAATAGCCTCAACATCTTCCAGCTGTCTACTGGATCCTATTCCAACTAAACTACTGAAAAAACTCTTTCCTGTGCTTGGCCCTCCTATGTTGAACATAATAAACATCTCCCTATCCTCCGGATGTGTACCAAACTCACTAAAAGTGAAAGTAATAAAGCCTCTCCTGAAAAAGCCAAATCTTGACACATTTTTTTTTTTTAAACTAATCGGCCTATATCGAATCTCCCATTCCTCTCAATTTAAAACAAAATAGCTGTTGCGGAGCAACTCACTACCTTCCTGAAGACAAATAATGAATATGAAACGCTCCAGTATGGTTTTAGACCCCATCATAGTACTGAGACTGCACTCGTGAAGTTGATAAATTACCTTTTAATAGCATCAGACCAAGGCTCTGCATCTGTCCTTATGCTCCTAGACCTTAGTGCCACTTTTGACACCATTGATCCCCACATTCTTTTGGAGAGATTGGAAATCCTAACTGATCTACACGGGCAGGTTATTTTCTGGTTTAGATTGTATCTGTTGGAAAGATATCAGTTCATCTCTGTGGATGGTTTGTCCTCTGACAAAACAATGGTACTTTTTGGTGTTCCTCAAGGTTCCATTTTAGGACCACTATTGTTTTCACTAAATATTCTACTTTTTTGTGATGTCATTCAGAAACACAATGTCAACTTTCACTGCTATGCGGACAACACACTGTACATTTCTATGAAACATGGTGAAGCCCCAAAATTGCCTACCCTGGAAGCCTGTGTTTCAGACATAAGGAAGTGGATGCCGGCAAATGTTTTACTTTTAAACTTGGACAAAATAGAGATGCTAGTTCTAGGTCTCAAGAAACAAAGATATCTGCTGTTTGATCTGACAATTAATCTTGATGGTTGTAAAGTAATCTCAAATAAAACTGTGAAGGACCTCGGCATTACTATGGACACTTATCTCTCTTTTGACGAAAATATCAAGAATATTTCAACGGAAGCTTTTTTCTATCTTCATAACATTGCAAAAATCTGAAACTTTTTGTCAAAAAATTATGCAGAAAAGTTCATCCATGCTTTTGTCACTTCAAGATTAGACTACTGCAATGCTGTACTCTCCGGCTACCCAGATAAAGCACTAAATAAACTTCAGTTAGTGCTAAATACGGCTGCAAAAATCTTGACTAGAACCCCAAAAATCGATCATACTACTCCAGTGCTAATCTCCCAACAATGGCTTCCTGTTAAGGCTACGGCTGATTTCAAGGTTTAACTGCTAACATTTACATGGACTTGGTCCTATTGGTCCTACTGTGCATACCTACATGTATGCCACGGTCACAAGACGCAGGCCTCTATATACTGACCCTATTACTGGGGCTGAGTCACTGATGCCCCGGTATCCAAATAGCAACTCCAGTGTAGATTTGGCTTTGTTTTGTAGGTTACTCTCCTGCTGAAAGGTGATTTCCTTTCCCAGTGTCTGGTGTAAAACAGACTGTAGAAGGTTTTCCTCTAGGATTTCTACAGTGCTTAGAACCATCCCATTTCTTTTGATCCTGAAACACTCCCCAGTATCCATCATGGTATAGGTATGATTAACATCAGCAAATACTGAGGAGTGTTTCAGGATAAAAATAAACGGGATGGTTCTAAGCACTGTCAAAATCCTAGAGGAAAACCTTTCAGCAGGACAATAACCTACAACGCAAGGCCAAATCTATGCTGCAGTTGCTTACCAAGAAGACAGTGAATGTTCCTGAGTGGCCAAGTTACAGTTTTGACGTAAATCTGCTTGAAAATATATGGCAAGTGTGACACAAGTGTCTACTCTCGCACTCGATGTTGCCAGTTTATTCATTATTACGCACACCTGCCACCATCGTTATGCGCACCTGCGCTTCATGAGACTCACCTGGACTCCATCACTTTCCTGATTGCCTCCCCCTATATCTCTCACTCCCTTTGGTTCTTTCCCTAGGCGTTATTGACTTTGTTTCTGTTTCATGTCCGTGTGCTTTTCGTGTTTCTTGTTTTGTTCAATGTTCCGCTATTTATTAAATTCCCTTCCTGTACTTGCTTTCTGACTCAAAGCGTACACGTTACAGAATAACGCCTCTCCAAAGGGAAGCAACAGGGAGTTACTGGGGACGTCGGGTCCAAGTGTCGCTGCCAAATCAACCGGGGATGCCTTAGCTGGCTCGTCAGGATTCCATGCCTCAGCTGGCTCGACAGGTTCTCAAGCCGCAGTTGGCTCGTCTGGCTCCCGCGCCTCAGCTGGCTCTACAGGTTCCCGCGCCTCAGCAGAAGCGACCGGCCCGCTCCTGGTCTTCGGGACCGTCCCTCCCACCATCGTTATGTGCACCTGCCCTTCATGTGACTCACCTGGACTCCATCACCTTCCTGATTGCCTCCCCTATATCTGTCACTCCCTTTGGTTCTTTCCCCAGGTGTTATTGATTCTGTTTCTTGTCTGTACGCTTTTCGTGTTTCTTGTTTTGTACTATGTTCTATTTATTATTACATTTGCACTCCCTGTTCTTGCTTCCTGACTCCCAGCGTACACTTTACAGCAAGACTTTAAAATTGCTGTCTAGCCCCAACAAATTGGCAGAGCTTGAGCTCTTATAGATTTACAGAAGACGACTCACAGCTGTCAAAGGTGTTTCTAACTTGGGGAGCTGAATACTTAAATTTTAGTTATTTAATTTGTACTACTCTTTGACATTACAGAGTATTTTGTGTAGATTATTGACTAAATCGATTTTAATCCCACTTTGTAACACAATCCAAAAGGTCTGAATGCTTTTGCAAGGCACTGTAAGTGGTTATGAGCTGACCTGACCCCTCTGACCCCTTTTACCAGGTGAGTTGACTGAGAATACATTCTCATTTACAGCAACAATCTGGGGAAAGTTACAAAACACTATAAAAATACATACACTACGTATACAAAAGTATGTGACCACCCATTCAAATTAGTGGATTCGGCTATTTCAGCCATACCTGTTACTGACAGTTGTATGAAATTGAGCACATAGCAATGTAATCTCCATAGACAAACATTGGCAGTAGAATGGCCTTACTGAAGAGCTCAGTGGCTTTCAAAGTGGCACCGTCAAAGGATGCTAGTTCGTCAAATTTCTGCCCTGCTAGAGCTGCCCGGTCAACTGTAAGTGCTGTTATTGTGAAGTGGAAATGTCTAGGAGCAACAACGTCTCAGCCGGGATATGGTAGGCCACACAAGCTCACAGAACGGGACTGCCGAGTGCTTAAGCGCGTTAACATTATTTGTCCTCGGTTGCAACACTCACTACCGAGTTTCAAACTGCCTCTGGAAGCAACATCAGCACAATAACTGTTTGTTGGAAACTTCATGAAATGGGTTTCCATTTGCTGAGCAACCACACACAAACCTAAGATCACTAGGATGGAAACACCACTCCAGCCGACGCTTGGCATTGCGCACAGTGTTCTTATGCAAACAATTTTTGTTCTGACGTTGCTTCCAGAGGCAGTTTGGAACTCGGTAGTGAGTGTGTTGCAACCGGGACAGCAGTCCCATTCTGTGCGCTTGTGTGGCCTACCACTTCGCAGCTGAGCCGTTGTTGCTCCTAGACATTTCCACTTCAAAATAATAGCACAGTTAGCAGGGGAAGCTCTAGCAGGGCAGACATTTGATGAACTGACTTGTTGGAAAGGTGGCATCCTATGACTGTGCCACGTTGAAAGTAAAAATCTATATTTTTTCTCTATAATACTACTACCACCTAGCAATTTGATGAAGTTGGCTTTAGCTAGCCCAGATAGGTTCCCAATCTCCCACCCTCATAACTAACAACAAATAAGCCATTTCATGCTATCAATCAAGTAGCTAGCTTGTCTAATTATCTTAGCTGGCATGTCCGCTGGCAAGGTTGGTAGACTTTAGAAAAGCAAGCAGTAACTAAATAAGACTCAAATTCCTTTCAATCTTTTACCCAGATTTTAGCAGAGATGCAGATAACCATATTTTGTTTCTTAAAAGCAAGAACCACCAGTCAGGAGGATACAGGCAGCTCAAGAGGTATACTTACATTTTATTCTTTTTTTTACATAGAATTAAGCATAATGATTATGGTCCTAGATTGCATTAAAAAGCTGTATCAGGTCTTTGAAAAATTCAAAAATCTCCAACCCCCCCAGTAATCCTCATGTACTTTGTGCCCCTCAGATTTTTGGGGTGCATGACGCCCCTGGATATCATCATAGTCTAAGACCAGAATGAATGTCGACTGAATTATTTGCTTTCTGCTATTTAATGAAAGGCATGACCTATTCCTGTAATATAAGCCCATTTTAATTCTTAACATCTTAACTAACTCATCAACATGCTTTTTGAAGGAAAGCCTATCATCAATCCAGAATCCTAGATATTTATAAGCTGGGAAACGATCACTGTGGACACCATCCAATGTATGTATGCATAAATCATCAGATACATTTGTATGTGATATGCAAAATAACATATACTTGGTTTTACCTGCATTAACTACCAATGTCAGTTCAACAAAGGCTTTCTGCAAGGCAATAAAGCCAGACTGAAGCTTTGAAATAGCCTGGTCAGCTTTGGGGGCAATAGCATACACAATAGTATCATCTGCAACAGTACAAGTGAAAGTAACTTTTTTTACAGATTAAACAATATTGTTAACGTAAAAAGAACCAGAGCAAGAATCAATCACTGTATCAAAGGGTGTCCAAAAAAATTGATTTAACACCATCAGTAAATACACACTGCGCTCTGTCCGTTAAATCATTTTCAAATCAGCTACACGCCAATTGAAGAAAGCCACTGAATAAGTGATGAGTGATCCACAGTGTCAAAAGCCTTAGACAGCTACTATATATAAAAAAGGGCAGCACAGTATTTATTCCTTTCCATACAATAAATAATGTTGTTTAAATCCATAGAGGTAGCAGACATGGTGCTATGACCATGATGAACAGTTAGTCTACATTTCGTTGTTAAAAAGGATCTAAGTTGAGTATTTACCAATAATTCTAAGATTTTAGCTAGGCAAGAGAGTTTGAAAATGTGGCGATAATTATTTAGGTCACACGGGTCACCACTTTTATGAAGGGGGTGTATATGGGCCGCATTCCAGACCCTGTGGATGGAACCAGAAACCACCGTCAGGTTAAACATGTGTTAAAGGACAACTCCATCACTTTTAAGATTTGGGTTGTTATTTTCAAGAATTAAGTGATGTCCTACACAGTTTTAGTGTAATTCTATGACTTAATGTCTATTGACTGTTTAATGATGAGCGAAACGGGAAATTGCTTCTCTGTCATGTTTTCAAGTAGGCTCCCTGAGTTGCCTAATACAAAAAATTATGGACAGTCGTTTTCAGCAACCTATATAACCCGTCTGTAGTTTTGATCATATTGGAACTCCCTGCTACAGTATACAGTATATTGCTCTGGTTGTCTTTGCACAAAAAAAGCGTTAAAACTATCGTTGGAATCCCATGGAAAAACCATATCCCTGGAATCTCATGCATCTCATATCTTTGGCCCACTACTTCGGCGAGGGAGAAATACAGTCACACAAAGTCACATTCAACAGCCAATCAAAAAATTACAAGAAAGAGCAAACCACATACCCGCGGTCCTTGGTCGCCTTGATCCCCCTGCAAGGGGCAGAAAGAATTTGTCTTGAAATACATGTATTAACCAGACACACACACACACAGAAGAAAGGAAAAATAATATAGTCAGCCTCAAATATTAATTGTGGTTGAGAGTAAAATCACTTATGATAACACAGACTGACGTGAATAGGGTTGAGGGGAAGGGGGAGTGGGACAGTGATCATTGATCATAGAGTAAAATGAATACATGACCAATCTCTTTATACCTCACCACACATTTAAGACGTGCCAATTCTTAGTCAAATTTTTGACTGGCACATCCTCAGACGGTGTACTTTATTCAACTTAGGTGGGTGATTTAACACGGTTGCTGTTTTAACATTGAACAGAAAAAGGCTGAAGTTGAACGAGGCCAAACAAAATGCAAGTGTATCCAATTACCAACTGTCAGTTAGCTACACTAGTATAAACCTCAACTTTTGAATGACCCATTCTGCATTTCTGTTATTTACTGTACGTGTTGTGCCCTGATCCCATAGGGCGACGCACAATTGGCTCAGCGTCGTCTGGGTTAGGGGAGGGTTTCGCCGGGGTAGGCCATCATTGTAAATAAGTATTTGTTCTTAACTGACTTGCCTAGTTAAATAAAGGTTAAATAAAAATGATCGACAATTTGTTGATGAGGTACATTGAGTTATTAGAGGGGTCTGACTGAACAGCAAGGATTGATAGTAAACAGAACTTTCATTAAACACGAATACCAACAACTGTCAGTTATATATCTCAAAAAATGAAATAATATATACGCCCTGTTAGAGCCACACGGATGCTTTGCAATGCCTGCTAGTCGAGTAAGACAGAGGAAAACCAGAGCAGCCTATTTCCATTGTGTGTGAATTAAGCGTGGAACGTCAACCATTTTCATGGTTTAAATATTCCAAAGCAAGGCGCATGGGTACATATTGGTCCCCAAGTTCAACAGACTTATAAAGATACAGTGTGGTTATTTCTCATCGGCTGCCATTTTATGGAGGGATGTTCAGGAAGCATTTAAGCACTTCAGTTCGGGCCCTGGTGTTAAGTCATTAAGTCAGTGGATTTGTGAACGATGTGAATATTTAAATATTCACAACTGAGACTTGAGGTAGGTAGGACTTCAATTTTTAAATGGAACTTTAGAATACCATACAAAACTACATTATTTATGGACACATTTGATTAGGGAATAAAGTAAAGTCATACATTAATGCTTTTGACCCCAAAATGTATTGTAAGAAAGGGTGGGAAGCCAAGGAATTTAGATCATGTCCATCCACTGCCAGAGAAACCAAAGAAAGTTAGCCCTTGGAAAGTAATACATTCATTATGCATTGAACATATGAATAAAACATTTGTTTACCTACCTTGTCACCCTGTAGACCAGGAGGACCCTATTGGGCGGAAAAACATTTAATTAAAAAAGTAAAACATTTTATACATATTCATAGCATTACAAAAATGTACAGTCAAAGCTGCAAACTGAATGCAAAACAAGGCCATGTGCATAAATCCAGCAATATCCAACAAAGTTCTGACAAGTGGTATGGAGAAACTATATATGCTCTTCACAATGGGAACACCTACTTTTTACACAATTGCTTTTGAAAGGTAAGTTCTACATTCCAAAGTCAGTCATTCAATGTATGAAAAGCTCCTGGGTGGGCCCTGTAAAAGGTAATGGGTGAACAGTTGTATTTTAAGGCAGGATGCCTTCGTATTCTCAGTAATAGACCTAATGAGGTCACCCAGTGTTTTTCAACCTGTTTTGTTCCAGGAACTGGCACGCTGGGGTTTCCCTCCTTTGAGCACCACGTACAGTAAAACTGGCATTTAAACTCTAATAAAATCAGTGTCAGCTCACTAACTGACCAACCGGTCTGCAACATTGTACCTAACGGAGGTTGAGAAACACTGTTCTAATGCAGTCCATGTCATTGATCGTCGGCCCATTGGTCAGTGCTTGATTGAGCTTGTGTGGCTTAATGGACTATTAGAATAGTCCCAAAACAATAAATCCCACCCATCTGATGGAAGGCTAGATCAAACTTTTAGTGTTTGATCTAGCCTTCCACCAGACGGGTGGGGTTTATAATTTTCAAAAGTATTTGAACCCAGGTCGGCTGACTGTTGTAGTGGAATGCACATGTTGAGCATGTTGTTAATCTGGCTCAAGACCATTGGTTAAGTTGAAGGGTTGATGTGATTTTGTCGTCAAATAAGTATGTTTGTGGTTTAAAATTAAGGCAGCATCAGGAAAATCATGACCAGTGAACTGTTCCATAATACCAAATCATCAAAGCTGCATGTTCGCAAGCACTAATGGATTTTGTCCAGACACGGCAAGATACCTTCAGCTTAAGTATAAACCTCCGAAAAAATATGACTGGTTGTGCACTGACTGTAATAATCTGTAGATTGATTGTATACAAATGTTGACCTGTGTTTGTGTATGTGTTCTCACTGGCCCAGAATAGCAAGCCAACAGACACAGACTTTGTGGTGGTACATTAATCGCACAAATCGTAAGGTCTGGAATGAAAGTGATCCAGAGATATTTCAGAAGCCTTTCTCTTCAGCCAACACTGTGCTAAGGAAATAGAGCTCGAACCGGGTCTTCACCCTTTCAGCCCTTTCACACCGTTCTGTTGTGTGCAGGGCCCACTCTTATTGGAGTACAGTGATCCCAGTCATTTTGGGTGAGTGGCAGCACCAATCGGATTAATCCCATGTCCCCAATGGTATTGAGAAGGAGGTGCCGGCTCAGGGGAACTGTAGTTTTTCTCACCTGTAGTTCTCCTAGCCCACACCTTTAAAGCTAAGACACACCAGTAGGATTGTCAAATGTTTACTTGGCACCTCTGAACAGAATGTCGGCAGTCAATTTCTTTTTGTGTTCACACAGCAAAGACCATGGAAGTCGTCAGCTACTCCAAACCAAAAGGTGGCAGTAGCGTTGTTTGGCAATGCAGATGTATTGTGTGTATTGCTTATGGTCTCGATTCCAAGCTATCTGCACTGATGTTGCTATTTGTAGAAAGCCCTTGTTAATACTAGCCAGATGGCAACAGTGAAATTACTATCTAACAAGATTTCGAAGAAACAATTTCATTCACTCTCCATTATCCCATACTAGCTAACGTTAGCATATTTACAAGCTAGCGCAACATAGCTATCTAGTTAGCTAGCTAAGGACATGCACTAACTCGGCCGCTAACACAGGCAGCTGTGGAAACTATGGAAACTAGCTAATACATTGTGATTTAATTATGTCAATACTAGCTAGAGTGGTTAGCTAGCTTGGAATAATTATTTAGTGTTTTATGCATTGTGTTTGTAACGTAAACTCACTCATTTTTGTACATCGCCTTGGTCCGTACAATTGACCTTATTTTAGCACCCCAAAAACGTAATACTTCCAGATCAACTGTAATGTCAATTGTAAAGCACAATTTCTCCCCTTTCCAACAAAGTCAATGACATGCCCTCCACGCTGCAGGAAGAAGGCAATGAGCCCCGTCTGGTCTTTTTAAAAATGGCGGGTGGGGAAGAGAAACTAATGCGTGATAGTGAGAAGGAGAGATATCATGTGGAAACATTGCTTTTTTTCACTCGATCTGTCCAACTTATCACCTTATCGCTTCTAAAATGTAAATAAAACACTATAAAGAGTTTATATAATGTGTCATTACATACCTATTTGAAGGTTTGTGTCAAATTTTAATCGGGTTTTTAAGGCGGTGCTAAAGTGATCTTCAGAAGTAAACATTGCCTTTTGAGAGTGATGATCGCTTGCAGTGACGACGCAAAAAAATGACTAGGTATCCCCCCTTACCCCCGTCACTGTCCATTTCTTGTTTTTAAACGATGAGAGAAGTGCTACACCTGGTGGAGAGAGATTATAAGACAGAAATAGTTGCTTTACACGTGCTGTACGTTACGGCATGACACGTCACGATGTAACGGAGGGTCAGTTTTTTCTACTTTTCTCCAATACTATAGAGCCATTACCATGTCGATCAACGCTTGAATAGAAACGTAGTTCACACCTCAGATTTTGAAGTCAGCACAGTCGCTACAGTCCCATTAGTTTTTTTTGCAGCCTCGTTTGAATGTCGCGGTTGCGCACATTTGTACGGAATGGGGTGAGTTTACGTTACACTTAGCTAACTACCATACAATAGCCTACATTGCATATGAAGTGTGACTGGTTCGTCTATGGATGTACAGAGAAAATGCCCGCCTTTTTTGTTGGCTCCTCCACATGGGGGTTCATGCTCTCTGACTGGCTCAAAGTCAAGTTGTTGGCCACTGACAAGCACTGCAATTATACATTCATGGTTGCTTTGCTGGCCCCTCAAAGAGGCATAATATACAGAGAACATGGGTAGGTATTCTGACGTGAGATCTGTACACCCAACTATGAGTCATTTAGTCATTTATTGATGTCATATTTTCAAGAAAATACAACATTCAGTATTCAAATCTCAAGGCAGAATAATGCAGATGGTCTATGTGCTCAATTAAAATAAGTGCCATTGCAACATAGAGCACGTTTATCCCCTGGGGAAACAGTGGGAAACACTGGTGTACTCTAGACCCTCAAGCCAGACATACAACTGAGCCATGTTTGGACAAGAAACATGGTTGGTCGACAAACATGTTTCAACTGCATTCCTGTAGTGCAATGTAATTAGCCAACAATAAATCAGTCGGAGTTTTCATTGTAAGGGAAACTATTTGGGAAAATGTAGATACCATTGACCAGCTGTTGCCACAAATTTATAAAATGCTGGACAAAAAAATTATACAAAATTACCGATTGCAGTTTTTTTTTGCATATTTTGTTGGCAGAATAGCGCGGCCTCGACACTTAGACGCCAATGCCATGCCCTTTGGACATCTACATTTTAAACAGTCTAATAAAAGCCATTTAAAAGCCATTTCCCCCCCCCCCCCCCCCCCCCCCTTAAAAGATTTAGATGCACTATTGTAAAGTGGCTGTTCCACTGGATATCATAAGGTGAATGCACCAATTTGTAAGTCGCTCTGGATAAGAGCGTCTGCTAAATGACTTAAATGTAAATGTAAAATTTAATATACACCACCACAAATGAATCCATTATTTTGTTTATGGCAGATCTTAAGAAACATGATACAAAAAAATTGATTTCAAAAGAACAGAATAGCATACTTTGAGTTTAATGTAGCTTATGTTACTGTGCTTAGTCTACATGGCTATGCGCCATGACAATGAAATCAAAAAGTTAATTTGTTAATTTCGCAGACAAGACACGCTTATATTCCCCTGCCCTTATCACAGTCAACACACATATATTTTATAGTAAGAATGCAATCACAATATAACAGAATAAAATATAATTTTTCCTAAACAAACTATTGCTGAGTGTCGCAAGTCCTCACGTTTGGAATGAGTTGATCAGGTGGTTATTCTACAAAAAACTGTTATATTGAATAATTTTTTTTAGAGTTGTTTGCCAAATGTAGTGTGTTAGAAACCTTAGAGTCTGCTCTTTCCGATGGTCTATAAGAAATCAAAAACTCTGGGCTGCATGCAACTCTGTAGGAGGATTTGAATAAAAGCATGTTCTCCGTTCCCTGCCTCTGTGTCAATTACAATTTCATCCACAATTTGTCAACTGATAATATTATAATCCAACAGACTATTGTAACTGCATGTCTAGATCTACACTGAGTGTACAAAACATTAAGGACACCTTCCTAATATTTAGAATATTGAGTTGCACCCCTCCCCCTTTTGCCCTCATAACAGCCTCAATTAGTCTGGGAATGGACTCTACAAGGTGTCGAAAGCATTCCACAGGGATGCTGGTCCATGTAGGCTCCAATACTTCCCATAGTCATGTAGATTCCAATCCCTTTGGGTGGTGGACCATTCTTGATACACACGGGAAACTGTACTACCATACCCCGTTCAAAGGCAATTAAATATTTTGCCCTCCCCATTCGCCCTCTGAATGGCACACATACACAATCCATGTCTCAATTGTCTCAAGGCTTAAAAAATCATTTGTTAACCTGTCTCCTCCCCTTTATCTACACTGATTAATTTAACAAGTAAGGGGTCATAGCTTTCACCTGAATTCACCTGGTCAGTTTATGTCATGGAAAGAGCAGGTGTCCTTAATGTTTTGTAAATTCAGTGTATTATTATATGTATGGAATTAGTTGTATGAAATTAGTTTCAATATACACTATATATACAAGAGTATGTGGACACCCATTCAAATTAGTGGATTCGGCTACTTCAGCCACAGCCGTTGCTGACAGGTGTATAAAATCGAGCACACAGCCATGCAATCTCTGTAGACAAACATTGGCAGTAGAATGGCCTTACTGAAGAGCTCAGTGACTTTCAACGTGGCACGTGGTCTTCGGCTGCAACACTCACTACCGAGTTCCAAACTGCCTCTGGAAGCAACGTCAGCACAATAATTGTTTGTCTAGATTTTTATGAAGTGGGTTTCCAGCCACACAAGCTTAAGATCACCATGTGCAATGTCAAGCGTTGGCTGGAGTGGTGTAAAGCTCTCGGCCATTGGACTCTGGAGCAGTGGAAATGCGTTCTCTGGAGTGTTGAATCACCGCTTGTCCATCTGGCAGTTAACAGATGCCAGGAGAATGCCCGAATGCATAGTGCAAATTGTAAAGTTTGGTGGAGGAGGAATAATGGTCTGGGGATGTTTTTCATGGTTCGGGCTAAGACCCTTTAGTTCCAGTGAAGGGAAATTTTACCGCTACAGCATACAATGAGATTCTAGATCATTCTGTGCTTCCAACTTTGTGGCAACAGTTTGGGGAAGGCCCTTTCCTGTTTCAGCATGACAATGCCCCCGTGCACAAAGTGAGATCCATACAGAAATGGTTTGTCGAGATCAGTGTGGAAGAACATGACTGGCCTGCCCAGAGGCCTGACCTCAACCCCATCAAGTCACTGGCAGTTTTCACTCTGAACACATTTACACTCAGACAGCAATCTTTAAAAGCCTTGACAAGCCTAATAGTCTTTGTGGATTACACAACCTAACATGAATGTTTTACAATAGTAACACACATGAAACAACTCACAAGATGAAATGTTTTTTAGTAAATGTAGTAAGGGAGACTCTGCATTTACAGTAATGCTTAATAGACAAATATCTAACTGATTGAATTTGACAGAATTTTCAAATGTTTATAATAATGAACAATTCATTTCATTTCTGCTTTTAGTGCCATTCATTAGTTCTAGCACTGATTATCTCTAAAGTAGAGATTTACTTTATCTGCTATCATAGGAGCCTTCTTAGCTTATCAAAAGTTGCCCATTCATGGATGTTAATTTCTCTCTAAACTATGTTGAATCACATCATATGGTGATACGTGTCACACACTTGCCGTTTCAAGCGTTACAACAGTTGGCTTCCATTTAGAAGCAATGCGTGTTGAAATGGTTCTGCCGACACGGTCAGCACCTTATACTGTACTGCTTTGCACATCACTTGGACAGGCAGACATCCACTGGAGCTGTTCCAGTCAGCTCTGGGGGTACATTGAATGCCTTGCATATAGGCTCAAAATGCAATTCTCATTTTAGAGTGCATAGACATTCATATTTTTTTCATACTGACCAAAGTGGGAATCAAACCCACAACCCTGGCATTGCAAGCACCATGCTCTACCAACTGAGCCACAAATGACCAGCTCACCTCGGAAATTATCTGATCAAGCAATTTCTGTACTCTCATGATCTGATTATGCCTTTACTCATGAGTGTTAATCAGCACCTGTGTATAATATTTGCCTTTTAATTTCAATTCGACCGCCTCTGCTGGTGCTTGAAGTGTCGGTACTCATTTTACAGCATTATACAGTATCATATTTAAGAACAAATATTCTATAGAAATATTGAGGTGGATGGGCTCAATTCAATTGCTGCCTATTGTAGTTCACTGTAGCTACAGGAATTGTACAAGCGTAACAATTGCCATTATTATGTGCTTTTCTAATAAAGGTAATAATGATAATAAACTGGATGTAGTGCTTTTCCAGGTACTCAGGGTCCTTTCCATTTGTATTTGTATTTATTATGGATCCCCATTAGCTGCTGCCAAGGCAGCAACTACTCTTCCTGGGGTCCAGCAAAATTAAGGCAGTTTATAAAATTATTACAATCATTCAGATTTCACAACACACTGTGCCCTCAGGCCCCTACTCCACCCCTACCACATATCTACAGTACTAGATCCATGTGTATGTGTGTGCATATGTTATCGTGTATGTGTGTGTGTATGTGTGTGTGTGTACACATGTGTCTGTGCCTATGTTTGTGTTCCATAAGGTGTTTTTTAATCTGTTTTTTTAAATCTAATTTTACTGCTTGCATCAGTTACTTGATCTGGAACAGAGTTCCATGTAGTCATGGCTCTATGTAGTATTGTGTTCCTCCCATAGTCTGTTCTGGACTTGGGGACTGTGAAAGAGACCTCTTGTGGCATGTCTTGTGGGGTATGCATGGGTGACCTAGCTGTGTACCAGTAGTTTAGACAGACAGCTCGGTGCAACATGTCAATACACATACACAAAGAGAGTTGAATCGGGAGTTAAACACCTTCCTCCTCCCTCTGCAACTGGATCCTGGACTTCCTGAAGGGCCGCCCCCAGGTGGTAAAAGTAGGCAACAACACGTTTGCCACGCTGATCCTTAACACTGGGGCCTCTCAGGGGTGTATACTTAGTCCCCTCCTGTACTCCCTGTCTGCATGACTGCGTGGCCAAACACGACTCCAACACCATCATTAAGTTTGCTGACCCGCCCCGACAACGATGAGACGGCCTTTGGGGAGGAGGTCAGAGAACTAGCCGTGTGGTGCCAGGACAGCAACCTCTCCCTCAATGTGATCAAGACAAAGAAGCTGATCGTGGACTACAGGAAAAGGTGGGCCGAACAGGGCCCCCATTAACATCGACGGAGCGGGTCGAGAGTTAAGTTCCTTGGTGTCAACATCACCAACGAACTATCATGGTCCAAACATACCAAGACAGTCGTGAAGAGGGCACAACAAAACCTTTTCCCCCTCGGGATCCTGAAAAGATTTGGCATGGGTCCCCAGATCCTCAAAAGGTTCTACAGCTGCACCATCAAGAGCATCCTGACCGGTTGCATCACCGCCTGGTATTGCAACTGCTCGGCATCTGACCGCAAAGCGCTACAGAGGGTAGTGCGTACGGCACAGTACATCACTGGGACCAAGCTTCCTGCCTTCCAGGACCTATATAATAGGCGGTGTCAGAGGAAAGCCCATAAAATTGTCAGAGACGGCGATTTGGGCCTGGTCTCAGAGAAGCAGTATATCCGTCGCTTCTGACTCATAAAAAAAATATTTTTTGTCCAGTTCGAGTTGAGTAATCGCTGTTCTGATATCCAGAAGTTCTTTATGGTCATAAGAGATGGTAGCAGCAACACTATGTACAAAATAAGTTATAAACAATGCAAATACAAAAAAATACAAAAAAACACACAAAATAACACAGTTGGTTAGGAGCCCATAAAACGGCACCCATCCACTCCGGCACGATTATAGCACTGTTGTGTATGCTATTGCCCCACAGCTGACCAGGCTATTTCGGAGCTTCAATCTGCATTTATTGCCTTTGTTGAACTGAAATTAGTACTTAATGCAGGTAAAACCAAGTATATGTTATTTTCGTAAAATCTGATGATTTATGCATATTGAATGGTGCCCTTACAAATATCTAGCCATCTGGATTGATAATAGGCTTTCCAAAAATCATGTTGATGAGTAAGTTGTGAATTTAAGACATAAAATAGGCTTATTTTATAGGAACAGGTCATGCCTGTCGTTAAATAGCAGAATACAAATAATTCAGTTGACTTTTATTACGGTCTTAGACTATGGCGATATCGTCTATATGTTATGCAGTTGCCACTGTATTGAAGCCACTGAACGCAGTTTATGATAGCACACTACATTTTATTACGGGCAACTGTTTCAGCACACATCACAGCACTCTTTATCAGGTAGGAAGGCTGGCTCTCTTTGAAGTCTTGTAGATAGATGCATTGCACACTTCTTGTTTATAAAGCCCTATAGTATAAACTACTGTACCTCACTTCTCTGTTAACTTACAGAATATACAAGCTATCAGACACGGTCTCAAGGATTAAACCCCCTAGAGTCGATGTCCGCGTTCCCGCGGAAATCTAAATAGCATAATAAAAAAATCCCCATAAAAATCTATCAGTTTAAGATAAAGACATCAGGTTTTTTTTGCATTGGATGCGTCTCAATTCACCGCATCCACTGATGTTGCACTTTCGCATCTGCGGTGAAAGGTGACAGAGCTAGAGCGATGGTGTCAGACCATGAGACATACCGAAAATCGGTCTTCTCACAACATCTTCGGTAGCGTATTGACGGTTTAGAAAGATAACAATCTATGGAAAGATGAGACTCACGAAGACGATGGTGTTTTCCTTTCTGCTCTAAGACCCCCACAAGCATCTTGGGACTCGTCTGAAGTCGGTAAAGGCGATCTGCCAACTTCTGTCTGTAGCGTCCGAAAAGTTAAGGCAACACACTAATATGACCCCTGTGTGGAAAGGTGAGACTCATGAACACGTACATGTCTGCGTACATGCCAATAGGCCTCGCAAGACTTGTCTGAAGGTCACCTGGTAACAGTTGAAAAACAGTGGAAGTACTGTATACAGTATATGGACACTCTTTAGTGCCAAAAATAAAGGGTTAAATACATGTAAAAAAAAATATATATACAAATGTTTCTTGATCTTTCTTATATCTCTCAGATATACAGTTGAAGTCGGAAGTTTACATACACTTAAGTTCGAGTCATTAAAACTCGTTTTTCAACTACTCCACATATTTCTTGTTAACAAACTATAGTTTTGGCAAATCGGTTAGGACATCTACTTTGTGCATGACACAAGTAATTTTTCCAACAATTGTTTACAGACAGATTATTTCACTTAAAATTCACTGTATCACAATTCCAGTGGGTCAGAAGTTTACATACACTAAGTTGACTGTGCCTTTAAACAGCTTGGAGAAAATTAGCATTCCAGAAAATTATGTCATGGCTCTAGAAGCTTCTCACAGGCTAATTGACATAATTTGAGTCAATTGGAGGTGTACCCTTGGATGTATTTCAAGGCCAACCTTCAAACTCAGTGCCTCTTTGCTTGACATCATGGGAAAATCTAAAGAAATCAGCCAAGACCTCAGAAAAAAATTGTAGACCTCCACAAGTCTGGTTCATCCTTGGGAGCAAATTCCAAATGCCTGAAGGTACCACGTTCATCTGTACAAACAATAGTACACAAGTATAAACACCATGGGACCATGCAGCCGTCATACCGCTCAGGAAGAAGACGCGTTCTGTCTCCTAGAGATGAACGTACTTTGGTGCGAAAAGTGCAAATCAATCCCAGAACAACAGCATAGGACCTTGTGAAGATGCTGGAGGTAACAGGTACAAAATTATCTATATCCACAGTAAAACAAGTCCTTAATTGACGTAACCTGAAAGGCCGCTCAGCAAGGAAGAAGCCACTGCTCCAAAACCGCCATTAAAAAGCCAGAATAAGGTTTGCAACTGCACATGGGGAAGAAAGATTGTACTTTTTGGAGAAATGTCCTCTGGTCTGATGAAACAAAAATAGAACTGTTTGGCCATAATGCCCATCATTATGTTTGGAGGAAAAAGGAAGACGTTTGCAAGCCGAAGAACACCATCCCAATCGTGAAGCACGGGGGTGGCAGCATCATGTTGTGGGGGTGCTTTGATGCAGGAGGGACTGGTGTACTTCACAAAATAGATGACATCATGAGGATGGAAAATGAAGTGGATATATTGAAGCAACATCTCAAGACATCAGTCAGGAAGATAAAGCTTGGTCACAAATGGGTCTTCCAAATGGATATTGACCCCAAGCATACTTCCAAAGTTGTGGCAAAATGGCTTAAGGACAACAAAGTCAAGGTAATGGCCATCACAAAGCCCTGACCTCAATCCTATAGAAAATTTGTGGGCAGAACTGACAAAGTCACGTGCGTGCAAGGAGGCCTACAAACCTGACTCAGTTACACCAGCTAAGTCAGGAGGAATGGGCCAAAATTCACCCAACTTACTGTGAGAAGCTTGTGGAAGGCTACACGAAACGTTTGACCCAAGTTAAACAATTTAAAGGCAATGCTACCAAATACTAATTGAGTAATACTAATCGGTAAACTTCTTACCCACTGGGAATGTGATGAAAGAAATAAAAGTTGAAATAAATCCTTCTCTCTACTATTATTCTGACATTTCACATTTTTAAATAAAGTGGTGATCCTAACTGACCTAAGACAGGGAATTTTTACTAGGATTAAATGTCAGGAATTGTGAAAAACTGAGTTTTAATGTATTTGGCTAAGGTGTATGTAATCCTCCGACTTCAACTGTAGGATAGACACTTCAGAACAACTTACTTTAGATTTTTCTGGGGGGGAATATCTGGTGTTCCATGTAGTGAATCTGTTAATGTGTTTGTATGGGCAAATAGCAGTAATGCCAAATATAACAGGCTTAAAAAAATGTTGATACTTAAAATTCTAAATCAAATAGCAAAATTATCCAAGGTTTGACATTCTTAAAACAATTCCAAATAGTTTAGTAGAACCTCCCACTCCCCTCCCCTGGCTTAGACAGAGATTGGACTGTAATAGGTTAACTCTGGAGATCCCTTTGGTCTCGACAGAGTTACAGTAGGTAAACATGCCTTTAGCTATTTTGCACCTTGCTTGTGGAATGGTCTACAGAATTAGCTGAAATTGGATGAATTGGTGCCTCTGACACAGTTCAGACGGCTAAGTGAGGACCTTTTTAAAGCAGTCATTTGGACTGCTCATGAATTTAGTTTTATATTACTGTGCCATTTTTTAAGTCATGCCCCCCTCCGTCCTTGACATTTCCTAAATACGTCTGTATAACACACTGTCACTGTTAGAATCTTAATATCACAAACAGAACTGGAGTTACAACCAGTTATAGGAGGGCATGTCATTGTTTTTATGGTTTTCCCTCATTGCCCCTTCTCCCGACAGTAGGGCCTGCTTCCCTCCTTCTCCCAACAGTTGGTGCCGTGCCCAGTTGATAATCACCCTGGTAATTGCCTCGAAACTGAACCTAAACTATACCGAAACTAATTTCACACATACTGTATAACAACAGATTAAATAAATGCAGTAAAGTATGATGGGGAGAGGATGAGTGAGTTGATGAGCGAGGGGACGCGAACGATGCATAATTATGAATTATGAATAATAATTAATTGTGAATTGTATTTATCTATTCTAATTATATCAGTCCACCAAATCCAAGAAGTCTTATCAGTCTACTCTGGCCTACTTGGAGTACACACTGAAAGTGTGCGTAATTTACAATGGCAAGAAGACCAAGACGAATGGATGCACATGCTGCGTTAGCATTGCTACAAAATCTGAATGAAAACGAAAAATGAATCATGATGATTCTTTTTCTGATTCTGAGTCTCAGAATCAGAAGAACCTCCGAGGCCTAAGCGCAAAAAACCCATACTGGTGCGCAAATGAGAGAGGAAGGGAGGGAGCTGTTTGGATAGAACAAGCTGGTGTCAATGCTACAGGCCGATTATCAGCATAAAAGCCGTGTTTATACCTGCCCCTAACATGCATCCCTTTTCCGGATTTTGTACTGATCTTGTCTGTTTACACTTATAAGATCACAATGTGTCTTTTAATCGTCTTCACCTCTCTAAAAATGTGGGTACAATCAGAATGTGGACGAGATTAGGACAAATGATGCATGTTAGCAGACCCTACATCTCAAGCAAAAAAACAACTGCAACGCACTCACCAGGTTTCGTTGTTTATGTGACATGCACATGCTCCAACTGATTTCCATTGCGTGAAGACGCACACCATGCAAACACAAGCTGACAATAATTGACTATATTGGACTGCTGTCATATCGACACTTATTTTCATAATAATGTCATAATTGCTTTTGTGCTGATTTTCACTATTTATCAAGCACATTTGGTGCTTATAATGATGTTTAGGCTACTGTTGTTTCCATAACATTCATATTCAGTGTTTATTAGTCACATGCACAGGGTTGCAGGTGCGATTGCAGGGTACAGTGAACATATTATGCTTCGAGCTCCAACATGCAAAACATGCATTGACCGCACGTCTTGATGACCGTGCGTCTTGGTGTTACTGCATTACAACACATATGTTTCTGTTTCATATTAGCAAAATTTTCAGATATTACATGTTTCAAATTTTTACAGAAAGTGGTTCAATTCATGCTAAAGTGTACTGTTAGCTAGCTAACATCAGCAGATGGCTCCCTAGCTAACGTTATGTGTATGACGTTATTATTCATATCCCAGAACCGTTTGCTTGCTAGTTAGAGCCTTATGTTAGCTAGCTAAAATTGAACCTGGTTGGTTAGCTCCCAGCAGATTCATGCAGGGTAGTAATGACATGATTTGGCACTATGTTCATTGTTGTTTAACTAGCTAACGTTAGCTGGCTGGCTCGTTAGCTAACGTTACGTGACGTGTGTGATCTTACACGTTGTTTACCTAGCTAGGTTCATTGTTTACCTAGCTAGCTAGCTACATGTCATAAGCTAAAGTGTACAACGCCGGTGTCAGTAAACGTTGGCAAAAAAGTGTAATGAAATTGTTGCCAGCAGAGCTGGTTAGGCTGTTTACATGTTATCCAGAGGTAAACAAATCATCAGTGTGTGCTCTGAATGCTCCGAGAGCGAAACAAGATGGGTGGGGCTAAGTGAACGATGCTGAATGGGTGTAAACAAAGAAGAGCTCTAGACGAGATACCAAAATATTCAAAGGCCTTTTTCTCAAAAGTGAGTTTACAAGTTTATCAACTTTCAAAGCAGAATTACTTTCCCATTGTTCCTAAAAAAACGCAGTGTATGATATACCATTTTGTAGCTCTGAGTCTCTACTTTTATCCAATGTAAAAAACAACATTTCAAATGTTGCTACATAAGACCAAATCCAGTTGGTGAGTCATATTTATTTTTATTTATTTATTTATCTAGGCACTGACAGTCACTCAATTAGCCCATTGAAAATGTCCCTTAGGGCACCCAAAAGGTTAGGGCCTGATTTGACTGCATATGTACACTTAGAAAAAAAGGGTTCCAAAAGAATTCTTCGGCTGTCGCCATAGGAGAACCCTTTTTGGTTCCAGTTAGAAAACCTTTTAGGTTCCAGGTAGAGCATTTTGGGTTTCATGTGGAAAGGGTTCTACATGGAACCCAAAAGGGTTCTACCTGGAATCAAAAAGTGTTCTTCAAAGGGTTCTCATTTTACATTTGAGTTAGTGCATTCATCTTATGATAGCTAGGTTGGACAATCAAAGATCACAAGTATAGTAAGTCAACTTTTCCTCAATTAAGTAGGGGGGTGTTAGTTCAAGAAAGTTTTGTATTTATTTATGTATATACAGTATATCACAAAAGTGAGTACACCCCTCACATTGTTGTAAATATTTGAGTATATATTTTCATGTGACAACACTGAAGAAATGCCACTTTGCTACAATGTCAAGTAGTGAGTGTACAGCTTTTATAACAGTGTAAATGTGCTGTCCCCTCAAAATAACTCAACATACAGCCATTAATGTCTAAACCGCTGGCAACAAAAGTGAGTACACCCCTAAGTGAAAATGTCCAAATTGGGCCCAATTAGCCATTTTCCCTCCCCGGTGTCATGTGACTCGTTAGTGTTACAAGGTCTCAGGTGTGAATGGGGAGCAGGTGTGTTAAATTTGGTGTCATCAAATTGGTCTGCATGGCTGTCGTCCCAGAAGGAAGCCTCTTCTAAAGATGATGCACAAGAAAGCCCGCAAACAGTTTGCTGAAGACAAGCAGACTAAGGACATGGATTATTGGAACCATGTCCTGTGGTCTGATGAGACCAAGATAAACTTATTTGGTTCAGGTGGTGTCAAGCGTGTGTGGTGGCAACCAGGTGAGGAGTACAAAGACAAGTGTGTCTTGCCTACAGTCAAGCATGGTGGTGGGAGTGTCATGGTCTGGGGCTGCATGAGTGCTGCCGGCACTGGGGAGCTACAGTTCACTGACGGAACCATGAATGCCAACATGTACTGTGACATACTGAAGCAGAGCATGATCCCCTCCCTTCGGAGACTGGGCCGCAGGGCAGTATTCCAACATGATAACGACCCCAAACACACCTCCGAGACGACCACTGCCTTGCTAAAGAAGCTGAGGGTAAAGGTGATGGACTGGCCAAGCATGTCTCCAGACCTAAACCCTATTGAGCATCTGTGGGGCATCCTCAGACGGAAGGTGGAGGAGTGCAAGGTCTCTAACATCCACCAGCTCCGTGATGTCGTCATGGAGGAGTGGAAGAGGACTCCAGTGGCAACCTGTGAAGCTCTGGTGAACTCCATGCCCAAGAGGGTTAAGGCAGTGCTGGAAAATGATGGTAGCCACAAAATATTGACACTTTGGGCCCAATTTGGACATTTTCACTAGGGGTGTACTCACTTTTGTTGCCAGCGGTTTAGACATTAATTGCTGTGTGTTGAGTTATACAAGCTGTACACTCACTACTTTACATTGTAGCAAAGTGTCATTTCTTCAGTGTTGTCACATGAAAAGATATACTCAAATATTTACAAAAATGTGAGGGGTGTACTCACTTTTGTGATATACTGTGTATATATATATATATCTTAAGAATATCATGGAATATAATTGAACATTTTCATTTCTTCATTCTTATCTCAGAGCAGCGCAAAACGGTGCTGAAATAGTTGTCCACAGCGGGTAACCTATATATAACGATATTCTGGAGATTATTTTATTTTCAAAAAAATTAAAGTGAGCGGTTGTAATCTGAATAAAGGCCAAAATAGCATGAACATGCTGATGAATAAATACAATACTGTACAGTACATGATTTTACATTTGGATAATAAAGCTTTTGAAGATATAAGCCACCTGCATTTGTTTATTAGGCTACTGTGCATTCTGACAAGTAAACGTAGCCTACAGTACATACTGTAGTAAACATGGGAAAGTGCCTAATTCCTTACAAAAGGGAGACTAGGCCATGACCTCAAGTACTCATTAACTCTGTCTTTAATGCTTTTTCGGGTTGCATTAGTCATGGACAGAAACTTCTGAGACACAGTATTAATGATGAACCCCCGGAGGTTCACTGGTAGCCACATTTGCCTCGGGATCCATTCCAGTTGGTATTCTGTGCCAACTCGTGGTATCTCTCTTCGGTTACACATCCTTGGAATAGCAGAACAGCATAACGGTCCAGATGGCCCTTGCAGTGCCTGGTGAGCAGTTGGTCAAGTTCTGTTGTCAGAAGAGGAATGGAAATGTCAGGGTGCCAATGACCTGACGAACCAGCCAGGTATATTGACTCTGCCTGTCGGAGGTGCAGTTCCAGAGCTCACAGATATGCCTGGCATGGATTGTGACTCCATCTCGTTCCTCGCCCTCTTAAACGCATCATTCTCCGCATGACTCTCCACCAATGTCGCCTGGCTCTGGACCAATGCATCAACTGTCGCCCGTATCTCTGCCCTCAGATAATGTTTCTCTTTCTGCTGGTCTGCCTTTAATGACTCAATCTCGGTGAGAGAAATGGTAGATCAGTTAAGAATTAAAAGTGACTTCAACACACAAATGCTGTGTACACATTTTAAGAATCGAGCAAAACTAACCGCTTTCTTGGCAACCATGTAGTTCTTCGGTGCGACCCGTTGTCCAGCCCTTTGTTCACTGATCTCCATGGATGTGTTGTTGGCATGGTTGTATGCTCTGCAAAAATACATTCACGTTTGTTGTCCTTAAGCCATTTTGCCACAACTTTGGAAGTATGCTTGGGGTCATTGTCCATTTGGAAGACCCATTTGTAACAAAGCTTTAACTTCCTGACTGATGTCTTGAGATGTTGCTTCAATATAACCACATATTTTTCCTGCCTCATGATGCCATCTATTTTGTGAAATCCACCAGTCCCTCCTGCAGCAAAGCACCCCCACAACATGATGCTGCCACCCCCGTGCTTCACGATTGGGATGGTGTTCTTGGCTTGCAAGCCTACCCCTTTTTCCTCCAAACATAACGATGGTCATTATGGCCAAACAGTTCTATTTTTGTTTCATCAGACCAGAGGATATTTATCCAAAAAGTACGATATTTTTCCCCATGTGCAGTTGCAAACCATAGTCTGGCTTTTTTATGGTGGTTTTGGAGCAGTGGCATCAGTCATGCTGAGCGGCCTTGCAGGTTATGTCGATATAGGACTCGTTTAACTGTGAAAACAGATACTTTTGTACCTGGAGGAAATCTTCACAAGGTCCTTTGCTGTTGTTCTGGGATTGATTTGCACTTTCGCACCAAAGTACGTTAATCTCTAGGAGACAGAACGTGTCTTCTTCCTGAGCGGTATGATGGCTGCGTGGTCCCATGGTGTTTATACTTGTGTACTATTGTTTGTACAGATGAACGTGGTACCTTCAGGCGTTTGGAATTTGCTCCCAAGGATGAACCAGACTTGTGGAGGTCAACAATTTTTTTATGAAGTCTTGGCTGATTTCTTCTGATTTTCCAATGATGTCAAGCAAAGAGGCACTGAGTTTGAAGGTAGGCCTTGAAATACACCCACAGGTGGTACACCTCCAATTGACTCAAATGCTGTCAATTAGCCTATCAGAAGCTTCTAAAGCTATGAAATCATTTTCTGGAATTTTCCAAGCAGTTTAAAGGCACAGTCAACTTAGTGTATGTAAACGTCTGACCCACTCGAATTGTGATACAGTGAACTATAAGTGAAATTATATGTCAGTAATTAATTGTTGGAAAGATTACTTGATTCATGCACAAAGTAGATGTCCTAACCGACTTGCCAAAAGTATATTTTGTTAACAAGAAATGTATGGAGTGGTTGAAAAACTAGTTTTAATGACTCCAACCTAAGTGTATGTAAACTTCCGACTTCAACTGTACATATGAAATGAGTAATGCAGAAAGCAAACATTATTAAAGTGACTAGTGTTAACTAATAATTCCATGTATATGTACAGTATATAGGGCAGCTGCCTCTAAGGTGCAGGGTTGAGTGGTAGCCGGCTAGTGATGGCTATTTAACAGTCTGATGGCCTTGAGATAGAAGCTGTTTTTCAGTCTCTCGGTCCCAGCTTTGATGCATCTGTACTGACCTCGCCTTCTGGATGGTAGTTGGGTGAACAGGCCGTGGCTTGGGTGGTTGATGTCCTTGATGATCTTTTTAGCCTTCTTATGACATTGAGTGCTGTAGGTGTCCTGGAGGGCAGGTAGTGTGCCCCCGGTGATGCGTTGGGCAGACCGCACCACCCTCTGGAGAGCCCTGCGGTTGCAGGCAGTGAAGTTGCCGTACCAGGTGGTGATACAGCCTGACAGGATGCTCTCGACTGTGCATCTGTAAATGTTTGTGAGGGTCTTAGGGGCCAAGCCAAATTTCTTCAGCATCCTGAGGTTGAAGAGATGCTGTTGCGTCTTCTTCACCACACTGTCTGTGTGGGTGGACCATTTCCACTGTCTACATAAAATGGTTATGTCAAAGTCAAAAAAAGTTGAGATGACAAATCCCCTGTAGAATTTGAATGCTGTCTTTGATCTAGTAACAGCACCTTGTCAAAAGGCATCGGGACACCTTTTATCATATATACATAGCAAAAAGAGTTGACCATTCCCTACACATAAAGGTCAAAAGCAATCACCACAGAGGCTCAGTGGACCAATAACACATAACACACACTGTGCTTTTGTCTACCTACACTTATACACAGATGTGTAGATTGAATAGGACCCTTCTCTACATCAACATTCAACAATATTTAACTCTTGAGTCACAGTCGTTAGTGTTTACATGCCTTTCACCTACTGACAGTCAACACCACATGTATTTTGACCATATAGCAAAAAATAATAATTTTGCTTTATACTCCAGGATTTTATGATTTGAGATCAAATGTTTCATATGAGGCGACAGCTTTTACATTATTTAATGGAATTTTCATACATATTCTTACTGTTTATAAATGGAAGTACTTTATGTATACTATATATACAAGAGTATGTGGACACCCCTTCAAATTAGTGGATTCGGTTATTTCAGCCACAGCCGTTGCTGACAGGTGTATAAAATCGAGCACACAGCCATGCAATCTTCATAGACAAACACTGATAGTAGAATGGCCTTACTGAAGAGCTCAGTGACTTTCAACGAGGCACTGTCATAGGATGCCACCAACAAAGGCTCAGCCTTGAATTGGTAGGGCACACAAGCTCACAAAAAGGGGCCACTGAGTGCTGACAGTCCGACTGACAAATCTGGGTTTGCAGGTGCCATGAGAATGCTACCTGCCCGAATGCATAGTGCCAACTATAAAGTTTGGTGGAGGAGGAATATTGGTCTGGGACAGTTTTTCATGGTTTGGGCTAGGCCCCTTAGAAATCTTAACACTACAGCATACAATGATATTCTAGACAATTCTGTGCAGGGCCTTCCCTAAACAGTTTGGGAAAGGCCCTTGCCTGTTTCAGCATTACAATGCCCCTGTGCACAAAGCGAGGTCCATACAGAAATGGTATTTTGAGATCGTTGTGGAAGAACTTGACTGGCCTGCACAGAGCCCTGACCTCAACCCCATCGAACAAGCCAGGCCTATTCGCCCAACATCAGGGCCCAACCTCACTAACGCTCTTGTGGCTGAATGGAAGCAAGTCCCCGCAGCAATGTTCCAATATCTAGTGAAAAGAATGGTCCACCACCCAAAGGACATCCAGCCAACTTGACACAACTGTGGGAAGCATTGGAGTAAACATGGGCCAGCATCCCTGTGGAATGCTTTCGACACCTTGTAGTGTCCATGCCCCGACGAATTGAGGCTGTTCTGAGGGCAAAAGGGGGGGTGCATCTCAATATTAGGAAGGTGCTCCTAATGTTTTGTACACTCATTAAAGTAGCCAAAAGTTTAGTATTTGGTCCAATTTACCTTGCACACAATTACTACATCAAGAATGTCACTCTAAACTTGTTGCATTTGCAGTTTGCATTTGCAACTAGGTTTGGTTGTGTTTCGGATTATGTTCTGCCTTATAGAAACTATTGTCATTTCATATGAAACATTGGTCTCAAATCCAAAATGCTAGAATATAGAGGCAAATTTAAAATGTTAGCTTCACTGTCCACATACATACGGATACGGTGTTAACCCTATACAATTATGTAGACTCAGCCATATCATCCTGAGCTATCAGAGATGGCAAGTGGCGCAGATACTTTTTCAGGTCTGTAAAGTGTTATATTAAGGTTGTCCATTCCATACTAATCAAATGGTTGAACCGCATGATGGTGTCAAAGTCGATATTAAATAACTTGCTGAAAAACAAGAGCTGCTAAGGGGCACCATGGGAAGAACAGACAGACATCTTAAAGGCCAAACTTAATGTTGTCACACTGCCGGGAGCTTTCCTAAGTCAGAGCTTCCTTTGTGAACAGAAATAAATGCTGTCATATCAAATACAGGTTTACTTTATTTTGACAAGCACAGCCAGAGGACATACATTGTTATACATTGTTATGCATGTGAGTCTGTTTGTGACTGTTTATTACACATTTACATTTACATTTAAGTCATTTAGCAGACGCTCTTATCCAGAGCGACTTACAAATTACACTAGAGTGATTAGAATATTTACTAAATATTCCTGCTTTCACACACAGACACCCACAAATTTATTATTTGTGACATATACAATACACACACGCAAACAGGCCACATACACCTTTTTAACATTAAACCTGTCTTCTCTTGAGATTAAAGTCACATTTACAGTTTTACTGCAAGATATTAATATGCCACGTTGATGTTTGTTCTTCAAAATATGTATTTTATTGGCTCTGTGGCAGTGTACACTAAGGGTAAGGAATACTTTGTGTCATTTTGTAATTTGGGTGAATTTGACTGGCCTGCACAGAGCCCTTTAACAGTTCAGCCTGTCAATCAATCACTGTGGGTGGGATTGTCAGGGAGTCACAGCGTTGGTAGGGTTTCAGACCTGTCAATCAATCACTGTGGGTTGGAATTTGAGGGAAGGCGGTAGATTAGTAATCTAGTCAGAAAAACTAGTCTAGTCTACTCTTTCAATTTAGTTTATTGTGTCAAAAACCTAATAAAAAATGTTGTGTTCTGTTGAGAAACAATACAGAATTGCAGGAAATGTGTTTTAAAAACGCTAAAATGTTCAGGGGGAGGACCGGGGAGGACCCTTCGGCAGATTGAGCACCCCCACTTTTATACAAAGTCAGGCACAGGAATGATTGAAGAATGAAGTAAGTGTTAAATATAGAAAAGCAGCCGTAGACTACTCCATTGATAAGATGCCGCCGGAGAGAATGGCTGCCGTTTTATGGGCTTTTAACCAACCGCGCTATTTTGTTTGTTTTTTTGCATTTTTTAAAACTTATGTTGCTGCTTCCGTCTCTTATGACCAAAAATAACAGCGATTACTCACCTTGAACTGGACAAAGAATTTCTCTTTAATGAGTCAGACGAAAGGGATTTACTCCAGACACCCAAACAGGCCCTCATCCCCGTCATTCGCAGGAGAAAGAGACGGAAAAAATATTGAGGAAAGAGATCGGGGTGCCTTGTGAGGATCCGCTGACGAGTGGCTAATCTGCCCTTGCCATCCGTACTACTGGCCAACGTACAATCGCTGGAAAATAAATTGGACGACCTAAAAGCATGTATATCCTCCCAACGGGACATTAAAAACTGTAATATCTTATGTTTCACCGAGTCGTGGCTGAACAACGACATGAATAACATACAGCTATTGGGTTATACACTGCATTGGCAGGATAGAACAGCAGCCTCTGGTAAGACAAGGGGTGACGGTCGATGTAGATTTGTAAACAACACCTGGTGCACGATATCTAAGGTTTTGCTCACCTGAGGTAGAGTATCTCATGATAAGCTGTAGACCATACAATCTACCGAGAGAGTTTTCATCTGTATTTTTTGTAGCTGTCTACATACCACCACAGACCGATGCTGGCACTAAGACAGCACTCAATGAGCTGTATACCGCCATAAGCAAACAGGAAAACGCTCATTCAGAGGCGGCGCTCCTAGTGGCCGGGGACTTTATTGCAGGGAAACTTAAATCTGTTTTACCTCATTTCTACCAGCATGTTAAATGTGCAACCAGAGGAAAAAAACACAGAGACGCATACAAATCTCTCCCTCGCACCTCCATATTTCTATCCTCCTAATTCCTAATTACAAGCAAAAATTAAAGCAGGAAGCACCAGTGACTAAATAAATAAAAAAGTGGTCAGATGAAGCAGATGCTAAGCTACAGGGCTGTTTTGCTAGCAAAGACTGGAATATGTTCCGGGATTCTTGGCATTGAGGAGTACACCACATCAGTCACTGGCTTCATCAGTAACTGCATCGAAATCCTGTGTTCCAGAACGCCAAGGTAACCTGTCTAAATGACTACCGTCCCATAGCCATGAAATGCTTTGAAAGGCTGGTCATGGCTCACATCAACCCAGAAACCCTGGACCCACTTCAATTCACATACCGCCCCAAAAGATCCACAGATGACGCAATCGTTATTGCATTCTGCTAAGGAACCTGGGACTGAACACCTCCCTCTGCAACTGGATTGTTGACTTCCTGATGGGCCTCCTTCAGGTGGTGAGGTTAGGCAACAACACATCCACCACGCTGACCCTCAACACAGGGGCCCCTCAGGGGTGCGTGCTTAGTCCCCTCCTGTTCACCCACAACTGCGTGGTTGCGCGTGACTCCAACACCATCATTACGTTTTCTGATGACACGAATGTGGTAGGCTTGATCACCGACAACGATGAGAAAGCCTATAGGGAGAAGGTCAGAGACCTGGCATTGTGGTGACAGGACAGCAATCTCCCCATCAAAGTCAGCAAGACAAAGGAGTTGATCGTGGACTACAGGAAACAGAGCATGCTACCATTCACATCGACGGGGCTGTAGAGGAGTAGGTCGAAAGCTTCAAGTTCCTCAGTGTCCACATCAATAAGGATCTATCAAGGTCCACACACACCAACAGAGTCGTGAAGAGGGCCTGACAATGCCTCTTCCCCCTCAGGAGGCTGAAAAGATTTGGCATGGGCCCTCAGATCCTCAAAATGTTCTACAGCTGCACCATTCGGAGCATCTTGACTGGCTGCATCACGGCTTGATACGGTAACTGCTTGGCATCCGTCCGCAAGGGGCTACAGAGGAGAGTGCGTACGGCCCAGTACATCACAGGACCTCTATACCAGACGGTGTCAGAGGAAGGCCCTATAAATTGTCAAAGACTCCAGCCACCCAAGTCATAGACTGTTTTCTCTGCTACCGCACGGCAAGCAGTACCGTAAGTCTGGAACCAACAGGAACCGGAACAGCTTCTGCCCCCAAGCCATAAGACTGGTAAATAGTTAGTTAAATAGTTAACCAAAGGGGAGTACGTGATGCTGCAAAGCTGAGCAGACGCAGACAAACCGAGCTCTTCAAAGTTATTCTATAATTACCTAAATAACAACGTTGAAACAATATTCCAAAATCGGCTGATAAATTGTCAAGTACTTACCTTCCCAAAGAGCCATGGACCTCCGGCCGAGAGGCAAGAAGGACAACCAAAACGTTGTTGATTCCCAAGATAACAATAATGCTACAGTTAGCAAGATTAGCATTAGCCCTCATAACTCAGACAACAGTTCCAGACATGCTTCCTACTCTCCTCCGGGAAATTCAGGATGGTAACAAAGGTCTTTCTCAGAAAATTGACAAGAAATCGGCTGAACTCTATTCTTCCATTGACGACCTGAAATCCTCCATGAATGATCTCCTTTTGAGAACGACTGAGGCTGAGTTGCGCATTAGCACAGTTGAAGATACCATCACTCGACATGACCAGGTTCTGATGCAACTGCAGAAAGACAATGCCTACCTCAAAAACAAGGTAGTCCAGATGGAGAACCAGAGCAGACATAGCAATATCCGTGTGGTGGGATTGAAAGAGGACAGCGAGGGCCGTGACCCGGTCCATTTATCACTCAATGGATCCCAGATGACCTAGGCATAATTAACATAATTAACCAAGCCGTTGGAAATCGAACACGCCCACACAGAACATCAGCACCTGAAACCCCAGCCAGATGGGCCCCCACGTGCCGTCCTGATCAGGTTCCTCCGTTTCCAGGACAGATAGAAGATACTGCAACTCACAAGAGCCAAAGGGGACATCACCATCAATGGCAAGAAGGTCAGCCTTTTCCCAGATATGAGCGTGGATCTCGCCAGACGTCGCAAGCAGTTCAGACCTGCCGCCAAAGCACTGAAGGAGAAGAACATCACCGGCTACCTCATCCACCCTGCACGGATGAAAGTTCAGTACAAAGGCCGAAGCCATCTCTTCAACACACCGGGAGAAGTGTTCACTTTTCTCAAAGAACTGAACCGCGTATGAATCAGGATGGTCTCTCTGAGGGATAAGATGCAGTTTGTTTGTTTTTTCTTATCCGTGCTGTCCTGGGACTGAACTGCTGATATCTTCTTGGAATTTGGATCCGTTTACCCTGCTATCCGGTCGCTATAATTGATTTGTACATTTTCAACTAACCGTTTTTTCCCGGGGTGAGTTCTATTACATTTACAGGAGAGTATATTTTGGATTAGTCAATATCCACTGGGCGAAGCAAATTAGTGGGCTTCGTGAGACCATATGCTGACACATGCACATTTGTGGCCTGCTGGAGGTCATTTTGCAGGGCTCTGGCAGTGCTCCTCCTTGCACAAAGGCGGAGGTAGCGGTCCTGCTGCTGGGTTGTTGCCCTCCTACGGCCTCCTCCACGTTTCCTGATGTACTGGCCTGTCTCCTGGTAGCGCCTCCATGCTTTGGACACTACGCTGACAGACACAGCAAACCTTCTTGCCACAGCTCGCATAGATGTGCCATCCTGGATGAGCTGCACTACCTGAGCCACTTGTGTGGGTTGTAGACTCCGTCTCATGCTACCACTAGAGTGAAAGCACCGCCAGCATTCAAAAGTGACCAAAACATCAGCCAGGAAGCATAGGAACTGAGAAGTGGTCTGTGGTCACCACCTGCAGAACCACTCCTTTATTGGGGGTGTCTTGCTAATTGCCTATAATTTCCACCTGTTGTCTATTCCATTTGCACAACAGCATGTGAAATGTATCGTCAATCATTGTTGCTTCCTAAGTGGACAGTTTGATTTCACAGAAGTGTGATTGACTTGGAGTTACATTGTGTTGTTTAAGTGTTCCCTTTATTTTTTTGAGCAGTGTATTTGAAACCCAACCTATGCTTAATCCACTAAAATATGTCACATTCAATGTAAAAGGTCTTAACAGCCCGATTTAAGAGGAAAAGAGTCTATACATACCTTAAGAAATTAAAGGCTGACATTGTGTTTTTACAAGAAACACATCTTACAGCCAGTGAACACAAGAAATTGAAGACAGAATGGGTAGGACAAGTTTCTGTGTCCTCTTTTAACTCCAAAGCAAGACGAACTGCAATTTTGATAAGCAGACACATCCCCTTCTGCGTCAACAACACCATCTCTGATCCCTCGGGCAGGTTTGTTTTGGTGCAGGGGCATATGTTTTTGGAGTCTTAGACCCTATTGAATATTTATGCTCCTAACTTCGATGACCATATGTTTATTCCGAATGTCTTCCTTCAGGTTACTCAAGCACCACCAGGATGGCTACTGGTTGGAGGAGATTTAAATATTTGTTTAGAAACAGTTCTTGATAGGTCCTCTGATAAACCCTCACTTCTTACCAAAGCTGGCAAGCTCAGCATGTCATTCATGAAAGATCTTAATTTGCTAGACATCTGGAGACAGGTACATCCACAGGATACGGACTACTCTTTTTATTCACACCCAAACACACGCATAGATCACTTTTTACTATCGACCCAACTGTTTCATAGAGTGTTAGATATCGAGTATCTCCCCAGATTGCTTAGTGACCATTCTCCTCTGGTATTATCAATCTCCATTCCTACCAAGGTAAATGGAGCATATAGATGGAGACTAAATTCTACACTCCTGAAGCAACCTGAATTGTGTGCATTCATCAAAGAGCAGATCAATATTTTTACTTTGACAAACAAACCCTCCGCTCCTGACAGTTTCATTCTTTGGGACACATTGAAAGACTATCTGAGGGGGACAGATAATTTCCTATACTAAAGGGTTGAAGAGAAAACACGGTGCGGAACTGAATGTCGTTGAATCTGAAATCTCGACTAAAGGCCCGAACTAAAGATCTATACGGGGTTTGGTAAATAAAAAACAGAAATATAATACTCTGAACACATATCAAGCTGAGAGGGCCATCACTAAATCAAAACAGTGTTACTATGAGCTTGGAGAGAATGCACACAAAGTATTGGCATGGCAACTGAAAGCACAGGAAAGTAAGAAGACAATTAATGCTATAGAAACTCTTACTAATGAGATATCTTTCGACCCTACTGAAATGAATGATACTTTTAAGAAATACTACGAAGACCTCTACACTTCCCAATCAAGCGATGATCTATCAGAGATCAACTCCTTTCTCTCCTCTCTCAACCTCCCATGCCTGTCAGAGGAAGACAGAGAGCACCTGAGTGAACAGTTCTCAGTTCCTGAATTGTTGGAGGCCATTAAAACCTTACCTTCTAATAAATCTCCTGGGGAGGATGGCTTCCCTCCAGTTCTATAAAGAATTTAGGGAGCCGTTGGTCGCCTAACTTATGGAGGTACTTAAAAAAGCCGGGGAGGACAACTGCTTTCCAGAGTCTTTCTCTCAAGCAGTGATTACTATAATCCACAAGAAAGGGAAAAACCTGCTAAAGTGCGCCTCCTATAGACCAATCTCTCTCCTTAACACAGATTGTAAACGGGTCACCAAGATGCTATCTAAGAGATTGGAGTCATGTCTTCCCCTGTTGGTCAACCCAGATCAGACTGGCTTCATAATTAATAGATTGTCCTCCAATAATCTCAGAAGGTTCTTTGATATAATTCACCTTGCTAACAAAAACAAAATACCTAGTGTCGCAGTCTCCCTCGACGCTGAAAAGGCCTTTGATAGGGTTGAATGGCCATACCTCTTTCGCGTCTTGGAAAAGTTTGGTTTAGGTACCATGTTTGTAAATTTGATAAATTCACTCTACAAATCTCCTAAAGCTAGGATTGCTACCAATGGGATTACTTCCTCCTCTTTCCCTCTCTATAGGGGGAACAGACAAGGTTGCCTAATTAGCCACCACCTCTTTGCCCTCGCCATCGAACCGTTGGCTGAGGCTATTAGAACGTGCCCTGACATACATGGCTTTGAGGTGGGCCCCCAATCCCATAAATTATCACTCTTTGCGGACGACCTTATCTTATTTCTAACGAACCCAGAACATTCCCTCTCTCACTTGCAGATCCTACTACAGTGTTATAGTTCTTTCTCTGGATATAAGATCAATTTTGATAAGCGAAATCTTACCGTTGTCTGTCTTTGACCACCATAACATCAAGCACAAGTTTCCTTTTAGATGGTCACCTATGGGCTTCACATATTTGGGCATAATGGTGGATGGTAACCTGAAGAACCTCTATAAACTCAATCTGGCCAGCTTGTTGCAAAAGGTGGATGGTGACATGTGTAAATGAATGGACTTGCCTCTCACTCTACTGGGTAGAATAATGTAATTAAAATGAATGTCCTGCCCAGATTTCTATATTTGTTTCAATCTCACCCTATCCCTGTGCCCGCAGCATTATTTTCCTCTCTCGACAAGCTGACCAGATGGTTTATCTGGCACGGCAAAACCCCTAGGGTTGGCCTGGATAAACTGACCCTTGATTACGGTCAAGGGGGCTTAAACCTCCCCAATTTTAGAATGTACTACTGGTCTGCACAGTCTAGGTTTCTGGCTCAGAGGTTTGACAATGGTCCCTCTCCCTCATGGTTGAACACTGAAATGTTTGAGGTAAATGATGATCCTGGGGCAGAATTGTTTTAAAAATGGGACAGAAAATGTATAAAAACCATCACAGACAACCCTTTAATAATACATTCATGCATGTGCTGTTCAGACGAGAGGGATTTCTTTCCCCTAAAACCCCTTTATGGAACAATAGATTGATTCCTATGTTTTTCCAGAATAGTAACTTTAGACCATGGTCTGATAAGGGTATCCCTCTTCTGGAACATCGTTATGAGGAGGGAGTTCTTATGTCTTTTGATCAGCTGAAACGGAAATACCACTTGCCTAACAGGGACTTCTTTAGCTACCTACAACTACGAAACTTTATTAGAGTGACTCTCAAGGGACAATGGAACCTACCTAAGATGTCACCTATTGAACAACTCTGCCACGCAGACCAACCACTGTTCAAGACCATTTCCCGTGTTTACGATGCTCTTATGTCAGGACTAACACTGCCTGAGCTAGATAAACCCCGACTTAGATGGGAAAAAGATCTGGGTATTGATCTTGATGAGGGTCTATGGAGTGCCCTATGCAGGGATGGTGTTACTTCCACATTGAACTCCAGATACAGACTGATCCAGTTTAATTTCCTCCATCAGCTCTATATCACCCCATTTAGACTGCACAAGTTCAACCCTGATATTTCCTCCCTATGTTTTAGATGTGGCTCAGATGAAGGAACATTCCTCCATTCCACTTGGCAGTGTTCAAAACTACACGGTTTCTGGCAGGGGGTATGCGATATCATATCTTCAATTCACGGGGTTGCATTCCCTTTAGACCCGGAGGTCTGTCTACTGGGTAACTTTTTTAACTCGAATCTCAGGCAAAGCCATACTATAAAGCTAACAGAAATATTGCTAGCGACTGCCAAGAAATGTATTGCCTTGAAATGGAAATCGGATTCCCCCTGCCAGTTGCAATGTGGCTATCGGAAGTTAATAGTTGTATCCCACTGGAGAAAATCACTTACTGCTTGAGGATAGGTTAGAGACATTTTACAGAATTTGGCAACCTTTTATTGACTATGTGGAGAATCTCCACTCACATCACATCGATTGAATCTCAATATAATCCTCACATAATGTTTCACACGTAATGTATAATATGTAGCTTACGCCAGATGACCATATGATCCAATGTCTCATTATTATTTTTTATTAAACTTTTTATCATGACTTGTGTATGTTTGTATATATAATTATTAATATTTTTTTACGCTAGTCTGTTAATGTCACTTTGTCAAATTGTTGTCTAATATCTTTTCACTTTTGTTTTGAATGTTCTTAATTGGAAAATGCAAAAAATCAATACATTTAAATACATTTAGTTAACCAAACCCGGACAATCTGCATTGACCCTTTTGCACTCACTTTTTTGACTCATCACATACACTGCTGCTACTGTTTATTATTTATTCCTAGTTATATGTACATACTGTATATCTACCTCAATTACCTCGTACACCTGGACATCAACTCGGTACCCATCACACTACCAAGTTATCGTTACTCATTGTGTATTTATTATTACTTTTATTATTATGAGTTGTTACTTTTCTATTATTTCTCTATTTTCTCTCTCTCTGCATTGCTGGGAAGGACCTATAAGTAAGCATTTCACTGTTAGTCTACACCTTTTGTTTATGTGACGAATAACATTTTATTTTGATTTCATTTCAATTAAAAGTTCAAATTCGCTAGTCAGAAAAGTCTGTATAGACTTTTCTCGCTAGAATGAACGATATGCATCTTCTAGTGATCTATCACAAAGTGAGCGATGAGGGGAAGCGCTGATGGTTTGTCAGTCTGCTGTCTGTCCCACCTCTCAGTACCCATGGAATTTTGTGCGCTGTGGTTGGCTACAGTCAAATTTAATTTCACAGAGGAGGGAGAGTAGGATGCTTCTTCATCATCTCCTGTGCGTAAATGTATACGTCACATGTAATGGGATGAGTTAAAATCCAAATATTTATTGTTTTGTGGCACATTCATTTATTTTCATTAATTTATTGAACTTTTAACCCTCACACTACCAATATATTTTACATACATGGATTACCAAATGGGCTCATTATGACCCCATGGCCCATTCCTCCTGACAGAGCTGGTATAACTGAGTCAGGTTTGTAGGCCTCCTTGCACGCACACGCTTTTTCAGTTCTGCCCACATATTTCCTGTAGGATTGAGGTCAGGGCTTTGTGATGGCCACTCTAATACCTTGACTTTGTTGTCCTTAAGCAATTTTGCCACAACTTTGGAAGTATGCTTGGTGTCATTGTCCATTTGGAAGACCCATTTGCGACCTATCTTTAACTTCCTGACTGATTTCTTGAGATGTTGCTTCAATATATCCACATAATTTTCCAGCCTCATGATGCCATCTATTTTGTGAAGTGCACCAGTCAGTCACTCCTGCAGCAAAGCACCCCCACAACATGATGCTGCCACCCCCGTGCTTCACGGTTGGGATGGTGTTCTTCGGCTTGCAAGCATTTTTCCTCCAAACATAACGATGGGCATTATGGCCAAACAGTTCTATTTTTATTTCATCAGACCAGAGGACATTTCTCAGAAAAGTACGATCTTTGTCCCCATATGCAGTTGCAAACCGTAGTCTGGCTTTTTTATGGCAGTTTTGGAGCAGTGGCTTTCCTTGCTGAGCGGCCTTTCAGGTTATGTCGAGATAGGACTGGTTTTTACTGTGGATATAGACAGTTTTGTACCTGTTTCCTCCAGCATCTTCACAGGGTCCATTGCTGTTGTTCTGGGATTGATTTGCACTTTTCGCACCAAAGTACGTTCATCTCTAGGAGACAGAACGCGTCTTCTTCCTGAGCGGTATGATGGCTGCGTGGTCCTATGGTGTTTATACTTGCGCACTATGGTTTGTACAGTTGAACGTGGTACCTTCAGGCGTTTGGAAATTGCTCCCAAGGATGAACCAGACTTGTGGAGGTCTACAATTTATTTTCTGAGGTCTTGGCTGATTTATTTTGATTTTCCCATGATGTAAAGCAAAGAGGCACTGAGTTTGAAGGTAGGCCTTGAAATACATCCACAGGTACACCTCCAAATGACTCAAATTATGTAAATTAGCCTATCAGTAGCTTCTAAAGCCATGACATTATTTTCTGGAATTGTCCAAGCTGTTTAAAGGCACAGTCAACTTAGTGTATTTAAACTTCTGACCCACTGGAATTGTGATACAGTGAATTATAAGTGAAATAATCTGTCTGTAAACAATTGTTGGAAAAATTACTTTTGTCATGCACAAAGTAGTTGTCCTAACCGACTTGCCAAAAATATAGTTTGAAGAAGAAGAAATGTGTGGAGTGGTTGAAAAACGAGTTTTAATGACTCCAACCTAAGTGTATGTAAACTTCCGACTTCAATTGTACATAAGAAGACATTTATAGTTACAGTATGCTAACCTGAAAATGTGGCCATTTCATTTTAAGGTTGAATAAATACTGTTACAATCATTTGTAAGATAGCCTTAACTTAAGGCTATTTACTGTATTACTAAATACCAAATATTAACATATAGGACATAACACATGGATAGTTTAATTTTAGCCATTGGCTTAATCCTATACTTTAACTTTTATTTTTGGTTTATTTGGAGACGTGAATCCAACATATAATTTGTTAACTTATTACACTATTTACAGTATTACAAAAGTGATATTGAATTGTGTTTGGTTGTCAACACAACCAAATATCAACATTTGAAGGAGATTTGTGTAACTTAGTCTGACTTTAATTACAGTTTGTCTACAAATTAATAATTCATATGTTGGATTCATGTCTCCATCTCAACCAAGAATCAAAGTAAAAGAATAGGACTAAATCAAATTAAACTTTATTTCAAGTACATTTAAAGTTCGATTTGATTTAGTTATATTCTTTAACTTAGATTTTTGGTTGAGATAGAGACGTGAATCCAACATATCGATTATTAATTTATAGAAAAACTGGAATTAAAGCCAGACCAAGTCAGTGGCACAGATGGAACTAGAAGATTCTTCTCTTCAAATGTTGATATTTGGTTGTGTTGACAACCAAACACAATTGAATATTCAGTTTGACTAAAAATGTATAGTTGATATGTTGGATTCACGTCTCCATCTCAACCAAAAATGGTAGACTACATCTAATCTAATCAAATGTTAAATGCACTTTAAATAACGTTTGACTATATTTTGTCCTATTCTTTAATACATATTAATGATTAACTTGAAGATTACATTTGAAATCGACCAAAGCTTGAAACCCAAGGCCTATTCAGTATGTATTGTCTATTTTCAGTTTAACCCTGGGTTGAATTGAAACAATAGCTATTGATGACTTTGCAAATGCTTTATAGGCCAAAATAATCCCATTTATGATATATGACGTATAAAATATGGTTACATTTAATTTGCTTTGTGAAACCTACTCTTTGGAATGATTTCGAAAAAGCAACAGTGAATATATTTAGTTATTAAGAGATATCTGAAGAATAATTAATCACGACAGCACAATAATAGTAGTCAGTGACAAATATTAAAACTAAGCTGGGCTTGGTTAAAATCCTGGATGGGAGACAAAATGAATAGCTTTAGTGTAGATAGATCAAATTCCAGTAGGAGGTGCTGCAGAATATTGAGTGTTCAAATATACAATATTACGTTTACAGTATAAAATCTAGGTGGGTGGTGCTGGTTAATATAGAAGAGACGGTTGGTTCGAGACTGAGTTTTATGTTATGGTTCCTGCTAAATGGTGTGCACACTTAGTGACGTGAGCTTTTACAATGCTTTAAGATGCTCTAAGATTACCCTTTTAAAAAATGAGGAAGGGTACAAACACAGTGAACAACCCTGGAGAGTTACCTACAGAGGTCTGGATTCAAGTCACATGACTTAGACTCGAGTCTGACTCAAGTCACACATTTGTTGACTTCAGACTTGACTTGGACTTGGAGCATCGGGACTCGATGACTTTAAATTATCTGGCCAGGTCTTGTAACATTTTGTCACTCATTTTGTGGCAGTGTCCATGCAGCCAGAGACAGTAGCCGCAGCATCGCACCTGCAAAACATTTGTTTTGAAACAGATTGGCTAGAGAAACACACACTCTGCCCTCTGATTGGACAATCAAACTGTACATAAAACACAGTTTGGGTGAGCTAGCCAACAGATTGCTGATTTGCTGTATAGCTATAGGATTGGGTGCAGAGAGGCTATAGGATTGTAGGGAGAGAGGATTGCCGTAAATAAATATGCAGCTCCAAATAATTTGTTAACTCACCAGCAATGTGGCAACTAGCAACAATTACTAGCATAGGCCTACTGGGCTTGTGGTATATGAAAATGACATGAAGCATGCATTTGGAATTTGTTGTTAAAATCAATTATTACATCATCAAAATATGTTGTAGATATGTTGTAGGCCAAAAAATGTAAGGACTGTCTGGTAGCCTCAATAAATAGACAACCATTTGTCATTGCATTTAATAGATTTTTTTTTTTTACTTGACTTGACTTGAAAAAACTTGACTTGGACACTCGACCAGTTCTACTTGGGACTCGACTAGAGACTCAGACCTTGTGATTAGCTTGTGACTCTAATAATAGTGACTTTGTCCCACCTCTGAATACCTGTTCTGGAGATTTTTTTGACCAAAAACTGCTTTTTCTTCAGCAGATTGGACATTACTGGCTTCACTTTAAGATACATTGTTGGACCATTTAACAGCATGTGTTTGTAAGGATTTTTCCCAGATCTACAGTGATACAGTGCCCCAATGTATGATCCAACATTAATAACATATTATTAAGTAAACCCTTTCACAATCTTATTCCATAGTCTATCTTTGTCCATATTCATCTGAATGTTGACTTAATTACACTGATTACACTGATTACACTGATTACACTGAATTACACATACAGTGGGGCAAAAAAGTATTTAGTCAGCCACCAATTGTCCAAGTTCTCCCACTTAAAAAGATGAGAGAGGCCTGTAATTTTCATTTACATTTGAGTCATTTAGCAGACGCTCTTATCCAGAGCGACTTACAGTAGAGTGCATACATTTTATTACATTTTTTACATTTCATTACAAGGATATCCCTACCGGCCAAACCCTCCCTAACCCGGACGACGCTATGCCAATTGTGCGTCGCCCCACGGACCTCCCGGTTGCGGCCGGCTGCGACAGAGCCTGGGCGCGAACCCAGCCCAGCCTGGGCGCGAACCCAGAGACTCTGGTGGCTCAGCTAGCACTGCGATGCAGTGCCCTAGACCACTGCGCCACCCGGGAGACCTGGGTACACTCATCATAGGTACACTTCAACTATGACAGACAAAATGAGAAAAGAAAATCCAGAAAATCACATTGTAGGATTTTTAATGATTTTATTTGCAAATTATGGTGGAAAATAAGTATCCTACAATATGATTTTCTGGATTTTTTTTCTCATTTTTTTTCTCTCCCTTTGGTTCCTTCCCCAGGCATTATTGTTTCTGTTCCTGGGTCATGTCTGTGCATTGTTTGTGTTACGTGTTGGTTTAATTTATTTATTAAAACGCTCACTCCCTGAACACACATCGGCACACATCGTTACAATTGGTCACATACAAATATTTAGCAGATGGTATAGCGGGTGTAACGAAAAGCTTGCATTCCTAGCTCCAACAGTGCAGTAGTATATAACAATTCACAATACACACAAATCTAAAAGTAAAAGAATGGAATTAAGAAATATATAAATATTAGGACGAGCAATGTGGGAGTGTCATTGACTGGAATACAGTAAAATACAGTATATATACAGTGCATTCGGAAAGTATTCAGACCAATTGACTTTTTCCACATTTTGTGACGTTACAGCCTTATTCTAAAATTGATTAAATAAAATACAATCTTAAACAATTTACACACAATACCCCATAATGAGAAAGCGAAAACAGATTTTTTTTAAATGTTTGCAAATGTATTCAAAATAAAAAACTGAAATACATAAGTATTCAAACCCTTTACTGTGAGTCTCGAAATTGAGCTCAGGTGCATCCTGTTTCCATTGATCATCCTTGAGATGTTTCTACAACTTGAGTCCACCTGTGGTAAATTCAATTGATTGGACATGATTTGAAAAGGCACACACCTGTCTATATAATGTCCCACAGTTGACAATGCATGTCAGAGCAAAAACCAAGCCATAAGGTCGAAGGAATTGTCCGTAGAGCTCGAAGACAGCATTTGTGTCGAGGCACAGATCTGGGGAAGGGTACCAAAACATTTCTGCAGCATTGAAGGTCCCTAAGAACCCAGTGGCTTCTATCATTCTTAAATGGAAAATGTTCTAGGCCACCTGGAAAATGTTCTGGCCACCTGGCAAAACTGAGCAATCAGGGGAGAAGGGCCTTGGTCAGGGAGGTGACCAAGAACCCGATGGTCACTCTGACAGAGCGCCAGAGTTCCTCTGTGGAGATGAGAGAACCTTCCAGAAGGACAAGCATATCTGCAGGACTCCACCAAACAGGCCTTTACGGTAGTGGCCAGATGGAAGCCACTCCTTAGGAAAAGGCACAAGACAGCCCACTTGGAGTTTGCCAAAAGGTTGAGAGCTTCAGGTTCCTTGGTGTCCACATCACCAACAAACTAACATGGTCCAAGCACACCATGATAGTCGTAAAGTGAGTAAAACCTATTCCCCGTCGGGAGACTGAAAATATTTGGCATTGGTCCTCAAAAGGTTCTACAGCTGCACCATCGAGAGCATCCTGACTGGTTGCATCACTGCCTGGTATGGCAACTGCTCGGCCCCCGACCGCAAGGCACTACAGAGGGTAGTGCGAACGGCCCAGTACATCACTGGGGCCAAGCTTCCTGCCATCCAGGACCTCTATACCAGGTGTTGTCAGAGGAAGGCCCTAAAAATGGTCAAAGACTCCAGCCACCCTAGTCATAGACTGTTCTCCCTGCTACCACACGGTAAGCGGTACCGGAGTGCCAAGTCTAGGTCCAAGAGGCTTCTAAACAGCTTCTACCCCCAAGCCATAAAACTCCTGGACATCTAGTGAAATGGCTACCCAGACTATTCGCATTGCCCCCCCCCCCCTCCACACCACTGCCACTCTCTGTTGTCATCTTTGCATAGTCACTTTAATTAACTCTACCTACATGTACATACTACCTCAACTAACCGGTGCCCCCGCACATTGACTCTGTACCGGCACTCCCCTGTATATATTTATTTTTTACTGCTGCTCTTTAATTGCTTGTTACTTTTATCTCGGTTAGGGGCTCGTAAGTAAGCTGTTGTATTTGGCGCATGTGACTAATACAATTTGATTTGATCTTTATGAAAGGAGTAAAACAGTATGTAAACATTATTAAAATGACCAGTGATTCCATGTCTATGTACATGGAACCGTAACCGGCTAGTGACAGTGATTAAGTTCAGTGCAAGGTATTGGGTGGAGACCACCTTGTGGTGGCTATTTAACAGTCTGATGGCTTTGAGATAGAAGCTTCTCTTGGTCCCAGCTTTGATGCACCTGTACTGACCTTGCCTTCTGGATGATAGCGGGGTGAACAAGCCATGGCTCGGGTGGTTGATGTCCTTGATGATCTTTTTGGCCTTCCTGTGACATTGAGTGCTGTAGGTGTCCTGGAGAGCAGGCAGTGGGCCCCCGGTGATGCATTGGGCAGACCACACCCCCCTCTGGAGAGCCCTGCGGTTGCGGGCGGTGCAGTTGCCGTATCAGGTGATGATACAGCCTGACTGGATGCTCTTGATTGTGCATCTGTAAAACTTTGTGAGGGTCTTAGAGTCCAAGACTAATTTCTTCAGCCTCATAAGGTTGAAGAGGCACTGTTGCGCCTTCTTCACCACACTGTCTGTGTGGGTGGACCATTTGATTGTCAGTGATGTGTACGCAGAGGAACTTGTACGCAGAGGAGCACCTTCTCCACTGCAGTCCCGTCGATGTCGATGGGGGCGTGCTCCCTCTGCTGTCTCCTGAAGTCCACGATCAGCTCCTTCGTTTTGTTGACATTGAGGGAGAGGTTATTTTCCTGGCACCACGCCGCCAGAACCCTCACCTCCTCCCTGTAGACTCTCGTCATTGTTGGTAATCATTGTTGGTTGTGTCGTCTGCAAACATTATCGTTGTGTTGGAGGCATGTGTGGCCACACAGTCATGGGTGAACAGGGAGTACAGGAGGGGGCTGAGCACTCTTGTGGGGCCCCTGTGTTGAGGATCAGCGAAGTGAATGTGTTGTTTCCTTCCATCCAAAATTATATACAAAAACCTCTGTCTTTTGTTTCAACTAGTTGCAGCCAAACTACTCTTTCCTCGTCTGAGTCAGAAAATGCTTTTCTAATCTCTCTTGAAGACAAGAACATATGTCCTACTTTGCATTCCCTATAATAAACCATCATCACCTAATGAACCATGATCTACTTACAAGATCTACAGTATGTAGATAATCAAGGGGAGGAGTGGGGGAAGCATAGTGAATCTCTTTTCCATGTTTTAATGCATAAATTATTAAATAAATTATTAGCATAAATTAAATCTGTCCTAACAATTTCTGAGTAAACAGACCCATTTGAAACGACAGGTCCCTTTCTATTCATCAGTGCTGAATTACACTTAAGCTAGGCAGAAGGGTTTGTAATGAATGCATCAGGGTCCATTTTGTTCAGAACACTGGGTACATATTAACCAATGTTTCAAGGGAGCTTATCAAATATGCATAGAGATGTGTTCTCTGCAAGCCCGGGTAGGCATAATGAATGAGAAACCACGCGAGATCCCTGACTGACATTCTTTTAAAACCTGATACTTATATTTATTTTCGAAGCAGGATTTTGACCATCAATATCCTTTTTCTGTCTAAATAAAAGTGAAATACATTTTAAAATCTCCTTTCATCCCCTTTAAACATGGGACTGCAAAGACGCCAGCCCTTCCATACTGGAATCCCGGCTGTCCATAGTGAGTTTGTCAACATTTGACAGCAGCATACCACCCTGCATCCCACTGCTGGCTTGCTTCTGAAGCTAAGCAGGGTTGTTCCTGGGCAGTCCCTGGATGGGACACCAGATGCTGCTGGACGTGGTGTTGGAGGGCCATTAGGAGGCACCCTTTCCTCTAGTCTAAAGAAAATGTCCCAGGGCAGTGATTGTGTAGGGTGCCGTCTTTCGGATGGGATGTTAAACGGGTATCCTGACTCTCCATGGTCACTAAAGATCCCATGGCAGTTATAGTAAGAGTAGGGGTGTTAACCCCGGTGTCCTGGCTAAGTTCCAAATCTGGCCCTCATACCATCATGGTCACCTACTCATCCCCAGCTTACAATTGGCTCATTCATCCTCCCTCCTCTCCTCTGTAACAATTCCCCAGGTTGTTGCTGTAAATTAGAATATGTTCTCAGTCAATTTCCCAGCTGATTAACTTACTACTTTTATGGCTTGTTCGGCACATGTTATTTTACCTATTCAAATCGCCTTTCCCTCCCAACTCCATAAATTATTTTAACAGAGCACATGCCTGTTTGACCCTATTACCACTTCTGCCCCTGCACTGTCAGATGACATTAACCGCAGGGCTCTACAGAGGGTGATGCCCTGCAGGACATCTACAGCACCCGGTGATCAAGAAGATCTTCAAGGTTCTCAGCCAGCCGAGCGACGGCCTGTTCACTCCGCTACCATCTAGAAGCCGGAGAGAGTACCGGTGCATCAAAGTCAAAGCTAGGACTGAGAGACTGATAAACAGCATCTATGAACCTTAGACACTGTCACTAGCCAGCTACCACCTACAGTGGTTCTACCACCTACAGTGACCGTTTGTGGTATATGGTGGCAGATGGTAGTAAATTGCGTCATTCATTGCACCACACTATCACAAGGGGGAGTTACAACGCTGCTCTATCGGTAGTCTAAACTGTTGCACAAATTGCTATCAATGGAGGTGTGAATGTTTCAGTCCGAGAGTCTCTCTTCTCTGACACTGGAGTCCTGCATCAGGCAACAACCAAAAAATAGCTGCCAGTGCCACTGGAGTTAAGAGAGAACTTGGGTAAATACAATGGTGCAATTACACTTGACCTGTGGCCTGATGATTTTCGAAAAATAGACATGGTGGGCTTTTGGTTTCTCTCCATCTAAAAACATAAATCATTCTAATTAACAAACAGTCTTTATTTACCACAGTGTGAAAGAGTGATAGCCCCTGAAACACAGAGTCCCTTTCTGATGAGAAGAAGAAACAGAAGGAAAGAGTTCAATTAAGATTTGTCAGCATAAAGCTGGATGATTCACTCATTGGTGGCTTTGCATCAGAATAAGTACCAACATCCTTTCTGATCATATTTAATAAAACGTAAACTCTTTGATGTTTCCTTGATGTGTCCTACTAATTATTATTGGATTATTCACCATGGCAACTAACGAAACGTATTTCTTAGGGTTGGCTTTTGTGGAGATCAGACCGTTTTCATTTGCAGGGATATTTGTGCGTTTTTGACCAAATGTAAGTCAGAACAAAGACTTATTTCACTTTTATAATATTCCTGTTGCTATTGTTATATGTAAATACAAGAAATGTGTATGTAGAGGGGTAACTTTCTTCACCAGTTCTCTTACCGTGTTGTACAATTGTGTGATTAGCCTACCAGTTGGTGTAATTGTAATGTTAATTCTGTTGAGAGGAATTATGGTGTGTTATTTTTCTCTTATTGTCAATTGTGTATAGAGATTGTTGACATTAGTGTTTAATGTAATATAGTTTATTGGATTTACATTGTAGTCATTTTATGTTTCTTTTATCCTGTTTCCCTCTGTACACAGATCACATGTATACTCTGGTTCATCATTAAACTCCTAGACTGGGCTTCTGTGTCTGTCATCACTCTTTGACCAGAGTGCAGTCTGGTATCTGTTTACTCCCAGTGGCCTATCCACACATTAGAGAGCACCAGACTCCGTTTAAATAATATAACTTATTTTGAACGAAAGCCAGGAAGGAGTAAGTCACTCAGCCCTATGCTGTTCCTGCTTCTATTGCCTATTCTCATTGTTCTCGGTTTACAGTAGTGATGGACAGCTGGAGGCATTTTGAAAACATGTTTTCAAACAATTGTTTTTCACAAGTGTAGTAGGTTGTGAACTCTGCAAACATTCATTCAATACGTTGGAATAGAAAAGAAGCCATCCACGCATTATGGGCTATTAGCAGGACAATAGACTCTTGCCAAGAAGGAGATCAAGAAGGAGGGTAAAGGAGGGTAGGGTATTATTGTATTTAAATACACTGCACAGTAGCCTAATGAACATGCCTTTTTTAAATCTAATTCAATAATGTATTTCTAACACGGTAGATGCTGTGTTTTTGGTTGATGGCCAATATTAAAAACAGTCAAATGTATTCACGAATTCAATCGCTTTAGCTGACATGTTGCGGTTTATTCATTGTTTAATTATTTAAGGCTCCTTTCTCTTCTCTGTGCTGGAGTTCTTTTAAGAATACAAAAGAAGCCTTTCACCCTTGATGGGCTATCAGCAGGACAATAGACTCTTGCCGAGTTTAGGGACTTTAAATGTATTCATGGGTGTTTGCGAGTAAATGTATTCATGGGGTTTGCGAGGCATGTCACTTCTCCCATCTCTTTTGCATAGCCCACCAAATGCACTGTTTTCAAACCACATCTGGATGGATCCATTACGAATTACTATGGGACTAAATATCACTCTATAACAGAAATATTGGAATAAAGTAGGCTAATGAAGGCAAGAAATTGTTGCTCACTGAAACTCCATAAAGTCATCCAATTGATATAATAGGATTAGAAGCAATAGCCTACCCGTGTGTGGTCAAGTATTTCAGCACTGTTTTGTGCTGCTCTGAGACAAGCATGGGGACTGGTGTTGGTTAGCCTATAATTAGGGTGTGGAAATGTTAGGATCATTTTGCTCTTCACTTAGTAGCCTAGGCCTACTCCCGATCGGTCACGTTGTACAGCGCCATATTTTCCTAATGGAAACCCTGAGGACTACATAGGCTACTGTAAAATGCATTTAAAAATTTTCTTGGAACAGAATCACCATAATATTATTGAAATTAATGAATCTAATTTTCCCAAAAAATATCCCATATAGTCTGTTCTAACAAAATAAGGTTTTACAGTCTCTAGTACAGCCAATATTAAAAACAGTCAAATGCATCCCTGAATTCAATCGCTTTAGCTGACATGTTGAGGTTTATTCATTGTTTAAATATTCAAGGCTCTCTTTGTTATTTCATTTTATAACTAAAATACTTTTATGTATTTAAAGACATGGATGACTTGTATGCTGTGTGATGACATGCACAAATGAATGAATGATTGATTGATATACGGTATATTGAATTTGGCCGGTATGCCAATAAGTAAGTTCCTCTAAAACAGCTACAGAAAACAAGTCTCTTAGGCCTACAGCTCCATGTCATGTTAATAACTTAGCTTCTCAAAGATGCCTTCTCACCCCGCAAGCTGTGCTGCAGTATGACGCAACTTTTAAAGGGAGAACCACTGTAGTACTCTACTCTGCACCTTAGAGACTGAGTCATTGAACAATGGTTACTTTTATAATGTTTACATACTATTTTACTCACTTTATATGCATATACTGTATTCTGGTCATGGCTCATCCTACATAACTACTGCTGTACACACCTTTTCTATTAATATACTGTCCATACTGTTTAACTAATTTCCTGCAATTCTATCAATTTTGCCATGGTATTTTGTGCTGTGTATTTAAATACTGTGTTCTCGACATAGCTCATTTTAATATTTCTACTACTGTACATTGCATTTTAGTTGCACTATTTATACACACCACATGTTTATTTATGTACTGGATTCTTGACATAGCTCACTGTAATATATCTACTGCTGTACATATCATTCTTAATATATCTTGTGTAAATTAATCCGGTGTATATACGTATAGATTGCATTTGGATTACTGTTACTGTGGTATTTGGGTTGTTAATTGGATTCGTTCTGACATTTCTTGATTTATTTTGTGTGTGTACTTGTTTGACATTTTACTGCATTGTTAGAAGCTATTAACACAAGCATTTCGCTGCTCCCGCTATAACATCTGGTAAACTGTGTACGCAACCAATGAACTTTGATTTGACAGTCTTGATCTTCAGAAACAAGAGTTTTCCTTCAGTGGAGGTCGAGTGATTCTGTAATCACTTGGCACATAATGAAGCGAGACACTTATTTTGGGTGCAGGGGGCTGGCAGCAAGAGGGGTTGGTAGTTGGGTATTGCAAACCATGCTTCGCTAGATGTTCCCTATTAGAGGAAGGTATGGATGAAAGTCTGATTTTAATCATACAGTCAGATGAGTTGGGAAAACTGAAAGGTTGATATACAGCGCACACTAATTGTGGTTGAATTTGCTGGATTTGCCAGATTTGCCATTCAGTGGGTACAACACAAAATAACTTTACTTGGAAAATAAAATGTAAGTGCTTTGCTCTAATTTGGCATTTCTGATATCACACACTATATCAACATTACCAGAATGATCTGGTGTTTTATTAGGCGTTACGGTACAGACAGTAGGTTGCAATAGTGCATGGTTTCCCTTGATCAATTGATCTGCATCTGTTGAGAGGTTTTGTACCTTTGAGTCATACATACCACACCCAGAGAGGCTATGAAGTCATGAAGTCATGTATACTTACAGGAGGTCCTGAAAAAGAATAAACACAACAGAGCTAAAGTTAATACACTTTTTCAGAGGTCCAACATAAACAATATATTCAAATGTCACTCAGATCCATATCCCCTCTAGCCTGACGATTCAAAAAAAATGTTTCGCTGCTCTGTTGTTTGCTACATACTTTTGTCTGAGACTGCCATCATTGAAGTAGTTTGTGGTGACGAGGGGCACGAGGGACGTTGTACAAAACAAAGTCATCGGCGATTGGGTCGTCTTTAACCAATCAAAGTATCAAAGCCAATGACGAATTTTCAAACCGCCACGTGTGTTCTAGCTCTGGCTCAACCCATCGGTTTCTGGACCAATCAGACATCCCTGAATGTGTTCGCATTCAGTGAAGGGTCGGGGAGGTACTCAGATATAGACTCATTAAGAAACTAACGTCTGTGGGCGTGGCATAGCGTTTGGCCAGAGCAAGGAGTGTGGGTAGCCAGGCAATATCCCCCCAGTACATAAGCACATGTACAGGAAACACTTCCACAGATATCCCAAAATATTTTAAATATACACATTCATTAATGTACTGCATATCGAAAGTTGAAATATAAAAGACAGACAAGCCATACCCAGTTTCAATAACCACTACATCAATACATTATATTTCTGCATAACTGCACAATCACAGCTTTATTTATACCCGAGGCATATAACCCTGGCAGCGAGACAAAATGCTTATCCGTAGTATTTACTTTCAACACTGTGGGCCAACAATGACAGGGGCTGGGGTGGTCACATGACTTACTTTTGGAGGTGTCTCATGATTTCACTGCTACAAGAGTTTGCAAGCTTGTTAAATGTACCCCTTTTTGCGAGGTGATACTTTCTTTCTCAATCACTTGTTCTCAAAGGGATCTGCACCATAGTACTTCAGGCCTCACTTCAGAACCCTACAAATCATTATTGGTCTTCGGCTCTTATTAGGGGAGCCCAGCAAAAAAAACGGTGGGATTTTTTTTAATAAGCCTTTTTTCACTGGTCTTCCTTGTGACTGAGGTTAAGTATAAAGCGTTCCGGCTGCAGTTCAATGACATTGTTTTATCGTTCGTTGAGTAGGGTTACTTATTTTATGGCTTTTTTTGTAAAAAGGCGGTATGTTGTTGACTTGGTTCTTGGTTGTATTCCAGCATTAACGTTCAGTCTGCAGTTCAAACAACAATGAGGGATGGGGTTGGAGAAAGTTGGGTATGGCTGCCTTTTCCTGTTACGCTCCTTGCCTATGGAATAGCCTGCAGACTAAACTTAAACTTGACTCTTGTCTCCCTTGCCCATTTAAAATATTTATTGGAGGATTTTTATTTTTGAATTGCTTGTAACTGTTTCGGGTAATGCAAGGTCTTGTGCTGTTAGGGGAATAACCTATGTGTAAATGTAATCTGGTGCTGTATTTGTTTGTGTTATCTGTGATAGTTTTGTTTGTCTTGTGTAGTTTCTTAATCATTGTACCTAAACTGTATGTATAAACATGTATAAGCAGGGCCCAGCTGTAAAAGAGACCTTGGTCTCAGTCTGTGTTCCTTGTTGAAATAAAGGTATAATAATAGTATAGGTGGCGTCATAACCGACTTCAGTGGGCAAATGCTCACATTCGATGGCCACTGGCACGCTGGAGAAGTGTGCTCTTCAAGAATGAATCCTGGTTTCTACTGTCCCGGGCAGATGGCAGACAGCGTTGTGTGGGCGAGCGGTTTGCTGAAATCAACATTGTGAACAGAGTGCCCCATGGTGGCAGTGGGGTTATGGTATGGGCAGGCATAAGCTACAGACAATGAACACAATTGCATTTTATTGATGGCATTTTGAATGCACCGAGATACCGTGATGAGATCCTGAGACCCATTGTCAAGCCATTTATCCATCGCCATCACCTCATGCTGAAGCATGATAATGCACGGCCCCATGTCGCAAGGATCTGTCACAATTCCTAGAAGCTAAACATGTCCCAGTTCTTCCATGGCCTGCATACTCACCAGACATGTTATCCATTGAGTATGTTAAGGATGCTCTGGATCGACTTGTACGACAGTATGCAGTTACAGCCAATATCGAGAAACTTCGCACAGCCATTAAAGAGAAGTGGGACAACATTCCACAGACCACAATCAACAGCCTGATCAACTCTATGCGAAGGAGATGTGTCGCGCTGCATAAGGCAAATGGTGGTCACACCAGATACTGACTGGTTTTCTGATCCACACCCCTATCTTTTTTTAAAAGGTATAAACGATGGCAGCCAAATCGAAAATAAGGGAAGGGTTAATTCCCTCTCATTTACGAACCACAAATGAACTATGGTCCATTGTATACGTTTCTATATATCTGCCTGCATGTGAACACTGATACATAACCCATAAGAACCATGGGATATTCCATGGTTGCTAAGAGCACTTAAAACAATCCATCATGAAAGCAATTCAATCCAGCATGATTATTCACCATTTGTTATCACTTCCAAACTGGCAATGCTTGTCATTTGTTTCTATTTGTTTCTTCCCACACTGTAATTGACAACAGTATTTCACCATGTGACAATTTAAGGTCGCTGGCTTCATTGTTACTCACATGACAGGGGAATTTGTTATCACTCTCTGAGGTGACTGAGGTTATAGTGTTTTACAATTTTATTTATTTATTTATTTATTTATTTATTATTTCACCTTTATTTAACCAGGTAGGCAAGTTGAGAACAAGTTCTCATTTACAATTGCGACCTGGCCAAGATAAAGCAAAGCAGTTTGACACATACAACAACACAGAGTTACACATGGAGTAAAACAAACATACAGTCAATAATACAGTAGAAAAACAAGTCTATATACAATGTGAGCAAATGAGGTGAGATAAGGGAGGTAAAGGCAAAAAAAATGCCATGGTGGCGAAGTAAATACAATATAGCAAGTAAAACACTGGAATGGTAGATTTGCAGTGGAAGAATGTGCAAAGTAGAGATAGAAATAATGGGGTGCAAAGGAGCAAAATAAATGAAAAAATAAATACAGTAGGGGATAGGTAGTTGTTTGGGCTAAATTATAGATGGGCTATGTACAGGTGCAGTAATCTGTGAGCTGCTCTGACAGCTGGTGCTTAAAGCTAGTGAGGGAGATAAGTGTTTCCAGTTTCAGAGATTTTTGTAGTTCGTTCCAGTCATTGGCAGCAGAGAAGTGGAAGGAGAGGCGGCCAAAGGAAGAATTGGTTTTGGGGGTGACCAGAGAGATATACCTGCTGGAGCGCGTGCTACAGGTGGGTGCTGCTATGGTGACCAGCGAGCTGAGATAAGGGGGGACTTTACCTAGCAGGGTCTTGTAGATGACCTGGAGCCAGTGGGTTTGGCGACGAGTATGAAGCGAGGGCCAGCCAACGAGAGCGTACAGGTCGCAGTGGTGAATAGTATATGGGGCTTTGGTGACGAAACGGATGGCACTGTGATAGACTGCATCCAATTTATTGAGTAGGGTATTGGAGGCTATTTTGTAAATGACATCGCCGAAGTCGAGGATCGGTAGGATGGTCAGTTTTACAAGGGTATGTTTGGCAGCATGAGTGAAGGATGCTTTGTTGTGAAATAGGAAGCAAATTCTAGATTTAACTTTGGACTGGAGATGTTTGTTGTGAGTCTGGAAGGAGAGTTTACAGTCTAACCAGACACCTAGGTATTTGTAGTTGTCCACATATTCTAAGTCAGAACCGTCCAGAGTAGTGATGTTGGACGGGCGGGCAGGTGCAGGCAGTGATCGGTTGAAGAGCATGCATTTACTTTTACTTGTATTTAAGAGCAATTGGAGGCCACGGAGGGAGAGTTGTATGGCATTGTGTGTCCCGGTCCCGTGTGTGGCTCAGTTGGTAGAGCATGGCGCTTGCAACGCCAGGGTTGTGGGTTCATTCCCCATGGGGGGACCAGGATGAATATGTATGAACTTTCCAATTTGTAAGTCGCTCTGGATAAGAGCGTCTGCTAAATGACTTAAATGTAAATGTAAATGCATTGAAGCTCGTCTGGTGGGTTGTTAACACAGTGTCCAAAGAGGGGCCAGAAGTATACAGAATGGTGTCGTCTGCGTAGAGGTGGATCAGAGACTCACCAGCAGCAAGAGCGACATCATTGATGTATACAGAGAAGAGAATCGGTCCAAGAATTGAACCCTGTGGCACCCCCATAGAGACTGCCAGAGGCCCGGACAACAGGCCCTCCGATTTGACACACTGAACTCTATCAGAGAAGTAGTTGGTGAACCAGGCGAGGCAATCATTTGAGAAACCAAGGCTATCGAGTCTGCCAATGAGGATGTGATGATTGACAGAGTCGAAAGCCTTGGCCAGGTCAATGAATACGGCTGCACAGTATTGTTTCTTATCGATGGCGGTTAAGATATAGTTTAGGACCTTGAACGTGGATGAGGTGCACCCATGACCAGCTCTGAAACCAGATTGCATAGCGGGATTCGAAATGGTCGGTAATCTGTTTGTTGACTTGGCTTTCGAAGACCTTAGAAAGGCAGGGTAGGATAGATATAGGTACTCTTGACCAATATAGCAGTTTGGGTCAAGAGTGTCTCCCCCTTTGAAGAGGGGGATGACCGCAGCTGCTTTCCAATCTTTGGGAATCTCAGACGACACGAAAGAGAGGTTGAACAGGCTAGTAATAGGGGTTGCAACAATTTCGGCAGATCGTTTTAGATAGAAAAGGTTCCAGATTGTCTAGCCCGGCTGATTTGTAGGGGTCCAGATTTTGCAGCTCTTTCAGAACATCAGCTGACTGGATTTGGGAGAAGGAGAAATGGCTGTTGACCGGGATAGGGGTAGCCAGGTGGAAAGCATGGCCAGCCGTAGAAAAATGCTTATTGAAATTCTCAATTATAGTGGATTTATCGGTGGTGACAGTGTTTCCCATCCTCAGTGCAGTGGGCAGCTGGAAGGAGGTGTTCTTATTCTCCATGGACTTTACAGTGTCCCAGAACTTTTTTGAGTTTGTGTTGCAGGAAGCAAATTTCTGCTTGAAAAGGCTAGCCTGGGCTTTTCTAACTGCCTGTGTATATTTGTTTCTAGCTTCCCTGAAAAGTTGCATATCATGGGGGCTGTTCGATGCTAATGCAGAACGCCATAGGATGTTTGTGTTGGTTAAGGGCAGTCAGGTCTGGAGAGAACCAAGGGCTATATCTGTTCCTGGTTCTAAATTTCTTGAATGGGGCATGCTTATTTAAGATGGTGAGGAAGGCATTTAAAAAAAAAAAAACAGGCATCCTCTACTGATGGGATGAGATCAATATCCTTCCAGGATACCCCGGCCAGGTCGATTAGAAAGGCCTGCTCGCTGAAGTGTTTCAGGGAGCGTTTGACAGTGATGAGTGGAGGTCGTTTGACCGCTGACCCATTACGGATGCAGGCAATGAGGCAGTGATCGCTGAGATCTTGGTTGAAAACAGCAGAGGTGTATTTAGAGGGCAAGTTGGTTAGGATGATATCTATGAGGGTGCCCGTGTTTACGGCTTTGGGGTGGTACCTGGTAGGTTCATTGATAATTTGTGTGAGATTGAGGGTATCAAGCTTAGATTGTAGGATGGCTGGGGTGTTAACTTCTTATGGCTGCAGGGGCAGTATTGAGTAGCTTGGATGAAAGGTGCACAGAGGTGCCCAGAGTAAACGGCCTGCTCCTCAGTCATAGTTGCTAATATATGCATATTATTATTAGTATTGGATAGAAAACACTCTGAAGTTTCTAAAACTGTTTGAATTATGTCTGTGAGTATAACAGAACTCATATGGCGGGCAAAAACCTGAGAAAAATTCCAAACAGGAAGTGGAAATTCTGAGGCTGGTGGATTTTCAACCAAGATCCCATTTGAAATTACAGCGAGATATGAATGGGTTTGCACTTCCCACGGCTTCCACTAGATGTCAACAGTCTGTAGAACTTTGTCTGATGACTCTACTGTGAAGGGGGGCCGAATGAGAGAAGAATTAGTCACCAGTGCCATGAGGTGACCATTCTTTGACCATGCGCGTTCACATGAGAGTGAGCTCCGTTGCATCGCTCATCTGAAGTCAATGTAATTCTCCGGTTGGAACGTTATTCAAGATTTATGTTAACAACATTCTAAAGATTGATTCAATACATCGTTTGCCATGTTTCTACTGACTGTTACGGAACTTTTGGACATTTCGTCACGTTTTAGTGAACGCGCTTCGTGACTTTGGAATTGTTTACCAAACGCGCTAACCAAAGTAGCTAATTGGACATAAATAATGGACATTATCGAACAAATCAAGCATTTATTGTGGACCTGGGATTCCTGGGAGTGCATTCTGATGAAGATCATCAAAGGTAAGGGAATATTTATCATGTAATTTCTGGTTTCTGTTGACTCCAACATGGCGGCTAATTTGACTTGTTTTGAGCGCCGTCTCAGATTATTGCATGGCTTGCTTTTTCCATAAAGTTTTTTTGAAATCTGACACAGCGGTTGCATTAAGGAGAGGTATATCTACAATTCTATGTGTATAACTTGTATTATCATCTACATTTATGATTAGTATTTCTGTTGAATAGATGTGGCTATGCAAAATCACTGGATGTTTTTGGAACTAGTGAACGTAACACGCCAATGTAAACTCAGATCTTTTTATATAAATATGAACTTTATCAAACAAAACATACATGTATTGTGTAACATGAAGTCCTATGAGTGTCATCTGATGAAGATCATCAAAGGTTAGTGATTCATTTTATCTCTATTTGTGCTTTTTGTGACTGCTATCTTTGGCTGGAAAAATGGCTGTGCTTATTCTGTGGCTTGGTGGTGACCTAACATAATCGTTTGTGGTGCTTTCGCTGAAAAGCATATTTGAAATCTGACACTTTGGTGGGATTAACAACAAGATTACCTTTAAAATGGAATAAGACACATGTCTGAGGAATTTTAATTATGAGATTTATGTTGGTTTGAATTTGGCGCCCTGCACTTTCACTGGCTGTTGTCATATCGATCCCGTTAACGGGATTGCAGCCATAAGAAGTTTTAAGCATGTTCCAGTTTAGGTCGCCTAGCAGCACGAGCTCTGAAGATAGATGGGGTGCAATCAGTTCACATATGGTGTCCAGAGCACAGCTGGGGGCAGAGGGTGGTCTATAGCAGGCGGCAATGGTGAGAGACATGTTTTTAGAGAGGTGGCTTTTTAAAAAGTAGAAGTTCAAATTGTTTGGGTACAGACCTGGATAGTAGGACAGAACTCTGCAGGCTATCTTTGCAGTAGATTGCAACACCGCCCCCTTTGGCCGTTCTATCTTGTCTGAAAATGTTGTAGTTAGGGATGGAGATTTCAGAATTTTTGGTGGTCTTCCTAAGCCAGGATTCAGACACGGCTAGAACATCCGGGTTGGCAGAGTGTGCTAAAGCAGTGAATAAAACAAACTTAGGGAGGAGGCTTCTAATGTTAACATACATGAAACCACCACTATTACGGTTACAGAAGTGATGACAGCTGCATGGGCCTAGTCCACTGAAAACATATTTAAATGTAAACGTTTTTTATTGATGATGAATAATTTAATTTCCATAACTTGTTCAAACTTAATTTTTTGGGGGGGGAAAGGAAAAGTAATTTATGACATTTTCCCGAAGTGGTATATTTTCAAAACTCCTTGTACAAAGGTCAAACTGATACCAGTTCTAATGCCCCATGTCTTATGTTCAGAACCTTTGATTTAGTATTCATTGGAGTACACACATGCAAAATATACATTTTTGGGAAAATGCATGAGAACAATTTAATCCAATTATATTTTTGAAGTGCTGAATAGAAGGAATAATAGAGGATTAATATCATCCTTAAAATATTTAACTATGTACCAGTATGTACCTTCTTTTCAAGTTTACCTCAACCCAATTTTTTTTATAGATTTGTTTGTATCCAATGTAAAGTTTGGAGCACGTTGAGAAAAATGTCAGTCTTACCGTTTCAGTATCCTTATATAGTACATACGTAGAGGAAATTGTCCGATATAGGGATATTGCGGCATGTATTGTAAAGCAGAAGCCTATAGTAAAAAGGTATTGGTGTAGCCTGGTGTACAGTATGTATTTCCATTTCTGCCCCATGCAACAGTGCACAAGAAACTTTTCTATGTGACTTGTGACTGCTAAAGTATCATCAGCTAAAACAATCAGTTTACAGTATATCAATGAAATTCAGATAACGAGTGGAGTATACTGTAATTTACCGAAGTATTTCAGCAGTGCATTGTACACTACTCCATAATTTCAAAAGGTAGTACATAGAGTAAGTGATTCTACACTTTGTCCTATTGTATTGATGCACACTGGCTGATGGGGGAAGATGATGTAGTATTTACAGCCACATCCATTTATTATTGGTAACAGAATTATTTTGATTCAGTAGTTATCAGTTTTGAGCAGTATGATTAAGTGATAGTTAAATGGATTGCTAACATATTACAAGAAAATCATATCAAAAGTAATGTGAATATTGCATTGTGAAACGCCAGATCATTCGATTGAATATGTATGCAAATTGACAGAGTGACTTGGTGCTGTAAAGAATTGACTTTGTGAATGTTGTTTTGTACTCAGTCAATTGAAAAAGTACTTAGAGTTTAGAAACATAGCTATTTTGATGACCTGTTTAGATTTTTATACGAAGAGTTGTGAACATGTACCACATACTAGTGCAAAATGCACCAAAGCGATAAAAAAAAAACTGTTCTGTGTGGGCAGGTATAATGTTATAAATTATGAAACTTCTCAAAGAGCTGTGACATTTTACAGACAAGAAAAATACACTTCTAAATAATGCAGTCCAATGTTGACCACCCACTAGGTCTGCCTCAGACAACTGCAGTCTCCAACTGGTTAATAACATGTTCTTGACACAAACTGTCTAAGCTTCCTTTCCATAGGTTCACTATAAACAAACAGTCAAGTCCTAACGAAGTGTCCCTTTTAGTAGTAATGTTTGTCAAAACACAATTTAGTGTTCTCCAATTTGTTCTCCCCATTCAATGAACTTGTTTCTCTAGGAAAAACACAACAGGAGGAAAGCTTGTTCGCTTGTCAAGATCACTGACTTCAATGCAAACACATATTTAATTTGTGGGGGGAGAACTACACCTTAAACATGCTTTTAGATACCCACTTTCTTCTACAACCCCCATAAGGCATAGTGCACACAGATTAAATAATGAAAGTTATTTGATACTGGGGAACATTTAGTTCTAAAAAGTAGGTGGGTACAGATCTTTACATTCGGTGACAATAATCCAGTACAGTATAGGTCTCTGACATCTGTACCAAGGAACTACTTTACCCTGGGTTTACCCTAGCAATCTATGAGAAGTACACATGCTTTAATCCCTTTATTAAGACAGGTGTGACATATGGGAATGTTCCCTGATGATCGAGCTGTCCGGAAGTTTATGTGGGCATTACAGAGATTCTGGTAGAGAATGACAGTCCCCCGAGGTCATCTGTAGTTGATGAGATGAGGAAGAAAAATGAAACGTGTCCTCTCTAACCTGCCCGTAGGTGACCCTACCGCAGTGACCCACGTGTTATAGATTTGGCTTGCTTCCGTTGGCCTAACAACAAGCTCCACAGGCAATTATCATAACACAATGGGAGTGATTGTCGTCCTATGTTTTGCATTGTCTGCTCTTTAGAGACCGCTGTGCCACTGAGGACACTGAGGACATGCACTACACGTGTTAGCTTGTTTCTGGTAGATTTAGTTGCAGGAAGTTACTCTGATTCTCAGCATTTGCCTGAAAAGTGTTGGTGTAGTACTTTCACACAATATTTACATTTGAAATTAACATTAATATATGTTTATTGGAAGGGTTGCATTAAACAATGCCGAAGTATCTCAGAAACAGTCGTCTACAATTGAACTCGGCTGAATTATTGAACCAGGATCTGTGGTCCAATGTCTTCCTTGGATTTCTGTGGTTCTTATGCTAAACCCTAAACACTACCTTACTAAAAACAGGGACCTCATTTTGTCCTCCCATTCAAATGTTTTTTTATGAGAGCAACACCTTTGGTCCAGTGCATGGCCAACATGAAGTCGCAACATAGCAGTGTGCAAGGCTTTAATGTCCTTTATCGCTATTAGCCCTGTGCGTTGCGGTGAGGATGCACGCCTGTCATTTATATATTCCCCCTGCTAATTCAAAATAGTATCCTTTCATAGCACTTCATATCTGTAGGAGTGTCACCACAAACACGTTTCATCCCAAAAAGGCTGGGTCTGGGCTGCTCTGAGGTTGGTGAGTCAGCTCAGGAGAGAGAAAAAATCTCACTTGGAGGTCCAGCCAACTTGGAATAGATCTGTGAGTGCACACACTTACCAGGTTCGCCATTCCGGCCTCTTCTTCCCCGCTTTCCTGGCGGGCCTGCATAGAGGGAAGCACAAAATATTTCTGGTCAGGGCTTCCATTCTTTCTTCAGTTTTCTATTCTATAATTTGCGATTTGCATTTAAATGCCCTCAGGTTCAAACCACCCTAATAGGGAGAGGAGGAGGCCGTGTCAAAATATTGTGTTTGGATCTTCTATGCACCTCAAGGATCCCAAGGTTCATTAAGCATATAGACACAATTTAGACGCAAACTCAACTGGAAATGGGGACATACTCTCTTGCTGCAAAAGTGATCCTTTAGGTTTCATCTCTTTCTTTTTCTTGGTGTTATTATTTGCTTGGATGCCCTGATTTCTAATTTGTTTTTGTAACAGTCATTTTCAGTTTCCGTCTTCCCTTGCGCCTTTCGTGAACAGCATCAATCTGTTAATGCTCAGCCGGAAGAGTAAAACAATTACACGCATTGCTAAGTTTTACATGCTGGGAACTCGACTGCAGTGCTGTCCGGACGACCTCTGGAGATGTAAAAGCCGCTTGCCCAAAATGTAGCTTCTTCATGGGGGAAATGAACATGCTTTGCTATGGGGGGCTGGCTGTCAAAACCAGGTTTCTCTCAAGGATACTCTGATACAACTCAACCAAGTTGTTACAGTATTTAAATACATGTCTTGAAACGTAATTGACTTTTCAACACAGACCTAAAATGGTCCTGCCATAATCCATCATCATCTGAGGGGAGGTCAAATCTAAACGAACCAAGCGAGACAAACCTCACCGCTCAGTTTTCACCACAGATTTCTATCCAGATCTACACTTTATATACAAACATATGTGGACACGCCTTCAAATTACTGGATTTGGCTATTTCAGCCACACCCGTTGCTGACAGGTGTATAAAATCGAGCACACAGCCACGCAACCTATATAGACAAACATTAGCAGTAGAATGGCGTTACTGAAGAGCTCAATGACTTTCAACGTGGCACCATCATAGGATGCCACCTTTCCAACAAGTCAGTTCGTCAAATGTCTGCCCGGATGGAGCTGCCCTGGTGAACTGTAAGTGCTGTTATTGTGAAGTAGAAATGTCTAGGAGCAACAACAGCCACACAAGCTCACAGAACGGGATCACCGAGTGCTGAAGCGTGTACAAATCTTGTGTCCTCGGTTGCAACACTCACTACTGAGTTCCAAACCTCCTCTGGAAGCAACGTCAGCACAAGAACTGTTCGTTGGGAGCTTCATGTAATTGGTTTCCATGGCCGAGCAGCCACACACAAGCCTAAGATCACCATGCGCAAAGCCAAGCGTCGGCTGAAGTGGTGTAAAGCTCGCCGCCATTCGACTGTGGAGCAGTGGAAACGTGTTCTCTGGAGTGATGAATCACGCTTCACCATCTGGCAGTCCGACAGACTAGGTTTGGCGGATGCCAGGAGAACACTACCTGTCTGAATGCATAGTGCCAACTGTAAAGTTTGGTTGAGGAGCAATAATGGTCTGAGGATGTTTACCATGGTTTGGGCTAGGCCCCTTAGTTCCAGTGAAAAGAAATATTAACTTTGCAGCATACAATGACATTCTAGACGATTCTGTGCTTCCAACTTTGCATGACAATGCCCCCATGCATAAAACGAGGTCCATACAGAAATGGTTTGTCGAGATCGGTGTGGAAGATCTTGACTGGCCTGCACAGAGTCCTGACCTCAACCTAATCGAACACCTTTGGGATGAATAGTAACACCGACTGCGAGAGGCCTAATCGTCCAACATCAGTGCACGAACTCACTAATACGCTTGTGGCTGAATGGAAGCAATTCCCCACAGCAATGTTCCAACATCTAGTGGAAAGCCTTCCTGGAAGAGTGGATGCTGTTATACCAGCAAAGGGGTAATTAATACTCCATATTAATGCCAATGATTTTGGAATGAAATATTCGATGAGCAGGTGTCCACATACTTTTGTACTTTCAGACAGGAACAGTGTGAAACGGTATTGTAAATTCCCTTTTGAGCACTGTTCTGACAAACACAGTGTTTTATTAGGCCTCCCGAGTTGCGCAGCGGTCTAAGGCACTGTATCGCAGTGCTTGAGGCATCACTACAGCCCCGGGTTCGATCCCAGGCTGTGTCACAGCCGGCCGCGACTGGGAGACCCATGAGGCGGCACACAATTGTCCCAGCGTTCGGGTTAGGGGAGGGTTTGGCCGGCCAGGATTTCCTTGTCCCATTACGCTCTAGCGACTCCTTGTGGCGGGCTGGCGGCCTGTAAACTGACTGTGGTTGCCAGTTGGATGGTGTTTCCTCTGATAAAAATTGGTGCGGCTGGCTTCCGGGTTAAGCGAGCAGTGCGGCTTGGCAGGGTCGTGTTTTGGAGGACGCATGGCTCTCGACCTTCGCCTCTTCCGAGTCCGTACAGGAGTTGCAGCGATGGGACAAGACTTTAACTACAAATTGGGGAGAAAAAGGGGGGTAAAAGTACGAAAAAAGCATGAATGACCAACCTGTTTAAAATACTTACTGTTAGTATGACATCCACGATTTCAATATCTACCATACTCTACCATGCATTGCATGTGCAGGACAACTACTGGTAAATGGAGTGAAGTGAACTTGAGCCAATGTCAAACAACTTCATTAATAGCAGAGGCTGTCATTTGTATTCAGGTCAATGTAAATAATTACCATGAGAGACACAACTGCCATAAGGGAGCCATTGTATTAATTTCTGTGACAGTAATATGTTGTGACTAGGTAAAAACCCAAAAATTCCAGATTTCCCAGAAAATCCAGTTGGACGTATCCCGGAATCAATGGAGAATAAGCAAAAATCCAGAATCCTTCAACCAGGATTACTGGAAAACAAGAGAATTTATTGAAAGTTCCTGGAATTTGCAACACCTAGTTGTGAAAGAGATGGTGTGAAGCCATCAACAACCATTGCAGTATCTAAAATATCCGTTGGAATGAGCTGACTTGTACTCACACATTTCCTGCCTTTTCATGAAAGTGTATGGGTAAGAAAATATGTAATTTCGCTGCAGCAAATGATTCACTTTGTTCAAAAGATTGATAGTTGTGGGCCATTTTAACAGCTAGGTACCAGGGGACTCATTTATAAACGTTGCTTTCACACAAAATATGCCCCAAAGCATGTGTGTGCCAGTTTTCAAGCAAAGGTTGGCATTTATAAAAACTGAACTTGTGAATGTGCTTATCCTTCCGCAAACTTTAGACTATGCATATGCACAGTTTCTAGTGGTTGAAGTTTTGCAAAGAAGGCAAAAGTAGCCTTGTGAAAATGTTGAATATATAATGGGAATCTTATTCCTAATAAAAAAAAATGGTATAATAACAAGATGCACAGCGAAAATCCATTCATTTTTATTTTTTCATTCTAAAATAATTAGAAATAGGCATCTACATATTTCCAATTATTTATTTCATTTCCATGATCAATTGCAAAATACATTTCTCACCTTTTCTGACTGTACTCATGAAATAGCCTATAGGCCTCAAGAAGTTAGGATATCCATCCCATCTCTCACTTAATTCAACCCACCTCACCGTAGTAAAGAGATAAGCTAGTTCAAGTATTTTGCACAATGCGATCCGATCTAAATGTTTAAGGTAGAACAGATGTTTAATGTTTAAGGTAGAACAGAGGGTCACCATTTTCATTGATATTTGTAGGCTACGTCTGAATACTGTAATGTCAAATTTCTCAAGTAGCCAATATTTAATTTCTCTGCAATGGTTATGATAACTATTGCAGAATAAATTCCTCACCTTCTATGGCCATGTTCAGTTCATATTCCCAAAGTACCCATTCAACAAATTACCATGCACATCTGAATTTAACAGGTGAACAGACAGTTGATCTTTTGCAGGCTACTGTAGTATAAAAAATGATCTGAGTAGACACTGTTTCAGAATTCTCGGGCAGTGCAGCATATGGTTCGGGAAAAAGTAAATGCTAAACATGATTCAATTCAAACAATCTGCTTAAAGGTCCACAACAATTTGCAATGGTTTTTGTCTGTCAGAAACGGCCAGATAAAGCAAATGTCACTGTAAAAGGAAACATTCTGTCAACACCTCAAAATACATTTCATCAAGTTCGCCATTGCTATTTCCTTTAGATACTGTCTTGTCACCACAAAAGGTGAATGATGGGGCTTTTTTCAGGCAGTTTTAAAGCTCGTTCCTGCGCACACATTTTCAGGAGGGATTTGATTTATAACGGGAAACATGGCGTGCACCAAGTCTATAAATCTCAATATTTTTGTACAGTCTTTTCAGAACTGTGAAGTGTGAAGTGTACTCAATGGTTACGAAGACCCAGAACGGCACAGCCCATTTTTGCACGGCTTTGGCAGTATTCTCAAACAGGCCCTGTCCACAAATAATGTCCACATGTTCTCAGTAAATACTTAGTTAATGTGTGTCCTTGTCACCTTAATTAATATACATTTGCACAGATTGAGAATGGGTGGAATATGGAGGCACTGGATACCGCTTTCCAGCAGGGTCTGTCTAGCTTCATCAAAGATGAACTGGCCACTCGGGAACTGGGAGAGGACCTCGAGTCCCTGATAATGCTGGCAATCAGGATTGACAACCACATCCAGAAACGGGTGAGACATCGCGCTTTTGACACCACTCCAGCGTTCCGGTTTCCTGAGCACCCCAAACCCACCTGGCTCCGGTCAGGTGGAATGTCAGACAAAACCTATTCTACTGCAGGTTGGGGTAAACCACTCTGAGACTCTTCGTTTTCTGTTGATCACTGCTTCCGAGAACCCCCTTATCCTAGGGTACACCTGGCTAGCGCTGCATAACCCACTAGTTCCTGGTCCACGGGAAACCTACTAGACTGGGGTAAGGACAGCCAGACTAAATGTCTAAGACCCCACCAAGAGCCTCGCCGTGTCCTCCTGCATCCCTTGAAGACCAATACTTTTCTGCTCTCCTTTCCGAATACTTCGACCTCTGGGAGTCTTTCAGTAAGAGGCAGGCCGCCACCTTTCCCCCCTCATCGTCCTTAAGACTGTGCCATAGAACTCCTATAGGAAGCCACACCTCCCCGGGTTGTCTGTTCTCCCTCTCGACCCCTGAAGCAGCAGTCATGGACAATTACATCCGGGAGTCACTGGAGGCAGGTTTCATTCGCTCCTCTACATCCCCTGCTGGTGCAGGGTTCTTCTTCGTGGATAAGTAGGATGGAGGCCTGCATCCCTGCATCGACTACAGAAGATTGAACCAAATTACGATCTAAGTTAATTTGTCACGTGCTCCGAATACAACAGGTAGACCTTACAGTGAAATGCCTACTGACAAGCCCTAACCAGCAATGCCATTTTAAGGAAAACATTGGTATTAGGTAAACAATAGATAAGTAAAGAAAAAAATTATGACAAAACATTATTGTGGTACAGGTAGAGAGTCAATGTGTGGGGGCACCGGTTAGTCGGGCTAATTGAGGTAATATGTACATGAATGTTTAGTTAAAGTGACTATGCATAGATGATAAACAGAGAGTAGCAGCAGCGTAAAAGAGGGATTGGCTTTCACACCCTGATCTGTTTCACCTGTCCTTATGATTGTCTCCACCCCCTCCAGGTGTCGCTTATTTTCCCCAGTGTATTTATCCCTGTGTTTCCTGTCTCTCTGTGCCAGTTCATCTTGTATCTTTGTCAAGTCAACCAGCATGTTTTTTCCCGAACTCCTTTTTCTCTTCTCTTTGCTAGTCCTCCCGTTTTTGACCCTTGCCTGTTTTCTCGACTCCATTCCCACCTGCCTGACCTTGAGCATGCCTGCCCTTCGGTACTTACTGGACTCTGAACTGGTTTTGACCTTTTGGTTGTACACGACCATTCTCTTGCCTTCCCCTTTTTGGATTAATAAACATTTAAGACTCCTGAGAAGCCTCCTGTGTCTGCATCTGGGTCTCGCCTTGTGCCCTCATATTGGCGTGGGGGAGTGGCGGGACACAATGCAAATAGTCTGGGTAGCCATTTGATTACCTGTTCAGGAGTCTTATGGCTTGGGGGTAAAAGCTGTTGAGAAGCCTTTTGTTCCTAGACTTGGCCGCTTGCCATGTGGTAGCAGGTAGAACAGTCTATGACAGGGGTGGCTGGGGTTTTTGACAATTTTTAGGGCCTTCCTCTGACACCGCCTGGTTTAAAGGTCCTGGATGGCAGGCAGCTTAGCCCCAGTGATGTACTGGGCCGTACGCACTACCCTCTGTAGTGTCTTGTGGTTGGAGGCCGAGCAGTTGCCGTACCAGGCAGTGATGCAACCAGTCAGCATGCTCTCTATGGTGCAGCTGTAGAACCTTTTGAGGACCCATGCCAAAATTTCAGTATCCCGAGGGGGAGTAGGTTTAGTCGTGCCCGCTTCATGACTGTCATGGTGTGCTTGGACCATGTTAGTTTGTTGGTGATGTGAACACCAAGGAACTTGAAGCTCTCAACCTGCTCCACTACAGCCCTGTCGATGAGAATGGGAGCGTGCTTGGTCCTCTTTTTGCTGTTGTTCTGTTGTTGTTCTGGCACCACCCGTCCAGGTCTCTGACCTCCTCCCTATAGGCTGTCTCGTCATTGTTGGTGATCAGGCCTACCACTGTTGTGTCGTCTGCAAACTTAATGATGGTGTTGGAGTCATGCCAGGCCATGCAGTTGTGGGTGAACAGGGAGTACAGGAGGGAACTGAGCATGCACCCCTGAGGGGCTCTTGTGTTGAGGATCAGCGTGGCAGATGTGTTGCTACCTACCCTCACCACCTGGGGGGCGGCCCGTCCGGAAGTCCAGGATCCAGTTGCAGAGGGAGGTGTTTAGTCCCAGGGTCCTTAGCTTAGTGATGAGCTTTGAAGGCACTATGGTGTTGAACACTGAGCTGTAGTCAATGAATAGCATTCTCACGTAGGTGTTCCTTTTGTCCAGGTGGGAAAGGGTAGGGTTACCCCCTACCCCTGATGTCCTCCACTTTGGAGTTGGTCCAAGGGGCCCAATTCTTCACCTAACTGGGCCTACAAAATGCTTACAATCTGGTGAGAATCAGAGAGGGAGATGAGTGGAAGACTGCCTTTAACACCCCTAGTGGCCACTATGAATATTTAGTCATGCCCTTCGGATTATCGAGCTCACTGGCAGTCTTTCAAGCGTTGGTCAGTGACACCCTGAGGGATATGTTGAATCGGTTAATTTTTGTTTGCCTCGACGACATCTTGATCTTCAAGCAAATCAGCCATTGTCTGTAAATTTGCGAATTTTGAATTTTTCTAACACCCAAAACAGTTTTGTCCTGCATTCTAGAGTAATAATCATTATGCTTAATTCTATATAAAAAATGGTGTCTATTTTTCTGCATATCTAAGCATAACCCTTGTCTGTATCCTCCTGACTGGTGGTTATTTTTTTTAAATAAACTACATTTGCTACTCTGCATCTCTGCTAAAATCTGGGTAAAAGATTGAATGGAATGTGAGTCTTATTTAGTTATTGCTTGCTTTTTTTTTTTTTGCTAGATTTTTGCTAGATAGGTTCCCAATCTGAGCTAGCTAAAGCCAACTTCATAAAACCGGCTAGTAGTATTACAGCAAAAAAAAAGATTCACTAGAAGTTGACAATTTCCATCAGGGTAAATTAAACCACCATTTCTTTCAAATAAAAAGCCTGCTTAGGTAAAATGCTTGTTAAAAGCATCACTTACCTAATTTTTCTTAGTAATGATGCCAGTCTGACACAACTTGCGTAGACAGGGAAGGAAAGGAATTTCCCCGCTAGGGTGCATTAACTGTTTACCAAAATGTCTACGGATCACCAGCAGAGTCTGAGAACTTAGAAAGGAGCGAGATTTTCCATCTATTTTTCAATTGCCTGAAAAGCTGCAAATCAGCTACAGTCCGTTTTTCTAGCCTTGACCCAGGCCTGATTTGTTCTATATTTGTCTGCCAGAGAGATGGAAAATAGACGAGAACAATTCTAGAGCTAATTCAGGGTCAGACATGCTGCTGATAGAGGAAACGTCAGAGTAATATATATATATACAGTGCCTTCAAAGTATTCACACCCCTTGACCCTGCAGTAAAAATGTTTACTTTATGTCCTGAATACAAAGCGTTATGTTTGGGGCAAATCCAACAACACATCACTGAGTACAACTCTTTACATTTTCATACATGGCGGTGACTGCATCATGTTATTGGTATGCTTGTCATCGCCAAGGATCAGGGTGGTATTGTTTGGATAAAAAGAAACGGAATAGAGCTAAGCACAGGCAAAATCCTACAAGAAAAAATGGTTCAGTCTGCTTTCCAGACATTGGGAGACAAATTCACCTTTCAGCAGGACAATAACCTAAAATACAAGGCCAAATATATACTGGAGTTGTTTACCAAGATGACATTGAATGTTATGGAGTGGCTTAGCTACAGCTTTAACTTAAGTTGGCTTAATTAAAATCTATGGCTTGACTTGAAAATGTCTTTGTAGAAATGATCAACAACCAACTTGACAGAGCTTGAAGAATTTTTTAAAATAATATTGGGCAAATATTGTACAATTCAGGTGTGCAAAGCTCTTACAGACATACCCAAAATAACTCACCGGTGTAATCGCTGCCAGGTGATTCTAACATGTGTTGACTCAGGGGTGTGAATACTTCTGTAAATTAGATATTTCTGTATTTCATTTTCTTTTTATTACTATTTTATACTTTTTAGAATGATAGTGAATACATCAAAACTACGAAATTACACATATGGAATCATGCACTAACCAAAAAAGTGTAAAGCAAATCAAAAAATATTTTAGATTTTAGATTCTTCAAAGTAGCCACCCTTTGCCTTGATGGCAGCTTTGCACACTCTTGGCATTCTCTCAACTAGCTTCATGAGGTAGTCACCTGGAATGCATTTCAATTAACAGGTGTGCCATCTTAAAAGTGAATTTGTGGAATTTCTTTCTTTCTTAATGCGTTTCAGCCAATCAGTTGTGTGTGACAAGGTAGGGGGTGGTACACAGAAGATAGCCCTATTTGGCAAGTCCATATTATGGCAAGAACAGCTCAAATAAACAAAGATAAATGACAGTCCACCATTACTTTAAGATATTAAGGTTAGTCAATACGGGAAATTTCAAGAACTTTGAAAGTTTATTCAAGTGCAGTCGCAAAAATCATCAAGAGCTATGATGAAACTGGCTCTCATGAGGACCGCCACGGGAAAGGAAGACCCAGGTTTACCTCTGCTGCAGAGGGTAAGTTCATTAGAGTTACCAGCCTCAGCAATTGCAGTCCAAATAAATGCTTCCCAGAGTTCAAGCAACAGACACATCTCAACATCATCTGTTCAAAGGAGACTGTGTGAATCAGGCCTTCATGGTCTAATTGCTGCTAAGAAACCACTATTAAAGGACACCAATAAGAAGATACTTTCTTCCCACCGTAAAGCATGGATGAGAAGGTGTGATGGTGTGGTGCTGACCATGTCAGTGATTTATTTAGAATTCAAGGCACACTTAACCAGCATGGCTACAACAGCATTCTGCAGTGATACACCATCCCATCTGGTTAGCGCTTAGTGGGACTATCATTTGTTTTTCAGCAAGGCAATAACCTAAAACACACCTGCAGGCTGTGTAACAGCTATTTGACCAAGAAGGAGAGTGATGGAGTGCTGCATCAGATGACCTGGCCACAATCACCTGACCTCAACCCAATTGAGATGGTTTGGGATGAGTTGGATCGCAGAGTAAAGGAAAAGCAGCCAACAAGTGCTCAGCATATGTGAGAGCTCCTTCAAGACTGTTGGAAAAGCATTCCAGGTGAAGCTGGTTGAGAGAATACCAAGAGTATGCAAAGGGTGGCTACTAACCTAACATCTAAAATATATTTTGATTTGTTTAACACTTTCTTGGTTACTACATGATTCCATATGTGTTATTTCATATTTTTTATGTCTTCACTATTATTTCACAATGTAGAAAATAGTAAAAATAAAGAAAAACCCTTGAATGAATAGGTGTGTCCAAACATTTGACTGGTACTGTATATTTAATCCATTTTGAATTCAGGCAGTAACACAGCAAAATGTGAAATAAGACAATGGGTATGAATACTTTCTGAAGGCACTGTCACGAAGAAAAGCTTGTGGGGGATTTAAAAAAAAAACATTTCTCTTCACAATGATACGAGGATCAGTGTTGATACGAGGATCAGTGTTAATATGTTTGGTATCTCTAATACATGCAATAGATCATTAGCAAAGATCATAAGCAAACACACCACAGGACTACTTGTCAGTGTCATGTATACTCCCTCTCCGGCCTCTAGGTCATCAGGCTGCTGATTATTCTGCATACCTGTCCCCATCGTCTCGTGCACCTGCGCCTCATGACACTCACCTGGACTCCATCACCTCCTTGATTATCTTGCCTATATCTGTCACTCCCCTTGACTCTTTCCTCAGGTGTTATTGATTCTGTTTTCATGTCGGTGCGTTGCTTGTGTGTCATGGTCATTGTTCCGTTTTTTTCATTAAAACACTCACTCCCTGAACTTTCTTCCTGACTCTCAGTGCACTCGTTACAGTCAGTGAGGAGTTTGCTGGATTTATTTGACATTAAATCGGTGTGGGTTTTGCAATAAATTGATTCAGGTAAAGTCAAGGCAAATTTCATTCAAATGGTCTGAGGCCGGGGTAAGCCAATGTAAGTTAAAATCCCCTAAAACAACTAATTCAGATGACAAAGGTTTAAAATACTCAGTACCGACAGCTTCCACCAGTGTGGTAAATCCCTGCAACAGATACATTTGTATTGTGGCCATAAGCCAAAATACACATTTATCTTTGGGTCTTAATGATATTTAGAGAACATGATGCCACAACAGTTGATTTCAGTTGGTCACACTTGAATATGTTGTAAGTCTCTGTGAGTACCAAAATATCCGGGCTTGTGTCATGCACCCAGATATCTCGCGGGGCAGAAACCTCAGAGATCAATTGGTAAACTCTGATTTACCACCCCAAGATATCCCTGCACAACGTCTATTTGCGCCCCTACTGGATGGAAACTACAAATGTAACGGCTGTGCTCAACGCAATGGCACTTATAAATGTAGATCCTTAAAACACCCCCAAACAGGGAAACAGATCCCAATCAAAGGCGTTATCATGTGCTCCACTAAGTTATTTATCTTATAATTTGTCCTTGTGGTAAAAACTATGTGGGTAAAACAAAGCGCAAATTAAAAGTACGTATCTCGGAGCATTGTAGCACCATTAGGTGACTTACCCAGTTGCGGCCCACTTTTTGGAAGAAAACCACTCGATTTCGTTGTTATATTGGCATCGAACATGTCACCCTCCCTAGGAGAGGGGGTGACCTCGACAATGTATTGTTAAAACGAGAGGCTGCCTGGATCTTTAATTTAAAGACCCTCGCTCCCTTCGGTCTCAAAGTAGACTTTGATCTTTGATATCAGGCCACAACTGGCCATGATTACAGACACCTGTGTGTGTCTTTTGACACTATATACATGTCATTATACCCTGATGAAGGCAGCTTGTCTGTTGAAACGTTGGACATAAATATTTTGCATCTGAGCTCCTCGACCGTGCGGCTCTCCTTTATTTTTTAAATGCACCCAGATATCAACATCTTTTCATTCAACTTTGTACACTGATATGTCAACAGGCTTCGACCAACTTCCGTATTAGTTAGAGAGAATTGCAAGGTGCCAGTCTTTTTGTCTGGACTGGGATAATCTGTCGCTGTAGAACTTGACATCAGCCCCCCCCAGCAGACCTCTTAAATAAAATCTAAAATACAAGAAAATGTTTAATACATATGTTCCATGAATTTCACTGCCTACGTCAGACACGGACAAACGAAACACCAACTCAGAAAGCCCAAGGTACTTATTCTGGTATAGCGTGTGTCCAAATCAGACAAACACATTTATTTTATTTATTTGACTAGGCAAGTCAGTTAAGAACAAATTCTCATTTACAATGACGGCCTAGGAACAGTAGGTTAACTGGCTTGTTCAGGGGCAGAACGACAGATTTTTTAACTTGTCAGCTTGGGGATTCGATCGTTCGGTTACTGGCCGAACGCTCTAAAAACTAGGCAACCTGCCGCCCCAATGCCTTATATTTTATAATGAATGGACATAGAGGACCTGATCCCAGATCAGCACTCCTACTATGAGAATCCTACTTTATGAATACAGGCCCTGGAGTCCACCCACTTACTCAAGCAACATCCCTGGTCGCCTTCCACAAAGACTTGACTTCAACCATATACTCTAAAGATGCACAATTATCACATGCTGTGTGAATCCCTTCGTTTTGACCTTGTAAATGATGCACAGGCTATAATTTGCATCCTCTTTGATCCGTGCTATGGGGCTATGATCGTAATCCTTTCCCCTTCTATATACGACCCCCTGCCCCAGGGCTTGAGTTTCAGTATCTCCCCATTTATCAGCCAGCACTCTAGTGTTGCTTGTTCCCAACAGGTTTATTCCCCCTATGGCCTAGACACGGCAGGGTAACTGGTACAGGCTGTTATGTCACAGATACCCCCTCGTCAACAGGAAAGGAAAATAAAACATGAGAGGCCTTGAGGGGGGGGGGTATCAGGGGAGCAGGCCATAGGGATTAGGAAGGGACATTTTTCGTATGACTCACTTTCACAAATTACTGTTGTACTGTTTAAGCTGAAATGCAGTTTAAACAGTACAAAGTTTTACTTGCACTAATCCACCTGCAAAGCTTCACTGTGATGGCCTTATCACAGTATGGGTAGGAATTTTGGATCAGCAATGTGCCTGGATGCAGGTCTGCAAGTAAAGCTATTTAAATTACTCACTGGATGCAACACTATATTCTCTCCTCACACTTCATTATCATCCAAGTGTTATTCCAACAAGTGCTGAACTCAACTTGGAAACATGGACACTAAATCCCCCCCCCCCCCCCCCCCCTAAATACCTGAACTGAATACCCACACCAAGAGCCACCAATTAAGCGCTCTGTTAGACATAGACTTGATGGATGTTGGGAAAATGCAGTTTTTTTTCTGCAGTCCAGCTGAACATAAAATAATGGTCCTGTATGTTAAATCAACCCAGAGCTAATGTAATTGTCCAGCTGACACATGGGCAGTCTCCCCTCCCTGACCCCCGTCAGCACTGACAGATTGGGCCGGGAGGCTGCTGTCTCAGCCTGGAAAGAGAGCGGGATTAGTGCAACAGCACCAGTGTATCAAACCAACGGATCGATTTCCCCGCTCACACAGCTTGTGTGTGTGTGTCAATGTATTATACCAACTACATGCCGTATGTGTTCACCTAATTGTGTGTCCACAAACACACCACTTCAAGAGCCATGCAACAATTAGCTGGCACTTAACGAACACCCTGCTTTTATCGTTGCCGGTGATTTGAATTATGCGTCATTAAAACACAACTTCCAACACGTCCTTCATCACTAGGGGCGATAAAGATCATCAAGGACATCACCCACCCGAGCCACGGCCTGTTCACCCCGCTACCATACAGAAGGCGAGGTCAGTACAGGTGCATCAAAGCTGGGACCAAGAGACTGAAAAACAGCTTCTATCTCAAGGCCATCAGACTGTTAAATAGCCATCACTAGCCGGCTACCACCAGGTTACTCATCCCTGCACCTTAGAGGGTGCTGCAAAATATACATAGACATGGAATTACTGGTCACATTCATAATGGAACACTAGTCACTTTAATAATGTTTACATACTGCTTTACTCATTTCATATACACTTCCGTTCAAAAGTTTGAGGTCACTTAGAAATGTCCTTGTTTTTGAAAGAAAAGCTCATTTTTGTCCATTAAAATAACATCAAATTGGGGCCTCCCGGGTGGCGCAGTGCTAGCTGCGGCCGCGACCGGGAGGTCCGTGGGGCGACACACAATTGGGCTAGCGTCGTCCGGGTTAGGGAGGGTTTGGCCGGTAGGGATATCCTTGTCTCATCGCGCTCCAGCGACTCCTGTGGCGGGCCGGGCGCAGTGCGCGCTAACCAAGGGGGCCAGGTGCACGGTGTTTCCTCCGACACATTGGTGCGGCTGGCTTCCGGGTTGGAGGCGCGCTGTGTTAAGAAGCAGTGCGGCTTGGTTGGGTTGTGCTTCGGAGGACGCGTGGCTTTCGACCTTCGTCTCTCCCGAGCCCGTACGGGAGTTGTAGCGATGAGACAAGATAGTAATTACTAGCGATTGGATACCACGAAAATTGGGGAGAAAAGGGGGATAAAATTTAAAAAAAAATATTAATAATAATAATAATAATAATAAATAAATAACATCAAATTGATCAGAAATACAGTGTAGACATTGTTAATGTTGTAAATGACTATTTTAGCTGGAAACGGATGATTTTTAATTGAATATCTACAAAGGCGTACAGAGGCCCATTATCAGCAACCATCACTCCTGTGTTCCAATGGCACGTTGTGTTAGCTAATCCAAGATTATCATTTTAAAAAGCTAACTGATCATTAGAAAACCCTTTTGCAATTGTGTTAGCACAGCTGAAAACTGTTGCTCTGATTAAAGAAGCAATAAAACTGTCCTTCTTTAGTTGAGTATCTGAAGCATCAGCATTTGTGGGTTCGATTACAGGCTCAAACAAATAACTTTCTTCTGAAACTCGTCATTCTATTATTGTTCTGAGAAATGAAGGCTATTCCATGTGAGAAATTGCCAAGAAACTGAAGCTCTCGTACAATGCTGTGTACTACTCCCGTCACAGAACAGCACAAACTGGCACTAACCAGAATAGAAAGTGGAGTGGGAGGCCCCGGTGTACAACTGAGCAAGAGGACAAGTACATTAGAGTGTTTAGTTTGAGAAACAGACGCCTCACAAGTCCTCAACTGGCAGCTTCATTAAATAGTACCCGCAAAACACCAGTCTCAACGTCAACAGTGAAGAGGTGACTCCGGGATGCTGGCCTTCAAGGCAGAGTTGCAAAGAAAAAGCCTTATCTCAGACTGGCCAATAAAAATAATTACCTTTAAACAAGACTTTGAACTCCCTATAGGCAGTGTCATTGTTGTCCGTGAACAGGGAGTACAGGAGGGGACTAAGCACACACCCCTGAGGTGCCACCGTGTTGAGTCAGCATGGTGGATGTGTTGTTGCCTGCCCTCACCACCAGGGGGTGGCCCGTCAAGAAGTCCAGGATCCAGTTGCAGAGGGAGGTGTTCAGTCCCAGGGTTCTTAGCTTAGTAATGAGCTTTGAGGGCACTATGGTGTTGAACGCTGAGCTGTAGTCAATGAACAGCATTCTCACTTAAGTGTTACTTTTGTCCAGTGTGGATTTCAATAGAGATATCTGTTGGGGCGGTATGCTAATTGGAGTGGCTCCAGGATGTCTGGAATGAAGGTGTTGATGTGAGCCATGACCAGCCTTTCAAAGCATTTCATGGCTGCAGATGTGAGTGCTATAGGGCAGTAGTCATGTAGACAGGTCTAATTGAAGCATGTGGGTATTACAGACTGGGGTAGGGAGAGGTTGAACAATGTCAGTAAAATACACTTTCTAGCTGGTCAGTGCATGTTCTGAGTACGCGTCCTGGTAATCCGTCTGGCCCTGCAGCCTTGTGAATGTGAACCTATATAAAGGTCTTACTCACATCGGCTACGGAGAGTGTAATCACACAGTCGTTCAGAACAGCTGGTGCTCTCATGCATGGTTCAGTGTTGCTTGCCTCGAAACGAGCATAGAAGGCATTTTGATAGGCTCACGATAGTTTGCAAGCCGTGCCACATCCGATGAGCATCTGAGACGGTGTAGTATTATTCCATTTGAGTCCCGTAGTGACACTTTGCCACCTGTTTGATGATTTGTGCCCCGCTCCTTGAAAGGAGTTTCCTGTAATCCATACTTTCTGGTTAGGATATGTATGTGGTGACTACATCGCCAATGCACTTTACTGAAGGTGGTGACTGATGGTGGTGACTGAACTTCTCAATGCCATCGGATGAATCCCGGAACATGTTCCAATCTGTGCTAGTGAAACAGTCCTGTAGCTTAACGTCCACTTCATTGGACCAGTTCCATATTGAGCGCATCACTGGTACTTCCCGTTTGAGTTTTTGCTTGTAACCAGTAATTAGGATGGAGGGTGAGGGAGAGCTTTGTATGCATCCATGCGTTTACAATAGAGGTGATCTAGAGTTATTTTCTAGTTGCACAGGAGACGTGCTGGCGGAAATGAGGTAAAACAGATTTCAGTTTCCCGGCATTAAAATCCCTGGCCACTAGGAACGTCACATCTGGGTGAGCATTTTCTTGTTTGCTTATGGCCTTATACAGCTTGTTGAGTGTGGTCTTAGCTTTGCAACGTCTTTGGTTTTAAATTATGTTCTAAATTGTTTGGATAAAAGGAAACATTGTGCAGAACCTTTTATTGACCTGTCAAAAGCCTTTGACACAGTGGATCACTCATTACTTATTCAGAGGCTTTAATCAATTGGCCTGGAACAGGCTGTGTGTAGCTGGTTTAAAAGTTATTTAAAGGACAGAAGACAGTGTTCAATCGAGTTCTCGACATTATTTACATTTATTTCAACAGGGAAGTCATATTTAGACGAAAGGTTCTTTTGCAAATGAGCCCTGCACAAAACAAAAATGAACAGATCAAAAGGCAAGTATAAATAATAAAGTATTTAAGGTGCTCCAAATCTTTTTACTATCAATCTTTAAGTCATTTATCTTCGTTTCATAGTGTATTTTCTTCTTCTTTTTATTCAGTTTAGTCACGTGATTTCTCAATTTGCAATACGTTTGCCAATCGGTTGTGTTGCCATTCATTTTGCCTCCTCCCTCTTAACCATACCATTTTTAAAATCCTCATCAATGCAGGGGAATTAACCGTTTTTACAGTAATTTTCTTAATGGGTGCATGCTTATTAGTAACTGGAATAAGCATTTTCATAAATGTGTGAGTCCATGCAACTTATTACGTGTCTTGTTAAGCACATTTTCACTCCTTAACGTATTTAGCCTTGCCGTAGCAAAGGGGTTGAATACTTAACTCAAGACATTTTAGCTTTACATTTTTTATTAATTTGTAAACATTTCTAAAAACATCATTCCCCTTTGACATTATGGGGTATTTAATCCATTTTAAATTCCGACTAATACAACAAAATGTGGATAAAGTCAAGGGGTTAAATTACATTTGGGGGGAAAAAGGCAAACTCAGCTCTGAAAGCGGACTGATATTGCAACCTTACGCATGACATGCCAGCAACAAACACAGACACTACAGATCCAAGTATATCTGACCAAATTATGAAAGACCAGAAATGTACTTTTGAATTTTGTAAAGTGTGTGTGTGTGGAAGAGGTGAAAAAGGTATTGTTATTTATCAACAATGACGAGCCAACTTGGATGGAAAATGACTGAGGATAATAGCAGACGATATTGCCACTCCTATTTGCCATATTTTTTTTTATATAAGGGGTCCCACAAGATTCTATATTTGGTCCATTACTGTTCACTCTCTACATAAACAATATCGGTGGTGAGAAAGTGTCAAATTCATTTATATGCTGATGACACTGTCATGTACTCTATCGCTTCAACGGCTGACCAAGCATTATCATTATTGGAGACAGATTTTAAGATATTACAAGGGTATTTTATACAGCTGAAACTTGTTTTAAATGCAAAGAAAACACATTTTATGATTTTTAATAGGTTCAAAAAGTTGGTTGAAAATACACTTGCACTTACGAGCTTAGATGGTTCTCGAATTAATCAGGTCCCTGCATATAAATACTTAGGTATATGGTTGGATGATAAACTGTCTTTTAAAATGCATATTGACGAACTTTGTAAACGGCTAAAAATCAAGCTCGGCTTCCTCTATAGAAACAGGACATGTCTGTCCTCTACAAATAGAAGACAAATTGTGCAAGCTACTTTTATGTCTGTTATAGATTATGGGGATATTATTTACATGCATGCTACGGCATCAACACTTAAATCGCTGGATGCTATTTATCATTGCGCACTTAGGTTTATTACGGGTGCTAGGTACAGAACTCACCACTGTGTTTTATATCAAAATGTGGGTTGGACTTCGCTGTGGCACGGCTATTTTCAGTAAACAAATTGACAACAGACTTTCAGCACACTTACTGTATAGGGAAGTACATTCAACAAGCACAGCACTTACACAAATTACTGATCATTGGCTGTTTTGTTAGACTTCAGTGTGGCTTTTGACATTATCGATTATAGTCTGCCGCTGGAAAAATGTATGTGCTATATTGTGGATAAAGAGTTACCTGTCTTACAGAACATAGAGGGTGTTCTTTAATGGAAGCCTCTCCAACATGATCCAGGTAGAATCAGTAATTCCCCAGGGCAGCTGTCTAAGCCCCTTACTTTTTTCAACTTTTGCTAACAACATGCCACTGGCTTGGAGTAACCCTGGATTGTAAATTGTCATGGTCAAAATATATTGATACAACAGTAGCTAAGATGGGGAGAAATCTGTCCATAATAAAGTACTGCTCTACCTTCTTAAAAGCACTATTAAAAAGGCAGGTCCTACAGACCCTAGATATGGCACACCTGGACTACTGCTCAGTCGTGTGGTCAGGTGCCACAAAAAGGGACTTAGGAAAATTGCAATTGGCTCAGAACAGGGCAGCACGGCTGGCCCTTCGATGTACACAGAGAGCTAACATGAATAATATGTATGTCAATCTCTCCTGGCTCAAGGTGGAGGAGAGATTGACTTCATCAGTACTTGTATTTATGAGAGGTAGATATATGGTAAGGGTGAAGTAGGGTACTGAGGGCACACAGTGTGATGTGAAATCTGTGAATGATTTGTAATGTTTTCAAAATTGTATAACTGCCTTAACTATAACTGCTGGAACCCAGGAAGAGTAGCTGCTGCCTTTGTGTGCAATTGTGTTTAAAATTATTTTTCAATGACTACCTCAATTCTGTACCCCACACATACAATTATCTGTATGGTCCTTCAGGTGGAGCAGTGAATTTCAAACACAGATTCAACCACAAAGACCAGGGAGTTTTTCCAATGCCTCACAAAGAAGGGAACCTATTGGTAGATGGGTACAAAACAAGAAGGCATTGAATAATCCCTTTGATCATGGTGAAGTTATGAATTACACTTTAGATGTCATATAAATACACCCAGTCACTACAAAGATACAGGTGTTCTTCCTAACTCAGCTGCCAGAGAGGAAAGACACCTCTCGAGGATTTCACCATGAGTCCGGCCAATGGTGACTTTAAAACAGTTACAGAGTTTAATGGCTGTGATAGGGGAAAACTGAGGATGGACCATCAACATTGCAGTTACTTCACAGTACTAACCTAATTGACAGAGTTTGAAGAAGGAAGCTTGTACAGAGTAAAAATTAATACTGCAGTAATGTGGCAAAGCAATTCACTTTTTGGCCTGAATACAAAGTGTTATGTTTGGGGCAAATCCAATACAACACATTCCTTTATACCACTCTCCATATTTTCAAGCATAATGGTGGCTACATCATGTTATGGGTTTGCTTGTAGTCGTTAAGGACTGGAGAGTTTTTCAGGATAAGAAAGAGATGGAACGGAGCTAAGCACAGGCAGAATCCTAGAGGAAAACCTGGTTCAGTCTGCTTTTCACCAAATACTGGGAGATTAATTCACCTTTCAGCAGGGCAATAACATAAAACACAAGACCAAATCTTCCCTGGAGTTGTTTCCCAAGAAGACAGTGAATGTTCCTGAGTGGCCGAGTTACAGTTTTGACTTAAATCTAGTTGACAATCTATGGCAAGACTTGAAACTGGTTGTCTAGCATGATCAACAACCAATTTGACAGAGTTTGAAGAATTTTGCAAAGCATAACGGGCTTATATTGCACAATTTAGATCTACAAAGCTCTTAGAGATATTCCCAGAAACACACAGCTGTAATCCCCACCAAGGTGGTTCTAACATGTAATAATGTAAATGAGATATTTCTGTATTTCATTTTCAATAAATTTGAAACAATTTCTAAAAAGATGTTTTCACTTTGTCATTATGTGTAGATAGGTGAGGAAAAATAAATGTAATCCATTTTGAATTCAGGCTGTAACAAAACAAAATGTGGAATAAGGGGTATGAATACTTTCTGTATGTTGTTTTCCAAATCACGTTAATGTATCTGATGATATACATTTGAAGTTGGAAGTTTACATACACCTTAGCCAAGTACAACAGATTTAATCCTAGTAAAAATGATCTGTTTTAGGTCAGTTAGGATCACCACCTTATTTTAAGAATGTGAAATGTCAGAATAATAGTAGAGAGAATGATTTTTTTCAGCTTTTATTTTTTTTCATCACATTCCCAGTGGGTCAGAAGTTTACATACACTCAATTAGTATTTGGTAGCATTGCCTTAAAATTGTTTAACTTGGGTCAAACGTTTCAGGCAGCCTTCCACAAGCTTCACACAATAAGTTGGGTGAATTTTGGCCCATTCCTTATGACAGAGCTAGTGTAACTGAGTCAGGTTTTTAGGCCTCCTTGCTCGCACACGCCTACAACATTTCTATGGGATTTAGGTCAGGGCTTTGTGATGGCCACTCCAATACCTTGACTTTGTTGTCCTTGAGCCATTTTGCCACAACTTTGGAAGTATGCTTGGGGTCATTGTCCATTTGGAAGACCCATTTGCGACCAAACTTTAACTTTCTGACTGATGTCTTGAGATGTTGCTTCAATATATCCACGTAATTTTCCATCCTCATGATGCCAAATGTTTTGTGAAGTGCACCAGTCAGTCCCTCCTGCAGCAAAGCACCCCCACAACATGATGCTAACACCCCGTGCTTCACGGTTGGGATGGTGTTCTTCGGCTTGAAAGCATCCCCCTTTTCCCTCCAAACATAACGATGGTCATTATGGCCAAACAGTTCTATTTACAATGAAGACAGACAGGCTCGAGATGTGTAGCCTAAGTTAAAAGAGTATGCATTTTAGTCCATATTTCATCAGCTCAATGGTAGGCTTAATACTGCAGTAAATATATATCCAGTGAATTTACACAGCAAAATAATAAAACTTGGACATCACAAAATCACCGGTAGCCTACATAAATAATTGTTGCTACTATAAGCAATATTACATAGATGTTTAGGCTACACTTACATGTACATAGTTGTATATACATTTTTATAATCATCTACTTTGTCACGTTTTTTCTTAAAATAAAAACCTTGCCCTGATGGAGATTATAAATCCCGGCCATCATACCTAGCCGTCTTAGTGGAACACGCCACCAATTAGTGATAGCAGTAAGGGTAAATTACAGCTATTTGACAAGACCACGAGCGTCTTCGACTTCTCTTTACGACGTACAAATATAAAAGTACATGTTTTACATCTTTTGTGAAAGCACACGATGGTGTGGGCTTTTATTATGTATGCAAAAACGTGAACATTTTGTCTAACGTTTGTAGGCCTACTAGTAGCCTAGTCAAGGAAGCATCAATGCAATATTGGTAGACAACATTTTGTTACAGACTAACGGAACAGAAGTAAACCTTTGTAGGTTTAAAATATCCCTCTGGAGCCAAAGATGACCTATTTCAAGAAATGCCATTGGTTGGTGGATATACAGTTTATGTCACGCCCTGATCTATTTCACCTGTCTTGGTGATTGTTTCCACCCACCTCCAGGTGTCTCCTGTTTTCCCCATTAGTCCCCGGTGTATTTATCCCTGTGTTTCCTGTCTCTGTGCCAGTTCGTCTTGTTTTGCCAAGTCTACCAGGATTTCTCCTAGCTCCTATTTTTCCCAGTCTCAGTTTTTCTTTCCTAGCCCTCCTGGTTTTGACCCTTGCCTGTCCTGATGCTGAATCCACTTGCCTGACCACTCTGCCTGTTCTGACCTCGAGCCTGCCTATCCCCTGGTACTGTTTGGACTCTGACCTGTTTTATGAACTCTCGCCTGTCCCTGACCTGCCTTTTGCCTAACCCTTTTGGTGTAATAAATATCGGAGCTCAACCATCTGCCTCCTGTGTCTGCATTTAGGTCTCACCTTATAGTTTAAGATCTTTGATAGGCTCAATTACCTCGACTAACCGGTGCTCCCGCACATTGACTCTGTACCGGTATCCCCTGCATATAGCGTTGCTTTTGTTATTTTATTACTGCTCTTAATGATTTGTTACTTATATTTCAAAAATATATATTTTTAAACTTTTTTTATTGATATTTTAATTTTGTAATGTTCTTTTTCATTTGTTTTCTCAAAAAATAAAATACACTTCTCAAAAAAATAAAGGGAACACTTAAACAACACAATGTAACTCCAAGTCAATCACACTTCTGTGAAATCAAACTGTCCACTTAGGAAGCAACACTGATTGACAATAAATTTCACATGCTGTTGTGCAAATGGAATAGACAACAGGTGGAAATTAAAGGCAATTAGCAAGACACCCTCAATAAAGGAGTGATTCTGCAGGTGGTGACCACAGACCACTTCTCAGTTCCTATGCTTCCTGACTGATGTTTTGGTCACTTTTGAATGCTGGCGGTGCTTTCACTCTAGTGGTAGCATGAGACGGAGTCTACAACCCACACAAGTGGCTCAGGTAGTGCAGCTCATCCAGGATGGCACATCAATGCAAGCTGTGGCAAGAAGGTTTGCTGTGTCTGTCAGCGTAGTGTCCAGAGCATGGAGGCGCTACCAGGAGACAGGCCAGTACATCAGGAGACATGGAGGAGGCCGTAGGAGGGCAACAACCCAGCAGCAGGACCGCTACCTCCGCCTTTGAGCAGGAGGAGCACTGCCAGAGCCCTGCAAAATGACCTCCAGCAGGCCACAAATGTGCATGTGTCTGCTCAAACGGTCAGTAACAGACTCCATGAGGGTGGTATGAGGGCCCGACGTCCACAGGTGGGGGTTGTGCTTACAGCCCAACACCGTGCAGGACGTTTGGCATTTGCCAGAGAACACCAAGATTGGCAAATTCGCCACTGGCGCCCTGTGCTCTTCACAGATGAAAGCAGGTTCACACTGAGCACGTGACAGACGTGACAGAGTCTGGAGACGCCGTGGAGAACGTTCTGCTGCCTGCAACATCCTCCAGCATGACCGGTTTGGTGGTGGGTCAGTCATGGTGTGGGGTGGCATTTGGTGTGGGGTGGGGTGGCCCTCCATGTGCTCGCCAGAGGTAGCCTGACTGCCATTAGGTACCGAGATGAGATCCTCAGACCCCTTGTGAGACCATATGCTGGTGCGGTTGGCCCTGGGTTCCTCCTAATGCAAGACAATGCTAGACCTCATGTGGCTGGAGTGTGTCAGCAGTTCCTGCAAGAGGAAGGCATTGATGCTATGGACTGGCCCGCCCGTTCCCCAGACCTGAATCCAATTGAGCACATCTGGGACATCATGTCTCGCTCCATCCACCAACGCCACGTTGCACCACAGACTGTCCAGGAGTTGGCGAATGCTTTAGTCCAGGTCTAGGAGGAGATGCCTCAGGAGACCATCCGCCACCTCATCAGGAGCATGCCCAGGCGTTGTAGGGAGGTCATACAGGCACGTGGAGGCCAGACACACTACTGAGCCTCATTTTGACTTGTTTTAAGGACATTACATCAAAGTTGGATCAGTCTGTAGTGTGGTTTTCCACTTTAATTTTGAGTGTGACTCCAAATCCAGACCTCCATGGGTTGATAAATTTGATTTCCATTGATAATTTGTGTGTGATTTTGTTGTCAGCACATTCAACTATGTAAAGAAAAAAGTATTTAATAAGAATATTTAATTCATTCAGATCTAGGATGTGTTATTTTAGTGTTCCCTTTATTTTTTTGAGCAGTGTATATACCAATATACATATCTTTTTGGGGGGGGGGGTATTTTTCTTAACTGCATTGTCGATTTAAGGGCTTGTAAGTAAGCGTTTCACTGTTGTATTTGGCGCATGTGACATTTTTTTTTTTTTGATTTGATACGCTGATGCTTAACTTTGTTCCAGGAGATAATCACTGTCATCTGGTGATGTTAGCATAGGGCTAACGTGTGCCTGGTTATCTGATGGGACCAACTACAATGTAGCGTTCTATTACATGCAAGTAAATTGACGATTTTAATTTGCTGATGTGCATTTTGAGCCAGAGCAACTGTTTGAATTAAAACTGTTTCTTATGTTCGCAAGTATGGCCCCATAGTATTTAATGAGCAACCTGTAAGACCTAACCAACTCTGCGGATGAGTTTCATGTGAATGCTGAATGGCCTTAGTGTCTCTCTGGTGCTCCTGAGTGGAAACAAAAATAATGTGTCATCGCTTCACCATCGGTTGGGACATGTTGACATTCAGACAGCTTCCCGTTTATTTTCCTAGTCAGACCCCCCCCACTTGCTTTGAACCCCAAGAGTTCACCTCAATGGAACCTCAATACTGTAACCCAAGCCCAGTGGCCCACAGTTTACTCTCACGGAGAGAAACATATCAGATAAACCGAAATAAATACATATTAAAAAATATATATACATCTACTCAGCGGCAGTGAGCATTCTCACTGGAAAGACTTGGCTAGTGCAGTGCAACATTCTGTAATGAACAAGGCCCTGTTTTCATAACCTTTTGTCTATCTTTCCTCTCCAAACTCATAAAACCAACAGACCTTCAGCTACTTTTGCGAGCCATTAATTCCTTGAAATGAGGAATATTTGTTGACAGACCTATCACAGCGTTTAGCGCCTTCCACTGGAGCTGTGTCATAGCATCAAAACATGTGTTTAATGTACACCCATTTGTTTCTACAATGGTCAAAGAGGCTATAAAAGTTTCATAAACAGACATAAAAATTCACACCAACCACTTTGTTTCAAATTAAACACTAATATTGCGTTGTACAGCTTTGCTTTTTTCTCCCTCCTGATGTATTCCTTGATATTGTTTAAGTTGTGATGATTTGTCTTAGCTAAGAAAATAAACATTGGAAATCTTATGGGTTTGCGATGAAAATCAGCTGAGGGAAGCTTTTTCATGCTTGCTTAATAGTTTTTTTCAATCATCTTGGTGCATATTTCACAAGTATGTGGTACATTTTCTCAACTCAAAACTGATTAACAAGGCAGGTTTTTCAAGTCTAGGCACATTTTCAAGTGACAATTACAACACACCTACTCATTCAAGCCTTTTTCTTTATTTTTTACTATTTTTCTAAATTGTAGAGTAATATTGAAGAGATCAACACTATGAAATAAAATATATGGAATAATGTAGTAATCAAAAAAGTTTTAAACAAAATCAAAATGTATTTTGTATTTGAGATTCTTCAAAGTAGCCACCCTTTGCCTTGATGACAGCTTTGCACACTTTGGCATTCTCTCAACCAGCTTCATGAGGTAACCTGGAATGCATTTTAATTAACAGGTGTGCCTTGTTAAAAGATTCATTTGTGGAAGTTCTTTCCTTACTGCATTTGAGCCAATCGGTTGTGTTGTGACAAGATATGGAGGGTATACAGAAGATAGCCCTATTTGGTGAAAGACCAAGTCCATATTATGGTAAGAACAGCTCAAATAAGCAAAGAGAAATGACAGTCCATCATTACTTTAAGACATGAAGGTCAGTCAATGCAAAACATTTCAAGAACCATCCAGCTCTATGATGAAACTGGCTCTCATGAGGACAGCCACAGGAAAGGAAGACCCAGAGTTACCTCTGCTGCACCTCAGATTGCAGTCCAAATAAATGCTTCACAGAGTTCAAGTAAAAGACACATCTCAACATCAACTGTTCAGAGGAGACTGCGTGAATCAGGCCTTCATGGTCGAATTGCTACAAAGAAACCACTACTAAAGGACACCAATAATAAGAAGAGACTTGCTTGGGCCAAGAAATACGAGCAATGGACATTAGACCGGTGGAAATCTGTCCTATGGTCTGATGAGTCCAAATTTGAGATTTTTGGTTCCTACCGCCGTGAAGCATGGAGGAAGTGGTGTGGGGGTGCGTTGCTGGTGACACTGTCTGTGATTTATTTAGAATTCAAGGCACATTTAACTAGCATGGCAACAACAGCATTCTGCAGCGATACGCCATCCCATCTGGTTTGTGCTTAGTGGGACTATCATTTCTTTTTCAACAGGACAATGACCCAGCACACAGATGTCTACGAGTGGCTATCAATCTCGATCGGGTTCTGTTTCTTAATGTTCTGATAAATAAAACAGCAGGACCATGAGCTCTTAATGGCCTCTATAGGTGTTCCTTGAGAGCAAGCTTGTTGTCCATCAGCTGTCTGTGACATTGGACACTAAATAGACACAGCCACGATAACCTTACCGTCCCTCTTGTTATGTCACAAGAAGAGAGTATTGAAGGTATCAGTGGTACTGTATTGATGGTACTAAGTATAGCTCATGGGTCTGGAGAGCGGGCCATGCCTATGACGCAGAGGAAAAACAGGGTGTAGGGTGGGGACAGTGTGGGAAATCAGCCTCTCTACATGACTGTTCAACCTGGCAACATGTCTTTATTCACTGATCACTCCCTGACAGACGGTAGAACAGAAAAACCATGCAGATGAGACAGTGGAGGATACAGAAGGACCTGCAAGTCATCACTATTGAATGCACTATCCCCTTGAGGTAGTAATTGGTAAGAGTCCGATTTTATACAAAAAATATTGAGCTTAGTTGCACAATTGACTTTCCTTTTGATTAAATAATAACTAAAAAACATGTGTGCGTAATGCAAATAAACTAACAACCAAAATAAAGAATTTCAAGCATTTCCATCAATATCTTATGTCATATGCACTGTGGAATTTGAGACTGAGGAAAAATACCATAATCACCTTGCTGGTCTTTGGAGAAAATGGCATGTATGGCAGTGATGATTTGCCAGTAATGCACTTTCAAAATCCTCAAGCTTTTTGGCATACCTCTCAAAATCACAGAGGCCAGACAGCTGACATTTCCCACCCCAAAGTGGCTTTTTTCAGACTTAAAAATCTATTTTTCCTTTCTGGGTCAGCTCCACTACCGATTCAGCATCTCCTAAGTGGAGAAACAGTGAATAGCTTTCCGGACTGCGCTCGCTGCCTTTTAAGGGCACTCCAAACACAGTTTAGTGCATAGGGTACAGCCAGGAAACAGGTACTTTCTACAGAGTGAGGAGGAAGCACACAGGGGACCACATGTCTAGGTCAGATCAGTCCTATTCAAATGTGATTTGGGTGTCTTGTATGTGTGCATTTGTACATTCACTTTGCCGAAACAGTACACAGTCACTCACACTTCTAGAGAACTTGAAACAGTCTAACCATGTCTTGAAGTCGCCTAGGCTAGCTAGTGCTAGCCAACATGTTTCCCCAATTAGCTCCAGCCGGCTGGTGTGCGACTGTGGCAAAGTTGGTTTGACATAGGCTATCCAATCTCTGGGGCTAGTTAGGGGCCGTCAAAAAAGTACACAATGTAAATAGGACTTTTAGTTGTGTCATTAAATGCTTTCAATATGAATTTGTACAATTTATAGTTGGTTAGAGATTTTTAAGTCATTGAAATTGTGTAATTTACTGAGGGTCTCTAGAGATAAGCAAGTGGGGTTTAGACTTGTTCTCAAAGCATTCAGAAGCAGATGCTAGATATTTTTGGGGGAGAGGAAGAAAGAAATATAGCAAGAGAGAGAGAAATATAGCCTCCCCCTTCTCACCAAGCCATGACATGCTGAAACATTGCCGACTACCAGCATAAAACAAGAGTCCATCCCTGTATGACCTCTAGAGAAGCCACTTCCCCATCAAATGCAAATCACAGACCATGGTTCCTCAACCAAGACATACCTTAATGGAATTGCTTGAATGGGGACGAGTTAGTTCATTATAAATGGGAACAATTAAATAGGGAGTAAAGTGCTCTGTGATTAAAGCACTTTCCTTAAAAATGTATTAACCCAACCATGTTCACGACACAAAATGTAAATGGCAATTATCAACGTCAAAGGCATGATTAGTATACTAATTACTTTAAAGTTGCAGTTAGGAATGTTTTCTAGCAGGTAAGCAGTGGGAGTTACTTTTTCATACATTTACAGTAGTTGAAGTCTGCATGATGACTAAGACAGTCTCATCTAGGAGAAATTAGAGTCCAATTTCCTTGTTGTGTACATCCCAAAACCTTAACATTCAACTTCAACTCAGGACCAGTTTCTCCCGGTCCTGATCCTGAGGGCGGAGGGGGTGCCCGCTAGTGCACTCAACTCAACTCAAGTCATTATTTATTTCATCTTTATTTTGACAGGGAGTCAATGCTGAGACCAAGTTCTCTTTTCCAGATGAGCCATGTATAGCACCACAATACACATCCAAATACAAACTTTTATTTTAACTTAATATAATACATAAATAAAAAATTAGAATTTATTCTTCCTTAATCACGGTAAGGTGGGGAAAAGGGGCTGGACGGAATCAAATCAAAGAAAGTTCAAGTTAGAGTCCCCTCTCCTACCTTACCTGCCTTCCCACAGCTTACCTAACCTTTAGCACCAACTGGCGCACTAACCAAAATACATGGGTTGGTCCACCCAGGTCTTACCTAGTGTGCATAGACAAATTCAATACTACGGGTTATGTATGCCCGCAGGCCTCTTGCCTAAACACTCCCACGGTGTGTTCCCCTTCCCTCCCTGGGAACAAATGAAACATAATAATTCACCAATACTTAGTGAACAATTTCTATAAACCAAAAACACTAAGTCCTATGGCATACACATCCATCTGCAGGAGCGGCTACAAAATACTTTCAACAACTTAAACAGACCAACACAGGACATACAAATAAGCTCTCTCCTGACAAAGGAACAGTGGCTTTTATCAAGCTGGAGAGTCGGCAATTGATGAGCCAGACGAGAGGGCGGGGTCAGAGCTCCAATTAGTGATGGGGCCGACCAATCAGCTGCTTGAGGAATCCAGGATTCCATTTCCTGAAATACACACATACACACACATACAAACCTACAACAACACCCCAAAACCTGCAAACTCTCAGTTTGCAATAACAAAAACCAACACGCATCTGTATATTGTATCCCTGTACAATCAGAGCTAAGCGCATAAGGCGGCAGTTCTGATTGTACATTTGCTTTAGAAACACTAAAGGATTATGGTCCGTGAAGACCAATACAGGCAAGGCACTGGAGCCCACATATTCCTCAAAAAACTGTAAGGCTAGCAATAAAGCCAGCGTCTCTTGTTCAATGGTGGAGTACCTTGACTGGCACGAGTTGTAGTTACGGGAGTTACAAATATGTAATCTCTAGCTGACACCTTTGCTAACAGGCATTGTGTCAATTTAAAACTTGTACTAGACAGTTCACAGAATTGTCCATTTAAAGAAATGGAGCCAATGTATTCATTACTACATGTAGCCAACATTAGATAGTTAATCCAGAGATTCTTACCTTTGCCTCAATTCAGCAGTCTTGTCCAGATCATCATGGCATTTGTAGTACTTTATAATAGCCATATTAGCATATAATTAGCATTTCATTTTGGGGGGTGAATACAGGCAAATATATTGATAAAAGTCACCTTGTCCTAGAGAGATTTACACGGTTATCAAAATGTCACACCAGAATAAGCCTACACGAAACACATCCCTTATTTGTTTCTAAAATCGCCTATGGGAAAAATGAATGTTGGAAAAACAATTGGAAACATTTTCCTGTTTGACCGCTAGGTGTTATGGGTATTATGACTAATACTGTGGTACTCTATTGTCTGTTTGTTTATTGTATGTGATTTAAAAAAGCTTAAGCAGCCCATGCGTGCTCTGGCCACAACAAAGGGGGATGGGGATGCGAGAGGGAGGGACAAAGGGCTCTATTCAATCTGTAGCACTGAAGATCCACTATAAAGCAATGTTCCCAGGGTCGCAGAGACTGCATTTATGGTAAACGCTGCATATGTCAGCTCCACCGGAAATTACCTCTACATTTTAACACGGATCTTCCTTTGACAATACGGATTGTAACCAGCCCAAAGTCTGAGGGGTAAAAAAAGCATTACCACCACGTCTGCTCCAACAGGAAGAGATGGGTAAACAACCCGGTCAGATGTTCTATTATATTGACAAAATAGTAAGGTGACCACTCTAACAATGGAAATACATGTTCTCAAAGAGGGAAGGCAGGCGGGAGGAAGCGAGATCAGGTGGGACCATTCTAGTCAATGAGAGGGCAGATACGCGTACGAACAATAGGCAAAACTCCCATATTTTTTTCCTTTGAATTTGCCGAAATGCCAACGTGTGTCCACTTATATCAGTGCATTCATAAGAACCTAACCATTATGAAACTTAAAAATTACATTTTTTTGTTGACCAAATTCCACACTCTCATTGACCTCCATAAAAAGTGGACAGATTTTGGGCAGACTAAAACCTCTCGCTTCACCTCTTCCTCTCTGGTGATAATGCTGATTAGCAAGAGCGGCTGACTAGGGACTTTCTGCTGTGGGCAAGATAGAGATAGGGACTGGGAAGGAGACAGAACGGGGAGGAAGAAAGTGAGGAAGAGAGAAGGAGATTGAGAGAGAGAGAGAGAGAAACTGATGGAGAAAGAGAGGGATGCAGTGACAGAGTACGAATCCGGGTAGGCCCAACAGAGCAGCTCATTATTGACCATTTCCATTCCAGGAGCCAAACTAAATAAAAATTGATTATTTGCCAATTACATCACTGTGCTCCTTTTCACTTAATTCCTTGAGACCTGTTCCTGTCACACCCTGATCTGTCTTTGTACTTGTCTCCACCCCCCTCCAGGTGTCGCCCATCTTCCCCATTATCCCCAGTGTATTTATACCGTGTTCACTGTTTGTCTGTTGCCAGTTTGTTTTGTCCGTCAAGCCTACCAGTGGTTTTTTTCTATAGTTCCTGTTTTCTAGTTTTCCCGGTTTTGACCATTCTGCCTGCCCTGAGCCTGACTACCGTTCTGTACCTTTTGACTCTGATCTGGATTACTGACCTCTGCCTGCCCTTGGCCTGTCATTTTGACTGCCCTGTTCTAGTAATAAGCTTTTGTTACTTCGACACTGTCTGCATCTGGGTCTTCCCTAAAATGTGATAGTTCCAATGTTTTCTCCCCAAACCACTGACTCCCACAGCCTGCAACATCATCCACCATTCATTTCCATTGATCTGAGGATCCCAGATGAGAAAACCATTCCTTCCTGTTCCAAATCTTGGCCCTTGGCCCAAATCACTGACTCCCACAACCTGTACCATCATCCACCATTCAGTTCCATTGATCTGAGGATCCCAGATGAGAAAACCATTCCTTCCTGTTCTAAATCTTAGCCCTCGGACCTGTACATTTTGAGCTAAGAGTAAGAGGTGCCCCTAATGAAAGGAAAAAACGATGTACACTAATTTCAAATGCCTGGTGTCCGATTCCCTCTCATTTAAATTCCTGAGTCCAAAAATTTGACAGGTTGAATAAACCAAAAGCTACAATGAGCTTCACTAAATGGCGTTACATGACTCTATACATGAGGAATGCTTTACAGGTGAAATACGCATTCTAGTAGGCTACATGATTAGGGTTGCAAAATTCCAGGGGCCTCATTTACTAATTATGCGTAGGCAAAAATATGTGTATAAACCATACATGGGATCATTTCCACGCAGTGTGCGATTTATCAATATGAACGTTTGGTTGATCGTATGGGTAGATTTACACACAGCCATCACCATGCGTAGTGTTGTAATAAAGAAAATGCTTGTCAAGTGTAGAAAAGTGGGCGAAAATATATGTTGAAATTGTGAGAGCAATAATAAATAAAAATGTATTTCATTCTATTTCCATTGTGAATTCATTCAACATATCTTTACATGCTATATAATTTGACCACAACAGTGGATTTGTGATAATAATCCATATAAAGTACAGTACTTTGTCAAATTAGAGGCATGTGTGAAAGTGAAACCATTGTTGAAATACTAGAAAAGACTGAGATAATGGAAAATAAAAATATGAGATGGCTGATCTTGCTCTGTTTGTAGATGTGGCTCATGCTGCATTTCACAGAGAACGCATTTTGAGAGACAGGTGGGACTTTTTCTGCAGATATCGTTTCCCAACCCCAAATTTATAGGATTTTTGCGAGGATTTAAGACCTACTTTAAAAAGGCAAACACATGCCATTCCAGTGCACATCCAGGTGCTATCCACCCTCGGGTTCTGATCGGCATCTCAAGCCTTCGATGAGCCAATGTTTTAGATGCACTCATCAGCAAAACTATCAGTAACACAAAAAATGCCCATACACCATTGCACATCAGGTTGAAATCAAAAGGGGTTTATTTTCTTTGGCACCCACATCACCATAAAAATCACCATCCCAAAATGATTTAACTATGTGAATAGAAAAGGCTTCCACTCTTTATGTGCAGGTAATAGGTTATGTGACGTGCAAAAGACACTGCGGCAAGGTAGCCAGTTGGAACACATGACTCATTCTGCAGAACAGCAATGTTGGCTATAAGCCTACAGGAGGGAGCTGTTAAGGATGGTGGCTTATTGGTGAGTGTTGCCTACTCATTTGAAGTATATTTGCCATTGATAAAGCAATTTGAATTGTCCTAATGGTCCTCACTTTGTAGCTATGTTTTTATATTTACTGGTCAAGCCACAACTGACCGAGCCAAATAAAACCTTTTGGTTGTAGCCAATCTCTGACACTAGCACCTCTATTTCAGTCTGAGCCGATGCATTTCATGGTATGGCATTGTATATTCCCCACATGTTTTAAAGGGATAATTGTATGCTATATTGGTAGATTTTCAAGTAGAACATAGTACAACATCCACAGTCCTTACAACGGCGTGACAACGGTGATAGTGCTGTTCTTAACACATGGTGTTAGTTTGATTTTACCATCTTATGGTGCTAATATTAGCAGGCAAGCCCTGGCTAGTTCCGACTAGCTAGGTTACCTGGATGTCACTGGCAAAGCTCATCTAACGTCGCGGTTGGCTCTTGTAGCCGGGACTGCTGTTTCTGACCCGAGTATAAGCGTGTCAGATTCCTCTGAGTTGGATCCGGAGATGGACAGCAAAGTCATGAAGGGTGAGACCTGTGATATGTTCACCGTTATACACAAAACTGTAAACAACTCGTTGCCTCAAAAGACCGGATAATTTATGAGAACAGTGTCCTTAAAGAACATCTCACTCTGGCTAAAGAGACCACAAGGAGTGTTGTGCGGTCAGGGTAGGCAATGTGAAAATGAATGAAAAAATAACTGTCATGAAAAATTATACATTTTATTAATAATCATTTTGTCATCTTCATGTTTTTTTCTGCATGATAAAATACATTTCTGAATTAGTACTTCTTCCCAAATATGTGGGGATCTGGTACAAAATGTGCAAGTAAGCAAGCGGAAAGGCAGCCTCACTGTGTGCCTTTCTCCCACCCTTCAAACTCCAAACCCAATGCAAAGCATTGACATGACTTGCACATGCGTGTTGCTACCTTATACTGCCAGCTAACAGGAGCCGAAAGGAAGTCAGAGAGCTTCGCTGCCTTTCATGTGTCAATATGTTCCAATTTCTGTCACACCCTGATCTGTTTCACCTGTCTTGTGCTTGTCTGCACCCCCCACCAGGTGTCTCCTATTTTCCCCATTATCCACTGTGTATTCATGTGTTTTGCTTTTTGTGTATTGTGTATTTTAATGTGTATGAATGTGTAGTTTAATGCATTTATTGTATTTGGATGTGTATTGTGGTGCTATACATGGCTCATCTGGAAAAGAGAACTTGGTCTCAGCATTGACTCCCTGTCAAAATAAAGATGAAATAAATAATGACTTGAGTTGAGTTGAGTGCACTAGCGGGCACCCCCTCCGCCCTCAGGATCAGGACCGGGAGAAACTGGTCCACACAGTGATAACGGAAAACAGCAAGGCAACATTGACAACATTTCATTGAATAACAGTTTGGAAAATGTTATTATAAAACACAAATAGCTGTTAATACTAACAATATATAAAAAAAGACAAATAATTCAAACATGTTACACAATTAGAATTATAACTTATTAGCACAGTGTGGCCACTAACATAGGACATGACTGCTTATGTTGCAATACAAGAGTGATACTATGTAAACGACAGTTTGTGCAGTTTTCAGATCATTAAGTCAACCGTTTTCAGGAACAGTGAATGGCATGGACAGAAATAGGAATAACTGGTCCAAAAATGTACTGGGACCAAACAAGCCCATTGGGCACAGATGTCAATTAAACATCTATCCCACATTGGTTCAACATAATTTCATTGAAAATGGAAAGAGAACAGAAAGCCCTCATGGCTTGGGTCATCGTTTTGCAACTACTCGGCTTCTTTGTCTATTTACATGCCCATCTGCACATTCCTGAACAACAACCTTTGACCTTTCAGTAGTTATGGGTTACACTTCCCACAATTACCCAATAAGTGGGCCATTGTTAACCAGATGTCAATCAGGTGAAGAGCGTGAAGCCCTTTTGGGTAAGTAACTCTAAAGCTGCTGGGCTCTGACCTTGGTGAGCTCCAGACAGCCCACACCGATTATTTTAACACTCTGCTCCCAGTTCTGTCCAGGCATGGACCCAGGATATGTGTATGCGTAAGCCTACAGTATGAACCTGTCTGTGTTTGTGTGGGTCCCTGCTGCATTGCATCCATTGCCTGATATTTTGCTGATATAGGTTATCTATGCTCTTCAAAGTTGCTGTTTGGAATATGTTATGCACAAATGATGTGTAGTGTGTCAGAACTCAACTTTTCGGTGGGTACCCATAAAAAAGCAGGGCATGAAGTTTTCCTCAAATATGTGAGAAAAATGCTGAGCAGACTAAAATGTAGGCTATCCAGGCAAGTAGTGCGTGTGGGAAATGTGCTTGACATAACCGAAGCGTAAGCATTGACCCTATTGAAATGAAACCGCTGATGCATAAAAGCATATGCTTTGGGCACAGATTTGAGATCATTTTCAGAAAGCCAGTAAAAAAGGCAAAAAATTTGCATCCAGAAGCTTAATGTAAAATGTAACAATTAGCAAAAAGAGAAACATTCTGAGATGGTTTCTCACAATCTCTGAACAAAAATATAAATGCAACATTTAAAGTGTTAGTCCCATGTTCCTGAGCTGAAATAAAAGATTCCTGAATTTTTCCATATGCACAAAAAGATTCTTTCTCTCAAATGTCGTGCACAAATTTGTTTACCTCCCTGTTAGTGAGCATTTCTCCTATGCCAAGATAATCCATCCACCTGACAGGTGTGGTATATCAATAAGATTATTAAACAGCATGATCATTTCACATGTATTTACTGTATTCTATCCTATTCTACCGTTTCTTAGTCTATGCCGCTCTGACATTGCTCGCCCAAGTATTTATAAATTCTGAATTCTATTCCTTTACTTTAGATGTGTGTATTGTTGTGAAAAATGACGCAACAGTAAATAAGATGGGGAGAAGTCTGTCCATAATAAAGCACTGCTCTGCTTTCTTAACATCGCTATCAACAAGGCAGGTCCTACAGGCCCCAGTTTTGTCGCACCTGGATTACTGCCCAGTCGTGTGGTCAGGTGCCACAAATTGGCCAAGAACAGGGCAGCACGGCTGACCCTTAAATGTGCACAGAGAGCTAACTTTAATAATATGCATGTCAATCGCTCCTGCCTCAAAATAGAGGGATTGACTTCATCCCTACTTGCATTTGTGAGAAGTATTGACATGTTGAAAGCACCGAGCTGTCTGCTAAAACTATGAGCACATAGCTCAGAAACCCATGCATGCCCCAGAAATCATGTCACCAGAGGTCTCTTCACAGTCCCCAAGTCCAGAACAGACTATGGGAGGAACACAGTACTACATAGAGCCATGACTACATGGAACTATATTCCACATCAAGTAAATCATGCAAGCAGCAAAATCAGTGGGGCCTGTGACGAGACACACATTCACACACACATGATAACATATGCACTATACACACAGGTACACATGGATTTTGTCTTGTACATACAGTGGGGCAAAAAAGTATTTAGTCAGCCACCAATTGTGCAAGTTCTCCCACTTAAAAAGATGAGAGAGGCCTGTAATTTTCATCATAGGTACACTTCAACTATGACAGACAAAATGAGAAGAAAAAAAATCCAGAAAATCACATTGTAGGATTTTTAATGAATTTATTTGCAAATTATGGTGGAAAATAAGTATTTGGTCAATAACAAAAGTTTCTCAAAACTTTGTTATATACCCTTTGTTGGCAATGACAGAGGTCAAACGTTTTCTGTAAGTCTTCACAAGGTTTTCACACACTGTTGCTGGTATTTTGGCCCATTCCTCCATGCATATCTCCTCTAGAGCAGTGATGTTTTGGGGCTGTTCCTGGGCAACACGGACTTTCAACTCCCTCCAAAGATTTTCTATGGGGTTGAGATCTGGAGACTGGCTAGGCCACTCCAGGACCTTGAAATGCTTCTTACGAAGCCACTCCTTCGTTGCCCGGGCGGTGTGTTTGGGATCATTGTCATGCTGAAAGACCCAGCCACGTTTCATCTTCAATGCCCTTGCTGATGGAAGGAGGTTTTCACTCAAAATCTCACGATACATGGCCCCATTCATTCTTTCCTTTACACGGATCAGTCGTCCTGGTCACTTTGCAGAAAAACAGCCCCAAAGCATGATGTTTCCACCCCCATGCTTCACAGTAGGTATGGTGTTCTTTGGATGCAACTCAGCATTCTTTGTCCTCCAAACACGACGAGTTGAGTTTTTACCAAAAAGTTATATTTTGGTTTCATCTGACCATATGACATTCTCCCAATCTTCTTCTGGATCATCCAAATGCTCTCTAGCAAACTTCAGACGGGCCTGGACATGTACTGGCTTAAGCAGGGGGACACGTCTGGCACTGCAGGATTTGAGTCCCTGGCGGCGTAGTGTGTTACTGATGGTAGGCTTTGTTACTTTGGTCCCAGCTCTCTGCAGGTCATTCACTAGGTCCCCCCGTGTGGTTCTGGGATTTTTGCTCGCCGTTCTTGTGATCATTTTGACCCCACGGGGTGAGATCTTGCGTGGAGGCCCAGATCGAGGGAGATTATCAGTGGTCTTGTATGTCTTCCATTTCCTAATAATTGCTCCCACAGTTGATTTCTTCAAACCAAGCTGCTTACCTATTGCAGATTCAGTCTTCCCAGCCTGGTGCAGGTCTACAATTTTGTTTCTGGTGTCCTTTGACAGCTCTTTGGTCTTGGCCATAGTGGAGTTTGGAGTGACTGTTTGAGGTTGTGGACAGGTGTCTTTTATACTGATAACAAGTTCAAACAGGTGCCATTAATATAGGTAACGAGTGGAGGACAGAGGAGCCTCTTAAAGAATAAGTTACAGGTCTGTGAGAGCCAGAAATCTTGCTTGTTTGTAGGTGACCAAATACTTATTTTCGACCATAATTTGCAAATAACTTCATTAAAAATCCTACAATGTGATTTTCTGGATTTTTTTTCTCATTTTGTCTGTCATAGTTGAAGTGTACCTATGATGAAAATTACAGGCCTCTCTCATCTTTTTAAGTGGGAGAACTTGCACAATTGGTGGCTGACTAAATACTTTTTTGCCCCACTGTATGTGGTAGTAGAGTAGTGGCCTGAGGACACACACTTAATCTGTTGTGAATTGTAATGTAATGTTTTTAATTGTATATGCCTTAACTTTGATCGACCCCAGGGAGAGTTGTGGCTGCCTTGGCAGCAGCTAATGGGTATTCATAATAAATACAAATACCTCATTGTTACCCTTCAGACGTATAAGTTACCAGACCTGGACTCAGGGATGGCTAACCCTGGAGATCCCTTCAATCTCAATCGAGTTAGGTAAATCTGCTTTTCGTTTTTTTCATGTGGAATGATCTCCAAAACTCATTAAAGTTGGTGGAGTTGGTGCCTCTAGGGCAATTCAGACAGCTATTAGAGTTTGTTTCATATAATTGTGTTTTTGCTTTTCATGTATTCCATTATTGATGTGTATACAATATGTAGTGTAATTGTTGTTTATTGGTGTGTTCATCAAGGGCTCATCTGCTAAAGAGACCGTGGTCTCAGCATGACTCCCTGCTTAAAAAAGGTACAAAAAATAAAGAATAATAATGTGTCTCGGGCTCAAGAAAGGCATTTTGCTGAGACCACAAATATATCATGCCCAGAGTGAGGCCATTCGGTGAAGGAGAACGGCATTTGTTTGAATGTTTGGATACAAATGATTCAGTAAAATAGAACTTTGTCATGATGTTGGCTTGATGGGGGAGGTTTATGACCCCCCATAAATAGCTTCCCCCCCGTTTCTCTCTCTCCACTCTATAGAGTTGACTCTTGAAAAACCCCTTTGTTAACATAGAGATTCTGGTGACATCAAAAGATGGGAAACTGAACCATATTTCAGTAATCCAACCAGTTGAAAATATGCGTTGGGATTTAATGAATATGATGTCAGTTCAGTTGGCGTCTGAGACATGATTACTGATGATAGGACGACATAAACTGTATCTTGGAAAGTCTACACATTATAGTTATCAGATTCATATGGAATTGTTGTGCAATTTAAATGTTTAAATATGTAAACTATTTGTAAAGATGAAATGTCATTTAGCTTCTTAATGAGAGAACGGTTTGTCATAGAGTAAACTCTGCCAACTCAGTGGCCCCGCCCATGTGAACAGACAGTGGTTGTAAACTATGAAACACGGCCATCTCTCCCAATCCTATATAAGCCCCTTGACCAAAATGTAACTTTCTGTTCCGAGGACGTTAGGGCGACGGTCCTACGTTAAAAGGGCTCGGATAATAAGCTGTTCCAAGGACGTGAGGACTTACCATCCCCACGTTGAAAGGACAAAGACCACCTACAGAACTAAGCCAACCTCAGCAAGAACCTAACAAAATTGGCATCGAATTTCAATGTGAAGGTGACGACCTACACGCCGGAAGGATGAATTTCGACTATACCAGCCAGAATATAGCATGAGCTTAAAGTATGGCAACTTGGTATGAACTTTGAACTCTTATTCACTCCAGAAGTGATACCTCCTAGCTGTTGAGTTAGCAGCAGTCGCTGTAAACGTGGGCTAGGAAAGGACGGACAACGTATCCATTCTACCACGCTCCAGTTCACCACTAGACAGTCTTCAGAGGACCAGAGATCCATGCTGGACAACCCGGCCTCCCATCTAAGACCAACCGATCGAAGTGCAGCTCAGAGTAAATATTTATTGCATTTTCCTTTTCCAAATGGCCGATTATTTAGAATGCATACGATTCTGTATTTACGATAGAGAAGCTGCCTATGGCCCAATAGAGACATAGCTTCTCCCTTTGTTCCTCAGTCTTCCCGCTCTTTTATTCAAACCCAACCCCCTTTCCTTTGTGTAACCAGCCGTCATGTCTGCTCCGTCCACCAGGGATGTTTTCTTTATGACATAATTTGTAATCAATGTATGATCCATTCTGTGTGTATGTAATTCTGTGTGATTATTTAGGTATTTAGTAAATAAATAGTTAAACCAAATGTTGTATTGCTGATTCAACTTGTTAGCCAGGATTCGTGAAGATAACCAAGAATTTACAACTTTCAGATGAGACTAAACAAGGTGACGATTAAATATTGACTGGTTTTGATGTAAAAGATTATTAGGTTTTTAAGAGTTTATTCGGCAGATAACAGCTCTATAAACATTATTTCATGGTGCCCCGACTTTCTAGTTAATTACATTCACCTGATTAGTTTAATCAGGTAATATGAATTACAGAGAAATTATTTTATAGAATAGCATGTCATATCACTTAATCCGGCATAGCCAAAGACACGACAACTTGGATGTGCACTACGAATAATGTAGTCTTAAACTCTGACCTGGCCCCAGCCCCTCTTTTCTCACTACCCCCCAAACTGCAAAGGAACATTGTTGAGACAGGGAGGCATAGTACGTTCATCCTCCTGTGGTCCAACAGGTGCTGGTCATGGGGAGAGGCTCATTGGGCTAATTGAAGCTAAAGACAGTGCTCTGGTAGTACATGTGAAACGCAGTGGTGTAAAGTACTTAAGTAAAAATACTTTAAAGTACTACTTAAGTAGTTTTTTTGTGTAACTGTACTTTACTTTGCTATTTATACTTTTGACAACTTTTACTTTTACTCCAATACATTCCTAAAGAAAATAATATACCTTTTACTCCATACATTTTCCCTGACACTCGTTACATTTTGAATGCTTAGCAGGACATGAAAATCGTCCAATTCACGCACTTATCAAGAGAACATCCCTGGTCATCCCTACTGCCTCTGATCAGGCAGATGCACTAAACATAAATGCTTAGTTTGTAAATGACGTGTGAGTGTTGGAGTGGGCCCCTGGATATCGGTAAATAAAAAAAACAAGAAAAGTGTGCAGTCTGGTTTGTTTAATATAAGGAATTTGAAATTATTTATACTTTTACTATTGATACTTAAATATATTTTAGTACTTAAGTAGTTCACTTAAGTAGTATTTTACTGGGTGACTAACTTTTACTTGATTAATTTTTATGAAGGTTACCTTTACATTTACTCAATTATGACAATTAGGTACTTTTTACACCACTGGTGGCATGCCGCTCAAAATTTTGAGTGGAAAGCCGAGACTGGCTGCTGGGACTGGCCAGGCAGAGAAATGAATAGGCAGTTATAGTAGAGATGTGTTCACTGACAGATTGATGCTGTTTGGCAGTTCACAGGCCTGGTTTTGAAGCACTTTTCTTCCAAAGATGCATAAAAAATACCCACTGACATAGTTTACACTTATGAAGGCATTGCTGATCTGTCTGCGGCAAACTGCTTTTTCAAGACACGAGAACATCTCTGAGTCATTGATAGCACACAAGAGAACAAAATAGGACTAAGAACCATTTATATTTGCACGTCTCCAGCAATATTCCCTTCTGTCTCTACCACAGATTGTTGAACTACATGTAGTTTGAGTTTAATGTACCAAAACTCCTGGTGTCTCAGATGTAAGTTAAATAATAATACATTTGAACTCGGAAGTTAAAATACACTTAGGTTGGAGTCATTAAAACTCATTTTTCAACCAATCCGCACATTTCTTGTTAACAAACAATAGTTTTGGCAAGTCGGTTAGGACATCTACTTTGTGCATGACACAAGTAATTCTTCCAACAATTGTTTACAGACAGAATATTTCACTTATAATTCACTGTATCACAATTCCAGTGGGTCAGAAGCTTACATACACTAAGTTGCCTGTGCCTTTAAACAGCTTGGGAAATTCCCAAAAATGATGTCATGGCTTTAGAAGCTTCTGATAGGCTAATTGACATAATGTGAGTCAATTGGAGGTGTACCTGTGGATGTACTTCAAGGCCCACGTTCAAACTCAGTGCATCTTTGCTTGACATCATGGGAAAATTTAAAGAAATCAGCCAAGACCTCAGTAAAAAAAATGGTGGATCTCCACAAGTTTGGTTCATCCTTGGGAGCAATTTCAAAACACCTGAAGGTACCACGTTCATCTGTACAAACAATAGTACGCAAGTATAAACAGCATGGGACCACGCAGCCGTCATACCGCTCAGGAAGGAAACGCGTTCTGTCTCCTAGAGATGAACGTACTTTGGTACGAAAAGTGCAAATCATTCCCAGAACAACAGCAAAGGACATTGTGAAGATCCTGGAGGCAACAGGTCAAAAGTATCTATATCCACAGTAAAACAAGTCCTATATCAACATAACCTGAAAGCCCACTCAGCAAGTAAGAAGCCACTGCTCCAAAACCGCCATAAAAAAGCCAGACTACGGTTTGCAACTGCACATGGGGACAAATATCGTACTTTTTGGAGAAATGTCGTCTGGTTTGATGAAACAAAAATAGAACTGTTTGGCCATAATGACCATCGTTATGTTTGGAGGAAAAAGTGTGAGGCTTGCAAGCTGAAGAACACTATCCCAACCGTGAAGCACTGGGGTGGCAGCATCATGTTGTGGGGGTGTTTTTCTGCAGGAGGGACTGGTGCACTTCACAAAATAGATGGCATCATGAGGCAGGAAAATTATGGGTCTTCCAAATGGAAAATGACACCAAGCATACTTCCAAAGTTGTGGCAAAATGGCTTAAGGACAACAAAGTCAAGGTATTGGAGTGGCCATCACAAAGCCCTGACCTCAATCCTATTGAAAATGTGTGGGCAGAACTGAAAAAGTGTGTGCGAGCAAGGAGGCCTACAAACCTGACTCAGTTACACCAGCTCTGTCAGGAGGAATGGGCCAAAATTCACCCAACGTATTGTGGGAAGCTTGTGGAAGGCTAGCCAAAACGTTTGACCCAAGTTAAACAATTTAAAGGCAATGTTACCAAATACTAATTGAGTGTATGTAAACTTCTGACTCACTGGGAATGTGATGAAAGAAATAAAAGCAGAAATAAATAATTATCTCTACTATTATTCTGACATTTCACATTCTTAAAATTAAGTGGTGATCCTAACAGGGACAGGGGATTTTTACTAGGATTAAATGTCAGGAATTGTGAAAAACTGAGTTTAAATATATTTGGCGGTGTATGGTGTATGTAAACTTCCGACTTCAACTGTAAGAGGAGTTTTAAGGGAAGGGAGGGAGGTTTCTGAGTCAAAGGTGAACAAGGTGATTAGCTCATTAAATAACACTAAAGCCAAAGATGTGTTTGGGCTGGATTCTACCTTTCTTAAAAACGACAAAGAGTCACTCATTGGCCCCATTACTAAGTTCACCAACACACCTATTGACCTGGGGGTGTTTCCAAGGGTATGGAAGTCGGCCATAATAACAGCCATCTTTAAATCGGGTGAACCTGCTGACGTGAGTAACTACAGACCCATTAGTATACTACCTGTGGTGTCGAAGGTTGTTGAAAAGTGTGTAGCAGAACAACTGATTGCCCACCTCAACAAAAGCCCCTTCGCATTACACTCCACGCAGTTTGGCTTCAGAGCGAAACACTCCACAGAAACGGCCAACTGCTTTCTTCTGGAAAATGTGAAGTCCAAGATGGACAAAGTGGGCGTTGTTGGGGCTGTGTTTCTGGACCTAAAGAAGGCTTTTGATACAAAATTGTCCAAGTTCAACTTTTCCCCCGATGCCTTGAGATGGATGAAATCATACCTTGAAGGCATAACTCAGTGTGTCAGAGTGAGCAATGAGCTGTCGCCCACTCTTAGCTATGATATGGGCGTGCCCCAAGGGTCAATACTGGGGCCCCTCCTGTTCAGCCTGTACATTAATGATCTGCCTTCTGTCTGTACTGGGTCTGATGTTCAAATGTATGCAGATGGTACAGTGATATATGTGCATGCAAAGAGCAAACAACAAGCTGCACAAGAACTCACTACTGTAATGGTCCAGGTTACACAGTGGCTCAGTGACTCGTGTTTGCATCTCAATGTGAAAAAAACTGTCTGCATGTTCTTCACAAAGAGGGCAACAGATGAAACTGAGTCAGATGTCTATGTGTAAGGGGAGAAGCTCCAGGTGGTATCTGATTTTAAGTACCATGGCATCATACTTGATTCCAACCTCTCCTTTAAAAAGCAGGTGAAAAAGGTCATTCAAATAACCATATTCAACCTAGCTAATTTCCAATTTATACAAAATTGTTTGACTACAGAGTTAGCAAAACTGTACTTCAAATCTTTTCACGCCGCCAAACTTGCCCTAGTAAAACTGACTATCCTACCCGATCCTCGACTTCGGCGGTGTCATCTACAAAATAGCTTCCAATACTCTACTCAGCAAATTGGATGCAGTCTATCACAGTGCCATCCGTTTTGTTACCAAAGCGCCTTATACCACCCACCACTGCGACCTGTATGCTCTAGTCGGCTGGCCCTCACTACATATTCGTCGCCAGACCCACTGGCTCCAGGTCATCTATAAGTCTATGCTAGGTAAAGCTCCGCTTTATCTCAGCTCACTGGTCACGATAACAACACCCACCCATAGCACACGCTCCAGCAGGTATATCCTGTTATGGCTGCAGCCCGACACCGGTACACCTATGACAACATCCAGCTCAAGTGCAGGGCGCGAAATTCAAAAGATATTTTTTTTAAATATTTAACTTTCACACATTAACAAGTCCAAGACACCAGATGAAAGATACACTTCTTGTGAATCAAGCCAACATGTCCGATTTTTAAAATGTTTTACAGGGAAGACAAAATATGTAAATCTATTAGCTAACCACGTTAGCAAAAGACACCACTTTTCTAACTCCATCAGTTTCTTACTCCATCAGGTGCTATCACAAATTCGACCAAATAAAGATATAAATAGCCACTAACCAAGAAACAAATTCATCAGATGACAGTCTGATAACATATTTATTGTATAGCATATGTTTTGTTTGAAAAATTTGCATATTTCATGTATAAACCATAGTTTACATTTCAGCTACAATCAGAAATTGCACCGAAAGCAGCCATAATATTTACAGACACCAACGTCAAATAGCTAATTACTCATCATAAAACATTTCTGAAAAATACATAGTGTGCAGCAATTGAAAGACAGGCATCTTGTGATTCCAAACAATATTTCCGATTTATTAAATGTTTTACAGCGAAAACAAAATGTATCGCTATATTAGCGTAGCCACAATAGACAGAAACACTTGGGCGCCCACGGCCAGTTCACATGCACGACAGATATATGAAATAACATCATAAAATGGGTCCTATTTTTGCTGATCTTTCATCAGAATGTTGAACAAGGTGTCCTCTGTCCAGATGAGTCGTTGTTTGGATTCAGAATGGCAAATTTCCCTCTTCACTTAGCATTGGCACTAGCCGAGTGGCACAAATTTCTCCAACGTAAACACAGTCAGAGGACGGAACACGGCAAAACTCCCGAAAAATTTTCAATAATCTGATTAAACTATATTGAAAAAACATACATTACGATGATATGGTCACATGTATCAAAAAAAATTCGAGCCGGGGATAGTTTTCGTCCGTTACGGCAGCAAAACAGAAGTCAATCCCACTTCCTTCAGAGTACCGGAAGTGGACGGTCACGTCAAAGAAATAGGTTTTTTTCCACCACAGACCAAGATGAGCACAAAATTTCTTCTCTCACATCCTCTTGACACCAATAGGAAGGCGTATGGAGTGTAAGTAGACTCCTAAGTGTCAAGACCATGTATAGGCATCAAGTTGAAAAGAGCATCGATTTCTGACATTTCACTTCCTGGTCAGGAAAAGTGCTGCAGAAGGACTTCTGTTTCACTCAGAGAAATAATTCCAACTGTTTTAGAAACTAGAGAGTGTTTTCTATCCAAAAAGAATAATAATATCCATATTGTACGAGCAAGATTTGAGTAGGAGGCCGTTTGAAATGGGCACGATTTCACTGGCTACTCAACACTTTGCCTTGCAGCCATAAGAAGATATCTCACTGGTCATCCCCAAAGCCAACACCTCCTTTGGCGGCCTTTCCTTCCAGTTCTCTGCTGCCAGTGACTGGAACGAGTTGCAAAAATCGCTGAAGCTGGAGACTTATATTTCCCTCACTAACTTTAAACATCAGCTATCTGAGCAGCTAACCGATCGCTGCAGCTGTACATAGTCCATCTGTAAATGGACTCACCCAATCTACCTACCTCATCCCCATATTGTTTTTATTTACTTTGCTGCTCTTTTGCACACCAGTATCACTACTTACACACCATCATCTGCTCATCATCATCTGCTCATCTATCACTCCAGTGTTAGTCTGCTAAATTGTAATTACTTTGCTACTATGGCCTATTTATTGCCCTACCTCCTCATGCCATTTGCACACACTGTATATAGACTTTCTTTTTTTTCTATTGTGTTATTGACTGTACGCTTGTTTATTCCATGTGTAACTCTATGTTGTTGTTTCGGTCGCACTGCTTTGCTTTATCTTGGCCAGGTCGCAGTTGTAAATGAGAAGTTGTTCTCAACTAGCTTACCTGGTTAAATAAAGGTGAAATAAAAATAGATTTTTTGTTGAACAGAAAGCCCAAACATATGGCAGCAGATCCACAAGGTCTGCCATGAAAGGTGACTGTATAGTTCTCTTAAGGAAAAGCAACTTTAGTAAATCCGCTTTCTCTGTGAGAGCTTCCCATGTCTGGAATACACTGCCATCAGACACACATAACTGCGCCACCTATCACACTTTAACAAAAAACAATCAGGACATGGCTAAAAGTCAATCAGATTTGTGAACATAATCCCTAGCTGTGTTTTGCCGCTTTCCATGTTGTCTGTTGTTGTCTGTAGCCTGTGAGTTGTGGAAACACTTTGTTGCTTTTATGGATTTTGTCTGTTGCTTTTTGTGCTATGTTGCTCTGTCTGTATGCTATGTCTTGCTTGTCCTATGTTGCTCTGCGTGTGCTCACTGCTCATTGATTGTCTGTATTGTAATTGTTTTTTAAAACAATTGTAAATTTGTTGTAAATTAGCCGGCTGGCTAAAACCGGCACTTTTACTGAAACGTTGATTAATGTGCACTGTCCCTGTAAAAATAAAATAAAATAAACTCAATGAGATGTGATGGCACCCAATCGAAACAGCTCCTGTTACACACTCCCCCATCTATATGAATCCCAAATGAGCTGCAGGCTCCGGGAATTATATCTGCTTCATACCCTCTGCATCATGCTTCATACCTTCCACTCTCTATCTACTCCTTGACTGCACATTATAAACATGTATGCTGCAAAATTAATTGAAAAGAGAAAGATGAGGTGATGGCAATTAGAGAGAGACTGCTCAAATAAACACGCTTTCTCTTTGGTAAACAAAAACTCCAGCCACTACGTATCTTATAATACACAAACGTATGCATACACTGTTAACCATGGCCGCTCCCATGAGGAGTGCATCATGTCTGATTAAACACAAAAAATTCACTGGATGCATACCCGTCACGGTTCATTACATCGTAGAATTTGAAAACAAATTACTGGACTCACTGTACTCGAAAACAAGTTTCTCACCATGCATGCATGGTGTGCAATTAATATAATTATTGGACTGTCTCATTGCTCAAAGATCCACAACGTTTATACTCTGCACTCCTTTCCTAATTGCCATTTTATCTCGAAGAAAATGTGTCTGAACATGAGACGCAGGTGGCAAGCAACACTCTCACTTTAATGGATGACCTTCCTATTTACTCAGATTGTAATCAATGAAGTTCACCAAGGTGTAACTTACAATTACATTTGAGGCATGTTGAGAATTAAATGCAAGCAAAACAATTATCCCTCCTTGAGCACCAGTCTCTACTGTTGCGCCAGAAAGACTTTAAAAATGCATGTACTTTCTTCTGCAAGTGCCTATTCTGACAGTGAAAAATAAACCCTCCACTCTTGTGTTTACCATTTCCATTTTGGAGGGTTGGAGTTTGAAGGGGTGAATTTATGGTGGAGACCCGGAGGTGGTAGGAGATTTCTTTACTTTCTTTTGTGAAGCTAATAGTGACAGAAACAAAACACTACTCGTGTGCAGGGCCTGAAATAGAAATGTGTACCTGTTCTTATTGAGCTGCGATAAGATAATGTTTACCAGAGAGTAGTTGGGAGGAGTACATATTTCTCCAAGGCTTGTGTGTTGAAGCTAAAACAGCGAGCCTCCATAAAACACACTGATACTAATGATGACCATGGACTACAGGTGCAGCCAACTATTTGGTTATATTTTCTGGTGTATTTTCCTATGTGTACATTGTGTGTTATTATAAGATGCAGGGCTCCCTTGCGAATGAGACCTTGGTTTCAATGGGTTACAAATCAAATACATTTTGATTGGTATAAGTGTGGAACACCACACATTGCTATAATCCTGGCCTTAGTAATAGACCTATACACCAGTAGAACATATTTGACAAAAAAACTCAACTGAATAGTGACTAATAATTGTTGAGCAATTTAAAGTATAATAAAATATAATAAATGGATAAAAAAGAGAATGTATCACAATGCTATGATGACAAACATACTGATAGCAGCTCTTGACTTTAGGATCAAGACTGTGGTATGTGACTGCTGGACTGACGTAAAAGATATTGATAGTCACAAATATTTCAACTGCACTTTATGCCACAGATGGCAGAGTCAAAGCTTGCCCCTGTGGCCCATCCTCTGTGTCGGAAGCCATCGCAAACCACCCAGTCATGTCCCTGACCTCCACGCGGCAGCCCATGGCCTCTTATCAAGGGAGTACACTGTTGGAACACAAGTCCATAACATCAGAGAGGGTGAAAAGAATCAGGGACCATCATCCACATTCCCTTCTCACATCTGTTTGTGCATTGCTGGGAATGTCGCTGCCAACGTTTTTTTTTCATCTGCGGGATGGATTAATGTGAAGTGACAAGGCCCGGCAGCTCAGACATTTTCCTGTCTGCATGACTACCTCTGCCCGGCTAACTGTGCTCCTGCTAATGAGGCTGGGCAGGCCTGGAAAAAAAACAAAAAACATTCAAAGTCCAAGAATTCAAATGCTATTTAATCGCTTCCCATTAATTGCAGGACGACCCTTCGCTCACCGCATTACGTTATTATAAATAATGCTGATCCTCTTGAGGTCAATAACTGCAAGGTAGCAACCACAATGTATGATGCAGCACTGATTCTAAACAATTACGACTTTGAGAGAACATAACTACGAGCTAAATTATTGAATTACTTCTTCAGAATGAGATGATGCCTCTCACCCTGGCTCAGGTGGTTAATGCGTCATGATAGTCAAACCAGAGTTTGATTTACAAAACAAAACATTAATTAAAAAAGAGTTGGGGCTGGTAGAGAAGGATATGATTAAATGGAGAGCAGGGAAGACAATGTTTGAGCTACTTCTCCTTCGAGCTGTCAGGCATACCTACCGTCTGCATGTTTGTAATGGGCAGGAAAAGGGTACCACTGACACTAAGACATGACTGCCTGTGAACAGAGTGGCAATGACCAGCACGGAAACCCACCAAACAGTCACCCTCTAACGCTCCAATAAGGGTATCATGGGGAAACGAGGGATCTGGGCAACATGAAGTGACAGCTAAGTTAATGTGTACCAGCACAGTGTTGGAGTCAGTGGGCGTCACTCGGGCTCAGTTTGCCTTTTCCATTTCCTCTCATCTATTTCCTGTTGCTGGTTTGCTCATCATTGGGGTGTTTGTTGTCATGTTTGTACAGTGCAGAGGCAGTCTCCAATATTGCAAGGCACAACAACACTCCTACAGACACAAGCTGTATTCCAGTAGTCGTGGGTAGCTTCCTTTCCCTGTCTCTTTACTGAAGTTAGTCCTTATAGACAAGGGAAAGGAACCGTGTACTGTACAGTATGTGAATCATGAGGTTCTTGCAGATCTGTGGTTATGAGGCAAAGGAGACCAGGAAAGGACGTTTTTCAAGTCTACTGTTATAAAGCCACATACAAGCATTTCGGAACTGGCCTGCCCTCTGTCACTCTGTTCTTTGTCATAACCAATCATGAACATGCACAAATTCATAATTAATATGTTATTCCAGTGCCACTGTAAGAGCAATGATACAATCTGTAATGAAAATAATCCTGTTAATTCTTCCAGTGCCTGCAGGGGTCTTTCTAGTTAAAACCCACATGAAAAAATACTATAGTATACTATCGTTTTTCCAATTTTCTGGACGCTTGCTTCGAGGTTCGGGTATTTTTTGTATACCAGGGTGTTCATTTCTTGTGACAAATGTTTTTTGTTTTTAGAGGTGCGACTGCATCTTGGGTATTACGCAAGGTTACATTTAGATCTTCGGTTAGGTGGTTAACAGATTTGTGTACTCCAACATCTTTGGGTAGGTTGGAGGGAGTCAGGAAGGGCATCTAGGAATCTTTGGGTTGTCCGAGAATTTTTTGCGTGGCTTTTCATAATCCTTGGTTTTGGTCTGAGCACTTCAGGATTATGAGGAAAAACACTTAGATCCACAATATTTATTCTACGGAACAAAACTATATCCAGGGTATGACTGTGGCAATGCGTAGGTCTGGAGACATGTTGTACAAAACCCACTGAGTCAATGATGGCTCCGAAAACCTTCGAGTATTTTTATATGATCTTTGACATAAGACGGTGCTTTCTCCTTGAGTACATTTTCCATCACCCGTAGGTAGAACCGAGGTCTAAACAGATAGCTCAGAGCTTCTGCTCTTTTCTATAAACTGTAGGGAACACAATATACAGTGCAATCAGAAAGAAATCAGACCCCTTGACTTTTTCCACATTTTACATTACAGCCTTATTCTAAAATGGATTAAATTGCTTATTTCCCTTATCAATCTACACACAATACCCCATAATGACTGTCACGACTTCCGCCGAAGTTGGTCCCCCTGCACATTTGTGGCCTGCTGGAGGTCATTTTGCAGGGCTCTGGCAGTGCTCCTCCTTGCACAAAGGCGGAGGTAGCGGTCCTGCTGCTGGGTTGTTGCCCTCCTACGGCCTCCTCCACGTCTCCTGATGTACTGGCCTGTCTCCTGGTAGCGCCTCCATGCTCTGGACACTACGCTGACAGACACAGCAAACCTTCTTGCCACAGCTCGCATTGATGTGCCATCCTGGATGAGCTGCACTACCTGAGCCACTTGTGTGGGTTGTAGACTCCGTCTCATGCTACCACTAGAGTGAGAGCACCGCCAGCATTCAAAAGTGACAAAAACATCAGCCAGGAAGCATAGGAACTGAGAAGTGGTCTGTGGTCACCACCTGCAGAACCACTCCTTTATTGGGGGTGTCTTGCTAATTGCCTATAATTTCCACCTTTTGTCTATTCCATTTGCACAACAGCATGTGAAATTTAATGTCAATCAGTGTTGCTTCCTAAGTGGACAGTTTGATTTCACAGAAGTGTGATTGACTTGGAGTTACATTGTGTTGTTTAAGTGTTCCCTTTATTTTTTTGAGCAGTGTATATATATTAGGGGTGAAACGGTACGTGTATTCGTATTGAATCGTTCGGTACGGTTCACGGTGCACGGTTCGGTACGCATTGTGAACCGAACAATACATTCATCATATATTATAGCTAGGGGAAATATATATATATATATTTCATTGTAAAAAATAATATTATTGCATAAACGAATGCGTATAAATGAACGTGGGAAAAATATCCACATAGTAATAAAGTTGTCTTTAAAAAATAGAAAAAAGTTTTGTCTCGTAGCTGTATGCAGCTCAGCTCATTAGTTATTTCACTCCAGCGAGAACAGAGCTGAGAGATTAGCTAAATGCAAAGGAGCAACATGGCAAGCATTGGTGAGCCAGAACCAGAAGACGCCCCAGAATCATTCAGGTCTGCCGTCTGGGAACATTTCGGTTTCCCTGTAAACTATAACGGGGGTTGCCAACGAGTGGTGGATAAAACTTCTACAACATGTAGGCTCTGTTCATTGCCGATAGCCTATTCGAGTGGCAATACGAGTAACATGACTACTCATTTGAGCCGACATCACCCCAAAGTGCCAATCGGTGGGACTAGGCGAAAAAATGAAACGGCAACCACTTCTCCTCACAGCCTCCAGGCATCAATATGCGGCTGACTCCGGTAGGGCTAAAGAAATCAACGCAGTGATAGCAAAATTCATAGCGGCAGATATGAGACCGTTCTATGTGGTAGAGAATACAGGGTTCAGAAACTTGTTTAAAGTGGTCGAGCCGTGCTTCACTATTCCTTCCCGTACACATTTTGCCCAGACATTAATACCTGCCTTATACAAAAAAGCAAAAGAACAACTTGAGATTGAGTTGTCAGAAACGCGGTCTGTTGCTCTAACAACAGACAGTTGGACGTCTAGAGCTACAGAGAGCTACCGTACTGTAACGGCTCATTTCATTACGGCAGAGTGGGAGATAAAAAGCCATGTTCTTCAAACACGTCCCCTTAAGAGTAGTCAAATCAGTGTAAACTTGGGGGAAGAGCTAAGGGAAGTACTTGCAGTGTGGAAGTTGGAAAGGGACAATGTAACGATTCCTGTGACCACTGACAACGCTAGAAATATTGTAACTGCAGTTGCACTAGCTGGATTGGTGCCACAGATAGGATGCTTTGCTTTTTGAGATGCTAGATTAATAAAGCGAGCAATGTCAGTGAATCCAATCTCTCGCCTCCTAGCAAAGATCAGGAAGGTGGTATCCTTCTTTCATAAAAGCACAACTGCTGCACATGTTTTCAAGACAAAACAGGAGATGCTGGAGCTGCCAAACCACAAACTAATCCAAGATGTCCCTACTAGATGGAATTCAAGCCATGACATGGTTGAGAGATACCTTGAGCAGAAAGTTGCGGTGTATTCTACACTGACTGATCAAGGTGTGAGGAAGAATGTCAAAGATATTGTGACTTTGTCTGAAAATGACATAAGCCTAGCAGAGGAAGTTTCCATGGTCCTGCCTATGAAAACAATAATCCTGAAATCAATGGTGGCATCTGATGAAGATGTACCCGCAGTAAGGGATGTCAAGACTGCTATCAGAGTTAACCTGGAGCCTAGATATGCTGACCCTGGTGTCCAAGACTTCTTACACAAGAGCATCGCTTTGGACCCCCGGTTCAAGTCCCTGCTGCACCTGGATGCTGCTGAAGGGACTGACAGCAGAAATTGTGACCAATATACATCAGGTATTGTATTTATTTTGTTCATATGACACTTATTATTTTATTAATTAGTGATTTAACAATGAATTCTAAAGTAATAATTGTAATTGTCATAATGGCGTCTGATATATATTTCGAACAACAAATCATATTTTTAAAACCACTTCAGAGATAGTAATTTTCATCTAATTTAATTCTGCAGGGTCAAGCCACAGATACCACAGGAGCCAACCACTCTCCAGAGATGGCAGACATCTCCTCTAGAAAAGAAGTCTGCCATGGCTGAGCTTTTTGGGGAGTTGTTCATGACCCAGGAGCAGGGAACCAAGTCAATGGTCAAGGTCATAGAGGAGGAGGTGACCTCATAGAGGGAAGTGGACTGTATTCCCCTGGATGCTGACCCACTTACATGGTGGAAGACCCAAGTGTTAATATACCCTTATGTTGTCATGTTAGCAAGGCGCTACCTGGCTGTGCCTGGGACCGCTGTCCCTAGCGAGAGGGTATTCTCCATAGCGGCTGACATTGTCACAGCAAGCCAATCTGTGCTCACTGCAGATAATGTAGATAGAGTTTTTCTTTAAGAAGATTAGTCTATTTTTTTCAAGTAACCAGTCTCAAGTTGTCCTATTCTTTTTAAGGCAATGATATGTGACTTAATTTTGATATATGCTGCTGGACTATGTACTCTTGTTGAAGTTCTGTTTTAAATTACTATTTTATTTCATGTTATATAAAGGCAGGCACTGCTGTTTTTTGTTGTCCCTTTGTTTCTATATGCTCCTGGGAATTCAAGCTACCCATGTTTACTATTATAATAAATGGTAAATCTAAATACAAATTACATATTTCTCTGGCATTTCTTTTGTTGATGTATCGAAACCGTACCGAACCGTGAGTTTTGTGAACCATTTCACCCCTAATATATACCAATATTTTTATTTTGGGGGGATTGCAAATTATTTTGGCTTTAATACGTGTCACATATCAGTTTGCAAACAATGTAAAAAAATATATATATATATTATTGAGTTAATAAAGCCGCATACAACCATTGTCTCTTTTTTGTTTTCTTGAGTAAGGCAGCTCCAAAATGCAGGTGTTTCAGCCTAGCTCAGTGCTTTCTGTGGTGGTGGGGCAGGCCAGTAGAAAATAGCACCGATGCGCCGTGATTGGCTCAGTATTCTGTCACTCATGGGGACATTGCGCAATCACCTAGCTTCAGTCCTTATGTAAGGGTAGACATCCAAAATGTCAGCCCTTTGGGTCCTACCATAGAGTTACAGTTGAAGTCGGAAGTTTACATACACCTTAGCCAAATACATTTAAACTCACTTTTTCACAATTCCTGACATTTAATCTTAGTAAAAATTCCCTGTCTTAGGTCAGTTAGGATCACCACTTTATTTTGAGAATGTAACATGTCAGAATAACAGTAGAGAGAATGATTTTTCAGCTTTTATTTCTTTCATCACATTCCCAGTGGGTCAGAAGTTTACATGCACTCAATTAGTATTTGGTAGTATAGCCATTAAATTGTTTAACTTGTGTCAAACGTTCCGGGGAGCCTTCCACAAGCTTCCCACAATAAGTTGGATGAATTTTGGCCCATTCCTCCTGACAGAGCTGGTGTAACTGAGTCAGGTTTGTAGGTCTCCTTGCTCGCACAAGCTTTTTCAGTTCTGCACACAAACTTTTTATAGGATTGAGGTCAGGGCTTTGTGATGGCCACTCCAATATCTTGACTTTATTGTCCTTAAGCCATTTTGACACAACTTTGGAAGTATGCTTGGGGTCATTGTACATTTGGAAGACCCATTTGCGACCATATTTTGTGAAGTGCACCAGTCCCTCCTGCAGCAAAGCACCCCCACACCATGATGCTGCCACCCCAGTGCATCATGGTTGGGATGGTGTTCTTCAGCTTGCAAGCCTCCCTATTTTTCCTCCAAACATAACAATGGTCATTATGGTCAAACAGTTCTATTTTTGTTTCATCAGACCAGAGGACATTTCTCCAAAAAGTACGATCTTTGTCCCCATGTGCAGTTGCAAAACGTAGTCTGTCTTTTTTATGGCGGTTATGGAGCAGTGGCTTCTTCCTTGCTGAGTGGCCTTTCAGGTTATGTCGATATAGGACTCGTTTTACTGTGGATATAGATACTTTCGTACCTGTTTCCTCCAGAATCTTCACAAGGTCCTTTGCTGTTGTTCTTGGATTGATTTGCACTTTTCACACCAAAGTACGTTCATCTCTAGGAGACAGAACGCGTCTCCTTCCTGAGCGGTATGACGGCTGCATGGTCCCATGGTGTTTATACTTGCGTACTATTGTTTGTACAGATGAACGTGGTACCTTCAGGCGTTTGGAAATTGCTCCCAAGGATGAACCAGACTTGTGGAGGTCTACAATTGTTTTTCTGAGGTCTTGGCTGATTTCTTTTGATTTTCCTATTGAAATACATCCACAGGTACACTTCCAATTGGCTCAAATTATGTCAATTAGCCTATCAGAAGCTTCTAAAGCCATGACATCATTTTCTGGAATATTCCAAGCTTTTTAAAGGCACAGTCAATTTACTGTAAACTTCTGACCCACTGGAATTGTGATACAGTGAATTATAAGTGAAATAATCTGTCTGTAAACAATTGTTGGCAAAATTACTTGTGTCATGCACAAAGTAGATGTCCTAACCGACTTGCCAAAACTATAGTTTGCTAACAAGACATTTGTGGAGTGGTTGAAAAACTAGTTTTAATGACTCCAGCCTAAGTGTATGTAAACTTCCGACTTCAACTGTACATTACAAGTGCCCATCCAAGAAGGCTCAAGGTCATTGGCCAAAGAAATGACGTCAAATCACGTTATACAGTGCGGCAAAAAAGTATTTAGTCAGCCACCAATTGTGCAAGTTCTCCCACTTAAAAATATGAGAGGCCTGTAATTTTCATCATAGGTACACTTCAACTATGACAGACAAAATGAGAATTTTTTTTCCAGAAAATCACATTGTAGGATTTTTTATGAATTTATTTGCAAATTATGGTGGAAAATAAGTATTTGGTCAATAACAAAAGTTTATCTCAATACTTTGTTATATACCCTTTGTTGGCAATGACAGAGGTCAAACGTTTTCTGTAAGTCTTCACAAGGTTTTCACACACTGTTGCTGGTATTTGGCCCATTCCTCCATGCAGATCTCCTCTAGAGCAGTGATGTTTTGGGGCTGTTGCTGGGCAACATGGACTTTCAACTCCCTCCAAAGATTTTCTATGGGGTTGAGATCTGGAGACTGGCTAGGCCACTCCAGGACCTTGAAATGCTTCTTACAAAGCCACTCCTTCGTTGCCCGGGCGGTGTGTTTGGGATCATTGTCATGCTGAAAGACCCACCCACGTTTCATCTTCAATGCCCTTGCTGATGGAAGGAGGTTTTCACTCAAAATCTCACGATACATGGCCCCATTCATTCTGTCCTTTACACGGATCAGTCGTCCTGGTCCCTTTGCAGAAAAACAGCCCCAAAGCATGATGTTTCCACCCCCATGCTTCACAGTAGGTATGGTGTTCTTTGGATGCAACTCAGCATTCTTTGTCCTCCAAACACGACGAGTTGAGTTTTTACCAAAAAGTTATATTTTGGTTTCATCTGACCATATGACATTCTCCCAATCTTCTTCTGGATCATCCAAATGCTCTCTAGCAAACTTCAGATGGGCCTGGACATGTACTGGCTTAAGCAGGGGGACACGTCTGCACTGCAGGATTTGAGTCCCTGGCGGCGTAGTGTGTTACTTATGGTAGGCTTTGTTACTTTGGTCCCAGCTCTCTGCAGGTCATTCACTAGGTCCCCCCGTGTGGTTCTGGGATTTTTGCTCACCGTTCTTGTGATCATTTTGACCCCACGGGGTGAGATCTTGCGTGGAGCCCCAGATCGAGGGAGATTATTATCATATGTATGTCTTCCATTTCCTAATAACTGCTCCCACAATTGATTTCTTCAAACCAAGCTGCTTACCTATTGCAGATTTAGTCTTCCCAGCCTGGTGCAGGTCTACAATTTTGTTTCTGGTGTCCTTTGACAGCTCTTTGGTCTTGGCCATAGTGGAGTTTGGAGTGACTGTTTGAGGTTGTGGACAGGTGTCTTTTATACTGATAACACGTTCAAACAGGTGCCATTAATACAGGTAACGAGTGGAGGACAGAGGAGCCTCTTAACCTTTTGTCAATAGGGGGAGCTGTTAGCACTTTTTTTCTTGACGTTTCCAAATTAAACTGCCTAGTACTCAATTCTTGCTCGTACAATATGCATATTATTATTATTATTGGATAGAAAACACTCTCTAGTTTCTAAAACCGTTTGAATTATGTCTCTGAGTGAAACAGAACTCATTCTACAGCACTTTTCCTGCCAGGGAGTGAGATTTCAGAAATCTTGGCCTCTGTTCCCAGGTCAGTTTATAAGTCCCTGTGAATGCTGTGGGGCTACAAACACTGCCTACGCCTTCCTCTAGATGTCAGTAAGTGGTGACAATTTGAATGGGGTCGATTGCGCAATCTGGGACTTTATATAAGACCAAGATGCGGAAGTACCTTTCTTTTCTGCCCTGCGCTTGACGCACGATGGACGTCGGACTCGCCTCATTCCAAGCTTTGGTTTAGCCAGTAATATATCTCCGGTCATGTTTTTACTCGTTATAGGTGTTAAAGACATCATAAGGTAGTTAATTTAAACCGACTTATAGCAATTTATATCAGTTTATTGCAATTTTCTGGCATTTCTTTGTGACGCACTTTCAAGAGTTGGACACTTTTCCGGTACATGCCGAACGTTAGTGGCCATTTCGACAGGACAAGAGAACATCTTTCGACCAAAAGACGATTAGACCGGAGAAAGGATACATTGCCCAAGATTCTGATGGAAGCTCAGCTAATAGTAAGAACTATTTATGCTGATAAATCGTTGTTCTGTTGAAAAATGTTAAACGCATAAGCCGCCATTTTTTTGGGGGTAGCTTCGCTTTGGCATACCCTGTATTGCACAGTAAGGTTAATTTTAAAAATGTAATTCAGCGATTGCATTAAGAACTAATTTGTCTTTCAATTGCTGTCCACCCTGTATTTTTTAGTCAAGTTTATGATTATTTATTGATTAGACTAGGTCACTCTCCAAGATGGCGCCCGACATTTTCTGGCCAGTTTGGCTACTTTTCTCATTGTATAACCACGATTTTTGTGGCTAAATATGCACATTTTCGAACAAACTCTATATGTATGTTGTAATATGATGTTACAGGAGTGTCATCGGAAGAATTCTGAGAAGGTTAGTGAAAAAATTAATATATTTTGGAGGTGATAACGCTATCGCTCTTTTTCCCTTGAATCAATGCTGGGGTAATGTTTGCACATGTGGTATGCTAATATAACGATTTATTGTGTTTTCGCTGTAAAACACTTAGAAAATCTGAAATATTGTCTGGATTCACAGGATCTGTGTCTTTCAATTACTGTACGCTGTGTATTTTTAAGAAATGTTTTATGATTAGTAATTAGGTAATACACGTTGCTCTCTGTATTTATTCTAGTCGAGTTGTGATGGTGGGTGCAATTGTAAACTATGATTTATACCTGAAATATGCACATTTTTCTAAAAAAACCTATGCTATACAATAAATATGTTATCAGACTGTCATCTGATGAAGTCTTTTCTTGGTTAGTGGCTATCAATATCTTTATTTGGTCGAATTGGTGATAGCTACTGGTGGAGAGAAAAAATGGTGGACTAAGAAAAATGGTGTCTTTTGCTAACGTGGTTAGCTAATAGATTTACATATTGTGTCTTCCCTGTAAAACATTTTAAAAATCAGAAATGATTGCTGGATTCACAAGAAGTGTATCTTTCATCTTGGACTTGTGATTTAATGATATTTAGATGCTAGTATTTACTTGTGACGCTATGCTAGCTATGCTAGTCAGCTTTTTTACTGGTGGGGGTGGTGGGGGGTGCTCCCGGACCCGGGTTTCTGAGGAAGTAGAAGTTAAAGAAGAAGTTACAGGTCTGTGAGAGCCAGAAATCTTGCTTGTTTGTATGTGACCAAATACTTATTTTCCACCATAATTTGCAAATAAATTCATTAAAAATCCTACAATGTGATTTTCTGGATTTTTTTTCTCATTTTGTCTGTCATAGTGTAAGTGTACCTATGATGAAAATTACAGGCCTTTCTCATCTTTTTAAGTGGGAGAACGTGCACAATTGGTGGCGGACTAAATACTTTTTTGCCCCACTGTATGTACAGTAGCTTTGATTGGACTGATCATGTCAACATCTTACTTTCACAATCTTAGCTAGCAGTCATCATTGTGAATCAAGTCCACTGGCATATCCTTTTTTAATCCTTGTCATATGAAGATAAATAATGAAGAGAAAATATAGATAAAATGTATCGGTGCTCATCGGCCATTGGACATAAACATTACACAACACGTTGGAAATCTCAAATTCAACAATGAGTTGTTTGGAAGGAATCAGTGACAGTGGCTAACCGCAAGCATTGCAACTGGGAAGTCAGACTGGGAAAATTAGTTTTGAACAGTCATCCAACTTGGAATTGTAAATCTTTTTCTTTGATGAGAAAATTTGCCAACGAAGGACCGCCGCGCACAACAAGGTAAGTCCAAAAATGTCTTGTATGCTGCTGCATAAACTATGTATTATGCCAGGTAGATATGGTCAGCCATATCAGCTACGGTTCTATGAACTAAGCGGTACATTCAGCTGTCTGAGCCGTGTCAGTCATGGACTTGGAAAAAGCGGTAATGCGTAAATTCATCCACCGTGTACGTTCATCCACCGCATAAACAATCAGCGGCGTTGGTCATCTCTGAATAAACCATAAACAAACACGGCCCGGATACATTCTTTAATTCACTTGCTCTGCCCAATATGACACTATGGATTTGAGGTGAAAAGGACAGAGAGCATACTAATGATCGCATTTACACTTTATTTATAGGAGGCATGCGCACCGTAGAACTACAGTGGGGGAAAGTCACGTGGCATTAAAAGTAATTGCCATGAAACATTGATAGAGATAAAAGTAATTGTTTTATTACAGGGGATGACTAATTGACATGGTGTACCTTTGAAGGAAACGGGAACCACTCCTTGTTTCTTTATGGACTTAACAGAAAGAGTAATTGCACATAGGTGCCTTAAAGATTTTCAGTGCAGCTCTTGACATTATTGATCATAGTCTGCTGCTGGAAAAACGTGTGTTATCGCTTTACACCCCCTGCTATAATGTGGATAAAGAGTTACTTGTCTAACAGAACACAGAGGGTGTTCTTTAATGGAAACCTATCAAATATAATCCAGTTAGAATCAGGAATTCCCCAGGGTAGCTGTTTTAGGCCCCTTGCGCTTTTCAATTTTTACTAATGACATTCCAGTGACTTTGATTCTATTGATGCGGATGACTCAACACTATACACGTCAGCTACTACAGCGACTGAAATGACTGCAACACTCAACAAAGAGCTGCAGTTAGTTTCAGAGTGGTTGGCAAGGAAAAAGTTAACCCTAAATATTTCTAAAACTAAAAGCATTGTATTTGGAACAAAACACTCACTAAACCTGAAACCTCAACTAAATCTTGTAATGAATAATGTGGAAATTGAGCAAGTCGAGATTACTAAACTGCTTGGAGTAACACTAGATTGTAAATTGTCATGGTCAAATCATATTGATGCAGTAGTAGCTAAGATGGGCAGAAGTCTGTCTACAGTAAAGCGATGCTCTGCCTTCTTAACAACACTATCAACACTGTCGCACCTTGACTACTGTTCAGTCGTGTGGTCAGGTGCCACAAAAAAGGACTTCGGAAAATTGCAATTGGCTCAGTAGCACGGCTGGCCCTTGGATGTACACAGAGAGCTAATATTAATAATATGCATGTCACTATGGGAGGCACACAGTACTACATAGAGCCATGACTACATGAAACTCTATTCCACATCAAGTAACTGACGCAAGCAGTAAAATTAGATTTAAAAACAGATTAAAAACACCTTATGGAACAGCGGGGACTGTGAAGCAGCACAGACACATGCATACACACACACACACACACACACACACACACACACACACACACACACACACACACACACACACACACACACACACATACGATAACATACGCACTTTACATACACTATAGATGTGGTAGTGGTGGAGTAGGGGCCTGAGGGAACACAGTGTGTTGTGAAATCTGTGAATGTATTGTAATGTTTTAAAATTGTATAAACTGCCTTAATTTTCCTGGACCCCCAGGAAGAGTAGCTGCTGCTTTGGGAGCAGCTAATTGGGATCCATAATCAATACAAATACAAAAGATATGTTGGGTCAATTTATCTGTGCATTTGTAATTTTTCTGTCTAGTAATCCAAGTGGTACTCCAGCCAGGGTGAATGGTGTGACAAACTGAAGGCCCTATTGAAATCAATATGGGTGAACTTCAGGAGAATGCCATTTATTTTTGGGCTTCACATTATCTAACTTGTTGGGTAAATGTATCCAAATGCACATTTGAGGGTATATGGGAGCTTTAGCATGCCTAACAAACTGCAGAACACACACAGACTTTTTATTTTTGCCCCCCAAGTTTTCTAAAGTTTTCTATATATTTTTTTTTTATTTATTTATTGTTGGACATAAAATAATGTAAAAAAACAACAACAGCAAATCAGAACCTAGTGATTTAAATGTTGGAAATCTGTTCCAAAGTATACCCACGCATTAAATACAAACGTAAGCAAGGTTTGAAATTATTATGTTTTAGTCAAATATTATATATGTTTGGGTTTCTTGCTGTCAATTTGCACTCTACAAATTTTTTGTAATTTTGTTCCGGCCCTCTGACCATCCGCTCAAGAAAAAAATCATCCCAGGGCAGAATCTAGTTGATGATCCCTGCTGTACACCCACACATCTCCCCTTCCCCTCCTTAAAAATAACCTGTCCCACGGAAGCAACTGACGCGACAACTGTGTCTGATCAAAGGCTGTGACATATGGACAGAAGGCCCAGCATGCAAATGCCGGCGGCCTGCATCCCATTTCAAAGCCAGCAGAGCCGAGGATGTTGTATTCCCCATGGCCATTCGACAGAGACTAGACCTATGATCTTGTCACCCACACCCGGATCACATCCACTGCCCACCGTGTTGCACCCTCTAACCCCCTACCATGTCCTCATCTTTCAACCGCAGACATGTATCACTTAGAGTTCCTCAACTGAGCTGGTTTACAACATGGGTAAGCAAACAGATGTCCTTCAGGAAATGACTGTGGCACTGGAGACAGTTTCTGCATCTCTGTGACAAGTTTTGTGCATGGTGGTCATATGAAGCAGGGTGAGTAAAGGATTAGTTATCATAGCATCATATAGTCTAACGTAAATTGGTCAATGAACTAGCTGAAGTTACGCTGAGATGGGGCGATATTGAAATTACACTGCAAAAGCTGGAAAGCAAAAACCCTAACCCAGAATTCACATTTGGCAAGACTAAAGACCTAGCAACCAGCAACATGTCATTTTCTGCATCTCTCTCTTTTTTGCCTTTTGTCAATCCCTCTCTCAGTGAAACGGAGGTTGTTCTAATCTTGGCCTTATCGCTCCTACTATTCCAGTCTGTCTCTGGCCCTCAGTGCTTACGCATGGCCAGTGAGTGCAAGGCGTAGATACATGTGCTAGCTACATGCTAAGCCTGCATGCCCAGTTATGCCTCTCTCCTGATCATTGATTTACATCCCAGGGTGTAATGAGTGCCCCAGCCCAACAGGTGACATTCATTATAACATCGGGGGGGAATGAGGCCAGACAGCCACGGGTTATCTCCTGTCCGCAGCCCAGTCAGCTGTCTCCCTCTGACTGGGAGCTTTGTCATTAATTGTATTTGTGTACCCTATTAACTCACAAAACAACTCACAAAATGTCTTACTTTATGAGTTTGGAGTGAAACATTTAACCATATCGTTATAAAAGTTTTTTTCATCCTGAAACATTTTTTACCGGAATAGCACAAGGCCAACTCTCTGCTTATAGGGATCATATGCATTACGCCAATCCCCTCATAATTACCATATCAGGCAGATTGATTGAGATTAAGGTTCTGATTGCCCTGAGTTGGTGCAGTTAACTACTTGGATGGCTGGCAAAGCACTGAAATTAAGTGCCAGGGATTAAAAATATTTTAGTTTGATCCCTTAGTCATACACGTAAGCATTAAAGAAAGCCCTCCTCCTATTGCCACTGCACATTTCTATCCTGCTTGACATTTTAAACCACTTTATTCTCTGTGGTGCTCAGTTAAAATACCATCCTGATATTGCATTCTAGGATGGAATACTTCAGGAGAAATACACAGGGTTGGTGTGGAGTCCAATATGCCGAGGCTGACTCCCTTCGCCATCCCTCGATTATTGCATAAAGCATGCTTATTATTGAATAAAAAAACACTCATACACCGCAGGAGAGAATGTGTTGCCGAGCCGCATCTTGTTTGTACTGTGAAAGGCACAGTGTAAATTGCAGGTTGTGTGAGTACCAAGATACATAAGGCACATGAGACTCTAGAACCCTTCCTCAAACCTTCACGTTCGGCAGGGTGTTCACTTTTTGCATGGAAAAGCTAACTAAGCCAGTGATGTTACAGCCACTTCAAAGCACTATGTAGCCTATCCACCAGGGATTTAGTGGCCTTAGATCTGAATTAATGTGTTTATTTTCATTACAATTTTTTATTTACATAAGGGACCTAAGCTGTACGCCACTTCCTTGGCACTTCACTTGGTATCACTTGTATAAACAACGCATTACAGTGCCTTCAGAAATTATTCATACCCATTGAGTTTGTTGTGTTACAGCATGAACTCAAATTATTATTATTTTACCTCACCAATCTACACACAATACCCCATAACGACAAAGTGAAAACATGTTAAAACATTTTTTTGCAAATTTGTTGAAAATGAAATACAGAAATATCTAATTTACATAAGTATTCACACCCCTGAGTCAATACATGTTAGAATCACCTTTGGCAGCGATTACAGCTGGGGGTCTTTCTGGTTAAGTGTTTAAGAGCTTTGCACACCTGGATTGCACAATATTTGCCCATTATGCTTATCAAAATTCTTCAAGATCTGTCAAATTGGTTGTTGATCATTGCTAGACAACCATTTTCAAATCTTACTATAGATTTTCCTGCAGATTTAAGTCAAAACTGCAACTCACAGCCACTCAGGAACATTCTGTGACTTCTTAGTAGGCAACTCCAGTGTAGATTGTGTTTTACGTTATTGTCCTGCTAAAAGGTGAATTCATCTCCCAGGGTCTGGTGGAAAGCAGACTGAACCAGATTTTCCTCTAGGATATTGCCTGTGCTTAGCTCCATTTCATTTTTTTTTTATCCTGAAAGAACTACCCAGACCTTTACAATTACAAGCATACATGATGCAGCCAACACCATGCTTGAAAATTTGACCCGTTTCAGGAAGCTAGGCTTATTCTCACAATGCATTTTTTTGGCAGAAATGCCATCTGGAAGATGTGAACATTCATGTGCCTTAATAACAAACTTTTATTCGAATTTACAGATGGAATACAACATTTAAATTGCGAACCGAGTTGGTTTAGCCATGGAAAAGCCAGGAACCTTCCTGCTAGCCATGATTGGCTGAGATAATGGATGGGTTGGACATGCCGGAAGATGAGTTTGGATTGGTCTTCCATGTACAGTGGTTCTTCCTTTAAAAGTTACGAGTTTATGCCGTGACCGTTTGTGGTAGATGGTGGCATTCTGTCACTGCACCACATTATCACAAGGAGGAGTTAGAACGCTGATCTATCGGAGGTCTTATCTGTGGCAATTAATGGAGGTGTTTTCATTCTGAGAGTGTCTCCTCTGGCACTAGAGTCCTTCATCAGGCAACAACAACAAAAACTGTCTGTGGTCCTGGAGTTAAGCGAGAACTTAGGTAGATACAATGGGGGAATTTCACTTATCATGTGGACTGACGATTGGCCTTTTGCCCTTTATTCAGATTACAATCGCTCACTGTCGGTTATTTTAAACTAAATCATTTCCAAAATGTTGTTATTTTCTAAACAAAGCGATTATTATTATTATTATTAACCCTGCATTATAATTATATAAAAGTCCATTAGATATTCTCACAGATCAGACTTGCCCTAACGAAAAATGCCCCTTAGATATTAAGTTAGAATCCTCCAATCCTCTAAATGTAATTATTGGCGGAGAGTCACGTCATTTGCGGAGAGTCAGGCGGCATTGGCGGAGTTGAAGAGGGCGAGCAACGAGATAGTCACAATCCATGCCAGGCAAACATGCAGATGATTATTTCAACTACAATTTAGTTGCAACAAGTTCGATCGGGTTTAAATCAGAAGACCTACATGTAGACATGAAAAGAATATTTGTAGATATACTGTAGGCCTACCATAGGCAACATAAGTCTCACTAGTGTTGAGTAATGTCCTGTTAAAAGTGTTGTAGGTCTTATTTATGTATTTATATTTAATGTTTATTTTACTACTTACTCTGCTGGCATCTTGACCCAATTTATGCCCTCATTTGCAATGCAGAAAGTAAGCAACTTCTCTGTCGGCCCTGGAGGCCTTTTGAAAACATGTTTTCACAAGGGCTATTAGCAGGACAATAGACACGATGTGGTCCCAAAAACCACTCTCTGACACAAGGTCCAGCATATCTCTTGATGATGATCGGGCTCGGGCCGATTCCGGTGTGAGTTATCTGGCCCAAATGTATTACTTGGGGCTTGGGCCGATTCCGGTGTGAGTTATCTGGCCCAAGCTTGGGTCGATTGTGTCTACTCTCTGGCAGATGATTACACGGGCTGCTTTATATAATGCATCAACCCCTACAAATATATGAATTTATTATTAACCCTGCATTATGTTTATTTCGTTATGGATCCATAACTAATTACTATGGGAATAAATATCACTGAATGACATGTGGCCAACTATTTCAGAACCATTTTGCGCTGCTCTGAGACAAGCATGGGGACTGGTATTGATAAATCAATGAGATTAAAATTTTCACTGAATCTCCGTTTGGGTATTTGTTAGCCTACAATTAGGGTGTGGCAATGTTCGGATTATTTTGCTCTTAGTACAGTAGCCTACTCCCGACTGGTCACGTTGTACAGCGCCATAATTTCCTAACGGAAACCGAGGGTTTTATTTTTTGTTTTTCCTGGAATAGAAACAGCATAATATTAATCAAACTAATTAAGCTATATTTCTTCAAATTGATCCTATATACTATGTTCGTACAAAAAAAGGTTTTAAATTCTCTAATACAGCCAATATTAAAAAAGTCAAATGCTTCTTAAAGATGCCCTCTGGTGGTCAAACTAGCACTAACTAGCAGTAATGGCAACAATGGCTGACACTTAAATAATGTCACATAGAATTCTGCAGCAGCCCGCAAGGTGTGCTGCTATAACGTCAGCTGCTCAGTATGTGTTGATAGACCTTTCTACCGCTGCATTTTTGAAAGATATAACATTAGCCATCGAGAACAATAAAAATGTTGATATTTTCTCAACAACATTGATGCCCTGAATTTAGCAGGCGCTATCGACAGATCAGTTGGAAAAAGTTGTGATGGGCTACTTTCTGCACACACCACGGTCAGAGTGAACCGAAGTGACTTGACACAATGCTGGCAAAATAAGATGTAGCTACAAACAAAATGTTGTTAAATGGTTTCAGTCTGCCGTGAAGCATTCATCCATGTATATGGGTAAGAGTCTAGCTACATTTTCAAATATAAGTTTCTAATTTTGTCAGAAATTAATTTTCATTAAAAGTTAAAGCGTACTGTTAGCTAGCATACGTGTATGATCTGTGTAGTAATATTATTTGACTGAGAAATCCATTTGCATTGCTAGTTATAGCCTTATGTTAGCTTTAGCCATTTACCATTTAACTTTTTTTTAATGATGGCGACGGAGGGGATGGCTGCCCTTTTATGGGCTCTTAACCAACCATGCTATTTTGTTAGTTTTTCGCATTGTTTGTAACTTATTTTGTACATAATGTTGCTGCTATCGTATTTTATGACCGAAAAGAGCTTCTGGACATCAGAACAGAGATTACTCACCTTGAACTGGACAAATAATTTTTCTTTAATGAGTCGGTCGAGAGAGATTTACTCAAGACACCCAAACAGGCCCTCATCCACGTCACTCTCAGGAGAAAGAGACGGAAAAGAGATTGTGGAAAGAGATCCGGCGACGAGTGGCTAATCTGCCTTTGCCATCGGTACTATTGGCCAACGTACAATCGCTCGATAATAAAGTGGAAGAACTACAAGCACGTATATATTACCAACGGGATATTAAAAACTGTAATACCTTATGTTTCACCGAGTCGTGACTGAATGACTACATAAATAACATACAGCTGGCGGGTTATACACTGTATCGGCAGGATAGAACAGAAGCCTCTGGTAAGACCAGGGGTTCCAAGTGGCCGAGGACTTTAATGCAGGGAAACTTAAATCCGTTTTACCTCATTTCTACCAGCATGTTAAATGTGCAACCACTGGGAAAAAACTCTAAACCACCTTTACTCCACACACAGAGACACGTACAAAACTCTCCCTCGCCATCAATTTGGCAAATCTGACCATAATTATATCCTCCTGATTCCTGCTTACAAGAAAAAATTAAAGCAGGAAGCACCAGTGACTCGGTCAATAAAAAAGTGGTCAGATGAAGCAGATGCTAAGCTACAGGACTGTTTTGCTAGCACATACTGGAATATGTTCCGGGATTCTTCCGATGGCATTGAGGAGTACACTACATCAGTCACTGGCTTCATCAATAAGTGCATCGATGACGTCGTCCCCACAGTAACTGTACGTACATACTCCAACCAGAAGCCATGGATTACAGGCAACATCCACACTGAGCTAAAGGGTAGAGCTGCCGCTTTCAAGGAGCGGGACTCTAACCCGGAAGCTTATAAGAAAATCCTGCTAAGCCCTCTGACGAATCATCAAACAAGCAAAGCATCAATACAGGGCTAAGATGGAATCATACTATACTAGCTCCGACGAGGGTCGGATGTGGCAGGGCTTGCAAACTATTACAGACTACAAAGTAAGCACAGCCGAGAGCTGCCCAGCGACATGAGCCTACCAGACGAGCTAAATTACTTCTATGCTCACTTTGAGGCAAGTAACACTGAAACATGCATGAGAGCATCAGCTGTTCCGGACGACTGTGTGTTCACGCTCTCCACAGACGATGTGAGTAAGACCTTTAAACAGGTCAACATTCACAAGGCCACAGGGCCAGACGGATTAACAGGACGTGTACTCCGAGCATGCGCCGACCAACTGGCAAGTGTCTCCACTGACATTTTCAACCTCTCTCTGTCTGAGTCTGTAATACCAACATGTTTCAAGCAGACCACCATAGTCCCTGTGCCCAAGAACACAAAGGTAACCGGCCTAAATGACTACCAACCCGTAGCACTCACATCTGTAGCCATGAAGTGCTTTGAAAGGCTGGTCATGGCTCACATGAACACCATTATCCCAGAAACTGTAGACCCACTCCAATTTGCATACCGCCCCAACAGATCTACAGATGATAAAACCTCTATTGCACTCCACACTTCCCTTTCACACCTTGACAAAAGGAACACCTATGTAAGAATGCTATTCATTGGTTACAGATCAGCATTCAACACCATAGTGCCCTCAAAGCTCATCACTAAGCTAAGGACCCTGGAACTAAACACCTCCCTCTGCAACTGGATCCTGGAATTCTTGACGGGCCTCCCCCAGGTGGTAAGGGTTGGTAACATCACATCTGCCACGCTGATCCTCAACACAGGTGCCCCTTAGGGGAGTGTGCTCAGTCCACTCCTGTACTCCCTGTTCACTCATGCACGGCCAGGCATGACTCCAACACCATCATTAAGTTTGCCGATGACACAACAGTGGTAGGCCTGATCACCGACGATGACGAGACAGCCTAGAGAGAGGAGGTCAGAGACCTGACCTTGTTGTGCAAGGACAAAAACATCTCCCTCAATGTGTTTAAGACAAAGTTAAGGATTGTGGACTACAGGAAAAGGAGGACCGAGCACGACCCATTCTCATCAACGGGGCTGCAGTGGAACAGGTTGAGAGCTTAAAGTACCTTGGCGTCCACATCACCAACAAACTAACATGGTCCAAGCACACCAAGACAGTCGTGAAGAGGGCACGACAAAACCTATTCCCCCTCAGGAGACTGAAAAGATTTGCCATGGGTCCTCAGATCCTAAAAATGTTCTACAGCTACACCATCGAGAGCATCCTGATAGGTTGCATCACTGCCTGGTATGGCAACTGCTCGGCCTCCGACCGCAAGGCACTACAGAGGGTAGTGCGTACGGTCCAGTATATCATTGGGGGCAAGCTTCCTGCCATCCAGGACCTCTATACCAGGCGGTGTCAGTGGAAGTCATAGACTGTTCTCTCTGCTACCGCACGGCAAGCGGTACCCCGAGGGCCTAGGTCAAAGAGGTTTCTAAACAGCTTCTACCCCCAAGCCATAAGTCTCCTGAACATCTAATCAAATGGCTACCCAGACTATTTGCATTGCGTCCCCCCCTTTTACGCTGCTGAAACTCTCTGTTATTATCTATGCATAGTCACTTTAATAACTACCTACATGTACATATTACCTCAATTACTTCAAATAACCGGTGCCCCCGCATATTGATTCTGTACCGCCATTTCACTGTAAGGTGATGTATTCGGCGCATGTGACAAATACATTTTTATTTGATTCATACTACAGCTATGACAATGTTTGTATTGGTAGTAGTATATGTTGGGATTATGCCAGTTCATTGTTTAGCTAGCTACATGTCTAAAGAAAATACTACTTTGCCAGATGATTACATGACCCATCAAGTTAGCCAGGTGTGTCTGGGGGTGATTATGGTCATTCATGAACATGTGTACATGTCTTGACAATAGTGACCCAATTACTTAGCTAGATGTGGCTGGGGTGTGGTTATAGCATTTGTTTTACCCACGTCATCTAATAATTATAAAATATTCATACAATATTTTTCATCTGGACACTTTATTTTTCACTGCACCATTTGCACCTTCTGTATCCTGTGCATGTGACAAATAAACTTAAATTGTATTTGATTTAGTGTTTACCAGTGATGGCAATGTGAAGAACAACATGACCTGCACCAAAGCCAGATTAGGATATAGGCCAAGGATGAGATTAAATGTTTTTTCTATGTTTTTTCTACACTTTTAATCATGAAATCTTTGGTGGTTAACTAAACTACTCATTCTGTTTAGCACATGGCCTCACATGTCAATCCTTAAAGAGGTGAGTGGGTCTAAGGCTTAAGAGGGTGTGAACGAGGCTGAATGGGTTTAGACAAAGAAGCGCTCTCCAGTAGATGTACCAAAACATTCAAGGGCCATTTTCTCAAAAGTGGGGTTACAAGTTGATCAAGTTTTCAAAGCAGAATTACTTTCCCATTGTCTCCCAACTGCAGTGTATGATATACCGTTTATAGTGCTTAGCTTAACTTTTATCCAATGTAAAAAAAAACACAATTTCAAATTTTGCTACATAGGACCGAATTCAGGTGGTGGGTCACACATATGGAGAGAACATAACACTTTGTATTCAGGACAAAAAGTGAATTGCTTTGCCACATGTTTTGCAGTATTATTTTAGTACCTTGTTGCAAACGTGATGCATGTTTTGGAATATTTTTATTCTGTATAGGCTTCCTTCTTTTCACTCTGTGAATTAGGTTAGTATATGTTGTTGATCCATCCTCAGTTTTCTCCAATCACAGCCATTAAAATCTGTAACTGTTTTAAAGTCACCATTGGCCTCATTGTGAAATCCCTGAGCAGTTTTCCTTCCTCTCCGGCAACTGGGTTAGGAAGGACGCTTGTAGCTTTGTAGTGACTGGGTGTGTTGATACAACATCCAAAGTGTAATGTATAACTTTGCCATGCTCAAAGTGATATTAAAAATCTGCTATGTTTTTACCCATCTACCAATTGGTGCATTTTGCGAATCATTTGAAAACCTCCCTGGTCTTTGTGGTTGACTCTGTTTTTGAAATGTACAGCTCGAATGAGGGACTTTACAGATAATTTTATTTGTGGGGTACAGAGATGTGGTAGTAATTCAAAAATCACGTAAAACACAATTTTTGCAGCTTATTATGTGACTTGTTAAGCACATTTCTACTCCTGAACTTATTTAGGCTTGCAATATCAAAGGGATTGAATAATAACTGACTGAAGACATTTCAGCTTTTGATTTTTAATTCATTTCAAAAAAATTCTAAAAACATAATTCCACTTTGACATTATGGGGTATTCTGTGTAGGCCAACGACAAACAAAATCTAACTTTTATCCATTTTAAATTCAGGATGTAACAGAACAAAATGTGGAAAAAGTGAAGGGCTGTGAATATTTTTTAGATGTCATTCAATTGGTAACATAGATTTTTGTCTTCTTCTAATGCCTCTTAAGGGGGAAAGTAATCTAAAAGTAACTGAATGTAATCAGATTACGTTACTGAGTTTGGGTAATCCAAAAGTTACGTTACTGATTACAATTTTGGACAGGTAACTAGTAACTGTAACAGATCACATTTAGAAAGTAACCTACCCAACCCTGGGTTGAGAGTAGTTTTTATTTAAAAACAATTATTTAACCTTTATTTAAACAGGGAGTCACAATAAGATTAAAAATATATTTTACAAGAGAGCCCTGTACACATTACAATAAAAACAAAATATTAAAACATACACATAAAAACATTAGAATTCAGCACACAATTAACAAAAATAAACATTTAATAAAAGCAATCACATTCAACTACATAGAGGTCCTCAATCAATAATGTAAACTGCCTGAGTGGCATCAGTACATCTAGCTGCAGTGAACTCTGCATATTGTTCCACAAATTAGGGGCAAAAAAACTAAACGTGGATTTTCCTAAATCTGTGGAGACTGAAGGGATCTCTAGTGTTATCCATTCCTGTGAATGGGTTTGGTAACGTATTATTCTTATCTTAATTAATGAAGTTACATATGGCGGGAGTCTGTTAGATTGTTTTGTAAATAAATAAAAGACAATGCAGCTCTCTTCTTACAGACAAAAAGGTCCATCCTACATTTTTATACAGACTACAATGATGAGTCCTAAAATTGTCCCCTGTGATAAAACGCATTGCGGAATGGTATACTGCGTCCAAGGGTTCTAAAACAGAGGGTGCCGCATGCATGTAAACAATTTCACCAAAATCCAATACAGGGAGAAGCGTTGCATGAACAAGCTTTCTCCTATTTTTAATACTAAGGCATGATTTATTTCGATATAAAAAAACAACCTTGGATCTTAGCTTCTTATTCAGATTTTTTTATATGCGTTGCGAAGGATATTTTGTCATCAATCCAGACACCCAGGTACAGTGCCTTGCAAAAGTATTCATCCCCCTTGGTGTTTTTCCTATTTTGTTCCATTACAACCTGAATTTAAATAGATTTTTATTTGGATATCATGTAACGGACATACACAAAATAGTCCAAATTGGTGAAGTGAAATGAAAAAAATAACTTGTTTCAAAAAATTCTACAAAATAAAAAACGGAAAAGTGGTGTGTGCATATGTATTCACCCCTTTGCTATGAAGCCCCTAAATAAGATCTGGTGCAACCAATTACCTTCAGAAGTCACATAATTAGTTAAATAATGTCCACCTGTGTGCAATCTAAGTGTCACATGATCTGTCACATGATCTCAGTATATATACACATGTTCTGAAAGGCCCCAGAGTCTAAGCAAGTGGCACCACCAAGCAAGTGGCACCATGAAGACCAAGAAGCTCTCCAAACAGATCAGGGACAACATTGTGGAGAAGTACAGATCAGAGTTGGGTTATCAAAAATTATCAGAAACTTTGAACATCCCACGGAGCACCATTACATCCATTATTAAAAAAATGGAAAGAATTTGGCACCACAACAAACCTGCCAAGAGAGGGCCGCCCAACAAATCTCACAGACCAAGCAAAGAGGGCATTAATCAGAGAGGCAATAAAGAGACCAAAGATAACCCTGAAGGAGCTGCAAAGCTCCACAGCTGTCATGCCCTGACCTTAGATATCTCTGTTTTTCTTTATATTTTGGTTAGGTCAGGGTGTGACTAGGGTGGGTACTCTCGTTTTTGTATGTCATGGGGCTTTGTATGTCGTCTAGGGTTTTTGTATGTCATCTAGGGTTTTTGTATGTTTATGTTGGCCTGATATGGTTCCCAATCAGAGACAGCTGTTTATCGTTGTCTCTGATTGGGGATCATATTTAGGTAGCCATTTTCCTTGTTTGTGTTGTGGGATCTCGTCTATGTGTAGTTGCCTGTCAGACCTCATTTGTATAGCTTCACGTTTCGTTTTGTTATTTTGTTCGTTTGTTCAGTGTTTCATTCTTTAATAAATAAGAATGTACGCATACCACGCTGCACCTTGGTCCGATCCTTATAACAAACGTGACAACAGCAGAGATTGGAGTATCTGTCCATAGGACCATTTTAAGCCGTACACTCCACAGAGCTGGGCTTTACGGAAGAGTGTTCAGAAAAAACTAAGCAAACATGTTTGGTGTTCACCAAAAGGCATGTGGGAGACTCCCCAAACATATGAAAGAAGGTACTCTGGTCAGATGAGACTAAAATGTAGCTTTTTGACACCCACTGAAAACCCTATGTCTGGCGCAAACCCAAAACCTCTCATCGCCCCGAGAACACCATCCCCACAGTGAAGCAAGGTGGTGGCAGCATCATGCTGTGGAGATGTTTTTCATCAGCAGGGACTGGGAAACGGTTCAGAATTGAAATGATGAATGGTGCTAAATACAGGGAAATTCTTGAGGGAAACCTGTTTCAGTCTTCCAGAGATTTGAGACTGGGAAGGAGGTTCACCTTCCAGCAGGACAATGACCCTAAGCATACTGCTAAAGCAACACTCGAGTGGTTTAAGGGGAAACATTTAAATGTCATGGAATGGCCTAGTCAAAGCCCAGACCTCAATCCAATTGAGAATCTGTGGTATGACTTAAAGATTGCTGTACACCAGCGGAACCCATCCAACTTCAAAGAGCTGGAACAGTTTTGGCTTGAAGAATGGACAAAAATCCCAGTGGCTAGATGTGCCAAGACATACCCCAAAAGACTTGCAGCTGTAATTGCTGCAAAAGGTGACTTTACAAAGTATTGACTTTGAGGGGGTGAATACTTATGCACTCTCAAGTTCAGTTTTTGTCCTTATTTCTTGTTTGTTACACAATAAAAAATATGTTGCATCTTCAAAGTGGTAGGCATGTTGTGTAAATCAAATGATACAAACAACCCAAAAAAACATTTTAATTCCAGGTTGTAAGGCAACAAAATAGGAAAAATGCCAAGGGGGTGAATACTTTCGCAAGCCTGTATACCTATTAGGAAAAGAAAACAAAGTAGGAATAGCAAAGACATTTCTCCGGTTAACACCATTAGGCATGTCACCACTTTCTGATACAACATGTGGAACTCTCATAGTGACCAAAGAGGAGATGGTAAAAACGGACTTACATTTAATGCTAATACATTTAATGCTAAGTGTCGCCACCTGGGTGTCAGAAGGGGGAAGGTGAAAAGTAGTAGTGTGTCATCTGCATAGCAATGGTAGGAGAGACCATGTGAGGATATGATGGAGGAGAGTGACTTGTTGTATAGAGAGAAGAGGAGAGGACCTAGACCCGAGCACTGTGGGTCACTAGTAGTGAGAGTACGTGGTGCCGACACAGATCCTCTCCACGTCACCTGGTATTTGTAGCTTGTCAGGTAGGATGCAAACCAAGAGTGTGCAGAGCCTGAAACACCCAGCACTGAGAGGGTTGAGATGAGGATCTAATGGTTCACAGTGTTGAAGGCAGCAGATAGATCTGGAAGAATGCTTTGGCAGTGTGGAGAGCCTCCCGACACAGAGAAGAGCAGTCTCTGTTGAGTGACCCGTCTTGAAGCCTGACTGATTAGGGTCAAAAATATAATTCTGAGAGAGATAGTGAGAGTTGTTCAGAGACAGCATGCTCATTTTTTTTGGAAAGAAAGAAAGCGCTACTGGTCTGTAGTTTTTGATTTCAGAGGAGTCAAGTGTTGCTTCCTAGAGGAGGGAAGCAACTTGGGCCATTTTGATGTCAGAGGGATCGAGCCAGTGGTCATGGATGAGTTGATGCGGGAGATGAGGAATGAGAGAAGGTCTCCAGAGATGGTCTGGAGAAGGGAGGAGGGAATGGGGTCCAGCGGGCAGGTTGTCGGGTGGCCGGACCTCACTAGTCACAGGATTTTATCTGGAGAGAGCAGGAGATGAGGGTTGAGCTGGCCGGGAGGAAAAGGGACAATGCGAGTCATAGGATGCGGAAAGGGAGGAGAGTAGGGTCGAAGAGGCTGAAGGATTTAGCAGAAGGGAGAGATGATAGGATAGAAGAGGAGAGTAGTGGGAGAGAGAGAGCGAAGATTGTGACGGCTCATTACCATCTGGGTAGGGGCTGAGTGGCTAGGGTTGGAGGAGAGGGAGACAGAAAATGAAACAAGGTAACACTTTACTTGACACCCAGGGTCATAACACGGTCATAACCATGTCATAATGTGGTTGTGATATGGCACTCTACTGGAGATTCCAGGCTTCTCCTGCCATCATCAGAGTGCACAGCTGAAACTGTATATTGGAAACACTAATTTTGTTATTTTAACTAAAACATAACCAATCTTCATTAAACATAAATACCGATTGTTTTTGCATGGATTCCGCAATGTGGTTAGCTTTTAACAGCTAGGACCGCTATTTCTTGTCCCGGAATACCGCTTTACTGACAGGTTAAAGTCTGCTTGAAAGAGAAACTAGCTAAGCTGCTAATGTTAGCCATCAAGCAAACGAAGTTAGTCCCAGATAAATTTTCCAATGGAGCCCTCCTTGTCTGGAGAAGTAAACAAACGTTTCCAGCGCTGTAGGAGCTGTATCTACACTGCTTTGTTTCGGGACAAACGGGATCACTCAGAGTTCCAATGCAGCAATTGTTTGCTTGAGAATTATAGGCTTGAGGTGGCTTCCTTGATCACGCAGGTCGCCAGCCTACATAAAAAACTGAGGAAAACACAGGGTGGAATATTTACCTTTTCTACACCGGTGGCTGGACGGTGTTCTCGCATGTTGGATGCATCTCCGTCTTGCCGTTTGTAGTTATCTTACTAGACGGTGTTGCCTGGAGTTCGTTCACCAGGGTAGCCATCTCCTGCCTCTCCTCCCCCATCTGATAAGAGCAAGAGGAGCATGGAAGTCAATGATGGTTGCATGTCACAAGCCTTGGAAGCCGAAGACAGCCGCCTCCCGCAAAGCAGTCCACACTCCCAACGAGAGGCCCAGAGCAGATACAAACAACTATTTGTTTCGCCGCCCTGGAGCCTGATCTTTCTGCACCTTCATCGCTGGGGGCACCCGTCTGTGGCCACTGTGCCTACTCCTACTCCTTTCCCTACGATTTCGAAGAAGACGTCGGCAACCTTCCATCCCTGCTCTGGATTGAGCGGGGCTTCTACATCTGTCGGAGGCCTGCACCATCCTGTGAAGCGTGGGAGTGGGCGGATTTCCTCGTCCTTCTCGCCAGCCATGATTTTGGGCAGCTCCATGGTAAGAAATGTGACTGTTCCTGTTGCAAAAACAATGTCCTATCCCGGAGCTCGAGTAACTTACATTACTAAGCTGCTCCCGAATGTACCAAGCCAGGACATGCACATGAATTCTATTGTAATCCATGTGGGTTGTTATGACATTATGAAGGGCAGCCCTGCACAGTTGAAACTGGAATTTAAAGAGCTGATTGACTCTCTGCTAGACACTAATAAAAGACCCATCATATGTGGCCCTGTGCCCTCTCTGAATCGTGGCATTGAACGCTTGAGCAGGATTATTTCTCTACACAACTGGCTACATGATTATTGCAGCTCAATGGGTATAACTTTTGTTGACAAATTCGATGCCTTTTGGAAACAAAACACGTAATCTAAGGTAAGTCCCTCTAACTGCCCTGAATGCTTCTGCTGATTCTACAGCTATTTTATGCAGCAATCACGTGGCTATGCACCAGATGTATTCTGTTAGCACTGAGGCTGTGTGTCCTGATAGGAACTCCACTGTGTGCAGCTCACCCTGCACTAACATAAATAAAATGAAAATATCAACTTCTGCTAAGCTTCCCAGTAAAGCAATGAAAACAAGCAAGCATCCCAGAAAAGTACTCAAAATAGCCCACATTGACATATGTAGCTTAAGAAACAAGGTTCATGACATGAATAACTTGCTAGTAACAGATGACATTCATATCTCTGAAACTCACTTAGACAGTACCTTTGGTGATACAGTGGTAACAATACAAGGTTATAACATTTACAGAGAAGACAGCAATGCCAGTGGTGGAAGTGTTGGTGTTTAAATTCAGAACCACATTCCTGTAACGATTAGAGAAGATCTCATGTTAAATAACGTTGAAGTATTATGGCTACAGGTTAATCTGCCTCACTTAAAGCCCATTCTTATGGAAAGCTGCTATAGAGCACCAAGTGCAAAGTCAGTATCTGGATAACATATGTGAAATGCTTGATCATGTATGTGATATCAACAGAGAGGTATATTTTCTGGGTGATTTAAATATTGACTGGCTTTCATCAAGCTGCCCACTCAAGAAAAAGCTTCAAACTGTAACCAGTACCATATCAGTCAACCTACCAGGGTAGCTACAAACAGTACAGGAATGAAATCATCTTTACTAATGCCTTAGAAATGTGCTTGAAAGCAGTATCCAGATCCATCTGATGTAGTGATCACAATATAGCAGCCATATCTAGGAAAACCAAATTTCCAAAGGCTGGACCTAATACAGTGTATAATAGGTCACACTAAGTTTTGTAGTGATTCCTATGTTGTTGGTGTAAATAATATTTGTTGGTCCTTGGAGCAAACAGACACTGAACTTGACACAATTATGAAATTGCTTATCCCAGTTACTTATAAGAATGCACCCATTTAGAAAATGACTGTAAAAACTGTTAAATCCCCTTGGATTGATGAGGAATTGAAAAATGGTATGGTTAAGAAGGATGAGGCAAAAGGAAAACAAACTGCAAATTGAGAAAGCATGTGAGTAAACTGAATAAAAAGAAGAAACTACACTATGAAACAAAGATAAATGACAAAGAAGTATAGTAAAAAGCTTTGGAGCATCTTCAATGACATTGTGGGATAAAAGGAAAACTCAGCTACATCATTCATTGAATCAGATGGCTCATTCATCACAAAACCCAACTACTTTAAGAATGTTTTCATTGGCAAGATTAGCAAATTTAGGCATGACATGCCAGCAAAAAACGCTGACACTACACATACAAGTATATCTGACCAAATTATGAAAGACAAGAATTGTAATTTTGAGCTCCGTAAAGTGAGTGTGGAAAAGGTGAAAAAATTATTGTTGTCTATCAACAATGGCAAGCCACCGGAGTATGATAACTTGGATGCTTGATGATAAAAGCGGACGATATTGCCTCTCCCATTTGAAATATCTTCCAATTAAGCCTAATACAAAGTGTGCCCTCAGGCCTGGACGGAAGCAAAAGCCATTCCGCTACTTAAGAATAGTAAAGCCCCCTTTTACTGGCTCAAATAGCTGACCAATCAGCCTGTTACCAACCCTTAGTAAAGTTTTGGATATTTTATTTTGACCTCATACAATGCTAATTTACAGTACAAAAATTGACAACAGACTTTCAGCACACTTATAGGGAAGGACATTCAACAAGCACAGCACCTACACATTATTCATGATTGGCTGAGAGAAATTGATGATAAAAATATTGTCTAGGCCCTTTACTTTTTAAAATCTTTACTAACGACATGCCACTGGTTTTGAGTAAATGTATGTATGACTCAACACTATAAACGTCAGCTACTACAGTGACTGAAATGACTGCAACACTTAACTTCTAGTTCCTCCCAAACCCGGATCCGGGAGCACCCCATCAGTAAAAAAGCTGACTAGCATAGCCTAGCATAGCGTCACAAGTAAATACTAGCATCTAAATATCATTAAATCACAAGTCCAAGACACCAGATGAAAGATACACATCTTGTGAATCCAGCCATCATTTCTGATTTTTAAAATGTTTTACAGGGAAGACACAATATGTAAATCTATTAGCTAACCACGTTAGCAAAAGACACCACTTTCTTACTCCACCATTTTTTTTACTCCATCAGTAGCTATCACAAATTCGACCAAATAAAGATATAAATAGCCACTAACCAAGAAACAACTTCATCAGATGACAGTCTGATAACATATTTATTGTATAGCATATGTTTTGTTAGAAAAATGTGCATATTTCAGGTATAAATCATAGTTTACCATTGCAGCCACCATCACAACTCTCACCAAAGCGACTAGAATAACTACAGAGAGCAACGTGTATTACCTAATTACTCATCATAAAACATTTCTTAAAAACACACAGCGTACAGCAATTGAAAGACACAGATCTTGTGAATCCAGACAATATTTCAGATTTTCTAAGTGTTTTACAGCGAAAACACAATATAGCGTTATATTAGCTTACCACAATAGCAAACATCACAACAGCATTGATTCAAGGCAAAAATAGCGATAACGTATAAACCACCAAAATATATTAATTTTTTCACTAACCTTCTCAGAATTCTTCAGATGACAGTCCTATAACATCATATTACACAATGCATATAGAGTTTGTTCGAAAATGTGCATATTTAGCGGCACAAATCGTGGTTATACAATGAGAATAGTGGCCAAAAATTCAAGCAATCTGTCCGGCGCCATCTTGGAGAGGCACCTATTCTAATCGAAAACTATTCATAAACTTGACTAAAAAATACAAGTTGGACAGCAAATGAAAGATAAATTAGTTCTTAATGCAATCGCTGTGTTAGATTTTTAAAATGAACGTTACTGCGCAATACAGCGTGCGCCAAAGCGAGACCGCACCATAATTCATGGCGGAATTATTATTTGACATTTGTCAACATAAGTACGAATTAACAGCATAAAGACTGCTTACTATTAGCTGAGCTTCCATCAGAATCTTGGGCAAGGTGTCCTTTCTCCAGAACAATCGTCTTTGGGTTGAAAGATGTCCTCTTCTCCTGTCGAAATATCAGCTAACGATAGCCACCCACTGGAGACGTGTCCAACTCGTGAAAGCGCATGACAAAGAAATCCCAGAAAATCGCAATAAACTGCTATAAACTGCTATAAGTCGGTTTAAATTAACTACCTTATGATGTCTTTAACAACTATAATGAATAAAAACATGACCGGAGATATAGAACTACTAAAACGAAAGCGTTTGCAGGACGCCATTGTGATGTCTTCTTGCGCCAGGCGCACCGTTGAAAAGGACGGTACTTCCGTTCCACGGTCTTATATAAGGTCCCAGATTGCGCAATCCACTCCATTCAAATTCTCCCCGCTTACTGACATCTAGAGGAAGACGTATGCAGTGCATGTAGCCCGATGGCTTACATGGGGACTTATAAACTGACCTCAGAACAGGGACCTCGATTTCTGAAATCTCACTCCCTGACAGGAAATGTGCTGCAGAATGAGTTCTGTTTCACTCAGAGAAATAATTCAAACGGTTTTAGAAACTAGAGAGTGTTTTCTATCCAATAGTAATAATAATATGCATATTGTACGAGCAAGAATTGAGTACGAGGCAGTTTAATTTGAGAACGATATTTTACAAAGTTGAAACAGCACCCCCTATATTGACAAGAGGTTTTAAAGAGCTGCAGTTAGTTTCAGAATGTGTGGCAAGCAATAAGTTAGTCTTAAATATTTCAAAAACTAAAAGCATTGTATTTGGGACAAATCCTTCAATAAACCCTAAAATCTTGTAATAAATAAATGTGGAAATTCAGCAACTTCAGTTGACTAAACCTCTTGGAATAACCCTGGATTGTAAGCTGTTATGGTCAAAACATATTGATAGAACAGTAGCTAAGATGGGGAGAAGTCTGTCTATAACACACACCTAACCCAATGTTCTTTTGCGGATGACTGGGATAAATGCTGGAGCAGATTTCAGGAGCAGGACGAGATACCCTCTTTTTGACTGATGAAAGGGCATGTACGTGATAGGCCTATCTAGCATTATTATGGTCATAATGCTTCTTAACAGTTTCATAAAGTGTAGTTTCTTGGTCCAAGTAAAGTGACGCAGGATGGTCATAATGCTTCTTGATAGTATGATGAAAAAAATCAGTTTTGTCACTTATGACATATTATTACATAGTTATGACCGTGTGATAATGTGTTATGACACTGGGTGTCAAGTGAAGTGTTACCGGAAACAAAGTAGTGATCAGAGACCTGGAGGGTGGTTGAAGTGAGATTAGTAGGCGAACAGCCTCTAGTAAAGATGAGGTCAAGCGTATTGTTTGCCCTGTGAGTGGGAGGGGACTGGGAAAGCGTGAGGTCAAAAGAGGCAAGGAGGGGAAAGAAAGAGTTGGAAAGAAATTAATCAAAGGCAGACGTCGGGAAGTTGAAGTCACCAAGTATGAAGAGCGATGAGCTATCGTCAGGAAATGAACTTGTCAAGCTCATTGAGGAACTCCCTAAGGGCACCTGGTGGGTGAGAAATGACAACAATGTTAAGCTTGAGTGACAGTGACAGCATGGAATTCAAATGAAGAGATGGACAGGGGAGTGAGGGAGAAGAGAAAATCTGCAAAATCACTTCAGTAACTACTACAGTATACTACAATCCTCAAAAACACTACATGAATTACTGTAGTATATACGACAGTTTTCTTTTACTACAATATTTAAACTTTAGTTAACTATACTACAGTATACTACAGTAGTCCGCAAAACACTACAGTGAATACTATAGTATTTATACTATAGTACACTGTAGTATTTTGTCATGTAGGTAGGCTGGTCAGCCATGAATACATGGCCTTGGATGGATCCCAGCTGTCTACAAGTTGATATACATGTTTTTGTGTGAAGCACCAGCCAATGACTGCAGTGGGTCACAATAAATCTCTCCATAATCATGTGAATGGTCAGTGAAGGCTTAGAACTGCCTTGGAAGTCCTGCCAGAAAGTGATGATGAAAGGTACCTTACTGGAGCATCAGAACTGATGTTTTTTCAGACAACCACTCCAGCTCCACTTATAACCCCACACCTTTTTTGGATGGCCATATTTGATGATTTGGGTGAGTTGAGAAATGAGCTGTGTTTAGTGTTGGATAGACTTGAGGTCCCTCATAAATAGTGTCAGGAAAACCCAAAGAAACTCTTAATTCAACTCTTACAAGTGTAAATAGAGGGTCTGAGTACAATGGAATAATTTCTGTAGGAGCAAGGACTGAATGGAGACGCATAACTGTTCAGCAGCTTAAATTGTCAAACCACATTGAACGCCGGCATTCACAACCTAAGAGCTGTCTGTCACTTCCTGTTTCAATAAAGCTATTACTGCACAATCAATGTATTAACCAATCAAAAAACAGATAATTAATTTCCAGGTAAATTAGTCATTTATCTATAACTGGTGATTCCACACGTTAAGCAGCTTTATTAATTTGCCATGGGAAACGGGTTAGTTCAGCTTTACAAAATATAAATACTCATAAAATAACTTTACACAAGATTTCCTGAATGGAATTCTACTGGTTTCTTAATGGTTTCCATTTTAAGAGAGGATCAACTCTTTTGATCACCAGGCCCTAGTATCCATTTGAAAGAGTGCCTCAGGATTAACCTGGGCTTGTTGTTAATGTGTACATAACAACTGGATCAAAATCCATACACTTAAAATTGAGGGCGAACCAAGACTGTGTGGGTAACCTTTTGTATGTGTTTACACAATTGACTAATGCACCGCCGTGCCAGATGCCTTTGAGCACTACCATAAATCCCAAGTGGCTCCTAAATCGTTTCACGTTTATGACAGCTAAACCTGCTGTGCTCTGGATTTGTTGTGCCAACATCTTTCCAAGCTCCAGGGTGCAAGTCGCTCTGCACTGTGTCTCCATTTAGTCAGATGGTTGTTAGTGGTAGTCTGCAGAGTGGTGCATGACTTGGTCTAGGTTCTCCTGCCTCTTTCCTTCTTATTTCTCTATTGCAGGGGTGTCAAACTAATTTTGCCCCGGGGGCCCGAATTCAGTCTTTAACGAGTTCCGGGGCCGAAGGGCCTCTCCATCGTTTTGGAATTGCTAATGCTCCCTGACTGTCTAGCTTTAATTTTGGTGATTATTAGCGAGCTGGATGTAGGGGCATTATCATTTATACACAGTTTCAATTTGGTTTTAGTCATTTTAAAGTATATTGAGTTCATCCGTCTCCAACCCAAAAACGAATATTTCGATTTATTTTATAAATGTTTTACTCAAACCACCCGCAGGCCAGATTGGACCCCCTTGTGGGCGAGATTCAGCCCCAGTGGCATATGTTAAACACCCCTGCATGCATTGGGGTGCAGAGGGGGGACATTGACAATATACACATCCCATTGAGAGTGTTCTACCTCTTTTAAATGTAATTAAACATAAATCATTTCATTTGACAGTTAAAAAAGTATATCGGCAAACAAAATAATGGTTTCTCTATGGGCTTCATTGAAATACATTACCAAGTACATTGTGAACTGTGTGTAACTATTTTCTCCACCAAAAGGTGTAAACATTGTCACAATTCACAGAAGTAATTCCTATAGGACAATTTGCCATCTTCCCACCTCTTCCACTTCTCCACTTCCCTCTCCTTCCAGCTAACTTCAGAGTTCTCTCCCAGATCTGAGTGTGGCATCTGTTAATTCAGGGCCTGACTGGGAGTCTTGAGTCTCCACATCCGGCTCTCCCAGTCAACACTCTTCTGAGCGAGGCAGTAATTGGCCAGTAATTTGAATGCCTTCTGCCCTTAGTCCCAAACCCACAGAGTTAATGTTCCAATAAATATACACAGCTTTGATTTACATCCCAGTTTTCCTACATTCCCCAAAGACACACCTTCCATTGACTGACGCTCTGGAGAGGGACTGTAAAGTCATCCCTCCTGGCCAGGGTGGGAACCAATCAAGAGACATCCTCCTGGTGGTCAGATAGGAGCCCTCCATTACTGGAGAATCGAGTTATCTGAACTAGGTGACAAATCCCAACAGCTGAAAGTCTAAATTGTGTTGGTGATTAGTTGTGTCAACACTAGGGCTGTTGCGGCGACCGTTTTACCGCCACACCAGCAGTCATGTGTCATGACCACAGTAGAATTCCACGTGACTGTTGAGTCACGGTAAATCTACTCGTATGCACGCTGGACATGCGTTGGTAGTACCCAACTCACTAACGACCACCTGGTACTCAGGGCTCCGTTGTCTCTCTAACCACTCTGACATCCATGCAAATCACATCATCAAAACAGTATCATGCTTTTAAAACTCACCTCACTGTGATCGATCAATTTAAAGAAAAAAGTTCAACAGGTTGAAACTGAGTGGAAAACATTGTCGTTGTGGTGTTGTTTCAACGCCTAACACAACGAATGTACAGCACTTTCTAGGGTGATGATTAATGCAAAACACCCATACACATATGCCTATATATGTGAACCAAAAAAAACACTGAATTAAAATAATGAGTGTGCCATTATACCATTATACAATACACCATTATACAATACAGTGCCATTATACCATTATACAATAAAGTGCCATTATACAATACACAGCCTACCGCATATTACGCACCGCAGAAAAAAAGAAAAAAAATATTTAAGATGGCTTTGGTGCATAATTGGTCTAGCCTATACTCCTTTGGGTGTGGACTGTGTTATTATGCATACTGGATGGACCCTATGCTATGCTCCAAATGTTCTACCTCTGGAAGAGGCCTAGACGATGCTGGTGGTTCATTGATTGTGCAGGTCGGCTTGCAGAGTTATCTTACCTTTAGCTACAGAATATCTCACCACCATGTGTTTCCATCTCCTCCTCTCGCTCGTTCAGAGAGAGGGGCTGTTAACAGTTTAATTAAATATGTTTCATTGTGAAAACATGTTACTATCGATGTTCCAAACAGATTTCACTTGGTTTCCCAAATTAAGTAACTGCAGGAGCAGGGTTGGAGAGCCCATGGCATACAAACAAACAGTGGTTGATGCGTGAAGTAATTGTTCTTATAAGGCCAAAAATGTCTATATGTAATCCCATGTGAAAGCAGAGTTTTGATGGTTGCTCATATTAAGCACATGTGCCACTATAAAACCTGGAGTAGCCTAGCTGGTATGATTGAAAACAAACTGTCGGGAAAGCGGCCCTTGTTCCTGCCATTCTAAATTTAAACAGATTTGACATATTAGCAAAGACAAGATTAAATTGAGAATGGTCTGATGGGTGAAAATATGATAACTTGATGAGAGAACGGTATGTAAAGCCTGAGAAGGACCTGAGTGCAAGTTTTTTTTTTTACTTTCTCAAATCATCAATAGCCTATAATCACATCATGCACACATATGTTTTGATTTCTAAGACATTCTAAGGTTTGTATCATTCACTACTGAAGTTGCCAAATAACTCTAAAGCTAGCATATAGGACCTGTTTCAAATGATCACTTTTACGCTCAACATTGCCACTTCCTTTGCGCACTGACTCCAGCATGGGAAATATATCCTCTCTATTTTATTCAGCTAAGTTGAATTATATTCTTCTTACAATAAAATCCTACAATGTAAAATAATGGCACAGGACTTATAAGCATATCTTGTTTGTTAAATGAATAAGGCTACAGCCTATGGCATAGCGCATAGCCAGATAACATACAGTAGGCCAACTCATGTTCTGTTCTTCTGAAATAAATGTTATTCATATCATAATGTTTCTTAAGACCTACCTAAAATAAATAATGGATATATTGTGATGGTGTATATTAAATTGTTTTATTCAACTTTTTTAAATGTAGATGTTAAAGGCGCGCATTAGCGTGTATGCGGTTGCGGAGGCCTGGAGATGCTATATGTGTTTATGTTAATTGTCAATTACCGTGAAACAGGTAGTCTCTTAGATGACAATAACCGGGTGAGAAAATGTCATGACCACCACAGCCCTAGTCCACCTTCACTTCTAATATTTCTGTAAATCAGTCCCAAAATATGTAGAGGAGGGCAGAATCGAGAGAGAGCTAGTGGGGACACCCAGGAGAGGAACAGCTGTCTGAGAGATTGCTCCAATGTGTGAACGCAGGAGAAAGAATCCTTTTGTTCCCTGTGGTTTGTAGCTTCACCATGGACCTTTCATCTAAGGGCCTCGGACAAAGGTCCCATCCATGTCGAATGGGGCAGAAACCACAGGAAGCACATGCGGAGGGAGAGCGTAAAGAGAAGAGCATTAATCAATTAAACTGTATATACTGACTGTAACCGGATTCTTAGTTAGTTGGTTCGTGGAGATGGGACCTGGAGAACATGGAATGGGCATAGTGGCTTATGATAGAGCAAACAATGTGACCCTCCGCCTCAATTCAGTCTTATGTAGCAAAATTTGAAATTGTGTTTTTTACATTGGATAAAAGTAGAGACTCAAAGTTGCAAAATGGTATATCATACACTGCAGTTGAGGAACAATGGGAAAGTAATTCTGCTTTGAACGTTGATAAACTTGTAACCCCACTTTTGAGATGAAGTTGTTGAGGAATGGTATGAGATAGAGGAGGACGACATCTCAAGTACTTGGGTTTGAGGGGACAGCTTGGGTGCCGTCCTTGGCTATCTACCTGGAGAGCTTATTAAACAGAGATAAGAGTCATTGCAACATAACATAAGAACCAATGCAATAACAACCAATGCAAAGCAATTCATACATTTATTTTATAAGATTACAAAACAATTAGACCTAGATCTAACTAGCTAATTGGTTTCTAAGCTAGATTCACCTTCAATATAAATTTGACATTTTAGTAATTTAGCAGACGCTCTTATCCAGAGTGATTTACAGGAGCAACTAGGGTTAGGTACCTTGCTCAAGGTTACTGGCGCATTCATGACCTGATTTTCCACTCTGATGTCCTGCACAAACAGTGTCTGTAATAAAAAGTTAAAGATTATTAGCAAATCTCATGAAGTGGCTAAGAGACATGGCTAAGACATGGCTATGAGATATACTGTAGTAAAGTATCTAGGAGGATTTCCATTTAGCTGAGACTGCTAGCTGGGTACATTTTGAATTGGTATAGCTAGCCAACGTTAGCTAGCTATCAGTTGCTGTGAAGTCACCGAAATTATTTGAAATAATGAAATAATTACCATTAATAAAAGTAAATTTACCAGTTTTTCACTGTACAATGGTACCACAAGTGACCATTTGATTTGGAAACTCCATCACATGTGTGCTACAGAAACACTGTTAACCAAGCATGTGCACTTGAATTACACTTCTTAGATTTTTCCCAGATCTCAAAAGTAGTCCCCTGATGTGTTAAAGCATTGTTGTGATCATCGAAAATCAAATTTTTCAGTTTTTTATAAAAACAAAATGATTTTGAGAGCAAAAATCTGGAAAAAAATGGGGGAAATCCAAAACCTGTAAAAACAAAACAGATGAAACAGAATTTGGAAAAAACTGAATTAGGCAAAAAATATAAATACATTTTAAAGGGTCTACCAAAGTTTTTTGCTGTGCATGACAGCACTTTAGAGCGCATGTCATCCTGCAGCACAGTATTTTGGGGGAAGTTGAGGTCAGATCCAATATTGGCTATGCACCCAAGAGGGAAAGAGGTTGGGCCATCCTAGAAATGTTTTAGAGTAATATAATATATGCCATTTAGAAGATGCTTTTATTCAAAGCTAGTTAGCAGTGCATGCTAGTAGCGTTTCAAATCGGTGATGTCACTCGCTCTGAAACCGTTGCTTTTGTGGAGCGAACGGTAACGATGCTTCGTGGGTGACTGTTGTCGATGTGTTCAGAGGGTCCCTGGTTCGAGCCCAGGTTGGGACGAGGGACGGAAGCAATACGTTTACGCATACATCTTTACGTATGTGTTGTCCCGGGAATCAAACCCACCATCCTGGCATAGCAATGCTCTACCAACAATGCATGACAAAGTTATAGATGCTTTGTGAAGCCTCAAATTAATCTTATGTATAAAGCCTTTATTATGTCACCCTTTATAAAGTACAGGTTTATGTCATATTTGACATAGGTGGTTAAGTCACACAGTTTTGAACATGACATAAACACTAAATGAATGTGTCACAAATCATTTATGAAGGCTTTATAAGCTGCACTTAATTTAAAGCTGGACCGTGTTTTCCAATCAAAAGGCATACAGTGTGGTTGGTTGAATAAGAGACAAAAGGCAAAAAGTCTTATTATGAACCGGGTATTTTGGTCCTGGGTACTGATTGCTGAAACAGCATTTCAGCTGTGCATATATCAGACAATATACCACAGGTATGACACAAAAACATACTTGTTTATTTTGGTAACCAGTTTATAAGGCACCTCTGGGAGTTTTTGGTACATGGCCAATATACCACAGCTAAAGGCTGTATCCAGGCACTCCGCTTTGCATCATGCATAAGAAAAGCCCTTATTGGTATATTGGCCATATAGCAAAAAACACTGAGGTGCCTTATTGCTATTATAAACTGGTTAGCAACGTAAGTAGACAGTAAAAAGCAATGTTTTGTCATACCCATGGTATGCCATCTGATATACAGTACCACGGCTTTCAGCCAATCAGTATTCAGGGCTCGAACCACCCAGTTTGGTCAATATATCACACCCCCCCAGGCTTTAATGCCTAATTGTACCATTATTTTGATTATTATGAACCTTTATTGAAACAGAGGAAACAAGCTGAGAGAGTCTATTTTACAGTTGTGCCCTCTGATACAACAATAAAAACAACACAGCAAGTAATAAGAATTTAAAACCAAAGTACAAGATGGAGATTAAAAAGATTAAAACAAATAAACTTCGATAAGAAAAACACACATTACAAAAAGCAATGACAGTTTATAATAAAAAGTTTATGTAATGTGCGTTTAAACTGTCTTACAGGCACCAAAACATCTAACTGGAGTTCTCTCTGCAGTTCATTCCATGAGTGTGGAGCATGATATTCAAATGCTGTTTAGCCTAACTCAGAGTGAATCCGGGGTATCTCTAGCACTAGCATGTCCTGTGACCGAGTCTGATAAATACTGTTTGACCACTGGATTTTTGAGTTAAGATAATTAGGAAGTTTCTGTAAGTCAGGGAGTCCCAGCCAACCGAAGTGTACAAAAGGCAATGATGTGTGCAAAAGTTTGCATTAGAAACAAAGCGCAACGCTGCATGATACACTGCATCGAATTTCTTCAGTACTGATGCTGATCCATGCATATATAAAACATAATAAAGCACTGACATAAAAGTGGTCTGTTACAATTCCCTTTCTGTGCTGTGATAAGACCATATTTATTTCTATAAAAAAATCTAATTCTCAATTTCAGCTTCTTTACCAGCTCAGGTATAAGCGTTTTAAAAGAGAGATTATCATCTAACCAATTTCCAAGGTACTTATAGGTGGGGGCACGTTCCAAAAGAGAGCCATCATGGGTAGCAATGTTCAGGTTTTCCAATTGTATACTTTTGGATCGTGAAAATACCATATACTTAGTTTTACTTGAATTTAGCACCAGCCTAATATCTACAAGTGCATCTTGAAGCAATTGAAAGTCAGATTGCAGGAATGTAAATGCTTGAGCGAGTGATGGGGTGTGGCATATAGTACTGTGTTATTAGCATAGAAATGAAAGTAGCATTTTTTCACTGAGTTACAGATATCATTTATGTATATAGTGAATAATAAAGTACCTAAAATCGAACATTGTGGGACACCTTTGTGAACAGTGACAATACCTGATTTTACCCCATCTGCAATAATAGCCTGAGATCTATCGCTGAGATAATTCTGAAACCATAAACATGTATATGAGGCCAACCCCAATGAGGTCAGTCTATTCAGCAGAAGAGAATGATCAACTGTATCGAAAGCCTTTGACAGGTCAACAAACAAAGCAACACAGTTCAACATCTTATCCAAGGCTCTTACAATATAATTTACAACCATTGTGGTGGCTGTGATAGTGCTGTTCTCCGGTATAAAACCGGACTGACATTTGTTCAGTATGCAGTTGTCAGACAAGAAAGAGCGCAGCTGTACATTTACCAATGACTCTAACATTTTTGCAAGACAAGACAGCTTAGAGATTGGTTGATAATTATCAAGGTCACTAGTATCCCCACCTTTGTGCAGAGGCAGCACATAGGCAGTTTTCCAAATCTTAGGTATGACACCAGAGGTCAACGTGAGGTTAAAAAATATGAGTAAGAGCACCAGAGACAAGTTGCGCAGCTGTAGCCAGCAACCCTGGGTCAAGTTTGTCAGCCCCTGTTGCTTTCTTAATGTCTATGGCTAGCATCAATAACTTTCTCCTCTGTGAAGAAGCTTAGTGAGAAAACCTAACCATCAGCATCAGCATACTCATGCATGATCCCTTCATATGTTACTTTTCTACCCTCATTTGTGGTCGACATTTTCTCAAAAAGATTGCCTGCTGCAATTGAAGTCATTGTTGAAGGCAATAGCAATGGCGTTCTTATCAGTAATGAGTCAGTAATGATTTATTTACTTTCATCACATTACCAGTGGGCCAGAAGTTTACATACACTCAATTAGTATTTGGTAGCCTTCCACAAGCTTCCCACAATAAGTTGGGTGAATTTTGGCCCATTCCTCCTGACAGAGGTGGTGTAACTGAGGCAGGTTTGTAGGACTCCTTGCTCGCACATGCTTTTTCAGTTCTGCCCACACAATTTCTATAGGATTGAGGTCAGGGCTTTGTGATGGCCACTCCAATATCTTGACTTTGTTGTCCTTAAGCCATTTTGACACAACTTTGGAAGTATGCTTGGGGTCATTGTACATTTGGAAGACCCATTTGCAACCAAGCTTTAACTTCCTGACTGATGTCTTGAGATGTTGCTTCAATATATCCACATACTTTTTGTTCCTCATGATGCCATCAATTTTGTGAAGTGCACCAGTCCCTCCTGCAACAAAGCACCCCCATGCTTCACGGTTTGGATGGTGTTCTTTGGCTTGCAAGCTTACCCCTTTTTCCTCCAAACATAACGATGGTCATTATGGCCAAACAGTTATATTTTTGTTTCATCAAACCAGAGGACATTTCTCCAAAAAGTATGTTCTTTGTCCCCATGTGTAGTTGCAAAACGTAGTCTGGCTTTTTTTTGGAGCAGTGGCTTCTTCCTTGCTGAGTGGCCTTTCAGGTTATAACGACATAGGACTTGTTTTACTGTGGATATAGACACTTTTGTACCTGTTGCCTCCAGCATCTTGCTGTTGTTCTGGGATTGATTTGCACTTTTCGCACCAAAGTACGTTCATCTCTAGGAGACAGAACGCATCTCCTTCCTGAGCGGTATGACGGCTGCGTGGTCCCATGGTGTTTATACTGTTTGTACAGATGAACGTGGCACCTTCAGGCGTTTAGAAATTGCTCCCAAGGATGAACCAGACTTGTGGACGTCTACAATTGTTTTTCTGAGGTCTTGGCTGATTTCTTTAGATTTTCCCATGATGTCACGCAAAGAGGCACTGAGTTTGAAGGTAGGCCTTGAAATACATCCACAGGTACACCTCAAATTAACTCAACTAATGTCAATTAGCCTATCAGAAGCTTCTAAAGTCATGACATCATTTTCTGAAAATGTCCAAGCTGTTTAAAGGCACAGTCAACTTAGTGTATGTAAAATTCTGACTGTAAACAATTGTTGGCAAAATTACTTGTGTCACGCACAAAGTAGATGTCCTAACCGACTTGCCAAAACTATAGTTTGCTAACAAGAAATTTGTGGAGTGGTTGAAAAACGAGTTTTAATGACTACAACCTAAGTGTATGTAAACCTCCGACTTCAACTGTATATTCAAATGTAAAAACCCAAGTCCCTTCGTTGAAAAAAAAAGTGGATTGTTGATATCGACCGGGGTACTTGAGGTGTTTACACAAGTATAATCACAAGTGTGAACCAAGTGAATGAGGACAAGATTAAGTACATTACCCCTACATTTATGAAAACATGTGGTTAAACAGTAGTCTGATACAGTACTTGCTATAGCAATACTGGGACTAGCCCTATATCCTTTTGATTGTTTAAGTACCTTTTCAATGTTGGATGATAGCAGGCGGACGCCATTTTCACCCAGATTCTATCATTGCCGAAGTACCTCTCCTTTTTCCAAAAACAATCAAAATTGTCAACAAATGACATGCCCATGTCTTCAGAAAGACACATTATCCTTAGATGAAAAGACCGCATACGACTAAAACTTTCAGTCCCACAACGGCGAGGAGATGGGATTGATCCTGAGATAACGATTCTTCCCACAAGGCTTCGAGCTGTTTCCAAGAGCAACAAGAAGTTGTTTCTGAGTCTCTCAGACTTCACTCCTATAATGTCATTCGAACCAACGTGCAACACAACTGTTGTCAGGTCGGGAATCTGCTTCTTGACTACTGGTAAAATTCCAATAAAGTCGGTGACTTTAGCACCTGGAAAACAAAGTGTGCGTGTATCTTGGATTGACACTCGCTTTACCATTGAGCTCCCGATTAAAACGGTAGCTAGCCGTTTACCATTATTGTTTTTTCCTGAAGCCTTTTGCACATCTCCATTTTTATTTATGGTTTTCCAACTCCAACTCGGCCACCACAGATCACGATTGCTCCAGGCGCAAACGCAGCGCGGGCAGAAGAAGAATCATCCGGATCAGACGACCGCGGACCTGAAGGCGCTGGAACGTCAGGATCCAAAGCAACAAAGCTGTTTGACGTCTGGAGAACACTTATCATTTCCGTCGCTGTAGAGTGTCGAGATAGAGGTCCTCGCTGGCATCGAGTCCCACGCCGTAATGTGATGTGTCTCCATGGTTGGATGTCCTGGTCAACAAAGGAGCCACTAACTGCAGCCTCTGGAGAAGAACCAGGCATCCCCCGCAGCCAATCCAACGATGACAGTCTGCCTGATGGCGAGACTCCCTCAGCTTGGGGTTGTTTGCTGCCAATGGAGTGGAGAACGAGAAGGTAGGAGCACGTGGCTTCCCCAATAGCTGGTGCAAATTAGCGATTTTTTTACTCAAAGTAGCAACTACTTCTCTATAGCCTTCGGCTAGCAGGACATTTCTACATATTGGAAGTTATAAAATAGACACAGCTCCGGCATCTTATATATTGCTTGTGCAATCGAACGTCCTTCGTTGCTTATCATCATTTAAACGGATATACTTTTTTCTACTTACGGATACCATTTTTATGTCTCTGCGTGCAATTTTAAGGTTGTTGCCACCTACAAATGTCTGTACAGAATGAAATATTACCACTACCTTTTTAAAACAGAATCACAATCACTTTTTCGTCTTTTAATAGTTTTAAGCATATTTTAACACAACACTGTACTTAAAAAAAACATTGAACATAGGCTAGGCCCTGTTGTTATTTCAGATCCCAGCAATAATGCCTCTCATTACACCTGGGAAGAAAACATTTACATTTGCTCAACATTTTCAATATATTAGCCCACACAGCTACAAGGATGCACATTCCTGCTAGGTTTAAGACCTCATACTGAAGCTTAAAGAGGCCCCAACTGATGTATAGAACAATCTTACAATTATTTACTTTGATTCAGATACAAGCATCATGAAACCTTTAACAAAACTAAATAATTTGACTTGGTGAAAATCCGTTTTTTGGAGCTATGTTGCATTTGAATTTTGCCAAGTGGTTTCTACCTTTACAGACTCCATGAAATGATGACCGCTTCCTAAATATGTGTTCAAATTATGAATTTTGTGTATGATTTCCTCGAAATAAGGGTGGCTCAACTTACCCCTTTGGCTCAACTTCACCCACTCTCCCATATATATTAATTTATAGCATTTTGTTTATAGTTGTTTTTAAAGCAGTTATTTTTGGAACTATTTTCTCCGAACCATGCAAGGATAGGCTGTGCTCGACCTCTCATGTAAACACAGATGATGTTCAGGGAAACAAACCATACTTTTAAATCGGTCAGGTCGCTCAATGGAAGTGGGTGAAATAATACAGCTAACCCAGTCCTTTGTCTGTTATTGGAAGTTTTCACAGCACACTCACAAACCATATTGGACAAGCAATTGTAGTACTCGTTATCTAGCTCAAAACTGAAGCTCTATCACGCTGTCTCAGCTGGCCAGCTGTGTTGACTTGAGGTGATGCACACAGCCTATCCTTGCACCCACCGTCACGGCAGATGAATGGAATGTATAGGTCAAAGAATGGTTTCCTATAAATGTTTTTCTATAAATGTTTTTCTATAAATAGTTTCTGCTTTTAAAACCACTATAATCTAAATACTATAATTTCATATACACTTATAAGAAATACATAGAGTACAAAGTGCTTAGATAACGATAAGCTTTGTCTATGTGCTAAGCTAACATCAACTATCTTCAAATTGCACGCAAAGACATGAAAATGGTATCCATGAGTTCATCTGACTCTGGGCACGTAAAAAAAAAAATAATAATTGACAAACTCCCGAACTATCCCTTTAACACTATCATAAGCCTTATTATCATTAAACAATATAATAACTGATCAGCCCAAAGAAGTCCCCAATCAACAATTTGAACTGCTCGAGAGCTACCAGTAATAGCTGTTGTGAACTCTGTAGATTGTTCTTTGCATTGCCTGCAAAGAAACTAAAGGGAGATTTATCTTACTCTGTGGAGACCAAAGGGGTCTCCAGAGTTGGCCATCATTGAGACTGGGTGTGATAACTCGTGCGTCTAAAGATGATCAATGATAAGTACTGTGGAAGTTTTGTAATTTTGTAATTTGATTTGTAATTTGATTTCACCTTTATTTAACTAGGCAAGTAATGAACCACACCAAGAATCGAACCCTGTGGGACACATTTTGTTATGTCCAGAAAACCTGATGTAACACCATCAGAACTTACACATTGCATTCTGTCTGTTAAATTATTTGAAGACAGTTACATGCAGCCTGGTTCACGACAATTGTTGAAAGCCTCTGAATTAGCAATGAGTGATCAACAGTATCAAACTCCTTATACATATGAGACCGACCGCCTCGATACAGTCTTATGTAGCGAAAGTTGATAAAATTGTAACCCCACTTTTGAGAAAATGCCCCTTGAATGTTTTGGTACACATACTGGGGAGCTCTTCTTTGTCTACACCCATTCAGAATCTTTCACACCATCTTAAACCTTAGCCCCACCCATCTATTTAAGGATTCACATGAGGCCACGTGGTAAACACAAGCTATATCAAACAAAATCAATGTTTATTTGTCACATGCACAGGATACATAAGATGTAAACGGTACACTGAAATGGTTACATGCATAGTAGCAATATCAAAAACAGAAACTGTGCAGATAAAAATATGTGATCATTATTAGATGACGCTTACCCAGACACACTTATCTAAATTGATGGGTCAGTTGAAGGAAATGCTATAACCACCCTCCAGCCACATCTAGCTAAGTGGATGGGTCACGAAATTACAATAGATGGCCGTAATCACACCCACACATACCTGGATAATTTGATGGGTCATGTAATATTCCGGTCGAAGTGGAGTCTTTTGTTTAGACATGTAGCTTGCTAGCTAGCTAAACAATGAACCGGCATAATCCCAACTCATACTACTACTAATACAAACATTGTCATAGCTGTAGTATGAATCTGCAGGTATTTAAAGCTAACAAACTAGGTTTAATGTTAGCTAGCTAACATGAGGCTATAACTACAAATGCAAATGGTTTGCTGATTAGAATAACATTACTCCCCAGATTATACACGTAATGTTAACTAGCGAGCCAGCAAACTAATGTTCGCTAGTTAACTAACAGTACACTTTAACTTGCAATAAAAACGACTTTGACAAAATTAGACACTTATATCTGAAAATGTAGCTAGACTCTTACCCGTATACATGGATGAATGCTTCATGGCAGACTGGAACCATTTAACTATGTTTTGTTTGTTAGCTACATCTTGTTTGGCCAGCGTTGTGTCAACCCAGCTAGCACTGTGGATCTGGGCTGATTCCAGCTGAGAGTCGGGGCACTCAGCTGAGAGTCAGACTCGGCCGACGTCATGTGGCCTGAGTCTGGGCCACCTTAGGCAGTATTACTTATGGCTAGGATGCGGGGATGGGTTCGGGCTGATTTCGGTGTGAGTTATATGGCCCAAATGTATTACTTGGTGCTCGGGCCGATTGGTCCTACTCTCTTGGCAGATGATTACACAGGCTGCTTTATATAATTAACATTTCATTATTTATTTTTCCATATTTTCTCATTGTTTCTGTGATCAAAAAATACAATTAACATTTAAATGAAATTCATTGAGTCATGTGTAGTATTTTAGTATTTTGATACTTTGTGCAAGCCAATTGATAAGCATTAAAAACTTTGTGGATGGAGCATCCTGTGTGGTGCAGCGGTCTAAGACACTGCATCGCAGCGCAAACTGCATTGCTACAGATGCTGGTTCGAGACCAGTGACGGCTGCGCCCAGGAGACCCATGAGGCGACGCACAATTGGCCCATCATCGTCTGAGTTAGGGGAGGGTTTGGCCGGCTGGGATGTCCTTGTCCGATCGCGCTGTAGCGACTCCTGTGGCGGGCCAGGCGCATGCATGCTGACATGGTCAGCAGGCGTATGGCGTTTCCTGTGACACAAACTGTATTTTTGTGGATGGGTATAATTTGTATGTATAATGGTCATATTTAAAATGAATAAATCTGGTAATTTTGTATACATTTCTTTAAATTTGCATCGGACCGCTTCTGGGGGGATTCTGGTAAGATGCAGGCAAAGTCGGCTGAATTCCGGTAGACGGAAAGATTCTGGGCAGTCATTCATTTTGATTCTGGGCTGAGTCCGACACCCGATTCTGATTCAGTGAGTTCCGGCCCACCAGAAGAGGGCCGCTTCTGGGCAAATTACTCATTGCTAGCTGGGAAGTCACCCCGGTTCACACACTCACCATGGCGTGTGCAGAAAGCAGCCCATCGCTTTTTCCAACTGATCTGTCGATAGTACCTGCTAAATTCAGGGCATCAATGAATGTGAAGAAAAGTAGCAAAACTTTTGTTGTTCTCGATGGCTTACGTTATATTTTTAAAAAATGGCACGGTAGAAAGGACTATCAACACATACTGAACAGCTCATGTTACAGACAGACGCCCGCTACATGGCAGACCAATCCAAACTCATTTCCCGGCATGTCCAGCCCATTCATTATCTCAGCCAATCATAGCTAGTGGGAAGGTTCCTGACTTTTTCCGTGGCTAAACCAACTAGGCTCGTAATTTAACAATTGTATTCCTATTTATGGGTGGAATACAAGTTTGTTAATAAGACACATGAAAGTTCACATGTTCCAGAAGGCATTTCTGCCAAAGAAAAACATTTTGATAGAAATACATGTTTACTATCAAATGCCTCTCTTGTGAAGTAGTGACGTGCGATATACGCCTAGTTTCCTGAAACGAGTCACGTATCAATGAAGAGGGCAGCACAATGTTTCCTTTATTCTATACAATTAAGCACATCATGTAAAACCAGGTATGCAGCAGAGATGCAGAAATGGTGCTAGGACCTGGTATTAAACCCGACTGATTTAGAATACATTTCGTAGATAATAAAGATCTTAGCTGAGAATTAATCAAGGATTGTAATATTTAGCTAAAGTAGGCAAGACGTTTTAAAAGTCCTGTATAAATCATTAATCTAACGGTCTTGGCACACTTCGAATTAATCTCTAATATGATGCTGCTGTTGGTTACCCGCAACACATGATTGAAAGTTCCACATTTGAAAGTCAAAAGAGAGCATGCCACCAGATATTTGTTGATGTCTGTCGAGGATGAGCCTTTTAAGTCTAAAATGTACCTGTGCCCTGCTCCTGAACTGATGAAAATCCACATAGACTCATGCCTTTTTAAGAGGAAACAATCTAGTCAAAAGGGGAAAGTGGGATGATGGCAGCATCATGGTAAATACCATCCTGTATTAAGGAGCCTGATCAATGTGACAATTGATGATGACACCATACCTTCCTAGAAGCAAGCCGTTCGCGCCGATGTCAATTCTGTCAGTGTCTCTTAGTTGAGCTAGTAGTGTATTAAGTGGCCGCTAGAACAATGTCAGAAATGCTTTGAAAGCCTGGTCATGGCTCACATCATCCCAGACACCCAGGACCCGTTCCAATTCTCATACCGCCCCCAACAGATCCACAGATGATGCAATCTCTATTGCACTTGACTCCACACTTCCCTTTCCAAACCTGGACAAGAGGAACACCTATGTGAGAATGCAGTTCATTGACTACAGCTCAGCGTTCAACACCATAGTGCTCTCCAAGCTCATCACTAAGCTAAGAACCCTGGGACTGAACATCTCCTTCTGCAACTGGATCCTGGACTTCCTGATGGGCCGCCACTAGGTGGTGAGGGTAGGCAACAACCAGTTGTGTTCACCTGCCCAGATTCATCTCTGCATGCATGAATGTGCCTCAGAACAAAAAGGGCACAGTAGCGAGACGTCGTTGTGCCCTTTGTCACAGGAAATGCCCCATCACCTGCACCACCTGTTCAGTAAGCCTCTGCTTTACAGCAGAAAGAGACTGCTATGGGCCATGGCACCAGCAGCACAATATTGTGTAGAGGACTGAGGGTCTTCACAATATTGTAAATAGAAAATGTGTAAATAGTTACTTGTTATTTGTTTGTTTATTATTACTTTTTATTTTATTTTAAATTGGGGGGGGGGGGGGGGGGGGGGGGGGGTGTTAGAATAGCATTTATGTATTTTGTATATAGTTATTTCCTTCAAAATGTATCACTGTACCAATTCGACCACTTGGGTACATTTGGGTGGGACACCTGGGTGACTTCATGCTCAATGTCATGTAGCCCGCTCATTTTTGAAGTTATCTGTCTAAAACTTTGCTCAGCTATTGTTGCCATCTTATGTTCTTCATTCAAGTCATCCACAGCATCCTATCTGTATGTTTGGCTGTTCTTGGTCATTTGAAAGATGATGCAGCAACAATAAAAAACAGAAAACGTATGTTTATTTCCTTGTATTTTCTTCTACCAGATCTATTGTGTTATATTCTCCTACTTTCAATTCACATTCCACACAATTCAGAGTGTTTCCTTTCAAATGATACCAAGAATATGCATATTCTTGCTTCTGGGCCTGAGCTACAGGCAGTTAGATTAGGGTATGTCTTTAGGCAGAAATTGAGCTGCAGTTAGTTTCGGAATGGTTAGCAAAGAATAAGTTAGTCCTAAATATTTCCAAAACTAAAAGCATTGTATTTGGGACAAATCATTCACTAAATCCTAAACCTCAACTACATATCGTAATGAATAATGGATTGTAAATTGTTATGGTCAAAACATATTGATACAACAGTAGCTAAGATGGGGAGAAGTCTGTCCATAATAAATCCCTGCTCTGCCTTCTTAACAACACTATCAATAAGGCAGGTCCTACAGGCCCTGGATTTGTTGCACCTGGACTACTGTTCAGTCGTGTGGTAAGGTGCTACAAAGAGGGACTTGGGAAAATTGCAGTTGTCTCAGAACAGGCAGCACTGCTGGCCCTTAAAAGTACACAGAAAGCTAACATTAATGACATGCATGTCAATCTCTCATGGCTCAAAGAGAGATTGACTTCCTCATTACTTGTTTTGTAAGAGGTTTCGTAAGAAGCTGAAGGTACCGAGCTGTCTGTTTAAAATACTAGCACACAGCTCGGACACCCATGCATACCACACAAGACATGCCAACAGAAGTCTCTTCACAGTCCCCAAGTACAGAACAGACTATGGGAGGCGCACAGTACTACAGTGTGCTGCGGGACCTGTTGATAATTTGTGGTTTATTACGGTACCCTACGTCACTGCTTCCATTGCTCCAAACCACCGCAACGGGGAGTTAGAGCACTGATTATGCTTTTGGGCCCAAGGCTCTAATGTGTCTCTAAGTGACAATGAATGGGCGATATAAACCAAACAGAAACTGATAATTGCGCACGACTTCAAAATTGAATTTCAATTAACTGAATGATGAGGATGAAGAAGATTATTGAATTAGGACAATACTGTAAGAATTGCTATTCCTCTATCCTGTACGCACACCTGGAAGAATACACATATTTTTTGGTTTCTACCTGTCAATATTACTTACTAAAACTGTTGTTACACTAAAGTTTTTATTCTAAGAGAAACAAAACATTTCAATTATATTCCATGATATTCTTAAAATATATGTGTTGACTGAATATAAGCAAGTGATGTCTGCTAAATAATCAAGTTGATGGCGCAGTCATAAAGCCTCGGCACCTACATAAAGCTGGGTGGTAGTTTTTAATAAAGACATTTTTTGGTTATCCTGATCTGGATACCATGTATTATAGTCTCTAAAAGGAAAAATATTACCACCGTCTCTTGCGCATGTCGTTTTCCAGATTAGCCCTAATGAAAAATGCCCCTTAGATATTCATTTATAATCCTCCAATCCTCTAAATGTAATTATTGGCGGTTTATGATTTGACACAAAACTTTTTCTTCCTCCTGAAAGTGCTAACAGTCAAATGCATTCTCTGCGTCGCCCACACAGACTTTAAACATTTGGATAATTGTCAGGCTGGGGGTAACTGGTGCATGGAATCAGGAGCAGGAGAGCAGAGATGAGCGTAGAAGGTAATTTATTCCACGAACAGCACTAGTATAAATCAAATACTAAAGGTGCGTGAAATAACCGGTCACTTGTAAATAACGGGCGTAATAACGAACCAAACAATACCAGCCAACAAGTAACGACCTGAACATTATATACAGTGTGGAGAACAAGTATTTGAAACACTGCCGATTTTGCAGGTTCTCCTACTTACAAAGCATGTAGAGGTCTGTAATTTTTATCATAGGTACACTTCAACTGTGAGAGACGAAATCTAAAACAAAAATCCAGACAATCACATTGTATGATTTTTAAGTAATTCATTTGCATTTTATTGCATGCCATAAGTATTTGATACATCAGAAAAGCAGAATAGATACATCAGAAAAGCAGACTTAATATTTGGTACAGAAACCTTTGTTTGCAATTACAGAGATCATACGTTTCCTGTAGTTTTTGACCAGGTTTGCACACACTGCAGCAGGGATTTTGGCCCACTCCTCCATACAGACCTTCTCCAGATCCTTCAGGTTTCGGGGCTGTCGCTGGGCAATACGGACTTTCAGCTCACTCCAAAAATGTTCTATTGGGTTCAAGTCTGGAGACTGGTTAGGCCACTCCAGGACCTTGAGATGCTTCTTACGGAGCCACTCCTTAGTTGCCCTGGCTGTGTGTTTCGGGTCGTTGTCGTGCTGGAAGACCCACCATGACCCATCTTCAATGCTCTTACTGAGGGAAGGAGGTTGTTGGCCAAGATCGAGATACATGGCCCCATCCATCCTCCCCTAAATACGGTGCAGTCGTCCTGTCCCCTTAGCAGAAAAGCATCCCCAAAGAATGATATTTCCACCTCCATGCTTCACGGTTGGGATGGTGTTCTTGGGGTTGTACTCATCCTTCTTCGTCCTCCAAATACAGCGAGTGGAGTTTAGACCAAAAAGCTCTATTTTTGTCTCATCAGACCACATGACCTTCTCCCATTCCTCCTCTGGATCATCCAGATGGTCATTGGCAAACTTCAGACGGGCCTGGACATGCGCTGGCTTGAGCAGGGGGACCTTGCGTGCGCTGCAGGATTTTAATCCATGACGGCATAGTGTGTTACTAATGGTTTTCTTTGAGACTGTGGTCCCAGCTCTCTTCAGGTCATTGACCAGGTCCTGCCGTGTAGTTCTGGGCTGATCCCTCACCTTCCTCAGGATCATTGATGCCCCATCTTGCATGGAGCCCCAGACCGAGGGTGATTGACCGTCATCTTGAACTTCTTCCATGTTCTAATAATTGCGCCAACAGTTGTTGCCTTCTCACCAAGCTGCTTGCCTATTGTCCTGTAGCCCATCCCAGCCTTGTGCAGGTCTACAATTTTACCCCTGATGTCCTTACACAGCTCTCTGGTCTTGGCCATTGTGGAGAGGTTGGAGTCTGTTTGATTGAGTGTGTGGACAGGTGTCTTTTATACAGGTAACGAGTTCAAACAGGTGCAGTTAATACAGGTAATGAGTGGAGAACAAGAGGGCTTCTTAAAGAAAAACGAACAGGTCTTTGAGAGACGGAATTCTTACTGGTTGGTAGGTTATCAAATACTTATGTCATGCAATAAAATGCAAGTTAATTATTTAAAAATCATAGAATGTGATTTTCTGGATTTTTGTTTTAGATTCCGTCTCTCACAGTTGAAGTGTACCTATGATAAAAATTACAGACCTCTACATGCTTTGTAAGTAGGAGAACCTGCAAAATCGGCAGTGTATCAAATACTTGTTCTCTCCACTGTACAAACACGCACACAAACATGGGGGAAACAGAGGGTTAAATCATGAACATGTAATTGGGGAATAGAAACCAGATGTGTAGAAAACAAAGACAAAACAAATGGAAAATGAAAAGTGGATCGGCGATGGCTAGAAAGCCGGTGACGTCGACCGCTGAACGCCGCCCGAACAAGGAGAGGGACCAACTTCGGCGGAAGTCGTGACAATAATAAAGCATTTAAAGGCTGACATTGGTTGATTCTATGCATTCATGAATTAAATCGCTTTAGCTGTAATGTTGCGGTTCATCTGATGAAGGTGCAGTTGGGCCTATTTATATAATGAATATGAATTCGGAGGGCAGACACTAAATATTAAAGATTACAACCTCTCACTTTCGGTTATTTGAAAACGAAATAATCTCCAATATCGTTATTTTTTAAACAAGGACTTGAAAATGAGATCATGAACTCTGCAAACAACATTTCCAGTTTGAGAATGGTAAAATACTATAATTAATACATTCATTCAATAAATTGGAATACAAAATAAGCCATCCCATCCACCCATTATGGGCTATTAGCAGGACAATAGACTCTTGCCAAGGAGGGTAGGGGGAGAAATGTATCGTTACGGATGAATGTTTTCAGTTGATGCCAAACAAGTTCGATCGAGTTTAAATCAGGAGACCTATGTGTAGAGATGAAAAAAAATATTTATTCATATACAGGCCTACAGGCCTACCATAGGTGTAGGTCTTTTATTTATTTTTATTTAACCTTTATTTTACTACATAAAGGAGTACTTACCCGCCTTGACCCAGTTTATGCCCTAATTTACAATGCAAATGTTGTCAGGGTGACTACCCGTTCCAGGGTTACGACTGTAACCACCAGAGGACTGGAAAATGAGCTGGAGTTGAGAGGCTCGCCAAAACTAAAAAGTATTTAGGATCACCAAAACTAAAAATACCAGTCTCAACAGCGAAGAGGCGACTCCAGGATGCTGGCCGTCTAGGCAGAGTTCCTCTGTCCAGTGTCTGTGTTCTTTTGCCCTTCTTTTCTTTTTATTGGCCAGTCTGAGATATGGCTTTTTCTTTGCAACTCTGCCTCGAAGGCCAGCATTCCGGGGTCGCCACTTCACTGTTGACGTTGAGACTGGTGTTTTGTGGGTACTATTTAATGAAGTTGCCAGATGAGGACTTGTGAGGCATCCGTTTCTCAAACTAGACACTCTAATGTACTTATCCTCTTGCTCAGTTGTGCATCGGGGCCTCCCACTCCTCTTTCTATTCTGGTTAGAGACAGATTTGGTTGTTCTGTGAAGGGAGTAGTACACTGCGTTGTATGAGATCTTCAGCTTCTTGACAATTTCCGAATGGAATAGCCTTCATTTCTCAGAACAAGAATAGACTGACGAGTTTCAGAAGAAAAGGCTTTGTTTCTGGCCATTTTGAGGTCCAGATACTCAACTAGTCTAAAGGCCAGTTTTATTGCTTCTTTAATCAATACAATCGTTTTCAGCTGTGCTAACATAATTGCAAAAGGGTTTTCTAATGATCAATTAGCCTTTTAAAATGATAAACTTGGAAAAGCTAACACAACGTGCCATTGGAACACAGGAGTGATGGTTGCTGATAATGGGCATCTATACGCCTATGTAGATGTTCCATTAAAAATCAGCAGTTTCCCGCTACAATATTCATTTACAAAATGAATAATGTCTACACTGTATTTCTGATAAATGTTCTGTTATTTTAATTGACAAAAAAAATAGTTTTTCTTTCAAAAACAAGGACGTTTCTAAGTAACCCCAAACTTTTGAACGGTAGTGTGTATATATATATATATATATATATATATATATATATATATATATATACACACACTACAGAGCCTTTCCATAAGTCCACTCAAGTTTCTTAAACTGTCTTCTGACTGTGATTAGAGCGATGTTGCGTTGTACAGCGACATATTTTTCCAACGCAAAGCCTGAGGGTTTCGTTTTTCTTGGAATAGAAATACCATAATATTAATCAAATTAATTAAGCTACATTTCTTAAAATCAATCCCATATACCATGTTCTTACAAAAAGGTTTTAAATTCTCTAGTACAGCCAATATTACAAAAAGTCAAATGCTTCTCAAAGATGCCCTCTGGTGGTCAAACTAACACTAACTTGCATTAATGGCAACACTGGCTGACACTTAAATATCGTGCCATAGAATTCAGCGGCAGCCCGCAAGGTGTATGACGCAACTTTTACAGGAAGAACCACTGTACATAGAGCCATGACTACATGGAACTCGATTCCACATCAGGTAACTGATGCAAGCAGTAGAATCAGATTTAAAAAGCAGGTAAAAATACACCTTATGGAACAGTGGGACTGTGAAGTAACACAAACATAGTCACAGACACATGCATTCAAACACATGATAACATACGCACTATACACACACGTACACATGGATTTTCCGTTGTAGATATGTGGTAGTGGAGTATGGGCCTGAGGGCACACACTTAGTGTGTTGTGAATTCTGTAATGAATGTTTTGTAATGTTTATAATGTGTGGCTTAAACTTTAGCAAGTTCATGAATGGAACAAACGTCTGGTGAGGCATTAACAAGAGTTGCTAAAGGCATGTGTGGTTTAAGCTTAAACTAGTTTATGAATGGAACAAACATATGTAGAGGCATTAACAGCACACATTACTTGATTTGATCCAATAAGACCATGTCAACTACAAGGCAAATATGTTTCTTTCCTGTCAACATCCATTTCAATATAATTATGTGAATGATATCAGTCATGTAAGAGCTGTGAAAGGCTCTATTTTAAACAAACCCAATACCCCAACACGTGTTGGACTGTATACAAATGCATTGGGTTCGTATGGGAGACTATGGTCATATATTTTATGTAATAGGAGTCATTTCAGAAGGTGTTTTCATCAGTTTGTAATGGCAGTTTGGTCACATATTGTAAATGACTTAACCTAGCAAAAGTACAGTATATATTCTGGATAAAAAGGTACTGTGTGTTGTTGAGTAGGCATACAACAATTTTGGGCTTCATTCAAGAGTGCAGGGTTACAAAGCCAAACAGAATATAAGTAGAACACCCACCAAGATGGAACCAAGAGCACACTTCAACCTACCAAGCCATTCGTGACACGACCTTGTGTGAACGAACATGTCTCATACATGTCAGAAGTTGAGAAATTGCTAACAGGGTAACATAGCAAGATAGGAAGGGTGACCACATGCGAGAGAGTGCTGTTAATGAATTATTAATCACTTCACTGAGAGTGGAAGGAAGAATGCATGAGGCTGCTGTCCTTAAATATGATTTATTTTTTGTTGACCTCTTCACTGACCTTCTGATAGACTGATCTCAGCAGGCTTAAATGTTGTTAGACAGTGGACCACATTCCCACACAAAACATCTAAGGGAAGTGTGTGTGTGTGTGTGTGTGTGTGTGTGTGTGTGTGTGTGTGTGTGTGTGTGTGTGTGTGTGTGTGTGTGTGTGTGTGTGTGTGTGTGTGTGTGTGTGTGTGTGTGTGTCATTGTGTGTGTGTGTGTGGTTTGTGAATGTGGGTGTTTGGCCTTTGCATTTGTCCTTTGGACAGCAGGATCAGTAAGCTATGCAGGAGCTTATTTTGGAGTGTTGTGTAATGATGTCACATAAGATTGTAAATGTAATACCCTGCTAAATAACAGGTGTCATTCACCTCAATGGGCAGACCAAGAAAGCCAGGGATAAGTTTTCCTCTCCGGCTTTCAGTCTGCACATTCTACTAGATACTTCAGTAACACATGAAGATCTTCCAACTCAATGAAAGACAATCACACAAATATATCCAAGACGCCAACTGATTTCAGGCCATAGATATCAGTTGGTGACAGTGTGTGGTAGAATGAACAGGGAAGCTGCGGTAACCAGACAGTGTGTGTCAAGCTCAGTTGGTTTTGAGATGTAATGTGGCCACAGTAAGTAACAGTTGTGAGTAATGGTCGAGACCTGTCCACATACATGGCTACCCAGTCTGGGTATAAGTGCACAGCCTCACAGGGGAGATATTACTGGTTTGATGGCATTTTCAGTGCAATGGCACTAGCTGTAAAACATTTTGAATTCAGGCGCCCGGCTGCCAAGAGAAACACCTGTTGCTGTTTCGAATCCAAAACATTCTGGGCCATGAGGTGGTGATTTGGGGAAAGGGGGGTCAGGCAGGGGAGAAGACATGGTCAGAGAGAGAGCTATGTCCGTGCACTTCAAATGGAGGCCGAGTGGTAATCGACTGACCGATGAGGCCCAATGCTGACAACTTTGAGGGGTCTGAACCTAAAAACTCTGTCAGTCAATCCCAAACTTGGTTCTAGGGAAGAGAAGGGAAGCAAAGGTCATTTGTATTTTTATTTTATTTTCAAAATGAGCTTATTCCTGGAGGAGTTGATTGAGGCAAGAGTGGAGACCTGTAGCCTACCCCTGCACAGACATTCCAGGGCCAAGCAAAAAAAACATACAAAATGCATTGTAAGATACTGAGACGTATTTCCCACCACTATAGTATAAAAAGGCTGCAGTGAATGTTACTAATTGGAAATTGAGCCTAGTTAACCACATTTTACAAGTTTATTGGATACATTTGGGAAGAGAAATGACATGAGGAGCGTGAATTAACTTACATTTAGCTAGTTGTTTGCATAAAATAGATTAAATTAGACAAAGTGAGTCGCTCTTTTATAATTACCTCATAATACATCTGTCATTTGGGTAAAAGGAAAGACTAGAAAAAGACCTTCTGTGCTGCTACTAGTAAATTTTGCTATCTCAGTGAGCTCAGTCAAACTGGGGGGTAATTTCCTTGCCATCAACCAAGTAGCCCAAAGCCCAGCACTCTCACTTCTCAACACTAAGGTGAAGACAAATACTGTTCTCTGTTTAAGTCAAAAGTTTATCCTTTTTCCTGATCAGGATATGCCAATCTAAGAAAAATGAGTCGATGCCTCTATCTTCTTCCTGAAATACATCCTCCTCTGTCACGTCCTATCCATCTCCAAAAAAGGAGATGTGGCAAAATCTGCATCTCCATAAAGGCTGTTGTGGCCGTGACCTTGGACACCAACCTAGCCCTACGTTAATGCCCTGTTTACTCTCAGGGGATGAATGGCTAGATTCCTGGCTCTGGGTACAGTGCCAGACATTTAAAACGCTCAAGGGTTGGAGTTGCCAGCTGCTCTAGCGCCTCAACAATCTCCAATCTCAACCCCCTTCACCCCATCCCCTAATCCCCCCTCCACACACAGACTCCCACCTCCTTGAATTCCTGACCCCGTGTCACACTTGATACCATGAGCTGCAAGTTATGTGGATCAGGGAGTAGACACACACAATCCAGTAAAGTTTGAATGATTTGGTAGACTCCTGCTCAGTCCCGGCTACTTCCTTCCCCACAGCAGTATCTGCAGTTGACAGGATTTCAGATGGTCTGCCACCTCAAGGATTTGACACCTCTTTAGAGTCTGACTACCGCAAGCTAAGGATGTGCTTACACAGACTTTTATTCTGAATATCAATTTTAAAGCTAATTATTACTCATGGCTCTCCTGGTATTTGGATTGGTTAATTTATCATGGGCAGCATAAGCCTTAATGAAACTAAATGGTGTATTATAGTGAACCAAAGCACAATACTGTACTATGCTGGCGTACCCTCAGTGAAGCTGACTAGTAAATCACTGTCTAAGTTATAACCCTAGTCGAATGTAAACATGCTGTAGTCTGTATTTGACTGTTACAGTGCCTTGAAAAAGTATTCCTCCCACTTGGCGTTTTCCCTTTCTTGTTGCATTACAACCTGTGATTTAAATTGATTTTATTTGGATTGCATGTAATGGACATACACAAAATAGTCCAAATTGTTTCAAAAAATTCTACAAAATAAACTATGGAAAAGTGGTGCATGAATATGTATTCACCCCCTTTGCTATGAAGCCCCTAAATAAGATCTGGTGCAACCAATTACCTTCAGAAGTCACATACTTATTAGTTCAATGAAGTGCACCTGTTTCAAATCTAAGTGTCACATGATCTGTCACATGATCTCAGTATATATACACCTGTTCTGAAAGGCCCCAGAGTCTGTAACACCACTAAGCAAGGGGCACCACCAAGCAAGCGGCACCATGAAGACCAAGGAGCTCTCCAAACAGGTCAGGGACAAAGTTGTGGAGAAGTACAGATCGTTGGGTTATAAAAAATTATCTGAAACTTTTAACATCCCACACAGCACCATTAAATCCATTATTAAAAAATGGAAAGAATATGGCACCACAATAAACCTGCCAAGAGAGGGCTGCCCACCAAAACTCACGGACCAGACAAGGAGGGAATTATTCAGAGAGGCAAAAAAGAGACTAAAGATAACCCGGAAGGAGCTGCAAAGCTCCACAGTGGAGATTGGAGTATCTGTCCATAGGACCACTTTAAGTCATACACTCTACAGAGCTGGGCTTTACGGAAGAGTGGCCAGAAAAAAAGCCATTGCTTAAAGAAAAAAATAAGCAAACACATTTGGTGTTTGCCAAAAGGCATGTGCGAGACACCCCAAACATATGGAAGATGGTATTCTGGTCAGATTTAGCTTTTTGGCAATCAAGGAAACCGCTTTGTCTGGCGCAAACCCAACAGCTCTCATCACCCCGAGAACCCTATCCTGTTTTTCATCGGCAGGGGCTTTGAAACTGGTCAGAATTGAAGGAATGATGGATGGCGCTAAATACAGGGAAATTCTTGAGGGAAACCTGCTTCAGTCTTTGAGAGATTTGAGACTGGGACGGAGGTTCACCTTCCAGCAGGACAATGACCCTAAGCATACTGCTAAAGCAACACTCGAGTGGTTTAATTGAGAATCTGTGGTATGACTTAGATTGTTGTACAGCAGTGGAACCCATCCAACTTGAAGGAGCTGGAGCAGTTTTGCCTTGAAGAATGGAAAAAAATCCCAGTGGCTAGATGTGCCAAGCTTATAGAGACATACCCCAAGAGACTTGTAGCTGTAATTGCTGCAAAAGGTGACTCTACAAAGTATTGACCTTGGGGGGTGAATAGTTATGCACACTCAAGTTTTACATTTTATTGTCTTATTTCTTGTCTCACAGGAAAAAAAATATTTTGCATCTTCAAAGTGGTAGGCATGTTGTGTAAATCAAATGATACAAACCCCCCAAAATCGAAAGTGAATACTTTCACAAGCCACTGTATAGAGATCTCACACATGGCCTGTACAATTCTGAACACAAGGAGATAAATCAATGAATTGGCCACCTAAGAGGACAGAGTCACAGAACATGTATCTGTGCAAAACTGAAAATGGTAGTCTTTCTGTGCTGCTGTCGGTTTGAGTGCTTCTTGCATTTGAGCGACTCGTGTTTGTAATGCCAAGCCCTCCCACTGTGCGTCAACAAACATACCGTCTCAAGAAGATGACAAGGCCCCATCAAACACATCCACACACAAAGAGATCTTTTGGATGCTGACAATGTTGGCCTTTCATCGAATGGGAACCAGCTTCAAAAGCCACCCAACAGAACACTTATCCCTTCAGTTGCTATGATACCAAACATGCTGTACAAACCCAGCAATGTGCAACCGAGTGCCATTATAAAGCCATAAGGTCAGAGGTCCAGAAATCAAATGAGAATGTGCTTGATTAACTTCTATGATTAAAAAGTTTAAGTGACCACAAAGGCAAGACAGGAGAAAGGGTGTTAGAGAGAAATAAAATGTGAATATATGTATACAGATTGGCAAGTGAAAAAAGAAGAAACCATCACTTATGATAAAATACAACCCATTAATTTACTTCATTTGCGTGTGGCTTCGTTTGCAGTGTTTAATTTATACTGAACAAAAATATAAAGTTACAGTTCATATAAGGAAATCGGTCAATTGAAATATATTCATTAGGTCCTAATCTATGGAATGGCTGGTCTCAGACGATCCTGCAGGTGAAGAAGTCGGATTGTGGAGGTCCTGGGCTGGCGTGGTTACACTTGTTTTGCGGTTGTATGGCCGGTTGGACATACTGCCAAATTCTCTAAAACAACGTTGAAGGCTTATGGTAGAAAAATGAACATTAAATTCTCTGGCAACAGCTCTGGTGGACATTCCTGCAGTCAGCATGCCAACTGACTTGAGACATCTGTGGCATTGTGTTGTGTGACAAAACTGCACATTTTAGAGTGGCCTTTTATTGTCCCCAGTACAAGGTGTACCTGTGTTAAGATCACGCTGTTTAATCAGCTTTTCGATATGCCACACCTGTCAGGTGGATGGATTATCTTGGCAAAGGAGAAATGCACAACATTTTTGAGAAATACCGTTTTTGTGCATATGGATTTATATTTTTTTCAGCTCATGAAATATGGGTGTCCAACACTTTACACGTTGTGTTATTATTTAGGATTCTGACGCTAAAATTCTGATCTTGTCAAGGTTTCTCAAGTCCTCTCCTTTGACTATCTTCCTTTATAACGCTGTTGGTGTTTAATTTACGCCTACAGATCTTAAATACACTGGATCAATATGACAGTGTGAAACTCCGGTCATGATTATTAAAATGGGCAGACTCTGTCAAGGGAATACATTGATACATTAAAGTACTCCTCTTCTATTAGGGCAGGGGTTCCCAAACCTTTTTGGCCTGCGACCCCATTTTAATATTTAAAAAATACTTTTTTTCACCATGTGAAAAAAGGGATTTAATCAATGACCAATGTTAATTTTTTGAATTTGTGCTATGCCAGTCTATTACAAATCATTCTGACAGTACTATTGACAGTATTTCAATCTGATGGAAGTATGGTTTGAAGTGACTGTAATCATCAGAAAGGTTTTGGGTAGCTCAGAAGATCATTAGGCAATAATTTTGTATAATATTCTATGTAGAAAAGAACATCATGATTGATGATGTTCTTTTCCCCCCAGTCTGATTTTGTGCCTTGTCAACTCTGTCCTAATGAGTCCTGTGCGGCATGTGGGCATTGTAGAGGGAAACTTGTTGCTGAAAATCTTATCTTTCAATGATGGGGTCATAATATGTTGTATCTTAAACGGTTCAAAAGATAAAGCCACATTTGTAGTTAGAAAACAGAAACCCTCTGTTTATTACAATCACATCTAGCGGCTACCTATTTGTATTTATTTAACCTTTACTTAACTAGGCAAGTCAGCTAAGAACACATTATTATTTACAATGATGGCCTACCCCAGCCAAACCCTAACTCGGACAACACTGGGCCAATAGTGCACCGCCCTATGGGACTCCCAATTATGGCTGGTTGTGATACAGCCTGGAACCGTACCAGGGTCTGTAGTGACACCTCTAGCACTGAGATGCAGTGCCTTAGACCGCTGTGCCACTCGGGAGCTGATGACCCAAGCACAATTGTATTTATTTTAATTCAAATCAGGTGATTCCACATGGGGCTGCGACCCAAAGTTTAGGAAACTCTATTTGGATAAAAGATTGCTGGCACCACACTATGGGGAAATGCGGACCTGAGTTATGCGCATGTAAATGGAATTTAATTCCCTTTTTATGCACTTTTCTCTCTATGCGTATTCTGACATTGAACATGCTATTCGTTAGGGGTATGGTGGTCATAAAATTTTCTCAGCTGGTGATTGTCAAGAAAATAACTGCCGGTCTCACGGTAATTTACCGTTAATTAACATAAACAAATTTAGCATCTCCTGGCTTCCACGCATAGCCTACAAGCCACTGACGCAGACCTTTGGAACATCTACATTTTTAAAGGTCTAAAGAAACATGATAGAAATAAAATGTAGTCTATTTCAGATTAACAGAATAGCATACTCTGAGTTGTTATCCCTGATCTGGCTTCGCCATATGGCTGTGGGCTACACTAGTTAATATAGCAGACAAGATCTGCTTAGAATTCTGTGGCAGTATTTTATATATTTTTTTTAAGTATGAAGAATACAATTGAACATTGGTGAATAAATAAAAAGGATATTTTCTCCAAATGATTTGAGGGAGTGAGCACATGCGGCTAAGCTGTGTTGAGTGGTTAACTTCTCTAGGATAGGGGGCAGCATTTTCACGTTTGGATGAAAAGCGTGCTCAGAGTAAACTGCCTCCTACTCAGTCCCAGATGCTAATATATGCATATTATTATTAGTATTGGATAGAAAACACTCTGGAGTTTCTAAAACGGTTTGAATCATGTCTGTGACTATAACAGAACTTATTTGGCAGGCAAAACCCAGAGGACAAACCATTCAGATTTTTTTGTTGTTGAGGTCACTCTCTTCTCAATGGAATTTCATTGGGAATTCAGATTTCTAAGGGACCTTCCTGCAGTTCCTATCGCTTCCACTGGATATCAACCGTCTTTAGAAATTGGTTGAGGTTTTTCCTTTGAGAAATGAAGAAGTAGCCATGTTCAGAATGAGGCTCCAGTGAAGTGTACTGTTTGTTAGAGGCGCATGACCAGAAAGCGTGCTACACCTTGTTTTCCTCCGGTATTGAACACAGATCATTCCGTCTTCAATTTTATCGATTATTTACGTTAAAAATACCTATAGTTGTATTACAAAAGTAGTTTGAAATGTTTGGACAACACTTACAGGTAACTTTTGAGATATTTTGTAGTCACGTTGTGCAAGTTGGTATCGGTGTTTTTCTGGATCAAACACGCCAAATAAATGGAAATTTTGGATATATATCGACGGAATTAATCGAACAAAAGGACCATTTGTGATGTTTATGGGACATATTGGAGTGCCAACAGAAGAAGCTCGTCAAAGGTAAGGCATTAATTATATCTTTATTTCTGCGTTTTGTGTCGTGCCGGGATGGTGAAACATGATGGTCTGTGATTGTTAGCTGGGATGCTATCCTCAGATAATAGCATTGTCTGCTTTCGCCGTGAAGCATTTTTGAAATTTGATACGTTGGCTGGATTCACAACAAGTGTAGCTTTAATTTGGTATATTGAATGTGTGATTTCATGAAAGAGCTGTGTGTGTGTTTTACAGATGGCAGAGAAAAGCAGAGCACCAGTGTGGGACTATTACATGGAATTGGCACCAGGGAAAGCAAGGTGTCTTATTTGTGATAAAGATGTAAGCATGGGGTCAGCAACGGCTAAATCAAAAGATACCACCAACCTGTGGAATCACCTTAAGAACACCCATCCAAAAGCCCATAAGGAAGCAATGATGAAAAAAGCAAACGCAAATTCTACACAAGGAAAAAGTGATACAGACACATCGCAGGCTACAATCTTACAACTTTTTAATAAGCAAGCAAAATGGCAGGACAAAAACCCAAGGGCCAAGACACAGCTCTGAAGTGACAATGATACTGAAGAGTCTGCTTAGGAGACAAATACTCTCAACAGTTTGAATAAAAATAGAGTTTAAGTTACCTGTGATGAATGTTGAAAACAAAAACTGTAATTTCTATATGCAGGAAATCCTATTTTAATAATGGGCATGGTAAGAATTGACTACCAAAGTGCGAGTCATAATTCCCATGACACCTTCTAGCAAAATCTGAAAAGTGGTTCCTTCATTCATTTATTCCATAGGATATTTTTAGATTCACTTAAAATAAGGTCTGTGTTTCGTGTAGGCTTACCCCATTAAAAATTTTAAAAAATTCACACCACTGTGAATGGCTGGTTGTCAGTGGCAATCATCTCAATAATTGCTACATCTATCTATGTAGCAATTATTGAGATGATTGCCACTGACAACCAGCCATTCACAGTGGTGTCTGACGTTGGTTTTCAGCGGCTGATTACTCTTGCTGAACCCGGTACAGGATCAAAGATGAAAAGTTATTTCGCACAGAAATAATAGATAAAAAACATGAAAGAGTTGATGAAAGTGAAGAATCTGGTGGCTCCAGTCAACGCTCCACACATGGCATTCACAACTGACTGCTGGTCAGGCACTACAGAGTCCCTGATGAGCCTTACTGGACATTTCATTGACAATGTTTGAACAAGAAAGCAGGTTGTGCTGAATGTCAAGACTAATAATGGATCACACACAGGAAACTACATCAGAGAGGTTTTTGACCATGTTGGAATACTGGCAAATCCACACAGAACGTGTAGTGCTGGTCCTCAGGGACAGTGGGGCAAACATGGTGAAAGGTATGAGACTGGCAGAACTTCCAGACTTCAGCTGCAGTGCACACACCCTACAGCTTGTAATCAATGATGGACTATCCAGTCAGAGAGCTGTGCTAGACATTATTGCCATGTTGAAGAGCTGTGCAACTCACTTTGACCACTCTGTACTGGCCAAACAGAGGCTGAGGGCCATTCAGGAAGAGCTTGGCCTTCCCAAACACAGCATCATCCAAGCAGTTCAAACTCGCTGGAACTCAACACTACACATGTTGCAGAGGATGTTTGAACAGAGGCATGCACTGAATGTGTATGCAGGTGAATACGGACACATCAGCAGTTTGTCTGCTGCACAGTGGGGCATTGTCTCTAGCCTAATTGAGACTCTGGCACCTATGGAGGAGGTGACACTGGAGATGAGCCACACAACTCTACAGCCGCATGCATCATCCCCAGTGTGTCGGTGCTGAAGTTGATGCTACAGCAGGAGGGTTCTTCTACTCAAGGCATCAAAACTTTATGGAAGACCATGTTGGACAGTCTGACAAGGAGGTTCTCCAAGGCCGAAGAGATAAAGTGCCTGGTGCTGGCAACTGTCCTGGATCCACGTTACAAGAGCTATGCCTTCACCTCAGGGACAACACTAGAGAAAGCAAAAGAGTGGCTGAAGAAGGAGTCTGACCTACTAAGGAAACCAAATCCCAGAGCCACAGCAGATGGGACGAGTGAAGAGGAGGACCCAGATCCAGGTGCAAAAAAGCAAAGAGTCCAGGTAGATCACTCACCCAGTCTGGTGGACAGCCTCTATGCTAGAATCCATGGAAGCCAAGAGGGCAGGGCTGAAGTCCAGTGCAGTTTTGAAATTGAGTTTGAGCGTTACCTCACAGAGCCTGTCATTGACAGAACTACTGGGAATATTGAAGACCCATGAAAGATGGTGGTTCGTTTTAACATATGTTCTCATGTTATTTGAGACTAAATTGATTTTATTTATGTATTATATTAAGTTAAAATAAAAGTGTTCATTGTTCATTCAGTATTGTTACAATTGTCATTATTACAAAAATGTGTGTGTGTATATATACACTGCTCAAAAAAATAAAGGGAACACTTAAACAACACAATGTAACTCCAAGTCAATCACACTTCTGTGAAATCAAACTGTCCACTTAGGAAGCAACACTGATTGACAATAAATTTCACATGCTGTTGTGCAAATGGAATAGACAAAAGGTGGAAATTATAGGCAATTAGTAAGACACCCCCAAAAAAGGAATGGTTCTGCAGGTGGTGACCACAGACCACTTCTCAGTTCCTATGCTTCCTGGCTGATGTTTTGGTCACTTTTGAATGCTGGCGGTGCTTTCACTCTAGTGGTAGCACGAGACGGAGTCTACAACCCACACAAGTGGCTCAGGTAGTGCAGCTCATCCAGGATGAAACATCAATGCGAGATGTGGCAAGAAGGTTTGCTGTGTCTGTCAGCGTAGTGTCCAGAGCATGGAGGCGCTACCAGGAGACAGGCCAGTACATCAGGAGATGTGGAGGAGGCCGTAGGAGGGTAACAACCCAGCAGCAGGACCGCTACCTCCGCCTTTGTGCAAGGAGGAGCACTGCCAGAGCCCTGCAAAATGACCTCCAGCAGGCCACAAATGTGGCGCTATTTTTCTTACTTTTGGTGATCTTCCATCAGAATGTTGTACAAGGGGTCCTTTGTCCAGAACAGTCGTTGTTTGGATTTAGAACATCGTTTTTCCCTCTTGAATTAGCAAGCACACTAGCCAAGTGGCGCGAAGCTCTCCTTTCTGAACAAAGGCACACAACGCAACACGCCTAACGTCCCGAATAAATTTCAAAAATCTAATAAAACTATATTGAAAAAACATACTTTACGATGATATTGTGACATGTATCAAATAAAATCAAAGCCGGAGATAGTAGTCGCCTATAACGACGGCTTTTCAGAAGGCAATTCCAGGTCCACCTTCGCGCTTTCCAGAAAACAGGAAATGGATGACTCGTCGTGCCAAGAGGATATATTCCACCTCAGACCAAGATAAACACTTAATTTCTTCTCTCACTTCATCTTGACATCTAGGGGAAGGTGTATGACGTGCATGTATACTCATACGTATCATGCCCATTTATAGGCAGGCCCTTGAACAGAGCATCATTTTCAGACTTTCCACTTCCTGGTCAGAAAGTGTGCTGCCAAATGAGTTCTGTTTTACTCACAGACAAAATTCAAACGGTTTTAGAAACTAGAGAGTGTTTTCTATCCAATAGTAATAATAATATGCATATTGTACGAGCAAGAATAGAGTACGAGGCCGTTTAAATTGGGCACGATTTTCCCCCAAAGTGTAAATAGCGCCCTCTATCCTCAACAGGTTTTAACCTTGTGCAATACCCTAGTCGCACCCCTAAAAACATTTGTCATAAGAAACTAGCTCCCTGGTATACAGAAAATACCCGAGCTCTGAAGCAAGCGTCCAGAAAATTGGAACGGAAATGGCGCCACACCAAACTGGAAGTCTTCCGACTAGCTTGGAAAGACAGTATCGAAGAGCCCTCACTGCTGCTCGATAATCATATTTTTCCAAATGAATTAAAGAAAAATAAGAACAATCCTAAATATATATTTGATACTGTCGCAAAGCTAACTAAAAAGCAGCATTACCCAAGAGAGGATGGCTTTCACTTTAGCAGTAATAAATTCATGAACTTCTTTGAGGAAAATATCATGATCATTAGAAAGCAAATTACAGACTTTTTAAATCTGCGTAATCCTCCAAAGCTCAGTTGTCCTGAGTCTGCACAACTCTGCCAGGACCTAGGATCAAGGGAGACATCCATCGATGAACATATCAAGACTGTTTCAAGGACAGCTTTTTTCCATCTACGTAACATTGCAAAAATCAGAACATTTGTCCAAAAATGATGCAGAAAAATGTATCCGTGCTTTTGTTCCTTCTAGGTTAGACTACTGCAATGCTCTACTTTCCGGCTACCCGGAGAAAGCACTAAATAAACTTCAGTTAGTGCTAAATACGGCTGCTAGAATCCTGACTAGAACCCCAAACATTGATCATATTACTCCAGTGCTAGCCTCCCTACACTGGCTTCCTGGTATGGCAAGGGCTGATTTCAAGGTTTTACTGTTAACCTACAAAGCATTACATGGGCTTGCTCCTACCCATCTTTCCGATTTGGTCCTGCCGTACATACCTACACGTACGCTACGGTCACAAAACGCAGGCCTCCTAATTGTCCGTAGAATTTCTAAGCAAACAGCTGGAGGCAAGGCTTTCTCCTATAGAGCTCAATTTTTATGGAATGGTCTGCCTACCCATGTGAGAGATGCAGACTTGGTCTCAACCTTTAAGTCTTTATTGAAGACTCATCTCTTCAGTAGGTCCAATGATTGAGTGTAGTCTGGCCCAGGAGTGTGACGGTGAACAGAAAGGCACTGGAGCAACGAAACGCCCTTGCTGTCTCTGCCTGGCCGGTTCCCCTCTCTCCACTGGGATTCTCTGCCTCTAACCCTATTACAGGGGCTGAGTCACTGGCTTACTGGTGCCCTTCCATGCCGTCCCTAGGAGGGGTGCGTCACTTGAGTGGGTTGAGTCACTGATGTGGTCTTCCTGTTTGGGTTGGCGCCCCACCCTTGGGTTGTGCCGTGGCAGAGATCTTTGTGGGCTATACTCGGCCTTGTCTCAGGATGGTAAGTTGGTGGTTGAAGTTATCCCTCTAGTGGTGTGAGGACTGTGCTTTGGCAAAGTGGGTGGGGTTATATCCTGCCTGTTTGGCCCTGTCTGGGGGTATCATCGGATGGGGCCACAGTGTCTCCTGACCCCTCCTGCCTCCAGTATTTATGCTGCAGTAGTTTATGTGTCGGGGGGCTAATGTCAGTCTGTTATATCTGGAGTATTTCTCCTATCTTATCCGGTGTCCTGTGTGAATTTAAGTATGCTCTCTCTCTCTCTCTCTCTCTCTCTCTCTCTCTCTCTCTCTCTCTCTCTCTCTCTCTCTCTCTCTCTCTCTCTCTCTCTCTCTCTCTCTCTCTCTCTCTCTCTCTCTCTCTCTCTCTCTCTCTCTCTCTCTCTCTCTCTCTCTCTCTCTCTCTCTCTCTCTCTCTCTCTCTCTCTCTCTCTCTCTCTCTCTCACAGTGCATGCTGGGTGTTTTTGGAGTTTGAGTGTTTGGTGTGGAAAGCTCTATCCTAACTAACTTTCTTGATTCTTTTCTTTACATGTTATTTTCTATGGTGGAGGGTTAATGCAGTATTTGTTTTAGCGGTATCCAAAGTTTTTTTCAAAGTTAGGGTGGAAGAGGACAGAGTAATTTTCCTGGGGTTTGGAAGGTGCGGTGTGCGCGATGGCTTCTCAGCCTAGCGCGGAGGAGACGCTGTCGATACAGCATGGATTCAGGTGTGTTCCTGAGAACGGAGTTAAGGTGGAGGAGGTTCTGCTCGCGGTCGGTGAACAGGTAGGAGCTGAGTTTATACATTCTGCTTCTAGAATGAACAAAGCTGTGGTTGTGTTCATGAAAAGGGCTAATTTGGTTGGTAGGCTAATTGCTAGCGGAATATTTGTAAGGGATGTGTTGGTGTCAATTTCACCTCTCTCTACCCCTTCAACAAGAGTTGTAGTGGCCAATTTGCCTCCGTTTATTACGGATGATCAAATTAGGAAAGAGCTGAGTCGTTTTGGTAAGTTTGCTAGCGGTTTCCGTGTACTATCAGCAGGTTTTCAGGCAGATGCCGTTAAGCACGTTGTTTCGTTCCGGAGGCAAGTGTTTATGTTTCTGAACAACAATGAGCAACAGCTAAATGTGCACTTTAAAGTGAGACATGGGGAGGGGCTCTATGCAGGTTTTGCCAGCACAGATAGTCTACGGTGTTTTGAATGTGGGGATTTGGGGCACAAGAGTTTTGCGTGCCCACACAAAGGCCGTAGACAAGGTGAGGGTACAGGCGCCAGTGGGGGAAATCGAGGTCAAAGTGCAGGGGGTAAGGAGATGCAGACAGCAGAGGCTGGGCCTAGTCAGGCTAGAGATGGTGGTGTAGATGAGGTTGGGCCTAGTCAGGCTAGAGATGGTGGGGTAGCTGTAGCTGAGTTTAGTCAGGCTAGAGATGGTGGGGTAGTGGAGGCTGGGTCTAGTCAGGCTAGAGATGGTGGGGAAGCAGAGGCCGGGTCTAGTCAGGCTAGAGATGGTGGGGTAGCTGAGGCTGGGCCTAGTTATGCTATGGAGGGTGGTGTAAAGGGTGCTGGGTCTAGGCAGGATATGGATGGTGGTATAGAAGAGGCTGAGTCTAGTCAGGCTATGGATGGTGGGGTAGCTGAGGCTGGCCCTAGTCATGCTATGGAGGGTGGTGTAGATGATGCTGGGCCTAGTCATGCTATGGAGGGTGGTGTAGATGATACTGGGTCTAGTCAGGTTATTCTAGTGGATGAGGAGAGTATAGTGGGGAAGTGTAAGAGATTAGGGGTGGAGGAGGAGGGTGTCAAGCGGAAAAGGAAAAAGGGTGTGGGCAAAGGCACAATGGAAATGTTGCCTGTTGCTGTGGGTGAGGCCCTAACCAGAGAGAAAGAGCAGGTGGTCAGGGTGGGAGATAGAGAAGAGGAGGAAAGTGAGTCTGAGGAAGAGGATGAGGAGTTATTTTTTTCAGACTCTTCTTCAATTGGCCCGGAGCTGACAGCCAGTCAACCAGAGGGGTCTAAGTACACGTTGAGAGAACTGACAAGGTTCCTGAATGAGACTAAGGGGAAAAAAGTTAATCTTGAGGCTTTTTTTCCTGATCCTAGAAAGTTTGTAAGATCAGTAAAACATGCAATGAGAAATGAGGGGCATGGTGTCCTCTCACCCAGGAAACGGTTTAGGTTGAGGAAGTGGGTCACAACAGTGCGTAAAGGTTTACCTTCAGACACTGTTTAAATGTTTAATTTCTTTCTGACACTGGGGCTTTTTGAGCTTTTCTATTGGTCTATTTCTCTGCTGGCTTTTCTCCCACTTCTTATGGAGACTCTTCGGGTAGGCTCGCTCAATATAAATGGTGCCAGAGATGCGGGAAAGAGGAGTGTGTTGGGTGAATATGTAAAACAAAAAAAAGTACAGGTGTTGTTTCTGCAGGAGACACATAGTGATGTGGTGAATGAAGTTGATTGGGGGCTCTGGTGGAAAGGGGCAAGTGTGTTGAGCCATGGGACAAATCTTAGTGCAGGGGTGGCAGTCCTTTTTGCACCGGGTATGTCTGTAAAAATTTGCTCCTCAAAGGAGGTGTGTAAGGGCAGGTTGCTTGTTGTTAAAGCAGAAATTAACAGCATGGGCTTTGTTTTTATAAATGTGTATGCGCCTAACACAGGGAGAGAAAGAGGGGTTCTATTTGGGAGTCTTAGACAGGAACTCTCACAAGTAGCGCCTGAGGAGACGCTGGTGATCGGAGGTGACTGGAACTGTACAATGGATTTTACAAAAGACAGAAATGGGGAAGAGCCTCATTCAGTGTCAGTGGGAGTGTTAGGGGACATCATTAACCAGTTCGACCTAGTGGATGTTTGGAGAACTAAACATCCAAACACAAGACAGTATACATGGGTGAAGGTCTTTGGGGCTAGGGTGAGTGCAGCCCGACTTGATCGTTTTTACATGTCCAGGAATTAGAGCAATAGGCTGCTGGGCGCTACCATTCTCCCAGTGGGGTTTTCGGATCACCACATAACCATGGCTCGGCTGTCTATTTCACCAGGGCCCCGGCAGGCATCTTATTGGAAGTTCAATGTAAAGCTCTTACAAGATGCCACTTTTTGCTCAGGTTTCCAGACTTTTTGGGAAAGGTGGGGGCAGCGAAGAGAGGAGTATGAGTCTCTGAGTCAATGGTGGGATGTGGGGAAAGTGCAAATTCGGCTTTTCTGTCAACAGTACACAGCTCTCTCATCCTCAGAGGCTAGGAGAGTATTGGGGGAACTAGAGCGGTGTATTAGTGAGATGGAGGTAGAGATGGTGGGGCAAGGCAATGTAGGCCTCCAGGCTAATTTAGCCGAATTACGTAGGGACCTGGGCAGTTTTTTCCAGGTTAAAGCAAAGGGAGCACTTGTAAGAGCTAGGTTCTCCATGCTCAAGGAGAAGGATGCTCCCAGCTCCTTCTTCTTTGGTTTGGAAAGACAGAGCAGTGAAGCCAAGGGTATGCATTGTTTACGGCTCTCTGATGGGCGGGTGACCTCTGTGGTGGGGGAGATGCGGGAGCGGACTGTGGAGTTTTATACTGAATTGTATAGGGCAGAAATGTGTGATCCTATGTGTGCTCAGGTCTTGTTCGCAGGACTCCCTAAGCTCTCTTGGGCACAGAGGGATGAAATGGACATTCCTCTGTTGTCACATGAACTGGCAGAGGCCGTAACCCAGATGTCCCCCAGTCGTGTACCGGGGGTCGATGGACTTCCAGTGGAGTTTTACAAAAAATTCTGGGGAATAATTGGACAGGACTTCTTTTGCGTCTTGCGTGAGTGCATCGGGGTAGGAGAGTTGCCGATGAGCTGCCGTCGGGCGGCACTGACTCTCCTGCCCAAAAAAGGGGACTTGTGTGAACTTAAGAACTGGAGGCCTGTGGCATTACTCTGTGCGGACTACAAGATTTTTGCCAAGGTCCTCTCTAACAGACTGAAGTCCCATCTGGACTCTATAATACACAAGGACCAGACATATTGTGTACCGGGACGCTCAATCACGGACAACTTGTTCTTGATTAGGGACATGTTGGACTTGTCGAGAGGTTCTAATGTGAACTTTGGACTGGTCTCTTTAGATCAAGAGAAGGCCTTTGATAGAGTGGATCATGAGTATCTGTTTAATGTGATGTCTGTGTTTGGGGTTGGGAAGAGTTTTGTGACCTGTGTGAAGCTGTTGTATGCTGGGGCGTCATGTATGGTTAAGGTGGGAGGGGGGCTCAGTAGGCCAGTCTGGGTGAGACGGGGCATTAGACAAGGATGCCCTCTATCTGGGCAGCTATACACACTAGCCATTGAGCCTTTTTTAGGACTGCTACGCAGGAGATTGCAGGGAGTGTGCTGGACAGGCATGGATGTGGTGACAGGAATAGCAGTCTCAGCATATGCAGATGATGTTTCTGTGATGGTCAGGGATGGGCAAGATATGCAGGAACTAGAGACCAGTCTGAAGGTGTACGAGGGAGCTTCATCAGCTAAGGTAAACTGGGGAAAGAGCAAAGCTCTGTTATGTGGGGCATGGGGGGATAGGGCTCCTCCTCTGCTTCCAGGGGGTTTGCAGTGGGGTTGTGAAGGGCTTAAAGTGTTGGGGGTGTACCTGGGCTCGGAGAGGTGGGTCAGGAAGAACTGGGAGGGGCTGTCACAGGCAGTGGTGTCAAGACTGGCCAGGTGGAGGTGGCTCCTATCTCAAGTGTCATATAGAGGGAGGGTGCTGATAATTAACAACCTGGTGGCATCTTCCTTGTGGCATAAACTGGCTGTCCTCAACCCCCCCGCCGGTCTGCTTGCAGACCTGCAACGCAAGCTGGTGGACTTCTTTTGGTCGGGACATCACTGGCTGAAGGCAGCAGTGTTGTACATGACCGTCCACGAAGGAGGACAGGGCCTGGTGGAACTGGAGAGCAGGATGGCTGCTTTCCGGCTAAAGGCGGTGCAGAGACTGCTGTACCATACTGATGTCGGCTGGAGGGAACCAGCATGCGCGCTGCTGAGGAGAGCTGGTGGATTAGGGTTGGACCGGCAGCTGTTCCTCATGAAGCTGGAGAGGCTGAGTACAGCAGGTCTCTCAGAGTTTTACTCTGCGGTGCTGAGGACCTGGCAGCTATTAAGACCCACACGAGAAGGGGGTGTGGAGCCTGGGCAGTGGGTGTGGGAGGAGCCTATTTTCCACAACCCAGCCATCCCTTTGAGATCGGTTCAGTCTGCCACCCTGCAGAGGCAACTGATGGCAGGGGGTGTACAAAGGCTAGGTGACCTGAGAATGCTGGGAGAGGAGGGGTGGAAAACCCCGGAGGTCTTGGCTCAACAAACAGGAATAACGTCTCTTAGGCTGCTGGAGAGATTCCTGGAGGAGGTCCAGGAGGCACTGTCTGAGCAGGTAAGGGGGGTGTTTGAGAGGCCAAAGGGAGAGGGGCCACCAATGTTTCCGCCACTGCAGGTGACGGCAGAGACTGGAGACTGGCAAGGGGGTCTGGAGGACTTGTTAGATTTTAACACTCCGAGCCTGGGGGAGTTTGAGGGGGTGGGAGGTAAAGCCCTCTACAACCTCTGCGTTAAGGTTAGGAACATTCGGAGCCTAACAGGAGTGAAGGCACATCAGTGGCAGGGGGTATGTGGGGTGGAGAGTATGGTGGGTTTTAGATGGAGGGCGCTCTATAAACCCCCAGTACCAAAGAGGTCAGGGGACCTCCAGTGGAGGGTTCTTCATGGAGCCCTGGCCACTAACAGCTGGTTGGCGCGGGTTGATCCGGGAATTGGGCAGGGGTGTCCTTTCTGTAAAATGAAAGAAACTGTGATTCATGTGTTTTCTGTGTGCACCAGGTTAATGCCATTAATGTCTCTGTTGGAATGTCTGTGTGAGAGGTTGGGGGTGGTTTTTGCTGTTGGGATGTTTATAATGGGATACAGGTATTCGAGTAAGGAGAAAGAAAAATGTGTTTTGTTGAATTTTCTGTTTGCTCAGGCGAAGTTAGCTATTTGGCTAACAAGGAGAAACAGGGTCAAAGGTGGGGGGATAACAGACCCTTTACTACTGTTTAATGGGATGGTCTCTGCGCGCCTTAGGGTTGAGTTTGAGTTCTATAAAATGATAAAATGTGTGGAGATGTTTGAGGAGATATGGTGTGTTGGGGGGGCTGTATGTACAGCTGGGGAAGATGTTTTGGATATACGGTTGTAGGAGAGGGTATGTTTTTTGTGTATGGTGATTTGTATCATGTGGTAGATGGTAAGGTGAGTATGGTACATGTATGCAGTACAGGCTATATTTTGTTTTTTTTATTTTAGGGGGGGGAGGGTGGCGAGTTTGAAATGAAATGAGAATGTTTCAGTAAAGAAAGACAAAAAGTCAAAAGTCAAGTCTCTTGAGCCCTAAGTCCATGCCTCGGGACTACCTGGCATGATGACTCCTTGCTATCCCCAGTCCACCTGGCCGTGCTGCTGCTCCAGTTTCAACTGTTCTGCCTGCGGCTATGGGACCCTGACCTGTTCACCGGACGTGCTACCTGTCCCAGACCTGCTGTTTTCAACTCTCTAGAGACAGCAGGAGAGGTAGAGATACTCTCAATGATCGGCTATGAAAAGCCAACTGACATTTACTCCTGAGGTGCTGACCTGTTGCACCCTCGACAACTACTGTGATTATTATTATTTGACCATGCTGGTCATTTATGAACATTTGAACATGTTCTGTTATAATCTCCACCCGGCACATCCAGAAGAGGACTGACCACCCCTCATAGCCTGGTTCCTCTCTAGGTTTCTTCCTAGGTTTTGGCCTTTCTAGGGAGTTTTTCCAAGCCACCATGCTTCTACACCTGCATTGCTTGCTGTTTGGGGTTTTAGGCTGGGTTTCTGTACAGCACTGAGTTATCAGCTGATCTAAGAAGGGCTATATAAATAAATTTGATTTGATTATTGACACATCTTTTTCAAATTGAGAGATGGGCTTAAAGTTTTCTTTACTGACCATCATTTTCACTTATCTGACTGCTCTATCTGACTGTACGAATAGAGCCGTGTGGTATGTGTGTTGCTCATATAGTTGTCCCGGTATCGCGTATCAGATGACGTCAGAGTGTCTTATGAGTTGTTAAATTCCAGATTTAGTCCGTTAGGCCAAATAGTACTTATTCTGTCGGTCAATATTAATTTCTAGAGCAAGGGCATAGATCCAGTCATGTTAGAAATTTGAGGATGGATCTGTTCGGTGACAAAGCCGAAGTGTTATCTGTCCGCCTATCGCGCTGAGCCAGCGTGAGTAGGCCCCAGGTGTATCTGATTTTATGTACCGCGCGTTCCGGTAATATAATGCTTGCAAAGATTATGCCGAATGGGTTAATGTGAGACGTCACTAGTAAAAACCCTATCCATGTTGTTTGGAATCCTTTGTGCTGTGGGAACAGTATAAGAATAGCAAGCTGGCACAAGATGCTACAGCTAACAAAGGAATAGCAGCCATTTTGTTTTCCTGTGTCACTGCTAAAATTCTAACGTCTTGAGCGAAGGAAGAGTTCCGCCATTGTACTTCCGTTTGAGTTCAGCTTTGTGCGATCAGTGAACTCTAATGGTGAACCGCAAGTAATATTTTTTTTTTTATATTCCATTTGAAAGCAAAACGTGTGCTCATATAGGTTAACTACGGACACACTTATGATAATCCTGCCAATCACAATTGACTGGAAGTTAAATTGTTGAACATGCCTTTTTCAAGTTCTTCCAATTAAATGACATTTTAAACTTTCTAATATTAACCTAGATGAACTTATCAGGTTAATTAGACTTTAATTCCCAAATAGCCTATACAGGTTTGATTTATCATTAACATTGATTAAGTCAGTAAAATTTGCTTTTGCAAATCTCATTCAGTACTACCCTGTACTGAATGAAGTCCCGACTCCAGCGGGAATCCCATGTGGCTTCGGTTTTCGGGATAAGTGAACCTAGTGGTGAATGTACCATAACACTCTACTGGTTACACTCATTGATTACTCAATTCAATTTGCTTTTGCAAATTCATTCACCTCCAACTCTCACATTACTGGTACAGTACTGATGGTTCATAAACGCCTATAAATAGATCAAAATCGTCTTTGCAACATCCAACGTATTCCAAAACCAAACTTTGGAAAAATAGGAAGAATAGTTTTTTCTCTCCTCTCAAATGTTCTAATAATGTGCAAGCTATCAGAGGGAGTTATTAGTGAAACCTCACCCATAAAAGGTTTTATCTCTGACCTCAGCAGCGATACCAACCCTAACTATGCCATTAGCGGAAAAACCGAAGAAATCGCGACAAACGCTCTCCAAAATCAACCTTCGGGCGCAGGCCTTGTAAAGGTTCTCTCCAGTTCAGCTCTGATGTCTTGTCATCAGTCCAATACCACAGTGCACAGCTGAAGCACGAGCAGGACACGGTAGACATAAAGGAACAGGTGGCGAGAACTGGGAAACTGATGGCAAACGCAGAAAATAAAAATGATGCTAGCTAAGGAACTGCGTTTGAAAACTGAACAATTAAATGTAATTGCAAAAACTTATGACAACGAACGAGCACAAACTCTTCAACAAAATCGCCTTCTACAGGAACAACTCGATTGAGCCAAGACTAAACACGATGATGTCCACGCCAAACTAGATAAATCTGACGAGTTATCTACAAACAGGAGCGCACAACTTGATAACATGCATGCAGTTTTGTAGAATGTTACTCAAAGTAACAATGTTCTACTCCAAATGCTGCAGACCAAAGACGATCAGTTAATGAACACAATGACTTAGTTGGATGACAAATCAGCAGAACTCATTGAAATCACTGACCAAATGAATGACGAGAGAACTCAGCTGATGAAGATGGAAATACTGATTTCTAAGCAAAGGGATGAAATCTCATCACTGAATCTCTTGCGCCGTACTCAAGACCTCTATCTGCAGATATGACAGATAAGTTTGAGACCGAAAGGAGCAAGTGCGACACTCACATGTCCAAAATCAGTATTCTAAGTGCTCAAGTGGACTCTACAATGCAGCAGAATACCACCCTTAGGTACAATCTGGTGGAATTCCAGAACGGTCACGCGCTACAGTGTGACTACCCAACCAAGCAACCGGAGCCCGGTACTCAAAGGAGTGCAGACAATAAAAGGTTTCAGACTTTGCCTCCCTCATGTGTCCCTCAGTCTTCTCCTCTTGGCCATTCGGCACTGTGTAATATGGCGCCTCATCGCCAGCAAAGCCAAAGCTTGGCTTCTCCTCTTGGCATTTCGGACCCAATTTCCCCACAGGATGAATCCAACCCTCACTGCCCACTTGACGCGGAATGCCTTGACAAACTCGTCAAGAATTTCCCCAACTTTGACCCCGTTCCAGGTCAGCCAAATGATACTGAGACGTTCCTAGCTGACATGGAGGATGGATGGCTACCTGAACGCTACGGGTTCTGACAGGGTTTACCTGTTGAAGCGAACGTCGACGAGGTTCATTCGTCTACAACAGCAACATGTGCTTAACGACTACGCTAAACTTGTCACAGCTTTGAAATTAGAATTCAGTGGTTATGCGACTCAAAAACACGATAGCTCACTGGCTAACACTGTCAAACAGGCTCGGAATGAACACCCACAAGCTTCCTATCAAAGGCTTTGTTCAGCTTACTTTGGCCAACTCACTGAAACAGGAATGGAAGAGCTGTTACCATTCAAAGAAATGTTTCTGTCAAACATGTATCCCACCTTCATTACCTACTTGGGCCCTACAACCCACGTCGGCTTGCCTATCTTACAACTAAGAGAGCTTGCAAGCACAAGCTTGCAACACTAAGAGCCCTGACCACTCGGTTTTGAAGTTTGACCAGGAGCACTCACTCCAGTTAGACGGTGCATTATCAGGTATTGGAGCTTTGAAAGGTGACGCACAACAACGGTTTCTACCACAAAACCATGACTCCAATAACCTCTGTGGTTGAAATAACTGTAAAGTTTGTCGCCATCAAAACAACTACTGCTACAATCGACCTGTTCGCTACGTTCCTGCACCCAACCCGCACAAAGTGTCAGAGCACAAGGGTGACAAAGTGGTAAAGGATGATCAAAACGTAGACCAATGTTCTCTAGAAATTCCACTACGTGAAGAACTAAAACAAGAAAAGGGTAAAAGATAAGTCACAAGGACTAATAGGGGGATTACCGGACACCAGGTCCGCAGGAACTAACACCCTTAGCAAGGACGTTAAAATTCAAATTTCTCCCGCTCTCACTCGAGACCCTATCCAGGGCCCGCATGATCAAGAAACAAGCCCACAGGCTTTGTCTATAGACTCTGATACAAAGGTTGCGAAGAAAAAGGTCAAAAGCTTCGCTAAAGCCAAGCCCACTCAAAATCCGAAAAGTCAATCTGCTTTCACCTTGAACAGAAATGGCACATCACGTCGTTGCGAACGAACACTCCACTTTGTGGGGAATTATGTCCACTAAACGCGAATCTAAACGGCCATACCTGGAAACAGTCCTGGAGGACTGCTTAACTTGTCATGCACTAATTGAGTCAGGCGCGACAATATTGCTCATCTCTCAAACATTGATAATAGCGACAGAGGAGTTAGTAGTCACTCAGATTGCAACACGTGTAAGGGAAACTTTACGTCAAAAGCAAACCATGCGATTATCTGAGGAGAGCACCCAGCTAACAAAAGTATTACTAGCATTTTCCAACCAAGCATTAGCGTCACAAAAGTCAGAAATACCAATAAAATAAATCGCTTACCTTTGAAAATATTCCTCTGGTGGCAATGCCAATTGTCCTAGCTCCACAGTGAATGTTAGTTTTGTTTGATAAAATCAATTTTTATAGCCTAACACGAAACATTTGTAAACCGCTTGCGTCGTGATTTCCGTCTCATTCAACTTTGGACAAAACATTTGTGGTAAATACACACACTAAACACACGTTTATCCAGTCATGGTTGGTTTCATTGCAATCCTGTTTGTTAGTAACACAATCACACTTGATGGCTCTTTTCCCGGGACGTATTGACCGAAACAAACCGATTTGAAGACACCAATCAATGCCCTCATTGTGCACCAATGGTAGGAGCAGTCTATCGTTGATTGACTGTATTTAGGCCCAATGACCACTGATCATCTTGAAATCTAGCTTGGAAGATAGCCAATGAGCTGCGGTAAACGGCAATATCTAATGGTTATACGTTCGAAGACCAGCCTTGTCGTAAACTCTGGTGTAAAAGAGGTTAATTCGCCATTGAAAATCCTACTTGACGGAGCCAAGAGTGTTACGCATAGCAGTACATAGTGAAGAGCATTTTCAGCAATTTTATATATTTAAATTATGGCGAATAAATCAGGAAAAGCTAAAACAAAGTCTAGATATACAGATGTAGCCCAAATTATAGAAGAAATTGATAGAGAAAGCGAGACCGAGTTGCTTCAGGAAGATGAATCTTTCAGCGAGGCAAGTTTTGACTCCCAGGCAGAAGACATGTTTCTGTACGGAGAGGATGCCACGCTGGACTGGTAAAATCTTCTCATGCTAATGTCGTTGTTTGAAATTAATATAACATCTAATTTTTATTATTATAATTTTTTTTAGATTTTCTTATTTTATTTGCAATATATAAAAATATTATCAGAAATGAAATGTGTAAGGTACACATTGGCTATACATTGTGTGTGTGTGTGTGATATTTTTGAAATTTATTTTATATAAACATGGAATGGAACAGCACTTCACCATAGTGATTATGTTCCATGAACTCTATATAATACATCTGTTTATTTTACGTGTTGATACAGGACTCATACGTGAAAATATTATTACTGAAACAAAAAAAAATCCCACAGTGGCAGTGATTCTGATTATGCGCCACCAATGTCTAAGTGTCCATCCCCCTCTGAAGCTTGTTCATCCAGCCGGACACCTGCTGTCTCTGGCTCCACATCTACCCTGCCATCTAGAGGTTTGAAGTCAGTGACAAAGAAGTGGAGGTGGGGAAGACAGAAACCTGCAGACAGAGGGCCAGAGGGTCGTTGGCACTCTGTGTTGGAAGATGATGTGAAACCAATTCCACCAGTTTTTAGACCAAAACGGCAGCCAGGACCTCAACTAGACATGACTGCAAAGTACAGCCCCCTTCAACTTTTTCAACCGTTTTTCACCTCATCAGTTGTTGATTCCCTGGTGGCGAACACCAATAAGTATGGGGCTAAGAAGCAGGCAGGAAAGAAAGAGGCATGAAGAGGTCATTTACATGGGGCTGGTGAAGTTGAAAACTGAGGGACTACTGGAAAACACCAGCTCTCTATCAACTGCCTTTCCCCACCACTGTCATGTCTTCTAAAAGGTTTCTGACCATCTCACGGGCGCTTCACATCAGTGACCCAGAAGTTGATGGGGAGAATGACAAGAAGAGAGGCACAGCAAGGTTTGATAGGCTCTGCAAAATCAAACCTCTCTACCCCAGCATCGTTGAGGCCTGCAAGACTTATTTTCAGCCTGCCCAGAACCTGTCCATCGATGAGAGGATGGTAGCCTCAAAGGCCAGAATCAGCATCAAACAATACATGCGTAACAAACCAACCAAATGGGGTTAGAAACTGTTTGTTTTGGCTGATTCTGTGTGTGCCTACACTTGCAATTGTTTTGTTTATGAGGGGAAAAACAGTTTTGCTACTGGTAATGGACTGACTTATGATTCCGTTATGGAGTTATTGGATTTTCAACTGCTGGGGAAGGGCTACAAACTGTTTGTGCACAACTTCTACACAAGCCCTACCCTGTTTACAGAGCTGAGGAAGCGGGATGTGTGGGCTTGTGGCACCATTCGGACCAACAGAGTGGGCTTTCCAAAAACAAAGGTGAACGACATGCCTAAGCGGCCTGAGCGGGGTACCATGCGATGGATTTGTGAAGATGGCCTGCTCTTTGTAAAGTGGATGGATAACAGAGAGATGGTCATGTGCACAACTATCCACAAGTCATTCAGTGGCGATCATGTCGTCAGGACGGTAGCGGGGCATGGAACACAAAAAATGTTCCCATTCCAGCTGCTGTGAAGGACTACAACAAGGGCATGGGAGGTGTGGACCTGTCAGATGCACTAATAGGATACTACAATGTTCTCCACAAGACCATGAAATGGTACAAGACATTTTTCTATAATTTCATTGACATTGCTGTGGTGAATGCCTTCATCCTCCAGAAGGAAATGGCCAAGAGCTGTGTACAGCCCCCCATCTCACAGCTAGCCTTCAGGGAGCTGCTCATCCAGGAGTTTGCTAGCTACAGCAAGTCCACTGTAGCACCTTCTGTCCCCTCTACCTCTGTCCCTTCTGCTCCAACCAGTGGTGTTCACCTGCCCAGATTCATCTCTGCAGACATGAATGTGCCTCAGGGCAAAAAGGGCAGAGTATGTTTGGCTGTTCTTGGTCATTTGAAAGATGATGAAGAAACAATAAAAAACAGAAAACGTATGTTTATTTCCTTGTATTTTCTTCTACTAAATCTATTGTGTTATATTCTCCTACATTCAATTCACATTTCCACAAAATTCAGAGTGTTTCCTTTCAAATGATACCAAGAATATGCATATCCTTGCTTCTGGGCCTGAGCTACAGGCAGTTAGATTAGGGTATGTCTTTAGGCGGAAATTGAGAAGAAGTAGTCCCTCTACCCCGAAGAAGTTAATAAATAGAACCCTCCATTCAGGAGGGAAGTTATTAGAAGTCATGAACCATGATCACACCGCGTACGACTGGTTTAGTGCTTAGAGAGTACTTCCGTCGTGAGGTTAGCTCCTCCGTGGATAACATAGCTATGAAATAGACTCCTTCATACCCATCAACGCTACAATGGTGTAAGACAGTGATGTGTAGTAAAACTACTACAGGTCCCCTTAACACGTCTTGAGGTCAACATCAATTCTTACTGACCTCCAGGCATCGACCTGGAAATTATCTGATGACGTCAGACTAATTCTGAACAAGTTGTAACCTACCAGGATACTTGGTTCTTTCCCTTGGCATGTGCACTTATGCACTCACGTACAACAGAACATTTAATGAGGATTTATGCTCGGATCACTAAGGGTCCGAACAAAATACCAGCTGTAGTAAAGTTGAAAATGTACTCTTAGGCCTTTTTGACTCTACAGCTACAGTACTCACCAGTTTCTCCACAGAGGTCCATAGGTCATCCTTATAGACTGCCTGAAGCTGGTGCCTTGCAGCTGTAGACTTATGTAGTATCAACTTAGGATAGTGACCTAAGCAACACACCGCAAATTAGGAACACCCTAGATATGACATTAGACAATGCCATGATAGGGTCATTTTGTCAGGACCTTGGACATATATAGAAAACAATCCAGTTAGATGATGTTGGTGTGAGAACTGTATTTTGTATATCTTTTGTTTATGTTTTCATTCCTTTTCGGTTCAGTTCCTTTGACACTTAGTCACAAAGTCCCCATACAACCACACTTTTGGGAAGAAAAGTAATTATATATTTTGTGAATGTGTGTGCGCTGTTAACTTCACTAGGGTAGGGGGCAGCATTCGGAATTTTGGATGAAAAGCATGCCCAAATTAAACTGCCTGCTACTCATGCCCAGAAGATAGGATATGCATATAATTGGTAGATTTGGATAGAAAACACTCTACAGTTTCCACAACTGTTAAAATAATGTCTGTGAGTATAACAGAACTGATATGGCAGGCGAAAGCCTGAGGAAAATCCAACCAGGAAGTACTATTATTTTGAAAGGCTGTTTTTCCATTGTAAGCCTATCCACCATACAAAGACTAGGACCCAGTTCACAAGCTCTGTGGCTTCCTCAACATGTGACCAGTCTTTAGGCATTGTTTCAGGCTTTTACTCTGAAAAAAGAGGGAGATACAGCACTTTCAATCAGTGGCCAGTGGAAATTTCCATTCATCAGCCATGCGTCTGATCGTGAATGCGCCTTTCTTGTTTCTCCTTTCCTATTGACGAAGCTTTTGTCAGGTTGAAATATTATTGATTATTTATGACAAAAACAACCGGAGGATTGATTTTAAACATCGTTTGGCATGTTTCTACTAACTTTTATTGTACTTTTTAAAAACTTTTCGTCTGGAATTAGTGCACGCGCCTTCAGCATTCGGATTACTGGACAAAACGCATGAACAAAAAGGAGGTTTTTGGTCATAAAGAGGGACATTATCGAACAAAACAAACATTTATTGTCTAACATGGAGACCTGGGAGTGCCACCAGATGAAGATCATCAAAGGCAAGTGATTAATTGTAATGCTCTTTCTGACTTTTGTGACACCTCTTCTTGTTTGGAAAATGGCCGTATGGGTTTCTGTGGCTAGGAGCTGACCTAAAATAATCGCAAAGTGTGCTTTCGCCATAAAGCATTTTTTAAATCTGACTCAGCGGTTGCATTAAGGAGAAGTTTATCTATAATTCCATGCTTAACACTTGTATCGTTTATCAATGTTTATGATGGGTTTTTCTGTTATTTGATGTGGCTCTCTGCACTTTCACCGGATGTTTGTTTGAGACAATGCATGTCTGACCATAACGCGCCAATGTAAACTGAGATTTTTGGATATAAATATGAACTTTATCGAACAAAACATACATGTATTGTGTAACATGAAGTCTTTTGAGTGCCATCTGATGAAGATCAAAGGTTAGTGATTCATTTTATCTCTATTTCTGCTTTTTGTGACTCCTCTCTTTGGCTGGAAAAATGGCTGTGTTTTTTTTTTAGGTACTGGCCTAACATAATCGTTTGGTGTGCTTTCACAGTAAAGCCTTTTTGAAATCGGACACTGTGGTTGGATTTACAAGAAGTTTATCTTTAAAATGGTGGATAATACTTGTATGTTTGAGGACTTTTAAGTATGGGATTTCTGTTGTTTTGAATTTGGCGCCCTGCAATTTCACTGGCTGTTGTCGAGGTGGGACGCTAGCACTTGTACCAGAGAGGTTAACATCTGCCTAAGTTACTGCCCAGATCTTCCAGTCTGGATGACCAGACGACGCGTCCGGAACGGCGATCCCAATCCGGACATCCGCTGCCCATCCTTGTGGCGGCCTGTTCCGTTTGCAGCGTTTGCAGACATCCTACCCGGGTCGACCACCAGAGGGGGACTGCAACGGCGATTACCAACCGGATATCCACTGCCCATCCTTGTGTTGGACTACCAAGGTAAACCACCAGAGGGGGACCGCAACAATGATCTAAAACTAGGACATCACGTGGTCATTATTTTTATGTCGGTTTGCTACTTGCAGGATAATCTCAAGATTTAAACCAACGGACAGGTCCGGAGCCAATGATCAAGACATCCCATCCCTTAGCCACTCTCTGTTGACTCTGTGGTTAACCACTCCTCAAACGTCTTGTAGCACTACCTGGGTGATGCCAGGCACCACTAGGGCGCCAGAAGCTCACTGCACATCAGTAACAGGAAAAATCCAACTTGGAATAACCACTTGAGAGAGAAGCTCCTCAATTTCAACAAGCCTCTACCATCTCCTCTGCCATGTCCAATCCTCTACAACCTAATCTTATTTCAAATAAAAACAATAGTAGCTTGCTTTTCAGTTGTTTTAGTGAACTTGGCTAGCTGGTCTTGTAACTCTGTGGATTGATATATATACACTACTGTTCAAAGGTTTGACCATTTTTGACCATTAAAATAACATCAAATTGATCAGAAACACAGTGTAGACATTGTTAATGTTGTAAATGACTATTGTAGCTGGAATATCCACATTAGCGTACAGAGGCCCATTATCAGCAACCATCACTCCTGTGTTCCAATGGCACGTTGTGTTAGCTAATCCAAGTTTATAATTTTAAAAGGCTAATTGATCATTAGAAAACCCTTTTGCCTCGAAGGCCAGCATCCCATAAAATTGTTTTTCAACAGGACAATGACCCAACACACCTCCAGTCTGTGTAAGGGATATTTGACCAAGGAGATTGATGGAGTGCTGCATAAGATGACCTGGCCTCCACAATCACCCGACCTCAACCCAACTGAGATGGTTAGGGATGAGTTGGACCGCAGAGTGAAGGAAAAGCAGCCAACAAGTGCTCAGCATATGTGGGAACACCTTCAAAACTGTTGGTAAAGCATTCCAGGTGAAGCTGGTTGAGGGAATGCCAAGAGTGTGCAAAGCTGTCATCAAGGCAAAGGGTGGCTACTTTGAAGAATCTAAAATCTTTGTTTGATACTTTTTTTGGTTACTACATGATTCCATATGTGTTATTTCATAGTTTTGATATCTTCACTATTATTCTACAATGTAGAAAATAGCAAAAATAAAGAAAAACCCTTGAATGAGTAGGTGTCCAAACTTTTGACTGGTACTGTATGCCGTTCAGTGGACAGTTATCTAAAGCAACTTACAGTCATGCGTGCATACATTTTCCATGGACCTACGACCCTTGGTGTTGCGAGCGCCATGCTCTACCGTATATATACTGAACAAAAATATTAACACAACATGCAACAATTTTACAAAGTTACACTTCATATAAGGAAATCAGTCAATTTCAATAAATTCATTAGGCCTTAATGTATAGATTTCACATGACTGGGCAGGGAGGGCACAGGCCCACCCACTTGGGAGCCAGGCCCAGCCAATCAGAATGAGTTTTTCCCCACAAAAGGGCCTTATTACAGACAGAAATACTCCTCAGTTTAATCAACTGCCCGGGTGGCTGGTCTCAGATGATCCCGCAGGTGAAGAAGCCGGATGTGGAGGTCCTTCGGCTAGTGCTGGTTTGGTTACATGTGGTCTGCTGTTGTGAGGCCGGTTGGACGTACTGCCAAATTCTCTAAAACAACGTTGGAGGTGGCTTATGGTAGAGAAATTAACATTACAATCTCTAGCAACAGCTCTGGTGGATGTTCCTGCAGACAGCATGCCAATTGCATGCACCCTCAAAATTTAAGACATCTGTGGCATTGTGTTGTGTGACAAAACTGCACATTTTAGAGTGGCCTTTTATTGTCCCCAGCACAAGGTGCACCTGTTTAATGATTATGCTGTTTAATCAGCTTCTTCATATGCCACACCTGTCAGGTGGTTGGATTATCTTGGTAAAGGAGTAACGTATGGAAAATTTGGGGGAACTTTTATTTCAGCTAATGAAAAATGGGACCTTGCATTTTATATTTTTGTTCAGTACATTTATTCAACTGCGTGACAAAGACACTATCCACTTTATATTGTAAATACAGTCATACTTGACCTGCACATTCATAATTTATTATATTGTGTAAATATCAGTTGTATTACTATGCATACAAGTTTATTCCTCTTACTCGTTATTTTTGATTGACTTTTGATTATTATTGATATTTGTACTACATTTGAGGGAGCGTGCAAGTAAGCATTTCGCTGCACCGTTGTGCCTGCTGTAAACTGTGTACGTGATGAATAAAAGTTTGATTTGAAGTGTGTTTCACGAAAAAAATACATTTATTTTCATTCAAATTAAAGAGGAGCTGACGGAAAAAAACCTGATATGGTTAAAAATAGTCAAACATTAATTTATTTAAGGAATCAAGGATATTACTGTTTTCATAGGGTTGGGTTTAGATTTAAATCCTGCCCACATGCCACTAACACGGGACCGCTGCCTGGCAGCACCAAAATTATCAGAGCACACCAGCAAGCGTTCCAATCGTAGCAGCAGAATCAACCTACAGCCCATCCATTTCTTTACAGACAGCAAAACTACCCAATTGAGTCATCATTAGCATACACCGCCTCAGGTCTTGTTTGGTTGACATAAGACAATGAACGAGACATAGCTACAATACATTGTCGCCAATATTCTGTTGAAAGAACGAGACTTATTCATTATAAACAGCTTGTTTTTTCCCCCAAATCAAACATCCACACATTCATGAAATAACTTTAGCATTACAAACACAACTGACATTCCTTTAGTCATAGCACGGTGGCTCAGGCTATTTGGGGTTTGGGATAACTCAACTACGGTGAGTGAAGAGGATCAAACAACAATAACTGCCAGGTTACGATATAGTGAATCTCGTTTTTCTTAATGAGGAGAAAAACCCAGGCGGAATCAGTGAATTCAGCCCCCTTAAAAATATTGAAGACTTTGTTGCTGCTTGCAGCTATATTAGGTTTCGTTAGATTCTCCTTGCATGGGGCCATTATCTCATGCCCAGATTGTCAAAAAGTTATACAAATGGGCATACAAGTAGAGCACCCAAGGAGAAATTTTCTGTGCCAAACCCTGAACTGAATGGCCCATAGGTGCCAAAATTGAGATTTTCAGAGAAAACACCATTTATTTTAATTTGTAACATGGTTTCATTTAGTTAAACCATAGATGTATGTGATCTACCTGTTAAATGTAATGTTTAATCAAAACCCACTGGGCAAAAACTGGTTGAATCAACGTTGTTTCCACATCATTTCAACCCAAAAAATTCAATCGAATCAATGTGGAAAACTGATTGGATTTGTAAAAAGTTATCAACGTGAGGAAATTTTGTCTTTTTTTCACCCAACTTTTAACCTAAATCCAATAACAGGGTGACGTTTTCTGGTTGATGTCACATTGGATTCACGTTAGCTGACAACTCAACCAAATGTAAATCCAAACTTACTCACAATGTCTGAGGGACATAAAAGCCACTCTATTCGTGGAATAACCCAATATTATAGTGTGCCTAAGTTGCTAAGGGTCAAATTATTTTCAGTAGAACAGCCCAAATGAACCAGGTCAATTGTAAGGATTAGAAACTTTTATTCTACACCTGTGCAATTAATTTAAATTAGTGAAATGAGAATCTCTGCTCTGAAGGGAAATTTCACTGGATGACGCTTTATCTTGAGAGTAATGCGGTCAATCGGTACTATTTATGTAGACTCAAAGAGCGAACATACATGCTATATGTATGTAATTGGGATTAATAAACCCAGGGTAGAGCATGGAGGACACGCTTCCACGGGAAAAAAATACATACTGCAATTTCAGCGCTTTGGCCTGGGACTTTTTTTGTGAAGTAGAATATTCTCAACGATGCAGATAGAAAATGCCAGATAGAATACCAGATAGAATAGATGGAACTCTCCATTATCTGTAATAAAATAATGCCAGGTCTATACCTAATATTCCTATCTGCAATAGTGTGAATGTTCCTCCCAACTGAAAAAGCACTTGCTACCCGACCTTCCGCTACACCCTTAGATACGACAGGACAAATTTAATGACGTGCTGACCTCAGCCCCCCTTTAACCATGTGACGTTTAATGAAATGCGATTGGCTGTAATTTATACCGTACGAGTAGCATGCCAATGGCATAAAAAATGAGTCTTCCCTAAAAGGGGAAGTGCACTTACAGCATGTTGTCTGGGGTGGGCACAGCTGTCCTCGCCTTGTTGGCCACCAACCACATGTACACTCCCCTATCTGAAGAACTCAATAACACAATTCCAAACGACGAACTAATTTTTTTTTATTTGGTTGTGTTTTAGTACATGGGAGAGTCTTACAGGCACTGCCTTACCTACTTTTGAAGACATGGCCAAACCTTTCTCACATTGAATTATAAGCCCTATTCCCTTTGTACAAAACATTAATCTCAAACCCTTGAAGAGTCCTTTTTCTTACTATACCTTCAGGCATTAAGACTAGTTTTCAATGAAATGTAAAGGGCTGGACTATCGAGACAAATTATTTGAACAAGTCCTTGCATTTTGCAGATACGTTGCCAGAGGCTATTTGAGATGCAAAACAGAGGGGTTCGGAAGATCCGGTGACAGACATGGCTGAGCTCCTCTCAGCCCCACTGGTTTTGACTTTGAGCCAGTTGTCATGTACTTTGGGGAGAGCCAAGGGAGTAACAGGTGCATGGCTGTTTTGAACAGTGCATGGCTTATCATGCCAGTAGGAATACTGGGTGCATCAGAGCTTGAAGCAAGCACCCTACTTAACGTGAAGGTACATTAGATGGTATGTGGACACCTGCTCGTTGAACATCTCATTCCAAAATCATTGACATTAATATGGAGTTGGTCCCCCCTTTGCTGCTGGGAAGGCTTTGTATTAGATGTTGGAACATTGCTGCAGGGACTATCTTCCATTCAGCCACAAGAGCATTAAGTGAGGTTGGGCACTGATGTTGGGCGATTAGGTCTGGCTAGCAGTCGGCGTTCCAATTCATCCCAAAGGTGTTCGATGGGGTTGAGGTCTGGGCTCTGTGCAGGCCAGTCAAGTTCTACCCCCACCAATCTCGACAACCAGTTTCTGTATGGACCTTGCTTTGTGCACAGGGGTATTGTAAAACTGAAACAAGAAAAGGGCCTTCCCCAAACTGTTGCCACAAAGTTGGAAGCACAGAATCGTCCAGAATGTCATTGTATGCTGTAGCGTTAAAATGTCCCTTTACTGGAACTAAGGGGCCTAGCCCGAACCAAGAAAAACAGCCCCAGACATTATTCTTCCTCCACCAAACTTTACAGTTGGCACTCATTCGGGCAGGTTGCGTTCTCCTGGCATCTGCCAAACCAAGATTTGTCCGTCGGACTGCCAGATGGTGAAGCGTGATTCATCACTCCAGAGAACGTGTTTCCACTGCTCCAGAGTCCAATGGCGGCAAGCTTTACATCACTCCAGCTTGGCATGGTGCTCCGCCATGGAAACTCATTTCGCGAAGCTCCCGACGAACAGTTCTTGTGCTGATGTTGCTTCCAGAGGCAGATTGGAACTCGGTAGTTAGTGTTGCAACCGAGGACAGACAATTTTTACGCGCTTCAGCACTCGGCGATCCAGCTTTTTGAGCTTGTGTGGCCTACTACTTCGAGACTGAGCCATTGTTGCTCCTAGACGTTTCCACTTCACAATAACAGCACTTACAGTTGACTGGGGCAGCTCTAGCAGGACAGAAATTTGACAAACTGACTTGTTGGAAAGGTGGCATCCTATGACGGTGCCATGTTGAAAGTCACTGAGCTCTTCAGTATGGGCCATTCCACTGCCAATGTTTGTCTTTGTAGATTGTATGGTTGTGTGCTCGATTTTATACACCTGTCGGCAAAGGGTGTGGCTGAAATAGCCAAATCCACTAATTTGAAGGGGTCTCCACATACTTTTGGCCATGTCGTGTATACCATTGACCTCTGGAAGATGAAGAAAGTGATAATGAGTGGAGCAAGAGATGTCCAGTTGATCTACATCTGTTCAGAGGTAAAGCAGAATGAGTACATCGGGGATTTAAAGATGAGTGACTACGTGAGGGAGAATGGGGCATGATCTGGTATGTTAGGAGTTTGTTAGGAGCTTTATTTAACCAGGTAGGCAAGTTGAGAACAAGTTCTCATTTACAATTGCGACCTGGCCAAGATAAAACAAAGCAGTTCGACACATACAACAACACAGAGTTAGCTCTGATCGTCAAATTGATCATCACATTGTGTCTGGCTGACCCAGTTCCTTGTGTAGTTCAGGGTTGGGGGTCCTCATTACTTGACTAATGGCCCACATGCCCCACACAGAAATGAGTGTGTAGCATATTGTTACAGCTGTTATGAATAGGGATGATGATTGCTAACGTAATACTAACACGCTATTTACTATGTCAATAATGACAGGATTTTTTGTGTATTTGTATACAAATACCAAGGCAGCAGCTACTCTTCCTGGGGTCTGGAAATATTAAGGCAGTTATACAATTTTAAAAACATTCATAACAGAGTTCACAACACACTAAGTGTGTGCCCTCAGGCCCATACTCCACTACCACATATCTACAACGCAAAATCAATGTGTACATGTGTGTATAGTGCGTATGTTATCATGCGTTTGTTTGCATGTGTCTGTGCCTATGTTTGTGTTACTTCACAGTCCCCTCTGTTCCATAAGGTGTATTTTTACATCTGATTCTACTGCTTGCATCAGCACCCTGATGTGGAATCAAGTTCCATGTAGTCATGGCTCTATGTAGTACTGTGCACCTCCCATAGTCTGTTCTGGACTTGGGGACAGTGAAGAGACCTCTGGTGGTATGTCTTGTGGGGTATGCTTGGGTGTCAGAGCTGTGTGCTAGTATTTTAAACAAACAGCTCGGTACCTTCAGCTTGTCAACACCTCTTACAATAACAAGTAATGAGGAAGTCAGTCTCTCTTCCACTTTGAGCCATGAGAGATTGACATGCATGTCATTAATGTTAGCTCTCTGTGTACTGTTATCGGCCAGCCGTGCTGCCCTGTTCTGAGCCAAATGTAATTTTCCCAAGTCCCTCTTTGTGGCACTTGACCACACGACTGAACAGTAGTCCAGGTGCGATAAAACCAGGGCCTGTAGGACCTGCCTTGTTGATCGTGTTGTTAACCTCTCTGGGACAGTGGGACGCTTGCGTCCCACTTGGGGAGCACCCCCCACCCACCCCCCACTGATTAGCATCGCTAGCATAGCGTCACAATTAAATAGTAGCATCTAAATATCATTAAATCACAAGTCCAAGACACCAAATGAAAGATACAGATCTTGTGAATAAAGCCACCATTTCAGATTTTTTAAATGTTTTACAGGGAAGACAAAATATGTAAATCTATTAGCTAACCACGTTAGCAAAAGACACCATTTTTCTTTGTCCACCATTTTTTCTCTCCACCAGTAGCTATCACCAATTCGGCCAAATAAAGATATTGATAGCCACTAACCAAGAAAAAACCTCATCAGATGACAGTCTGATAACATATTTATTGTATAGGATAGGTTTTGTTAGAAAAATGTGCATATTTCAGGTAGAAATCATAGTTTACAATTGCACCCACCATCACAACTCGACTAGAATAAATACAGAGAGCAACGTGTATTACCTAATTACTAATCATAAAACATTTCTTAAAAATACACAGCTCACAGCAATGGAAAGACACAGATCTTGTGAATTCAGACAATATTTCAGATGTTCTAAGTGTTTTACAGCGAAAACACAATAAATCGTTATATTAGCATACCACATGTGCAAACGTTACCAGAGCATTGATTCAAGCCAAAGAGAGCGATAACGTAATCATCGCCAAAATATATTAATTTTTTCACTAACCTTCTCAGAATTCTTCCGATGACACTCCTGTAACATCATATTACAACATACATATAGAGTTTGTTCGAAAATGTGCATATTTAGCCACAAAAAAACGTGGTTATACAATGACAATACTAGCAAAACTAGCCTGAAAATGTCGGGCGCCATATTTGACAGTGATCTTGTTTCATGATTAACTATTCATAAACTTGACTAAAAAAATATAAGTTGGACAGCTATCGAAAGACAAATTAGTTCTTAATGCAATCGCTGAATTACATTTCTAAAATTATCCTTACTGTGCAATACAGGGTTCGCCAAGTGAAGCTATACCAAAGAAAATGGCGGAATATGCGTTTAACATTTTTCGACAGAACAACGATTTATCATCTTAAATATTTCTTACTATGAGGTGATCTTCCATCAGAATCTTGGGCAATGTATCCTTTCTTGGGTCTAATCTTCTTTTGGTCGAAAGATGTCCTCTTGTCCGTCGAAATGCCCACTAACGTTCGACCGGTACTGGAAACGTGCCCGGCGCTTCTAAGTGCATCAAAAAGAATTGCCTCAAAATCGCACTAAACGGCTATAAATTGCTATAAAACGGTTTAAATTAACTACCTTATGATGTTTTTAACACCTATAACGAGTAAAAACATGACCGGCGAAATATTACTGGCTAAACCCAAGCTTGGAAAGAGAGCAGGTCCGACGTACATCGTGCGTCAGGCGCAGCAGGAAAAGAACGGTACATCCGGTCTTTGGCCTTTTATACAGGCCCTGATTGCGCAATCGACTCCATTCAAATTGTCACCTCTTACTGACATCTAGAGGAAGGCGTGGGCAGTGTTTGTATCCTCATAGGATTTACAGGGACTTTAAAACTGACCTGGGACCAGAGGCCAACATTTCTGAAATCTCACTCCATATCAGGAAAAGTGCTGTAGAATGAGTTCTGTTCCACTCAGAGACATAATTCAAACGGCTATAGAAACTAGAGAGTGTTTTCTATCCAATAATAACAATAATATGCATATTGTACGAGCAAGAATTGAGTACTAGGCAGTTTAATCTGTAGAGCAAATTATGCTAATGCGAAACAGCACCCCCTATATCCCCAAGAAGTTAAGAAGGCAGAGCAGCAATTTATTATGGACAGACTTCTCCCCATCTTAGCTACTGTTGTATCAATATGTTTTGACCATGATCCAGGGTTACTCCAAGCAGTTAGGTCACCTCAACTTGCTCAATTTCCACATTATTCATTACGAGATGTAGTTGAGGTTTAGGGTTTAGTGAATGATTTATCCCAAATACAAGGCTTTTAGTTTGGGAAATATTTAGGACTAACTTATTCCTTGCTACCCATTCCGAAACTAACTGCAGCTCTTTGTTAAGTGTTTCAGTCATTTCAGTTGCTGTAGTAGCTGACATCTATAGCGTTGAGTATTCCGCATACATGGACACACTGGCCTTACTCAAAGCATGTCGTTAGTAAAGATTGAAAAAAGCAAGGGGCCTAGACATGTACCCTGGGGAATTCCTGTTTCTGCCTGGATTATGTTTAAGAGGCTTCCATTAAAGCACCGCCTGTGTTCTGTTAGACAATTAACTCTTTATCCACATTATAGCAGGGGGTGTAAAGCCATAACACATATGTTTTTCCAGCAGCAGACTATGATCGATTATGTCAAAAGCAGCATTGAAGTGCTATCACCACATACATTCCATAATGGCATCTATGACCAGAGGATAGTTTGGTGAGTCAGCAGCAATGGTCATCAGACAACGTCTCTGGAAATTAGATAAATACCAATAGGAGCTCATATAGTCTATCAACTGGGAAATTACGGATTTTGACAGAGTGATAAGCACTATCTTTCAGGCAATCCAAGTGTGAGTCCCACTGTGATATTAATGTGAAACTGGGCAGGGGTTATCAGTGCTGAGGTTCTATGTTTGTGCTAAGCCAGTCGCCATCAGTAAGGACCATTTAGATGTCCATAAGACTCTGGCATTACCCCTGCTCAAACCAGATCCACAAGGCAGCTGCTTGACTGCAGATCCTAACATGGACCATATAGCGGAAAGTTATGGAGTCAGAGGCTATGTGTTCGGCAAACAAAGGTCATATTGATTAAAACAGGCTGGTTGGTTTCTACCCGAAGATTGCCTATAGTTCCCACATTATAAACTTTTCACCACAGTCTCTCATTCTGAGGAGCATTTCCCAGAACAATGGCCGCCCATGCACTCTTAGAAATAAGGGTACAGTTAGACTACAGTATTGTTCCCTGGGGTACAAAAATATCAAAATATACATTCATAGGTAAACATACAGTTGAAGTTGGAAGTTTACATACACTTAGAATGGAGTCATTAAAACTCCTTTTTAAGCCATAATGACCATCGTTATGTTTGGAGGAGAAAGGGGGAAGCTTGCAAGCCAAAGAACACCATCCCAACCGTGAAGAACGGGGGTGGCAGCATCATGTTGTGGGGGTGCTTTGCTGCAGGAGGGACTGGTGCACTTCACAAAATAGATGGCATCATGAGGCAGGAAAATTATGTGGATATATTGAAGCAACAACTCAAGACATCAGTCAGGAAGTTAAAGCTTGGTCTAAAATGGTCTTCCAAATTGACAATGACCCCAAGCATACTTCCAAAGTTGTGGCAAAATTACTTAAGGACAACAAAGTCAAGGTATTGGAGTGGCCATAACAAAGCCCTGACCTAAATCCTGTAGAAAATGTGTGGGCAGAACTGAAAAAGCGTGTGCGAGCAAGGAGGTCTACAAACCTGACACAGTTACACCAGCTCTGTCAGGAGGAACGTGCCAAAATTCACCCAACTTTTTGTGGGAAGCTTGTGGAAGGCTACCCGAAACGTTTGACCCAAGTTAAACAATTTAAAGGCAATGCTACCAAATACTAATTGAGTGTATGTAAACTTCTGACCCACTAGGAATGTGATGAAATAAATAAAAGCTGAAATAAATATTTCTCTCTACTATTATTCTGACATTTCACATTCTTAAAATTAAGTGGTGATCCTAACTGACCTACTCGGATCAAATGTCAGGAATTGTGAAAAACTGAGTTTAAATGTATTTGGGTAAGGTGTATGTAAACTTCCGACTGTATATAGAACGGTGTGTGCCTTTACAAATCATGTCCAATCAATTGAATTTACCACAAGTAGACTCCAATCAAATTGTAGAAACATCTCAAGGATGATCAATGGAAACAGGATGCACTTGAGCTCAATTTTGAGTCAAATAGCAAAGGGTCTGAATACTTATGTAAATAAGGTGTTTTTTATTTTGAATCCATTTGCAAACATTTCTAACCAATTCCAAACCTGTTTTCACTTTGTCATTATGTGGTATTGGATGTAGATTGATGAGGAAAAAAACATATTTAACACATTTTTAGAATAAGGCTGTAATGAAACAAAATGTGGAAAAAGGGAATGGGTCTCAATACTTTCCGAATGCACTCTGTCATACCTTTTTCATTGAATACCACTCCTGAAATTCACTTTGCCAAAATTACGTTGTTTTACTCGATTCTAAAAGTATCTTTTGTCTCTAGTGTTTAAATGTGCTTTTGAAGTGACCTGGTATAGTGAGATTCAGGGTTCCGGGCAAAGTACTTCAAGTAATCTGAAGCGTAATCTCTCCACCCACGCTGTCACCTCGCCAACACCTCCAGGGATCTGAGGACTGCACCATGGGGCATGCATCTCATTCTCCAAACTTGTTTTTGACCCTGGCACCTGGGCTTTACTTACTATAACGACTTTGAGGTGTCTTTCACTGCATAATGAGTAGGCGTATAATGTAGTTTACTTTGATTCAGTTTCCAAACTTTCTATACACTTTCATTCCAAACTGCACAACATACTGTACATGAACATTTGTTTAATTCTATGGTATAAAAAGGAGCAGAGATGTAAAACAGTTATGATTGATACATCTACATTGCTGTATTTCACAAGTAATGTATGAACATCATGATATTCCAAATATGTATTGCTGAAATGTACTTCTTTCTTATAAAAAAATTATTGATTTAAAATATTTGGAGCATATGTATCTCCTGTCTCAACATACCGTATATTAGGATATAATTTTTAATATGAGCTCGGAGGGACTCATTTCAACAGATGGCCAGAAAACCTCATGATGTCTCATTTTCTACTTCTGACTAAATGTTGAAATGTTGTTCAACTGCCTGGTTTGCTATTATAAAAGGCCTTGTCCACTCTGAGTGCACCCAACCATAAAGAGTAGCCTCCATATCCCAGCTCCCCTCTTGTTGTCATTATTGACTTTTGGGTGGTATCTGTGGCATCTCCCAGCAGCCTCCCTGGCTCAGAAAGGTGACGATTGATGGATGGGCTCAGGGAGACCTTTTCAAAGATGGCCATCCATCTGTCTCCTGTCCCTGTACCAGACGGCTGGGGGCGATTCTGCCTGTCTGCCTGCCGGCTTGTCAACATGAGTGACTAGCCTGGTGGCGTAGTGCCGCTTATAACCATATGCAGTGATCTCGGCTCAGTTGAATCTGGAGCTGACACAGTGCCTTCTAACCCTCACTCTCAAACCAAACCACAAAACTATGACACTGACCAAAGACTCGCAGAGGCTTTTGTTTTACCATTTAGGCATTAAATGCATCAGCTTTTCATTTAGCAAGAGCTGGCAACAAGTGCTGGTGAGTAACATGATCATAATTTATCATTAAATAATTATATATTTATATATTATTAAAGACTGACACACTCATATTCAGTATTCAGTACATACTAGGTGTCAGGGCATTCTCCATATGAAGCCTTCCGTTGTGTGATGGTAAACATTTGATTTATTAGGCACAGTCACTTTCTGGCCTCATTTTGACTTGATGCATTTGACGTCATGATGGTCAGCACTGGTTTAACAAACCTGCCATCCAAGAAAAGCTTCCTGTGCACATCACAGAATATCATATCACTACAGGAGTATTGAGATGCCTTTTGTTCTCTAATGGAACCTCCAGTAGCTGCAATTACTCACAAGCTGCCTAAAAGAGCCTAGATTAATGGCACCACCACATTAACTATGAAAATACGATATCTTGGGGACGACCAATCAGATTTCTGTGGCTATATAGCCAAAGCAGTGGCTCCATTCAATCTAGAAAAAGGCAACTGCCTTTAGTCAATCAAAAAAAAAGCAGATTATGGAAAACAAAAAACAATTATTCAAATGTTCTCAAGAGTGGAATACACTGCTCAAAAAAATAAAGGGAACACTTAAACAACACAATGTAACTCCAAGTCAATCACACTTCTGTGAAATCAAACTGTCCACTTAGGAAGCAACACTGATTGACAATAAATTTCACATGCTGTTGTGCAAATGGAATAGACAAAAGGTGGAAATTATAGGCAATTAGCAAGACACCCCCAATAAAGGAATGGTTCTGCAGGTGGTGACCACAGACCACTTCTCAGTTCCTATGCTTCCTGGCTGATGTTTTGGTCACTTTTGAATGCTGGCGGTGCTCTCACTCTAGTGGTAGCATGAGACGGAGTCTACAACCCACACAAGTGGCTCAGGTAGTGTAGCTCATCCAGGATGGCACATCAATGCGAGCTGTGGCAAGAAGGTTTGCTGTGTCTGTCAGCGTAGTGTCCAGAGCATGGAGGCGCTACCAGGAGACAGGCCAGTACATCAGGAGACGTGGAGGAGGCCGTAGGAGGGCAACAACCCAGCAGCAGGACCGCCACCTCCGCCTTTGAGCAGGAGGAGCACTGCCAGAGCCCTGCGAAATGACCTCCAGCAGGCCACAAATGTGCATGTGTCAGCATATGGTCTCACAAGGGCTCTGAGGATCTCATCTCGGTACCTAATGGCAGTCAGGCTACCTCTGGCGAGCACATGGAGGGCTGTGCGGCCCCACAAAGAAATGCCACCCCACACCATGACTGACCCACCGCCAAACCGGTCATGCTGGAGGATGTTGCAGGCAGCAGAACGTTCTCCACGGCGTCTCCAGACTCTGTCACGTCTGTCACATGTGCTCATGTGCTCAGTGTGAACCTGCTTTCATCTGTGAAGAGCACAGGGCGCCAGTGGCGAATTTGCCAATCTTGGTGTTCTCTGGCAAATGCCAAACGTCCTGCACGGTGTTGGGCTGTAAGCACAACCCCCACCTGTGGACATCGGGCCCTCATACCACCCTCATGGAGTCTGTTTCTGACCGTTTGAGCAGACACATGCACATTTGTGGCCTGCTGGAGGTCATTTTGCAAGGCTCTGGCAGTGCTCCTCCTGCTCAAAGGCGGAGGTAGCGGTCCTGCTGCTGGGTTGTTGCCCTCCTACGGCCTCCTCCACGTCTCCTGATGTACTGGCCTGTCTCCTGGTAGCGCCTCCATGCTCTGGACACTACGCTGACAGACACAGCAAACCTTCTTGCCACAGCTCGCATTGATGTGCCATCCTGGATGAGCTGCACTACCTGAGCCACTTGTGTGGGTTGTAGACTCCGTCTCATGCTACCACTAGAGTGAGAGCACCGCCAGCATTCAAAAGTGACCAAAACATCAGCCAGGAAGCATAGGAACTGAGAAGTGGTCTGTGGTCACCACCTGCAGAATCACTCCTTTATTGAGGGTGTCTTGCTAATTGCCTTTAATTTCCACCTTTTGTCTATTCCATTTGCACAACAGCATGTGAAATTTATTGTCAATCAGTGTTGCTTCCTAAGTGGACAGTTTGATTTCACAGAAGTGTTATTGACTTGGAGTTACATTGTGTTGTTTAAGTGTTCCCTTTATTTTTTTGAGCAGTGTATAATAGTCTAACAAAAATATGCTCCTTTCCATATCAGACAGGATAGTAGATATCAGTTTAGGCTACACCATCTCACCTCAACAATATAAAAAAGCTCAGCCAGCTGAAACACACTTTTCCATTCAACTAGACTCCTTCAAGCCTTTAGCCACCTCGACATGTGGCGTTATGCTGGATATCAATCTCCTATTCACCCCATCTCAAGGCATGGGTGTTAATCCACCATCTTGGCTGAGGCCCAGATACATCAGACAAGTGCCATGTTAATCCTTCATTAAATTATTGCTAAATGTTGTTAAGTCCTTCAGATTGTCTAGCATATCAGCTCAAGTATACCAGGAGATACTTGATACTTGGTAGAGATATGTGGTCAATAGCTGGTACATTATTTTTGAAGCTGAGGTGGCATATGAAATGAACTGGGCCTTTACCTCAGCAGATCTAGCAGCAGAAGTCCTTAGCCAGAAAAAAAAAAACTCTGTGAACCACAGCTGGAGGCCTTGTTACCACTGGTCGTTCCAGACAGTCGCTGGCTTGGTATTATTTTTAAGTGTCAATTTTTCAAACAGACTCTCTGTTGTGCTCAATGACATGGGTGGTGTGCCACATCCACTTAATAAACCATGCTGACTTCCTCACTCCCCAGTGTGCCTGGGCACTCAGAATAATGTGGTGTGTAAGGAGGAAGGAAGGAGGCTATAAAAGGATACTAAAACAGTGCGACACAGTAAAGATGGGCACTAGCCCCCCACTGGGATTATTTACCACTAGGTCCTGAGCTCTGCTGCAACAGAGTGGTGGGCCCATAAGATAATTTTTGCTTGGTCTTTGTTTTGCTTCCCTAAGGGTTATCAGATACTCTTATATACCTTTGTGCATCTTCCTCATCTTTGATTAGGTTCTTTATGTTGGGAATTAGTTCCTAGCAATATTTATTTATCATAACCCTTTATCCCGTATGTATTTTTCTTACTTTTCAATCTGCCCTCCTCTTTGCCCTCGAAGAGAGGTTGAGTCTGTCCATTCTTTAATATCCACAGAAAATGTACCCCAAAAAATCCTGTTTAGACTCAGGTTGTTTGGACTTAAAATTCACTATGACTAAGTCCAGACGTTTTCATGTTTTGGAGGCCCGTTCTGAGGACGGCTTTGGGGGTAGACGAGAGCAGGGCTGGAGTACCACATGCGAGACGATGTTGATGGAAATCTTGGACCATCCGCGCACAACTCTATTCAAAACCAAGTGTTTTTCCACACATTCTTGAGAGACAGGGAGACATGCCAAACGCCAATGCCACCATGCGTCCTTGACATCTAAGAGGTTGCAGGTGGACAAACCCCCTCCAGTAGATGCAGTGAGTGATACAAAACATGGGCGGCTTTGAAATGGTGTGTAAATAATGACATTCTCTACAGTGTGGCTCTTGTGGTAGGCAGCCTTGTTTACGTGCCGCCGTTTGAAAATGTCAAGAAGGGTTACCCAGAGATGCCCGGAGTTCACACACACCTCTTTTCTGTTTTATCTCTGTCCCAGGAGCCTCAGTGGGGTCTTGAGCTGCGCCAATCATCTGTCTGGCATGAGTTTGAGCTGCAACACCCCTAACCAGCTACCATATTCATATTTTTTATATTCCAGTACGTCAATATCGTATGTTACTTGACCCACCTCTTCCCAAAGACAAGTTTTGTGTTTCAACAACGTTCTCCGTACATGGCAAACAGACTGGATTAGAGGTGTCCATGGGGGTTGCATACTCCCTGTATGTGAACCAGCCTTGCCTATTTATAATATACATCTCCTGTGATTGATACTGAGACGTACAGTGCATTAGGAAAGTATTCAGACCCCTTGACTTCTTCCACATTCTGTTACATTACAGCCTTATTCTAAAATGGATCAAATAATTTCCCCCCCTCAATCTATACACAATACCCCATAATGAAAAAGCAAAAATGTAATAAAAATAATAAAACTTATATAACATTTACATAAGTATTCAGACCTTTCACTCACCATTTGTATAGGGGAAAGGGGTACAACTGAATGCCTTCAACTGAAATGTGTCTTCCACATTTAACCCAAACCCTGTGAATCAGAGAGGTGTGGGGGGCCTTAATCGACATCCACGGCACCAGAGGAACAGTGGGTTAACTGCCTTGCTCAGGGGCAGAATGACAGATTTATACCTGGTGAGCTCAGGGATTCGATTCAGCAAACTTTAGGTTACTGGCCCAACGCTCTAACCACTAGGCCGGTTGGGTTGGATGGTGAGCGTCACTGCAAAAAGGTTAACATTTTTGGCCCAAAATAGTACAATTTTTTTATGTTCCAGTCAGAAAGCAGAGGTTTGAACCCTAACAACAACTTTGTCTAAACCAATTCAAGCAAATTGTTGTCTACCTACTTTAGTTAAGCTTCAACTGTCTCTAATGCAGTTGAAGAAAAATAATATAAATGTCCGTTCAGTACCGATCTTGTAATCAAAATAGGTCCTGATTACGAGGTGTTGCTTCAGTGTCTTTAAACAGCTACAGTTGAAGTCGGCTGTTTAAATACACTTAGGTTGGAGTCATTAAAACTCGTTTTTCAACCACTCCATACATTTCTCGTTCACAAATTATAGTTTTGGCAAGTCAGTTAGGACATCTACTTTGTGCATGAATCAAGTAATTTTTCCAACAATTATTTACAGACAGATTATTTCACTGTATCACAATTCCAGTGGGTCAGAAGTTTACATAAAGTAAAGTTTACACAAAGTTTACTTTGCCTTTAAACAGCTTGGAAAATTCCAGAAAATGATGTCATGGCTTTAGAAGTTTCTGATAGGCTAATTGACATAATTTGAGTCAATTGGAGGTGTAACTGTGGATGTATTTCAAGGCCTAACTTCAAGCTCAATGCCTCTTTGCTTGACATCCTTGGAAAATCAAAAGAAATCACAAAGACCTCAGAAAAAAATGTGTAGACTTCCACAAGTTTCATCCTTGGGAGCAATTTCCAAATGCCTGAAGGTACCACGTTCATCTGTACAAACAATAGTACGCAAGTATAAACACCATGGGACCACGCAGCCGTCATACCGCTCAGGAAGAAGACGCGTTCTGTCTCCTAGAGATGAACCTACTTTAGTGCGAAAAGTGCAAATCAATCCAAGAACAACAGCAAAGGACCTTGTGAAGATGCTGGAGGAAAACAGGTACAAAAGTATCTATATCCACAGTAAAACGAGTCCTATATTGACATAACCTGAAAGGCCGCTCAGCAAGGAAGAAGCCACTGCTCCAAAACCGCCATAAAAAAGCCAGACTACGGTTTGCAACTGCACACGGGGACAAACTCATACTTTTTGGAGAAATGTCCTCTGGTCTGATGAAACAAAAATAGGACTGCTTGGCCATAATGACATCATTATGTTTGGAGGAGAAGGGGGGGAGCTTGCAAGCCAAAGAACACCATCCCAACCGTGAAGCGCGGGGGGGGCAGCATCATGTTGTGCGGGTGCTTTGCTGCAGGAGGGACTGGTGCACTCACAAAATAGATGGCATCATGAGGCAGGAAAATTATGTGGATATATTGAAGCAACATCTCAAGACATCAGTCAGGAAGTTAACCTGTTAGGCGGGCTGTCCCGACATCGGTACACTTATGACAACATCCAGCTCTATTGCAGGGCGCGAAATTCAAAATCTATTTTTTTTTTAAATATTTAACTTTCACACATTAACAAGTCCAATACAGCATTTGAAAGATAAACATCTTGTTAATCCAGCCAACGTGTCCGATTTTTAAAATGTTTTACAGCAAAAACACCACGTATATTTATGTTAGTTCACCACCAAATACAAAAGAGGACAGACATTTTTCACAGCACAGGTAGCATGCACAAAGCCAACCTAACTAACCAAGATCCAACCAAACAAACCTAGAAACAACTTCCTCAGATGACAGTCCTATAACATGTTACACAATAAATCTATATTTTGTTCGAAAAATGTGCATATTTGAGCTATAAATCAGTTTTACATTGATGCTACCATCATAGCTACAGTCAGAAATAGCACGGGAGTAGCCAGAGTAAATACAGACACCAACGTCAACTACCTAATTACTCATCATAAAACATTTCAGAAAAATATATGGTGTATAGCAAAATGAAAGACAAAGATCTTGTGAATACAGACAATATTTCCGATTTTTTAAGTGTTTTACAGCGAAAACACAATATCGTTATATTAGCTTACTGCAATGGCTAACACACAACAGCATTGATTCCAAGTAATCGGTAGCGATAGCACAGCTCGACAGATATATGAAATAGCATCCCAAATTGGGTCCTTATCTTTGTTGATCTTCCATCAGAATGTTGTAAAGGGGTCCATTGTCCAGAACGGTCTTTGTTTGAATCCAGAACGAACTATTTCCCTCTTGAATTAGCAAGCACACTGGCCGTGCGGCGCTAACCTCTCCTCCTTGAAAAAGTTCTTCCAATGCATCACGTCTAAAGTCCCGAATAAATTTCAATAATATAATTAAACTATATTGAAAAAACATACTTTAGGATGATATTGTGACATGTATCAAGTAAAATCGAAGCCGGAGATTATATTCATCTATAACGGCGGTTTTCCAGGAGGCAATTCAAGGTCCAACTTCGCGCCTTCGAGAAAAAAAATTATGGCGGACCTCTCACTCCAAGAGGCTGTATTCAATCCCAGAACGAGATATTCAAGTCCTTTCTGCTCTCACTTCCGCATGACACCCAGGGGAAGGCGTATGACGTGTTTCTATGGTCCCAAGTGACATGCCCTTTTATAGACAAGCTCTTGAAGAGAGACCTCGCTTTTGGAAATCTCACTTCCGGATAGGAAATGGGCTGTAAAAAGAGTTCTGTTTCACTTAGAGAAATAATTCAAACGGTTTAAGAAACTAGAGAGTGTTTTCTATCCAATAGAAATGATAATATGCATATTGTACGAGCAAGAATTGAGTAGGAGGCCGTTTGAAATGGCCACCTCTTTCCAGGTTACTCAGTGCTGCCCCTTGCAGCCATAAGAAGTTAAAGCTTGGTCTAAAATGGTCTTCCAAATTGACAATGACCCCAAGCATACTTCCAAAGTTGTGGCAAAATTACTTAAGGACAACAAAGTCATGGTATTGGAGTGGCCATAACAAAGCCCTGACCCCAATCCTGTAGAAAATGTGTGGGCAGAACTGAAAAAGCGTGTGCGAGCAAGGAGGTCTTCAAACCTGACTCAATTACACCAGCTCTGTCAGGAGGAACGGGCCAAAATTCACCCAACTTTTTGTGGGAAACTTGTGGAAGGCTACCCAAAACGTTTGACCCAAGTTAAAACATTTAAAGGCAATGCTACCAAATACTAATTGAGTGTATGTAAACTTCTGACCCACTGGGAATGTGATGTAATAAATAAAAGCTGAAATAAATAATTCTCTCTACTATTATTCTGACATTTCACATTCTTAAAATAAAGTGGTGATCCTAACTGACCTAACACAGGAATTTTTTATTAGGATTAAATGTCAGGAATTGTGAAAAACTGAGTTTAAAAGTATTTGGCTCAGGTGTATGTAAATGTCCGACTTCAATTGTATGAACAGATAATAATGGCATGCTTCAATACACATTAATTCTCACATCCCAATGAAATCAGTATCTTTCACACAGGCTCTGGTGAAGCATTAGCGGTATCCATGAGAATGACAGAAGTCATTTCTCCACTTCCTTTTTTCTTAACTTTGGCCAGGCAGCGCTAATCCGAGAATAGGCCAGAGGGAGCAAACTACTGTAGCTGGAGTAGAATGGCCCCAACTATTAAGAGAGGGATATTAAACTACGACCCTCTCCCAAATACTGACCTTCCCTCCCATCTTCTCGCCATCTAATTATCCCCTGTGCCAGAGCCAAATGCCCCAGGCTTATCTCTCAGTGATATTCAAATAACCGTTGTTCCATGTCATGCAGAAAATAAAATAGACCCATCACTTTGTCACAGAATTTATTTACTCTTTAATCTCTCTTTGTATTTGTACTTATTAATGATCCCCATTAGCTGCTGCCTTTCTTTCTGGGGTCCAGCAACATCATGGCAGTTACATACAATTTAAAATATTACATAACATTCCATTTCATAACACTTTTCACGACACATTGAGTGCCCTCAAGCCACTTCTACTCTCACATATCTATAATACAAAATGGATGTGTGTAGAGTATAGAGGTCGACCGATTAATCGGAATGGCCGAATAATTAGGGCCGATTTCAAGTTTTCATAACAATCGGAAATCGGTAATTTTGGATGCAGATTTTGCAGATTTTTTATACCTTTATTTAATCTTTATTTAACTAGGCAAGTCAGTTAAGAACACATTCATATTTTCAATGATGGCCTAGGAACGGTGGGTTAACTGCCTTGTTCAGGGGCAGAACTACAGATTTTTACCTTGTCAGCTCAGGGATTCAATCTTGCAACCTTACAGTTAACTAGTCCAAAGCTCTAACCACTTGCCTCATGAGGAGCCCGCCTGTTACGTGAATGCAGTAAGAAGCCAAGGTAACTTGCTAGCTAGCATTAAACTTACCTTATAAAAAACAATCAATCAATCATAATCACTAGTTATAACTACACATGGTTGATGATATTACTATTTTATCTAGCGTGTCCTGTGTTGCATATAATCGATGCAGTGCACATTTGCGAAAAAGGACTGTCGTTGCTCCAACGTGTACCTAACCATAAACATCAATGCCTTTCTTAAAATCGATACACAGAAGTATATATTTTTAAACCTGCAAATTTAGGTAAAAGAAATCCAGGTTAGCAGGCAATATTAACCAGGTGAAATTTTGTCACTTCTCTTGCGTTCATTGCACGCAGAGTCAGGGTATATGCAACAGTTTGGGCCGCCTGGCTCATTGCGAACTAATTTGCCAGAATTTTACGTAATTATGACATAACATTGAAGGTTGTGCAATGTAACAGGAATATTTAGACTGATGGATGCCACCCGTTAGATAAATTACGGAACGGTTCAGTATTTCACTGAAAGAATAAATGTTTTGTTTTCGAGATGATAGTTTCCGGATTCGACCATATTAATGACCTAAGGCTCGTATTTCTGTGTGTTACTATGTTATAATTAAGTCTACGATTTGATAGAGCAGTCTGACTGAGCGATGGTAGGCACCAGCATGCTCGTAAGCATTCATTCAAAAATCACCTTCGTGCGTTTTGCCAGCAGCTCTGCTGTTTATGAATTCAAGTCTATCAACTCCCGAGATTAGGCTGGTGTAACCGATGGCTAGCTAGTTAGCCGGGTGCACGCTAATAGTGTTTCAAACGTCACTCGCTCTGAGACTTGGAGTAGTTGTTCCCCTTGCTCTGCATGGGTAACGCTGTTTCGAGGGTGGCTGTTGTCGATGTGTTCCTGGTTCGAGCCCAGGTAGCGGCGAGGAGAGGGATTGAAGCTATACTGTTACACTGGCAATACTAAAGTGCCTATAAGAACATCCAATAGTCAAAGGAATATGAAATACAAATCGTATAGAGAAATAGTCCTATAATTCCTATAATATCTACAACCTAAAACTTCTTACCCGGGAATATTGAATACTCATGTTAAAAGGAGCCACCAGCTTTCATATGTTCTCATGTTCTGAGCAAGGAACTTAAACGTTAGCTTTTTTACATGGCACATATTGCACTTTTACTTTCTTCTCCAACACTTTGTTTTTGCATTATTTAAACCAAATTGAACATGTTTCATTATTTATTTGAAGCTAAATTGATTTTATTGATGTATTATATTAAGTTAAAATAAGTGTTCATTCAGTATTGTTGTAATTGTCATTATTACAACAACAAAAAAATCTGCAGATTGATCGGTATCGGCTTTTTTTGGTCCTCCAATAATCGGTATCGGTGTTGAAAAATCATAATCGGTCGACCTCTAGTAGAGTGCTTGTCTTATGTGTGTCTGTGCCTGTGTGTGTGTCTTCACAGTCCCCACTGTTCAATAAGGTGTATTTTTATCGAGTTCCATGTAACCATGGCTCTATGTAGTACTGTGAGCCTCCCATAGTCTGTTCCTGACTTGGGGATTGTGAAGAGGCCTTTGGTGGCATGTCTTGTGGGGTATGCTTGGGTGTCCGAACTGTGTCCTAGTAGTTGGTGCATTCAGCATGTCAACACTTCTTACAAAAAAAAGTAGCTATGAAGTCAATCTCTCCTCCACTTTGAGCCATGAGAGATTTCCATGCATGTTATTATTGTTAGCTCACCGTGTACATTTAACTGCCAGCCGTGCTGCCCTGTTCTGAGCCAATTGTAATTTTCTGAGGTTCCTCTTTGTGGCACCTGATCAAACAACTGAACAGTAGACCAAGTGTGACAAAACTAGGGCATGTAGGACCTGACTTGTTGATAGTGCTGTTAAAATGGCAGAGTAACACTTTATTATGGACAGACTTCTCCCCAGTTTAGCTACTGTTGTGTCAACATGTTTTGACCATGACAGTTTACAATCCACGATTGCTCAAAGCAGTTTAGTCACCTCAGCTTGCTCAATTTCCACATTATTTATTAAAAGACTTAATTGAGGTTTATGGTTTATTTAATTTATTCCTTGCCACCCATTCTGAAACTAACTGCAGCTCTTTGTTAAGTGTTGCAGTGACGTGTATAGTCATCCGCATACATAGACACACTGCCTTTACTCTAATGGTAAGAAATGTGACTGTTCCTGGTGCAAAAATAATGTCCTACCCCGGAGCTTGAGTAAATGCCATTACTAAGCTGCTCCCGAATGTACTACGTCAGGGCATGGAAATCGATTACATTGTAGTCCATGTGGGTTTTAATAACATTATGAAGGGCAGCGCTGAACAGTTGAAACTGGATTTTAAAGAGCTGATTGACTCTGCTAGACACTATCTGGCCCTGTGCCCTCTCTGAATCATGTTATTGAACTCTTTAGCAGAATTCTTTCTCTTCATAACTGGCTATTGTTATAAGGAGGATGGGATACACCCAAATCATTTGGGTTCATGGATTCTTTCACACCATTACAAGGCTGCGTTGAGGCAATGACTTAACCCCTACCATTTTGACGCAGAGTTGTCATAATGCTTTAGCAAATATACATCACACTAGGGGCGTTGGTAGACATAATGTAAGTAACCTAATTTATGTCCCTCTAACTGTCCTGAATGCCTCTGCTGATCCAAGAGCTATTGTATGCAGTAATCATGTGCCTTTTAACCAGATTTATACTGTTAGCACTGAGTAGCACTTTAGTATTGCCAGTGGAACAGTATAGCTTCCATCCCTCTCCTCGCCGCTACCTGGGCTCGAACCAGGAACACATCGACAACACCCACCCTCGAAGCAGCGTTACCCATGCAGAGCAAGGGGAACAACTACTCCAAGTCTCAGAGCGAGTGACGTTTGAAACGGTATTAGCGTGCACCCAGCTAACTAGCTAGCTATTTCACATCGGTTACACCAGCCTAATCTCGGGAGTTGATAGGCTTGAATTCATAAACAGCAGAGCTGCTGGCAAAACGCACGAAAGTGATGTTTGAATGAATGCTTACGAGCATGCTGGTGCCCACCATCGCTCAGTCAGACTGCTCTATCAAATCATAGACTTAATTATAACATAATAACACACAGAAATACGAGCCTTAGATCATTAATATGGTCAAATCCGGAAACTATCATCTCGAAAACAAAACATTTATTCTTTCAGTGAAATACGGAACCGTTCCGTATTTTATCTAACGGGTGGCATCCATCAGTCTAAATATTCCTGTTACATTGCACAACCTTCAATGTTATGTCATAATTACGTAAAATTCTGGCAAATTAGTTCGCAATGAGCCAGGCGGCCCAAACTGTTGCATATACCCTGACTCTGCGTGTGGTAGTGGTGGAGTAGAGGCCTGAGAGCACACAGTGTGTTGTGAATGTATTGTAATGTTTTTGAAATGGTATGAACTGCCTTCATTTTGCTGGACCCCAGGTAGCAGCTAATGGGGATCCATAATAAATACAAATACACATACTCAAAGCCAGTGGCCTGTCATTAGTAAAGATTTTAAAAAGTAAGGGACCTAGACAGTTGCCCTGGGGAATTCCTGATTTTACCTGCATTTTGTTGGAGAGGCTTCCATTAAAGAACACGCTCTGTGTTCTGTTCGACATGTAACTCTTCATCCACAATACGGCAGGTGGTGTCTATAACACATACGTTTTCCATCAGCAGACTATAATTGATAATGTCAAAAGCCGCATTGAAGTCTAACAAAACAGCTCCCACAATCTTTTTTTATCAGTTCCTCTCTACCAATCAACAGTAATTTGAGTAAGTGCCGTGCTTGTTGAATGTCCTTCCCTATAAGCGGGCTGAAAGCCTCTTGTCAATTTGTTTACAGTAAAATAGCATTTTTCCAAAAATCTACAGTAGTGGCCAAAAGTTGAGAAAGACACAAATAGTAATTTTCAAAAAGTCTGCTGCCTCAGTTTGTATGATGGCAATTTACATATACTCCAGAATGTTATGAAGAGTGATCAGATGAATTGCAATTCATTGCAAAGTCCCTCTTCGCCATGCAAATGAACTGACTCCCAAAAAAACATTTCCACTGCATGTCAGCCCTGCCACAAAAGGACCAGCTGACATCATGTCAGTGATTCTCTCATTAACACAGGTGTGAGTGGACAAGGCTGGAGATCACTCTGTCATGCTGATTGAGTTTGAATAACAGACTGGAAGCTTCAAAAGGAGGGTGGTGCTTGGAATCATTGTTCTTCCTCTGTCAGCCATGGTTACCTGCAAGGAAACACGTGCCGTCATCATTGCTTTGCACAAAAAGGGCTTTACAGGCAAGGATATTTCTGCCAGTAAGATTGCACCTAAATCAACCATTTATCGGATCATCAAGAACTTCAAGGAGAGCAGTTCAATTGTTGTGAAGAAGGCTTCAGGGCGCCCAAGAAAGTCCAGCAAGTGCCAGGACCGTCTCCTAAAGTTGATTCAGCTGCGGGATCGGGGCACCACCAGTACAGAGCTTGCTCAGGAATGGCAGCAGGCAGGTGTGAGTGCATCTGCACGCACAGTGAGGCGAAGACTTTTGGAGGATGGCCTGGTGTCAAGAAGGGCAGCAAAGAAGCCACTTCTCTCCAGGAAAAACATCAGGGACAGACTGATATTCTGCAAAAGGTACAGGGATTGGACTACTGAGTACTGGGGTAAAGACATTTTCTCTGATGAATCCCCTTTCCGATTGTTTGGGGCATCCGGAAAAAAGCTTGTCCGGAGAAGACAAGGTGAGCGCTACCATCAGTCCTGTGTCATGCCAACAGGAAAGCATCCTGAGGCCATTCATGTGTGGGGTTGCTTCTCAGCCAAGGGAGTGGGCTCACTCACAATTTTCCCTAAGAACACAGCCATGAATAAAGAATGGTACCAACACATCGTCCGAGAGCAACTTCTCCCAACCATCCAGGAACAGTTTGGTGACGAACAATGCCTTTTCCAGCATGATGGAGCATCTTGCCATAAGGCAAAAGTGATAACTAAGTGGCTCGGGGAACAAAACATCGATATTTTGGGTCCATGGCCAGGAAACTCCCCAGACCTTAATCCCATTGAGAACTTGTGGTCAATCCTCAAGAGGTGGGTGGACAAACAAATACTAACAAATTCTGACAAACTCCAAGCATTGATTATGCAAGAATGGGCTGCCATCAGTCAGGATGTGGCCCAGAAGTTAATTGACAGCATGCCAGGGCGGATTGCAGAGGTCTTGAAAAAGAAGGGTCAACACTGCAAATATTGACTCATTGCATCAACTTCAAGTAATTGTCAATAAAAGCCTTTGACACATATGAAATGCTTGTAATTATACTTCAGTATTCCATAGTAACATCTGACAAAAATATCTAAAGACACTGAGGCAGCAAACTTTGTGGAAATTAATATTTGTGACATTCTCAAAACTTTAGGCCACAACTGTACTAAGGGTTGGTAACAAGCTGATTGAACGGCTATTTGAGCCAGTAAGGGGGGCTTTACTATTCTTGGGTAGCGGAATGACTTTTGCTACCCTCCAGGTCTGAGTGCACACACTTTCTAGTAGGCTTAGATGAAATATATGGCAATATCATCTGCTATTATCCTCTGTAATTTTCCAAATTTTACTTTGTACCCTGACTAGCAGACTAAAGTAGAGCCTGTATTTTGCAGCATTAGCATACTGTCACTATGGGCGTTAAAGAAGGGAAAGGCTCCCTTCATCAGCCTTCCAGCCCTGCCCCCGGCCAGCACCTTGCCGTGGTAGCTTCATATCTGGGCCACTGATATCGCCTCGCTGTCTTTCCTGCCTGTAAAAACATAGCCTTGGGGGCTACCGACCACATACGTCACCAAGCCCAACACCTCAGTGTAATGAACACGGTGGGAGACAAAGAGCTGGTTTCAAGCGCAGGGTGCAGCAGGTGTTTATTTGTAAAGGACCACGGGAGGAGGCAGGTAGCTGGGTCCAGGGGCAGGCAGGTCATACACCGGGGGTCCAAGAAGGCAACAGTACAGGCAGGGACAAAGCTAGTAATGTCATCCGGGAGATCAGGCAATAGGTTGATAACAGGAAATACGATAGGGTAAAGTACAGGCAGGGAATAGGCAAAAGGCGTCGTTAGTGAGGTAGGCAAAAACTATCATACACGGGAGGATTCAATTACGGGAAAACACAGAGCTCCTAATAAAAGTGTCACAAAACAAACAATACCTCAAAATGATTGGGTGCAAAGAACTGAACTAAATAGTGTGTGATAATGACATACAGGTGTGTGAATAGGTGATCAGAAATCAGGTGATTGGGATCTGGAGAGTGAGCTGCGTTCAGGGCATCTACGTGTTTGAGAGTGTGAGTTGGAAGCAGACTCGGGGGAATGGAGATTTAGAAGTTGCCAGTAATATCCAGTCAACTTTGACTCATATAAAATGTCCTAATATGGCCAGATATCCTAAACAATTAAAACAAGTTATTGAAATGATCACATTTCCATTTAATGCATTCACAGCTTTAATGTGGAAATTGGTACACAAATGTTCTAAATTATTTGTCTAAAAGATAACAATCACACCTTTACATTGGTATGTAGAACAATAACATCTTTATACATTAAATAAAAAAGCATCAAACACTTAGCAATAGCAACTCAATCCATGACTGACAAACTTAGATTTATGGGTAAGAACTTCACACGTAAAAGTGCCTTGGAATGACTACATTCCTCCAGGAGTTCATATGGCCCAGAGCATCTTTGCATCATTGAGATATTGTTGTGTTATTCCCTAGTCCCCTAGTCCCCCTGAGTGGAGAGATAGAGGAAACACACACTAACCCCATAGTCTTACTGGGTCTGACATTTGGAGCAATACAGACATTATGTTTATTCCCTCTGTTTGAACTCAGCAGCTTACAAATGAGAGAGTATCTGAAATCAAAGGACTGATAGTCAGAAAATGCAAACATCAAGTGAAAGCAGGGAGTGCAGTTTCACTTTTGTTTGACCATTGTCAGACGATATGGACAACACAAATTCATTAACGAATAAGATGAGTTATTCAATAAATATCTTTATTATCCTCAACTGTATTGTACTGTTTAGTTTTTTAATGTTGCAATTAATTCATAAACAATAATGACACCTTGATTTTGACTATTTTCGTAAAAATAATGTATTCTTTTTTTTCTGATTGGTGTGCCCACCCATGCCTACACCCCTGATTCATTATCTTGACGAATAGAAAAGGGAAGGTTGGCCCTATACAACTGTCACGCTAATCATCAGGCTTCAGGAGACATGCCCGCTCCACTCTGACAGCTTTAAACCATGTGTCAAAGAGCAGATAAACTGATATCCAGCTGCCCTTGAGTTCTGTTGGCCGCCATCTGCATATGGACAGCAGGAAATAACTGCCTTAACTCATGATCGCCTCTAAAAGCATTGAGATACCCACTCCCATGGCCTAGGGTGGTCTAGCGGTCAGTGCCACCGCCTACAGCACATATACTGTATCTCTCAGTGTCGACCTGGGTTCGAATCCGGCCCACTGCCCATTTGACACACTTTCCCACTAGCTCTACTCTAACAACGAATGTTGCTCCCCTCTCCCAATGTATATTTTGTTCACATTAGAATCCAACGGCTCAATCGGCTTTATTGATCCTCCAGCTCACAATTCTTGGTGTGCTAATCTGTGTTCACTCATGATTTACACTACATTTTAAGGCATTCTGGTGAGTATCTTTAAAAACCCAAAGATTGCAACGAGCAGTCCAGTAATGCCAGGGATTAAAGGAAGTATTAGAAGTATACCTTTATTATACCTTTGAAGTGTCACAATTGTAATTAATTACAGTATAATCATTGATAATGTATGTTCTATGAGGATAATTGGTAACAGCTGTACATACAGGTATGTGGAATTGCATATGGGATTAATCCCCTACAACCTGTTCACCTCTCGCAAAACATGTGACAGTTGCTTGTAAACTGGAAAAAACTGTGTGCTTAATGCCACAAAAGCATGAATAATGCATACTGGATTAATACATTTTACTGTGTGGTGGGCGTGTCCTATTCTGTCCTTCACTGCTTTTATAACTTAAAGGCCCAATGTAGCCTTTTTTAATCTCAATATAAAATAATTTGCGGGTAACAACTGCTTAATTACCTTACTGTAATAGTTTTACATTAAAACGATAAACATTTAACAAAAATAGATTTTTTTGTAAAAAAACACTTTCTCAAGCCAAAATTTTGCTAGGACTCTCTGGGAGTGGTCTAATTGGAGGGGCCTAATAGGATGGATATGTAACCTGAAAACTAGCTGTTATTGGCAGAGAGGTTTGGGAACTTATTGGTCTATAAAACGTATACCGCCTGGTGATGTCACCAGGCAAGCCAACTCCACCTATGCAAAACCTGCTGATTAGAAGGTCCTATGTAAATTGTATTTTCAACCAGCAACTATCAGAAAATAACACTGATCACATTTGATCACACTTTTATTGTGTTAGTCTTATCAGCTGTTATACAATATGACACCAAACACAGGAAAAAATATGTTTGACTGCACTGGGGCTTGAAAGAGGAACTGAACCTGGAAACCAACTTTTGCGGTTGAAAATGGCCTAAAATAAAAGGTAAAAATAAAATAAAATAAATACCCATAAAAAAATGATTTTGATGTTGGATATCTCTATGGGGCTAGTAAGGGACCATCCAAAAATTACACAATGTACCTTGGGACAATATTTCATATTTCAATAGCTGCAAGTTTCAATGACTGAAAAACCTCAAATCAACTGTAAATTCTAAATATTCATATAAAATATTGAAAGCATTTAATGAGACAAGTAAAAGGTGTGCAACATGAAAATATTGGGTGTGTCCTGTTGTACATTGTGTAATTTATTTACAAACTAGCCACATGGAGATATCCAACATTGAACTAACTTTCCATGGTCGCACACCAGCTGAAGCTAATTGGCTAAAGTTAGCTACTTCCAGACACAAATGACGGAACACCTCACTCTGACCATTTACTCACCCTAACAGAGCTGGTTAGACCAATTTCGAGGTATCTAGACAGGTGAGTGACTGTGTTACTGTTATGCCAGAGTGAATGTAAAAATGCTTCACAGTGTGTGAAGACAAAAAAAAAAAGAAACACCCACATCAAAGCGCGCCTCCAAGACACAAATCTCATCTTTTCAGTCGCATTTCTTAATGAGGAGGAAAATCGAGGTGGAATCAGCAAGTTCAGCCTCTCTTTAAGGCCTGTCGAGAAAGTTGATTTCTTTCTGTGGTGAGATAAGAATCCATTGCAAATAGGGCACTGCTCGAGAAAGTGGTGTAGCTCTGGAGAGATGATGCACATTAATCAGCTCCTAGGGACCACTGGAAGTGTGTAGTTGTGATGGAGTGACAGGTCAAAGATCGAGAGATAGATCTGCTTTGATAGATCCATGCCTCAAAAGAACACCTCCCTAGCTGTTAGCATGTTTCCACCAGTTGGCTACGAGATAGGGGTAATGATCTGTTCTTGTCTGAGTTTGGAGAATGATAAAGTATAGGCTACTCAAAAGCAGGCACACTCCTTCTGAGATACTTCCCCTTTCATGGTATCTAAAATATAGCCTAGCCTACAAACGTGTTTCCAGATGGATTGCTTCATTAACTGATTGACTGCCCCGGTCTGCTAACTGCTAGCTTGCCTGCCCCGGGCTGCTAACTGCTAGCTTGCAAGTCCCTGCTAACTGCTTGCTTGGTAACCCGGTCTGCTAACTGCTAGCTTGCCAGAATTGGTCTGCTAACTGCTAGCTTGTTTAGCCCCGGCCTACTAACTGTTAGCATCGGCCTGCTAACTGTCTGAATCGTTGTCCCCAGTCAGCCCAACCACTCACTGGACCCATATGGTCACTTGGCTACGCATGCCTCTCTATAATATCAATATGCCTCGTCCATTACTGTCCTGGTTAGTGATTACTGTCTTATTTCACTGTAGAGCCTCTAGCCCTGCTCAATATGCCTTAACCAACCATGTTGTTCCACCTCCTAAATATGCGATGACATCACCTTGTTTAAACGTCTCGAGAGACTATATCTCTCTCATCATTACTCAATGCCTAGGTTTACCTCCAATGTACTCATATCCTACCTTACCTTTGTCTGTACACTATGCCTTGAATCTATGCTATCGTGCCCAGAAACCTGCTCCTTTTACTCTCTGTTCCGAACATGCTAAACGGCCAGTTCGTACAGCATTTTAGCCGTACCCTTATCCTACTTCTCCTCTGTTCCTCTGGTGATGTAGAGGTTAATCCAGGTCCGGCAGTGCCTAGCTCCACTCGCACTCCCCATGTGCTCTCAATTGTTGACTTCTGTAACCGTAAAAGCCTTGGTTTCATTAGACATTAGACGCCTACTCCCTAAGTTTGTTTTACTCACTGCTTTAGCACACTCTGCCAACCCAGATGTCTTAGCCGTGTCTGAATCCTGGCTTAGGAAAACCACCAAAAACCCTGAAATCTCCATCGCTAACTATAACATTTTCCGCCAAGATACAACTGCCAAAGGGGGCAGTATTGCAATCTACTGCAAAGATAGCATGCAGAGTTCTGTATTACTATCCAAGTCTGTACTCAAACAATTCGAGCTTCTACTTCTAAAAATGCACCTTGTTTAACCTCTTTGGGCTGCAGGGGCAGTATTGAGTAGCCTGGATAAAAGGTGCCCATTTCAAAGGGCCTCGTACTCAATTCTTGCTCGTACAATATGCATATTATTATTACTATTGGATAGAAAACACTCTCTAGTTTCTAAAACATGGAAACATGGATTCCCACTGATAACACTGCTACTCCTACTGCTCTCTCCTCGTCTGCCCACGTGTTCTCGCACACCCCGAGAGCTTCTGGTCAGCGGGGTGGTGGCACTGGGATCCTCATCTCTCCCAAGTGGACATTCTCTCTTTCTCCCCTGACCCATCTGTCTATCGCCTCCTTTGAATTCCATGCTGTCACAGTTACCAGCCCTTTCAAGCTTAACATCCTTATCATTTATCGCCCTCCAGGTTCCCTTGGAGAGTTCATCAATGAGCTTGAAGCCTTGATTAGTTCCTTTCCTGAGGATGGCTCACCTCTCACAGTTCTGGGTGACTTTAACCTCCCCACGTCTACCTTTGACTCATTCCTCTCTGCCTCCTTCTTTCCACTCCTCTCCTCTTTTGACCTCACCCTCTCACCTTCCCCCCCTACTCACAAGGCAGGCAATACGCTTGACCTCATCTTTACTAGATGCTGTTCTTCCACTAATCTCATTGCAACTCCCCTCCAAGTCTCCGACCACTACCTTGTATCCTTTTCCCTCTCGCTCTCATCCAACACTTCCCACACTGCCCCTACTCGGATGGTATCGCGCCGTCCCAACCTTCGCTCTCTCTCCCCCCCTACTCTCTCCTCTTCCATCCTATCATCTCTTCCCTCTGCTCAAACCTTCTCCAACCTATCTCCTGATTCTGCCTCCTCAACCCTCCTCTCCTCCCTTTCTGCATCCTTTGACTCTCTATGTCCCCTATCCTCCAGGCCGGCTCGGTCCTCCCCTCCTGCTCCGTGGCTCGACGACTCATTGCGAGCTCACAGAACAGGGCTCCGGGCAGCCGAGCGGAAATGGAGGAAAACTCGCCTCCCTGCGGACCTGGCATCCTTTCACTCCCTCCTCTCTACATTTTCCTCTTCTGTCTCTGCTGCTAAAGCCACTTTCTACCACTCTAAATTCCAAGCATCTGCCTCTAACCCTAGGAAGCTCTTTGCCACCTTCTCCTCCCTCCTGAATCCTCCTCCCCCTCCCCCCCCCCCCTCCTCCCTCTCTGCGGATGACTTCGTCAACCATTTTGAAAAGAAGGTCGACGACATCCGATCCTCGTTTGCTAAGTCAAACGACACCGCTGGTTCTGCTCACACTGCCCTACCCTGTGCTTTGACCTCTTTCTCCCCTCTCTCTCCAGATGAAATCTCGCGTCTTGTGACGGCCGGCCGCCCAACAACCTGCCCGCTTGACCCTATCCCCTCCTCTCTTCTCCAGACCATTTCCGGAGACCTTCTCCCTTACCTCACCCCGCTCATCAACTCATCCTTGACCGCTGGCTACGTCCCTTCCGTCTTCAAGAGAGCGAGAGTTGCACCCCTTCTGAAAAAACCTACACTCGATCCCTCCGATGTCAACAACTACAGACCAGTATCCCTTCTTTCTTTTCTCTCCAAAACTCTTGAACGTGCCGTCCTTGGCCAGCTCTCCTGCTATCTCTCTCAGAATGACCTTCTTGATCCAAATCAGTCAGGTTTCAAGACTAGTCATTCAACTGAGACTGCTCTTCTCTGTGTCACGGAGGCGCTCCGCACTGCTAAAGCTAACTCTCTCTCCTCTGCTCTCATCCTTCTAGACCTATCGGCTGCCTTTGATACTGTGAACCATCAGATCCTCCTCTCCACCCTCTCCGAGTTGGGCATCTCCGGCGCGGCCCACGCTTGGATTGCGTCCTACCTGACAGGTCGCTCCTACCAGGTGGTGTGGCGAGAATCTGTCTCCGCACCACGTGCTCTCACCACTGGTGTCCCCCAGGGCTCTGTTCTAGGCCCTCTCCTATTCTCGCTATACACCAAGTCACTTGGCTCTGTCATATCCTCACATGGTCTCTCCTATCATTGCTATGCAGACGACACACAATTAATCTTTTCCTTTCCCCCTTCTGATAACCAGGTGGCGAATCGCATCTCTGCATGTCTGGCAGACATATCAGTGTGGATGACGGATCACCACCTCAAGCTGAACCTCGGCAAGACGGAGCTGCTCTTCCTCCCGGGGAAGGACTGCCCGTTCCATGATCTCGCCATCACAGTTGACAACTCCATTGTGTCCTCCTCCCAGAGCGCTAAGAACCTTGGCGTGATCCTGGACAACACCCTGTCGTTCTCAACTAAAATCAAGGCGGTGACCCGTTCCTGTAGGTTCATGCTCTACAACATTCGCAGAGTACGACCCTGCCTCACACAGGAAGCGGCGCAGGTCCTAATCCAGGCACTTGTCATCTCCCGTCTGGATTACTGCAACTCGCTGTTGGCTGGGCTCCCTGCCTGTGCCATTAAACCCCTACAACTCATCCAGAACGCCGCAGCCCGTCTGGTGTTCAACCTTCCCAAGTTCTCTCACGTCACCCCGCTCCTCCGCTCTCTCCACTGGCTTCCAGTTGAAGCTCGCATCCGCTACAAGACCATGGTGCTTGCCTACGGAGCTGTGAGGGGAACGGCACCTCCGTACCTTCAGGCTCTGATCAGGCCCTACACCCAAACAAGGGCACTGCGTTCATCCACCTCTGGCCGGCTCGCCTCCCTACCTCTGAGGAAGTACAGTTCCCGCTCAGCCCAGTCAAAACTGTTCGCTGCTCTGGCACCCCAATGGTGGAACAAACTCCCTCACGACGCCAGGTCAGCGGAGTCAATCACCACCTTCCGGAGACACCTGAAACCCCACCTCTTTAAGGAATACCTAGGATAGGATAAAGTAATCCTTCTAACCCCCCCCCCCCCCCCCCCCCCTTAAAAGAGTTAGAGGCACTATTGTAAAGTGGTTGTTCCACTGGATATCATAAGGTGAATGCACCAATTTGTAAGTCGCTCTGGATAAGAGCGTCTGCTAAATGACTTAAATGTAAATGTAAAACCGTTTGAATTATATCTGTATATCTGAGTAAAACAGAACTCATTTTGCAGCAAACTTCCTGACAGGAAGTGGAAAATCTGAAATCGATGCTCTGTTCTAGGGCCTGCCTATAAATGTCCTTGATATTTATTAGAATACATGCACTTCATACGTCTTCCACTAGATGTCGACAGGCAGTGAGAGAAGAAATGGAGTGTATAACTTGATCTGGGGTCGAATAAAAGCTCTTTGTATGACGTGTCACCAGTTTCCTGTTTTCTGGAGAGCGCGAGAAGGGACCTGGTATTGCCTTCTGATAAGCTGTCGTTATAGACGACTAATATCTCCGGCTTTGATTTTATTTGATACATGTGACAATATCATCGTAAAGTATGTTTTTTCAGTATAGTTTTATTAGATTATTGAAATTTATTCGGGACGTTAGGCGTGTTGCGTTCTCTGGGTATGGTGAAGATGGAGAGCTACGCGCCACTTGGCTAGTTAGCTTGCTAATTCGAGAGGGAAGAAGGCCGTTTAAAACCAAACAACGATTGTTCTGGAAAAAGGACACCCTTGTACAACATTCTGATGGAAGATCAATAAAAGTAGGACCCATTTTATGATGATATTTCATATATCTGTCGGAATATGTTGACAATTATTTTGCGCCCAGATTTGGGCTCTCTCTCGTTATAACGTAAGCTGGATGTGGTAATGAAGTTATTTTTTGAATTCTAACACGGCGATTTCATTAAGAACTAATGTATCTATCATTTCCTATACAACATGTATTTTTTAGTAACGTTTATGTATAGTTATTTGGTCAGAATAGTTGAGTGTCATAAAAATATCCGCACATTCTGGGAAAAAGATGCTACGTTAGCACAATGTATAACCACTGATTTCAGCTCTAAATATGCACATTTTAGAACAAAAAAGAAGTGTATTGTATAACCTGATGTTATAGGACTGTCATCTGATGAAGCTTATCAAGGTTAGTCAAAAATTATATATCTTTTGCTGGTTTGTTACGATCGCTAACTTTTGCTGCGGGTAAATGGCTTGTGTTTCTGGCTATTGTGGTAAGCTAATATAACGCTATATTGTGTTTTCGCTGTAAAACACTTAAGAAATCGGAAATATTGGCTGGATTCACAAGATGCTTGTCTTTCATTTGCTGTACACTATGTATTTTTCAGAAATGTTTTATGATGAGTATTTAGGTATTTGACGTTGGTGTCTGTAATTATTCTGGCTGCTTTCGGTGCAATTTCTGATTGTAGCTGCAATGTAAACTATGATTTATACCTGAAATATGCACATTTTTCGAACAAAACATAGATTTATTGAATAACATGTTATAAGACTGTCATCTGATGAAGTTGTTTGTTGGTTAGTTTGGTTGGTTCTTGGTTAGTTTGGTTGGTTTTGTGCATGCTACCTGTGCTGTGAAAAATGTTAGTGCTTTTTTGTATTTGGTGGTGAGCTAACATAAATATACGTGCTGTTTTCACTGTAAAACATTTTAAAAATCGGACATGTTGGCTGGATTCACAAGATGTGTACCTTTCATTTGCTGTATTGGACTTGTTAATGTGTGAAAGTTAAATATTTCTAAAAAATATATTTTGAATTTCGCGCCCTGCACTTGAGCTGGCTGTTGTCATAAGTGTACCGACACCGGGCTGCAGCCAGATAAAGTTAACACCCCGGCCATCCTACAATCTAAGCTTGATGCCCTCAATCTCACACAAATTATCAATGAACCTACCAGGTACAACTCCAAATCCGTAAACACGGGCACCCTCATAGATGTCATCCTAACTAACTCGCCCTCCAAATACACCTCTGCTGTTTTCAATCAAGATCTCAGCGATCACTGCCTCATTGCCTGCATCCGTAATGGGTCTGCGACCAAACGACACCCCTTATCACTGTCAAACGCTCCCTAAAACACTTCTGCGAGCAGGCCTTTCTAATCGACCTGGCCGGGGTATCCTGGAATGACATTGACCTCATCCCGTCAGTAGATGATGCCTGGCTATTCTTTAAAAGTGCTTTCCTCACCATCTTAAATAAGCATGCCCCATTCAAAAAATGTTGAACTAGAAATAAATATAGTCCTTGGTTCACTCCAGACCTGTCTGCCCTTGACCAGCACAAAAACATCCTGTGGCGTTCTGCATTAGCATCGAACAGCCCCCGTGATATGAAACTTTTCAGGGAAGTTAGGAACAAATATACACAGGCAGTTAGGAAAGCTAAGGCTAGCTTGTTTCAAACAGAAATGTGCATCCTGTAGTACTAACTCAAAAAAGTTCTGGGATACTGTAAAGTCCATGGAGAATAAGAGCACCTCCTCCCAGCTGCCCACTGCTCTGAGGCTAGGAAACACTGTCACCACTGATAAATCCACTATAATTGAGAATTTCAATAAGCATTTCTCTACGGCTGGCCATGCTTTCCACCTGGTTACCCCTACCCCGGTCAACTGCCCGGCACCCTCCACAGCAACCCGCTAAAGCCCCCACCATTTCTCCTTCACCCAAATCTAGATAGCTGATGTTCTGAAAGAGCTGCAAAATCTGGACCGCTACAAATCAGTCGGGCTAGACAATCTGGAACCTCTCTTTCTAAAATGATCTGCCGAAATTGTTGCAACCCCTATTACTAGCCTGTTCAACCTCTCTTTCGTATCGTCTGAGATTTCCAAAGATTGGAAAGCTGCCGCGGTCATCCCCCTCTTCAAGGGGGTGACACTCTAGACTCAAGCTGCTACAGACCTATATCTATCCTACCCTGCCTTTCTAAGGTCTTCGAAAGCCAAGTTAACAAACAGATTACCGACCATTTCGAATCCCACCGTACCTTCTCCGCTATGCAATCTGGTTTCAGAGCTGGTCATGGGTGCACCTCAGCCACGCTCAAGGTCCTAAACGACATCATAACCGCCATCGATAAAAGACATTACTGTGCAGCCGTATTCATCGACCTGGCCAAGGCTTTTGACTCTGTCAATCACCACATTCTTATTGGCAGACTTGACAGCCTTGGTTTCTCAAATGATTGCCTCGCCTGGTTTACCAACTAATTCTCTGATAGAGTTCAGTGTGTCAAATCGGAGGGCCTGTTGTGCGGACCTCTGGCAGTCTCTATGGGGGTGCCACAGGGTTCAATCCTCGGACCGACTCTCTTCTCTGTATACATCAATGATGTTGCTCTTGCTGCTGGTGATTCTCTGATACACCTCTACGCAGACGACACCATTCTGGATACTTCTGGCCCCTCTTTGGACACTGTGTTAACTAACCTCCAGACGAGCTTCAATGCCATACAACTCTCCTTCCGTGGCCTCCAACTGCTCTTAAACGCAAGTAAAACTAAATGCATGCTATTCAACCGATCACTGCCCGCACCTGCTCACCCATCCAGCATCACTACTCTGGATGGCTCTGACTTAGAATACGTGGACAACTACAAATACCTACGTGTCTGGTTAGACTGTAAACTCCTTCCAGACTCACATTAAGCATCTCCAATCCAAAATTAAATCTAGAATCGGCTTCCTATATCGCAACAAAGCGTCCTTCACTCATGCTGCCAAACATACCCTCGTAAAGCTGACCTTTCTACCGATTCTCGACTTCGGTGATGTCATCTATAAAATAGCCTCCAACACTCTACTCAACAAACTGGATGCAGTCTATCACAGTGCCATCCGTTTTGTCACCAAAGCCCCATACACTACCCACCATTGCGACCTGTACGCTCTCGTTGGTTGGCCATCGCTTCATGCTCGTCGCCAAACCCACTGGCTACAGGTCATCTACAAGGCTCTGCTAGGTAAAGCCCCGCCTTATCTCAGCTCACTGGTCACCATAGCAGCACCCACTCGTAGCACGCGCTCCAGCAGGTATATCTCACAGGTCACCCCCAAAGCCAATTCCTCCTTTGGTCGTCTTTCCTTCCAGTTCTCTGCTGCCAATGACTGGAACGAACTGCAAACATCTCTGAAGCTGGAGACTCATATCTCCCTCACTAGCTTTAAGCACCAGCTGTCAGAGCAGCTCACAGATCCCTGCACCTGTACATAGCCCATCTGTAAACAGCCCATCTATCTACCTACCTCATCCCCATACTGTATTTATTTATCTTGCTCTTTTGCACCCCAGTATCTCTACTTGCACATTCATCTTCTGCACATCAACCATTCCAGTGTTTAATTGCTATATTGTAATTTCTTCGCCACCATGGCCTATTTATCACCTAAACTCCCTTATCTTACCTCATTTGCACTCACTGTATATAGACTTTTTTGTTTTCTTTTGTTCTACTCTATTATTGACTGTATGTTTTGTTTATTCCATGTGCAACTCTGTGTTGTTGTATGGGTCGAATTCCTATGCTTTATCTTGGCCAGGTCGCAGTTGCAAATGAGAACTTGTTCTCAACTAGCCTACCTGGTTAAATAAAGGTAAAAATAAATATAATTTTCTATGTCTGTCCTCTTTTATACCAATCACTACCACAATAATATACCACACACTGATATTCCAAGCATGCATGTATATAAAAAGCCACAAGGACTTGCTAGAGCAGCATTATTCATGCTATACGAGATTGGAAATTGGAACATTTATCAAGCCCTCGAAATTTGAATTTACCAGCCGTTTTGCCAGCTCAGACCATATCAAATTACTGTTCAATCCACTCTCGCCGTGGGTTTTCATGACCTAGCTGCAGCTTACACAGTTTACTCTATCAGATACATTTGCAGGGGCCATCAGCAGGTCTCATGCTACCATGGACCAATGATGCACCCTTATCTGACACTGACACAGGAAGGTTGCAGGCAGACACTTTGCATTAGACTGAGTAATTTGCCACCTGGCAACCCAATGCTAGACATCTTTGAGGTAACCATGGAGACTAGTGATAGTATCTTTACATCTCTTATAGGCCTACTCAAAAATAACAAAGTCACTGTGTTCGCATATTACATATGGTGATACTCTGAAGCATTAAATTAACATTGATCAATGAAAGATTGAGAGCACATTCACGATTTGGAGAGCACATTCACGATGTAATTCTGCACAGTGCACAAACAAGAATACATGTCAACTCAAACTTCCTAGAATTTCTGAAAATTGTACCCTCCATGACTTCAGGTCACATGAGTAACAGCTTGATTTCTTTAGGTTGAAGACTATTTCAAAACAATCAATAGGCATGTCCACATTTTTCTGTTTCTCATGAAAACAAGTGAACCTAAAAGAGGACCTGAACCATTCCCACAATCTATCGGTCGAGTTAAAACCAGGGATTTTTTAATTAAGAAAAATAAAGAGCCTTTTTGTGAACTAACAATCGCACTTGACTTTTTTTGCCCTTACTTGCTCTGAATTTGTTGAAAGATGCTTTATTGAGGACAAATGTACTTACTACGACTGTGATATGTGGTTGTCCCACCTAGCTATCTTAAAATGAATGCACTAAGTTGCTCTCGATGAGAGCGTCTGCTAAATGGCTCAAATGTAAATGTAATATCTAGAAGCTATAGGAATAGCATGAGTGCATATATGCATAGATCTGAGCATGCATGTGTGCTTTTGAGTGTGTATGTTAGAGATTGTGAGCCTTTACATGAGTTTATTAGTCTTTTCCATACACCGCATGATTTCACATCTCATTTAGCAGAGCTTGGTAGAGGAAGAGCTGATTGGGAGAGTGCAGCCTCGGTTGGGCTTAGCCAAGACACAGAACCTCACAGTCTAGCCACAAGGCATCGATGGCAGGAAAGGCCAACGGTCTGATTCAATATCTTCCATTTGAGGTCGACGTCTCACAGCCCGAGGGGAGTCTGGGAGCACACATCCCTAGGCCAATAGCTGAGCAAAACTAATTTGTTCTCTTCACTTTTTCATTTTGAAACATCGTCCGCTCCATGTTGTACTTGGCTGAGTCGGAGATCCTTTATTTTTATTGAGACTAATGGTTTTAAATTGAAAATGGACTGTCAGATTCGTCAGCACTGATTGTTCTACTTCCACTACCCAATGTAAACAAATTGAAAATGTATGATAAAAATGTTGTCTTACACAGGTGTGTCTTGGATGACTTCAGTCAACGTTCCAAACAACAGCAACAAAGAGGTTCCTGAAAGGTTATGAAAAGTACCTCTATGTTCACGTAGCTCGACCTCTGTCTACTTCACATGTTATGAAACATCAGGTTCCAACTCATCCCTGACCTTACACTCTTGCTATGTAGAACCTAAAAAGGGTTCTTCGGCTGTCCCCATAGAAGAACCCTTTGAAGAACACTTTTTGGATGCAGGTAGAACACTTTCCGTACCAGATAGAACCCTTCATAAACCAAAAATGATTCTCCTATGGGTATAGCCGAAGAATCCTTTTGGAACCCTTTTTTCTGAGTGTACAGGCACAATTCCCAGATGCTAAGGGTTCTCTCTACACACCGCAAGTTAAAACAAATTGCTTTATGGTGTCATTGCAGGTTTGTATCTATCAAATCAGGCTATACTCTGCTCTTGTCCACAATAAAGGGAGAACCTGGCATTAAATGGACTACACATCATAACTGCCACAATCAAGTCAAAGACTCCAGCGACCATGGAAAGACTGTTCTCGCTGCTACCGTACGGCAAGCAGTACCGGAGCTCCAAGTCTGGATCCAAGAGGCTTCTTAACAGCTTCTACCCCCAAGCCATAAGACTCCTGAACATCTAATCAAATGGCCACCCAGACTATTTGCATTGCCCCCCCCCCCCTTTTACACCACTGCTACTCTCTGTTGTTATCGTCTATGCATAGTCACCCCCCCCCTTTTACACCACTGCTACTCTCTGTTGTTATCATCTATGCATAGTCACTTTAATAACTCTACCTACATGTACATATTACCTTAACTAACCAGGGGCCCCGCACATTGACTCTGTACCGGTACCCCCCTGTATATAGTCTCGCAATTGTTATTTGTACTGCATTGTTGGTTAGGGGCTCATAAGCATTTCACTGTAAGGTCTACACCTGTATTCGGCAGATGTGACTAATAAAATTTGATTTGAAGTCACATCTGAACTACGGTGTGAGCATACACGGTTTAGTTTTGCTTTGCTTTGGGAGCTTCAATACGTTGTGTGACGTGTCGACAACAGATTGCGTGTGAGATACATGCCTGCAACAGTTTAACTTCCTACCATGGCACATATATATTATTTTACTCACCAGCCCATTTTATTTCTAGTGACTGTTCTTATTAGGCTGACAGATAGAGTGCAGATCTGCAGCATCTGTGCCCGCCTGTGTCTGCAAGGCCAAAAAGGCCTGGGGCGCTAAGCCAGAGGCTGAGGGGAAGGAGGAGGAGAGTGGGAAGGGGCTTGGTCATGTGGGTAATGCCTAGAGCTGTGATGCCTTTTTTATTTTTTTAACTAGGCAAGTCAGTTAAGAACAAATTCTTATTTTCAATGACGGCCTAGGAACAGTGGGTTAACTGCCTTGTTCAGGGGCAGAACAACAGATTTGTACATTGTCAGCTCGGGGATTCGAACTTGCAACCTTTTGGTTACTAGTCCAATACTCTAACCACAAGGCTACCCTGCCGCCCCATTACTGGGCTCTGCATTGACGTGATGTGAAAAAACTGGCACTATGCAGCTCACATGCATCAGAAATGGATAACAGATACTGGAAAAGCAGTCTGTGTATTTGTAAAGACAGAAAATGTGAATTGCATTCTGTAGAAGGGGTTGAACTTCTAAGATCAGACAAAGTCGTAGTACCTCAAGTAGTATTTCTTCCATATTGTCCGAGTCGTGCCAATGTAGCTTGATAGGCAGCAAATCCAGAAAGTACATGACATTCCGTAAACTGACATTTACAGAGAACAGAGATGGTTCTACAGTGGAAGAGCACTGGCTCATTTTAGTTTGAATACAGGTCATTATGCAAAATAAATAATTCAATTCCATTCAAGCAAGCAGGAGGGACACTTAAAATTGTGCTAATGAGGACCAGATTTGGAACCAAACAGATTACATGTTCATAAATGAATCCTTAAAAAAGAAATAATTTCAATGAGTGGGGAGGGGAAGGCCATGGGCAAAACATTTGGCTATAGTGTTAATGGGTAAAGACAAACTTAACAGAACAGGAGTAAGACGGTACCAACAGACATGGCAGCTCTGCTTCTAGCTCCTAAGCAACTTTGCAGTACATATTTTTTTTGTGTGTTATTTCTTTCATTATTAGCCCAGAATGTTTTTTTGTGTTATTACATACAACTTGAAATAACTTTTGGATATCAGAGAGCCGGTAACTCACCAGCATTACAACCAGGAATACGACTTTCCCGAATTGGATCCTCTGTTTGTACCCCCCAGGGCAATTAAATTTATCCAAGAGCCTGCTCCAAGATGCCGCCGAAGGAGAAGAGGTATTCGGAGTGGACTTCTAGTCCGACTCAGGAGTCGTGCACATCATCCACCGCTTCTGAGTATATTACTCGCTAAAGCTCAGTCTCTGGACAATAAAGTAGACGAGCTCAGGGCAGGAATCTCCTTCCAGAGAGACATCAGGGAATGTAACATACTGTTACTGAATCATGGCTCTCTCGGGATATACTGTCACCGTCCTTACAGCCAGCTGGGTTCTCAGTACCTTGTGCAGGCAGGAAAAAAGAACTCTCCGGGAAGAAGAAAGGAGGTGGTGTTTCATGATTAACTACTAATGGTGTGATTGTAATAAAATACAGAAACTCAAGTCCATTTGTTCACCCGACCTAGAATACCACACAATCAAATGCCGACCGTATTACCTCCCAAGAGAATTCACTTCGGTTATAGTCACAGCAGCTCCAGCGCACTCCCTTCAGCAAATCAGATCACTACTCCATTTTGCTCCTCCCTTCCTATAGGCAGAAACTCAAAGAGGAAGTACCCGTGCTAAGGTCTATTCAACGCTGGTCTGACCAATCGGAATCCATGCTTCAAGATTGTTTTCATCATGCGGACTGGGATATGTTCCGGGTAGCCTCTGAGAATAACATTGATGTATACATGGACATGGTGACTGAGTTCATCAGGAAGTGTGTAGGGGATGTTGTTCCCACTGTGACTATTAAAACCTACACAAACCATAACAGCATTTGTGCAAAACTGAAATCACGAACCCCCAGGTAGTGAAGGTCGGAAACAACACCTCCACTACGCTGATCCTCAACACAAGGGTGCATGCTCAGCCCCCTTCTTTACTCCCTGTTCACCCATGACTGTGTGGCCACGCACACCTCGAACTCTATCATCAAGTTTGCAGATGACACAACAGTAGTAGGCCTGATTACCAACAATGACGAGACAGCTTACAGGGGGAGGTGAGGGCCCTGTCGGAGTGGTGCCAGGAAAATAACCTCTCCCTCAACATCAACAAAACAAAGGTGCTGATCGTGGACTGCAGGAGACAGTAGAGGGAGCACACCCCTATCCACACCAACGGGACCACAGTGGAGAAGGTGAAGCTTCAACTTTCTCAGTGTACACATCACTGACAATCTGAAATGGTTCACCCACACAGATAGTGTGGTGAAGGCACAACAGCGCCTCTTCAACCTCAGGAGGCTGAATGAAGAAATTTGGCTTGGCCCCTGAGACCCTCACAAACTTTTACAGATGCACAACTGAGAACATCCTGTCGGGCTATATCACCACCTGGTACGGCAACTGCACTGCCCGCAACCGCAGGGCTCTCCAGAGGGTTGTGCGGTCTGCCCAACGCATCACCAGGGGTACACTGCCTGCCCTCCAAGCAGTTACGTTTTTTGCACTATAACGGTGACATACAGTGGACACAAACTATTGGGGCCTACATAAAGCTGTCCCAACAGCAGAGTCCCAACAGCTGTCCCAACAACTTACCACTGCTACACCTGCTATCAGCAAAGTATATAAGCAGACAATAAAAGCTCTTACAATATTCAATAATGACATTTCTCTAAAACAGGCTATAGGCTACGAACAGCTCACTACACAACATACACTTAGTATTACTTTCTTGGCTACAGTATAAATACCTCCCGGGCATATTACATCATTTATGCATCAGCTTACAAGACATTTCTGGTCTCAGGTTGTTGTGCTATGCTCACTTAAACAGGAAGGTGGCGTGGCAGTCCTTCATGGCAAATTTTGTCATCAAACTTTGTAATCAGTCTGGCATTCTCTGGATTTATGGTGCTTTCAAGATAACTGGGAACTATGAAAAAAACAAGGTTGAATCATGACGTCATTGATCTTCAGGTTCCCGACTTGGAATTCAGTGTTGAATTCAGAGTTGAATGTATTTTCCCAGTTGTCTTGAACTCACTGAAGTCAGATGTCCCAGTTCAGAGTTCGAGTTGTTGAATTTGCGATTTCCAACTTGTTGTGTAATGTTTCTGTCCAATGGCAGATGAGCATCGATACGTTTTATCTATAATTTCTCTTCATATGACAAGGATTTGTCAGTAGATTGTCGACTTGATTCATGATGATGACTGCTAGCTAAGATTTTGACATGATCAGTCCAATCAAAGCTACGGTACATATAACGTGATTTGATGTCATTTTATCTATGGCCAATGACCTTGAGCCTTCTTCTATGGGCACTTCTAATGTAACTCTATGGCAGCACCCAAGGGGCTTGAACTTTCGGTGACGTAATGTCCCAATGAGTGACAGAACACTGAGCCAATCACGGCGCAACTAGAGAACATTACGAACCCTTACAATAATAGCTATATTCAAATTATCCGTTTCAGACACCAACCTCACTCAAAATGTTACATACAGTATTGTCATTTTAAACTTTTATACTTATAACCGGGCCTCCCGGGTGGTGCAGTGGTCTAAGGCACTGCATCACAGTGCTAGCTGTGCCACCAGAGACTCTGGGTTCGAGCCCAGGCTCTGTTGCAGCCGGCCGCGACCGGGAGGCCCATGGGGCGGCACACAATTAGCCCAGCGTCGTCCGGGTTAGGAAGGGTTTGGCCGGCAGGGATATACTTGTCTCGTCGCGCACTAGCGACTCCTGTGGCAGGCCGGGCACAGTGCATGCTGACCAGGTCGCCAGGTGTACAGTGTTTCCTCCGACACATTGGTGCGGCTGGCTTCCGGGTTGGACGTGCATTGTGTCAAGAAGCAGTACAGCTTGATTGGGTTGTGTTTCGAAGGACGCATGGCCCTCGACCTCTCCTGAGTACGTACGGTTGCAGCGATGAGACAAGACTAACTACTACCAAAAAGGGGTAAAAAAGAAGGGGAAAAAATATACTTATAAACAAGTCAATGTACTAGCTGCTGAAAATATTCTTCCACTTCATTGCCACTTTAAGGGGATATTTACTCAAATAGTCTGTGTGTCTCACCGAATTCACATAGAAATGTGAGTCATTTTACTTGAGAACATAAAATAGGATGCTGTAGATCTGTAGATATGTTCTATGTGCGCTATTTCTATGCTTCCCATTCTTAAGTTTTGTTTTTGCGTCTTTTACTTTCGGTTTTGTAAACCAGCTTCAAACAGCTGAAACAACACTATTTTTGGTTATGGAAAATATTTCACAGCGGTTTAGATACAAATTATTTTCTACACTATACTAGCTATTTTATTTTTAAATAAACTGAAACTAGGCAAACTATTAGAGTTTTAGCAACCAGGAAATGGCAAAGTCTTCATAAATGTCTTACAAATCGTCTATAACGCTTTATTAAGGGTTCATAAAGGTGGCATAACTGTGTGACATAATCACCAATGTCAAATGTGACATAACCCACTATGTCCAAAATGACTTAAACCTGTGCTTTAGAAAAGGGTGGCATAAGCACCGTTTAATAAATATTAAATTGAGGCTTCACAAAGCTGCCCTGTCATTCATCTTGGTAGAGCATTACAATGCCAGAATACTGGGTTTGATTCCCAGTACCATCCATGACCAAGTCGCTCTGGATAAAAGCGTCTGCTTATATTCAGTTTTCTTTGTTTTGTTTTTCCAGGATTCGGATTTTCCCATTTTTTTTCTGGTTTCCCCCAGTTCACACTTTTTTAATAAAAAACAGATCAAAATGTGATTTTCTGTATTCACAACAATGCTTAAACCACATCAGGGGATGACATTTGAGGTCTGGGAAAAATCTAAGAAAATTTGATTTTTTGTGTAGTTGCCCTTTAATCAGTGAGCATGCCCTGCAATTTTGTTTGGTTAGCGGATTTTCTGTAGTGCAGTAAGCGCACATGTAATGTGATTCGGCCACCAATGGAATAGATAGTAGTTAAGTGTTGCGTTACATTACATACTGTAGCTACCTCAATTGTTATTTTAAATCATTTCGGTAACTTCACAGCCTAAATGTAGCTAGCAGGCTCAGTTAAATACAAATCCCCCAAGATACAGCCACGTCTCAGTCACGTCATGAGGTTTGTAAATGAAAGAGGAATATAATAATACGAATTGAATCGAGTTTCCAATATTCCCATTTAGAGTTTCTGCCGGAGCACAGAAATGTCCTTATCCAGAGGGTGTGATAAAGGCATTTCCTAACAGCTAACTTTCTTTGTTGTTACTTTTAAGGTAACCACCATGGTTAACATGCAGTATCTCCAGCAGGGAGAGAGGCATGAACCATTCGTCCACCAGCTCAGGGACAAGCTAATCTATTCACAGCCCTGTGTACTGTTCAATGTAATTGCATTTCTGGACTTTTTGAAACTTCATGTATTTGTATTATTTTTAAAATGTACAAATAAAAGGAAATGTATGGTTTAAACATGTCTTTAATGTTTATTTGATTTAGATGTTAGTGATAATTCCCTATGTGTTTACATCATTAAGCCTTTATGTATGTGTTATGAATGACCGAAGGTGTCTGACTTTATAGTAAGTATAGTGTCATATGATACAAGGCATTTATGTATGTGTTATAAATGACCAAAGGGGTCTGACTTTAAAATAAATACAGCGTCATGCGATATAGTCTTTATGGATGTGTTATGAATGACTTCAAACAAAGTATTATAGAACACCACATAAAGTGTCATTAAATAGGTTATCAACATTTTGTTAATTTATGAAAATTCTCTCATGATCCACAGGTTACTGTAGGGTGTGAGGTATTTAAATGGGCTGATGGACCTGCAAAGCTTGCGTGTGTGTGTGTGTGTGTGTGTGTGTGTGTGTGTGTGTGTGTGTCAGAACCAAGAGGATTTGGAGTGGTCCAACCTGAGACTACGGCACCAGGTATTCTTCTTCTGTTCCCATGCTGGAGACCTGGGCTTGATTACAACCGGTTATAATGGTGACAACATTTTGTGGTTGATCTTTTATTGGGGGAGTGGGTTAACGTGTCAAAGACCTGACTTGGCCCAGCACCGCACGGTATGACTCCCTTTTGCTGTGTGCGTGTTTGTGTACTGCGGAACATGTAACTTGGTTCCAGAAGGAAGACACTTTCAATTTCTTTAGGTTTGGGGCTTTCATCATGTTTCTTGGTGTAAAATTGTCTCCAGGCAATTGCACATACAGCACATATAAGCCTGAGATATCAACCATTCAAAGTTGGCCTTGGTGTGAGTGAACATAGAATTCAATAGGAGTGACCTTACAGAGTAAAGTATTTGTCATCTTCACTACTTAACAGTCAAAAAGTCAAAACTATTGCTAAACCCTGCCCAATTCTAAAATGTATCTTCTTCAAATTTGATTTTAAACCTAATCCTAACTAATGAAAGACAATTTTGATGTTTAGGTCCATCAGACCTTCTGTGCATTTGGGCGGAAGTGTCTAGGAACGAGATCAGGTGTAATGTGACTAATATGACATCAATTTAGAGCACATGTTTATATCATATTCGACATAGTAGGTTATCTCACGTTTGACATGCGTGATTATGTCACACAGTTATGCCACATTTATGAACCCTTTATAAAGCATGACATACAGTTATAGATTCTTTGTAAGACATTCATGTAGTGCTTATGAAGGCTTTATGAAGCCTTTACAAGCTGAACATCATTTAAAGCGGGACCATCACTTTTATACATTTTTACAAACAAAAAAAAATGAAAAGCTGAAATGTCTTGAGTCAACAAGTATTCAACACCTTTGTTATGGCAAGCCTAAATAAGTTGCTTAACAAGTCCCGTAATGAGTTGCATGGAGTCTGTTGTAATAGTGTTTAGTTTAACTTGACTACCTCCTCTCTGTACACCACACATACAATTATCTGTAAGGTCCCTCAGTCGATTAGTTAATTTCAAACACAGATTCAACCACAAAGATCAGGGAGGTTTTCCAATGACTCCCAAAGAAGGGCACCAGACATTGAATATCCTTTTGAGCATGGTGAAGATAATAATTACACTTTGGATGGTGTATCAATACACATAGTCACTATAAAGATACAGTCAGTCCTTCCAAACTCACTTACCGGAGAGAAAGGAAAACAACCGCTCAGGGATTTTTTTCACCATGAGGCAGATGGTGACTTTAAAACAGTTACAGAGTTTAATGTTTGTAATAGGATAAAACTGAGGATGGATCAACAACATTGTAGTTACTCCACAATACTAACCTATTTGAGAGTGAAAAGGAATCCTGTACAGAATATTCCAAAACATGCATCCTGTTTGCAACAAGGCACTAAAGTAATACTGCAAAAAATGTGGCAAAGCTATTCACTTTTTGTCCTGAATACAAAGTGTTGTGTTCTTTTAGATTTGCCCCAAACATATTACTGAGTACCACTCTCCATATTGTCAAGCATAGTGGTAGCTGAATCATGTTATGGGTATGCTTATAATCATTAAGGACTAGGGAGTTTTTTTTATAAAAAGGAAACAGAATGGAGCTAAGCACAGGCAAAATCATAGAGGAAAACTGATGTGCTGTGATGAGATGCAGGTTAGCGCCAGGGCTGCTACAGACGACATAGCCACCTGCCGAGATGCAGTGAAGCAACTGCGGGTGAAAATGACATCGCTTGAAGACAGAGAGAGGAGACTGAACATACGTCTGGTGGGCCTGGAAGAAGCCGCAGAGGGTTCTGACGCAAAAGGCTTTCTTCAGGAGAATCTACCAAAATGGATACCATCGCTACAAGGGAGGAAGATTGAAATTCAACGGGCACACCGGATCTACAGTGGCAATAATAACCGTGCCCAGTCATTGCCCTCATATTCTGCCTGATAAGATATGAGGACCGAGTGGATATTCTGTGGTGAACCAGAGCCCTCGAGAACCCACCGAGACACGAGGGATCCAATCTGGCATTCTACCCAGACTACAGCAATGAAACCAAACTGAAGAGGAAATCCTTCGACCATGTCAAACGACAGACGACAGCAAGAGGACGTCGCCCGTTCCTGATATACCCAGCCATCCTGAAGATCAGGAAAAATGGAACACTCCAAGAATTCCATACTGTGGAGGAAGCAAAGGCATGCCTTACAGCTCAGGACTACAAGAGAAGGTGCCCAGTCATTGCCCCCCATTCCTCCAGATTCTCCCCACTGCAGACGGAAGAAACAGACAACTACGGCCCCCCTCCTTCCTTGAATACCCCTTCGCATGAAGGCCCATCTTAACTAGTAAGATGGACACAACTAATGCTAAACTAACTAGCTAACGTCATCCATGTTTATTTGTTATTCAGCGACATAATGTAGTTAATATGGTACGAGGGGCATGGTGGATTTGTTAACTTGGCGGTGTGAAATACTTTCTGAAAGCACTGTATGTGTTAACTGTTGTTACTTCTATTGTCAATGCTGTGGTTAATTTGTTGTTAATGTTGTTACTAATTTGATTTTAATGTGTTTTATGTACAAATGTATTGTTTTAATTACAGGGAGAACTTCACTGTAAAACATACAGTTTACAGTATAATCCTGTACATTTACAGGGAACAGTTGTACAGTGCACAGTGCTTACAGTTTCAGTGCAGCCTGGCATTGTGACATTGCTCATAAGTCATGCTATCAGCCTTTTCTTCCTCTCTAACCCGAGGGAATGCGCTTAATGTTTATTTTATCTCTCATTGTGTCTGTCCCTTCATTTTGCATGTGCGCATGCACATCCACATACACACAGACAGGCCACACTATAAAAAGAGGGCACCACTATAGACTGCAGTCCAGGATGGCCCCCCCACTGTGGTCCCAGACTCCAGCACATGTCTCCAGGCCCTACTGCTAATGAGAAGCAGCTGTCTCTGGTGGCTAGCTGGGAGTCTGCTAAGCTTTACCTTGCACTCTGTAATTACTCAGCCAATGCATGCATGCATGCACCTCCCAGCGCCAAACCACACAGATGGCTCAATCTGACCTGCCACTTATTAATGACCTGTTTTAGTAGTTGCTGCCGATGTCTAAGATGATTGCGTTTTACCAAACGATCAGGCCATCTGGTTGTGAGAGTCTGGAGGGAAAAACACTAGCTTGTAACCCAATACCATCACAGAGAGTTGAGAGGGAGCGATTCCTCTGGCTGTTTGACATGTTGGGCATGTGTCTGTGTAGCCTTGTGTGTTGCTACTGCAAAATACACCAGGCTTTACTGTGCGATAACAGATGACAAAAACACGCAGAGTCAGAACAAATATCTGTAATGATCAATTAGAGTTACGCTAAAGCAGCAATATGCCCTTTCGTTGACCCCTTTCATTGACAAGCAAGACTGAAAAAACAGTCATGCACTACATATTCATATTATATGCTGTTGTTCTTTTCCCTAAGGCCTTAGGCATGCGTTTGGCTGCCAAGGTTTCTGAAGCGTAACTTAAAGGGGGTGTCGAGGGGGGATTGAGAGAGGTGGGGTGTGAATATACATCGCAAGACCGAAGCAAATCGAGACCGAGTCAAGTACAAAACCAGAAAAATGCGAGTCCAAGACCATGATTGTAGAAATTTTGCCAAATCACCAAAATGTCCAATATATCCAGAGTTCAAAATGTCCAGTATTTGTGTGTTCATATTTCAGAACAACATATGGATTTTTTAGACATTCAAAATAGTGTGCTACAAATTATTACTAACCCAAACACAGTGGGGAAAAATGGGCCTTCTATGCCTTCAGAGGTGTTATCAAAGACGATGTTGTTGCTCATTTGTTAGCTCCCCTTTCAAGAATAACTTTCAACAAGAAGTTTCAAATGATCATCATCTGGTGAGTGTAACTGTGTCTTTTATTGCAGCGCACTTGCTGTTGTTAGCAATCTCTTTGAAAATAACTTCTGTGTGAAACATTGTTGCATTTACAGTGAAACTGACAGCATTTTAGCAACATGAAATCTGTTCATATACACCACCAGGAAGAACGACACACACAAAAAAAAATCTGACAAGCGACCACTTAGATATAGTCATTTTCACATTTTCATAAATCTTTAGTATACGTAATTCCCTAACATTCTAAGGCATTTGTGAAAATTCTATAGCAATATAGAGTGGGAAAACGGCCATGTGTTTGGACAATTAGTAGACACTGCAGTAAATAAAACATCTACACAGACCGGTTGCTATAGCCAATCAACAGTAGGCATGTATACAAACAAGCCATTTGCCGTCAAAATTCCACTGATAAACAATGGGGAATTGTAGCCTCCTCATCCATCTGCAGCCTGCCTGCCAATGCTAATTTGTCCCAACGAAGCACCCAAGCTAACTGGTTAAAGTTGGCTAGCTTGCTAGCTAGCTACTTCCAGACACAAATGAGAGAACACCTCACTCTGATCATTTTACTCGCCGTAGCAGAGCTGGTTAGGCTGTTTAAATGTTATCTAGAGCGTTCTTGACTAATTATTACATTTGTTTGTCTAAGTTTACTGACACCAGTCATATTCAGAGGGTGTTGCGCATTTGTAAATTCATCAGTTGTTCTGAATTTGCAAATGCAAGAGATATGCTAACAATTACAATCGTTCAAGTTCTTGCTAGCTAACCAAATCACAGCTGCATCTCTAGCTGTGTATAGCCACCGAAAAACGATATGAGGGGGAAAAGTCAGTCACTCACCCACTGCTCTAATGGCATGAAATTACATCCTCCTAGCAGCTAGCTAGCTAACGTTAGGCTCCGTGTTTTTAGCTTGCTATACAAAGAGATACGCTAGCCTATTAGCCACGTTATGAATGACTTGTGATAATTTCCCTTGCGAGTTTGATTGTATTGACATTCCCAGCCTTAGATACATTCGTCCATTTTTGTCCAGAATATTGAGTCACTGAAACAGTGCATCCCGAATGGAGGCAGCAAATGATGTACCAAGCCAGCTGTGATTTACAACCTGATAGCAATACTTTTTTAACTAACCAGAAATGTATTGGTGAATTATATTAATCATGCATTGAACTGCATCCATCTATTCTGCCAACAATGCCTTAGTGTACATCATGGATTCATTGAGTCAAATATAGAACCTATTTTTAAAACCTCTTATAAAGTTGGTTTTGTAGCATAAACTAGGAATTTCATATTTTTTACTGAAATTATGATTGCCTGTTGTTTCATATCTGGAAAGTAGTTAAAACGCTATCAGTTCCACTTTAAACACAGATTACTCTTTGTGTGCTAAACCTGAAATGTTTTGCAATGGGAAGTGCCAACCTGGAGAATATCCTGAAGCTATGGCCCATCTCTCTGTCTGAGGTTCAGCTCCATCAACTCTGGCAGACTGTGAAAAAGACATTACGGTTCTGTGCCTGAGCCACAGGCTGTGACCACAGCAAGGATTACGTTGAGTGAATCCATTCAGACAGAGAAAGGAGGCACTTGGTTTAAAAATGAGGCTTTCCAAGCAAGCATTGGCAATAGTATGGTGAAAGCTGGACTTGCTATAGAATGTGCAACACTGCACCATACCATACTCTTACAACCCATTGAAATATTTCCAATGATGTCTTCATATGATAATGACGGTGAAATCCTTGTGTACAGGCTTTTGTTCTAGCCTAGTGTAGCACATGGGGATGTGTCCACACTTCCCCTGCCAAATAGCTAGCTTTTCGATGGTGCGACTGGGTAAGGTGGTCACGTGCGTTTGCGTGGCAGAGGTTCTGGGTTCGAGCCTTGGTATGAGCCGAATCAGGAGGAAGTGGTAATCACTAGCCAGCGTGTGACGTTATTGACACTAAAATACTTCCAATTCAACTAATCATCGAACCCTTCATTAATTGAATAGGTGTATGAGTACATGGTTGGAACAAAAGCATGTACACCATGTGGGTTTCTAGGAGCAAAGCTCAACAATGAATAGTCAGACTACCTCATCTAATATATCCTCCTGGTTGAGTTTCTTGATCATGAACATGTGTAAGATATGACTGATGGACAAAAGTGCACTTAATAATAACATGACCCATGTTGCAGAGCCATCCGTCATTCATGTTCCTCATTAGCTCTAACGGCACAGCAAACAATAGCCTAATACAACATTGTTCAATGTCTAGTACAATGTTATTATTTATTGAGAAATGTTCAAGAAAAAAACAATTGCATAGATAAAGTACTAGTGTGACAAATGCCTGTTTTATACTAGAAATGTATGTCATTCAGTGTGCAGTGTGCCTCTATTGATTCTATAAAAGCAAGAGGACAGTGTATCAAAAACGCCCCAACATAATCTCCTCAAAAGCACATAACCACATATGATACCTTATTATTGTGATCTTGATCAGTATTCCAAGAATAAGTTTCCATTTGCTGTTGAAAACTGGTTATTTCAGTGGATTATCAAGGTTATACAGTGTAATAAATACCTTGAAAAATGAATCCTTATAACAGACCGTGTGGTATACCAGACAGTAGGGTAGGTTATTTTGAGGAACATGTGTAGGTTTTATTTATTTTACAATCATATGCCTGCCCTTAGCCTGTATCGATGTTACAGAAAAATATCAAATCACTTATGAGCTTTTTATGGCTAAAGAATAGTTATGGTCTACATGAACACAATTAGTCTACTGTTGTCTGCATCCTTGCTCTGTGTGTGACTAATATCAGCACATGTGCATGACTGTAGGCTATGTAACCTATCAGAGGGTAAAATATGCAAGAGTACTGAGCAGGCTTTGAGACACTGCCCCACTCTTCACACAACTTCTCAGCGCCTCCATGTATAGCTGTTAAACACTGCTCTTTCTGTTTGCTGTAGCAGTGATTCAGCTGTCTGCATCCTTCATACTCCCCTCAACTATCAACACACCAGGAAAGACAAGAATAGTGTCACATCATGCTCTTAAGTGACCCGTAGTCTATACTGCATACTGACTTAACTTCTACCCATTTTGTGCCTCCCATAATTGAAATGCATAGAAAAAAGCAATTGTAGCCTATCATAAAATAACACATTTGGGAGCTTCATATTAGGCTAACTATATTTTCTGGTATTTGCTCCAGGAATTAAATGGTTTGAAAATAGACCGCTCAGTATTTATACATCATTGCCCCATGCAGGTTAATAAATGTAAAGGCTATGTAAACCACCATGGTTGTCTCATGTCTCATATGCAATGTGACTGTGATGTTTTTGATCAATGTAGTTGAAAGCATTCTAGTGCGCACACTGTTCTAAACACAAGGTAGATAGGTCTACAGGATAGCATTCTTACAATAGGATAGCTTCCTTATGATAGGCTACTTTATCACTATTGTTAAACAAACTCAATAACACATTGTGATGGTAAAGGTGTATTAATAAACGTGCTCTTACCTGGGGGACAGTTGCAATCAGGAGTATGGCTAACTTGTCGGGCAATCCGTATCTTCGATAAATTTTCATAGGAGCGCTGTAAATTTAAAAAAAAACATCAGGCTAAATTACATAAACTTGAAGAGCAGAGGGTAGATTAAATATTAAAACCGATTAGAAAATACACTCATATTGTTAAATAAATAATCATAGCCTACAAGCGTTCAGTCATTTGCCAACCTGGCCATATTGCTAGCAAGTGCACGTGAGATGCTTGCTTACCTGTGACAGGAGCTCATCCACTCTCTCTTGAATCAATGAATTAAACTGATCCACAGAAAAGCTGGGGACCCTGTGAAAGATTTGCTCGCCATGTCCAGTTTCCAAATCCAGGACCCTGTCCGTGATCGCTGATGTTTGTACACTTAATAATATGCAAAAGGCAAGGGACGCTACAGAGAATAAAGACGAGATAACGTTCATAACAGTTGTGCAGCAATATTGCTGCTTCAAAGATGTCGTTTCTCTCTCCATTTTTTCTCCGCGCACTTTGGTCTCTACAACCTTTATAACAATTTGTTGACCATGCTAAACTAAGTGCAATCTGCATGTACAGTCGGCCAAGAATGATTTAAATTCAGGCACTCAAGCTCTATTATGTCTAGCCTATGTGTCTGACGACGCAATGTCAACGCACAATGAGGTACACTGGTCCTACAGCGACAGTGAACCGCTCTCACCAAAGACCCTCGCTCTGAGACGCTGCAAAACAGTGCAACTTGTGACTGATTTCACGGCTTGAAGCAACTCCTACAAAGTAATTGCACTGCTGGAGAAAATAATAATCGACACCTTAACACGGAACCCAAACCGGCTGCGCGCGTGCGCCATCGTGCGCTATCGTGCATACATTTATTTTGCCCCCCCACACCAAACGCGATCACAACACGCAGGTTAAAATATCAAAACAAACTCTGAACCAATTACATTAATTTGGGGACAGGTCGAAAAGCATTAAACATGTATGGCAATTTAGCTAGTTAGCTTGCACTTGCTAGATAATGTTAATTTGTCCTATTTAGCTAGCTTGCTGTTGCTAGCTAATTTGTCCTGGGATATAAACATTGAGTTGTTATTTTACCTGAACTGCACAAGGTCCTCTACTCTGACAAATTAATCCACACATAAAACGGCCAACCGAATCGTTTCTAGTCATCTCTCCTCCTTTCAGGCTTTTTCATTGTTGAACTTATATGGTGATCGCATCTAAACTTTCATTGTATTACCACGACTACCGGCAAAACAGTTCGTCTTTCAATCACCCACGTGGGTATAACCAATGAGGAGATGGCACGTGGGTACCTGCATCTATAAACCAATGAGGAGATGGGAGAGGCAGGACTTGCAGCACGATCTGCGTCAGAAATAGGAATGAGTTCTATTTTAGCCCTTGGCGTCGCAGAAGCTCGTTGGCGCGCGCGAGCAGTGTGGGTGCAATAATTGAATAACATGGATTTCTAAATTTATTTTGCGAAGCTCGCGCAGGTCCGGTCATGTGTGTCCGGTCCGGTCTGGTCAGCTGCCTATGCGTGTGTCTGTACCTGTGTGTGTGTCTCTTCACAGTCCCCGCTGTTCCATAAGGTGTATTTTTAGCTGACCAGACCAGACACTTCGCGTGCGCGAGCGTCGCAAAATAAATTTAGAAATCCATGTTATTCAATTATTGCACCATTAGTAAAAGTGATGTACTGGGCCGTACGCACTACCCTCTGTAGTACGTACAACCCTCTGTAGTACCCTCAATCATTACTTGTATTTGTGAGAGGTATTGACATGTTGAAAGCACAGAGCTGTCTGTTTAAACAACTAGCACAAAGCTCGGACACCCATGCATACCCCACAAGACATGCCACCAGAGGTCTCTTCACAGTCCCCAAGTCCAGAACAGACTATGGGAGACGCACAGTACTACATAGAGCCATGACAACATGGAATTCTATTCCACATCAGGTAACTGATACAAGCAGTAGAATCAGATTTTAAAAAACAGGTAAAAATACACCTTATGGAACAGCAGGGACTGTGAAGCAACACAAACATAGGTCCAGACACATGCATACACACACATGATAACATACGTCCTATACACACATGTACACATTCATTTTGTGTCTGTGGTAGTGGAGTTGGAGCCTGAGGGCACACACTTAGTGTGTTGTGAAATCTGTTATGAATGTATTATAATGTTTTTAAAATAGCATAACTGCCTTAATTTTGCTGGACCCCAGGAAGAGTAGCTGATGCCTTGGCAGCAGCTAATGGGGATCCATAATAAATACAAATACAAATACCCTCTGTAGCACTTTGCGTTCAAGGGCAGTGCATTTGCCATACCAAGCGGTCATGCAGTCTGTTAAGATGCTCTTGTTGGTGCAGCTGTATGACTTTTTGAGGATCTGAGGGCCCATTCCAAATCTTTTCAGTCTCCTGAGGTGTGGAAGAGGCACTGTCGTAACCTTTTCACGAATGTACAGGTTAAGGTACTATTTAAGTCCTTAGTGATGTTTACGCCAAGGAACTTGAACCTCTCGATCGGCACCACTATAGCCCCGTCGATGTGGGTGGGTGCTTTTCCCTCTTTCTCCTGTAGTCCACGATCAGCTACTTGGTCTTTCTGACATTGAAGGAGAGGTTGTTGTCCTGGCACAACACTGCCAAGTCTCTGACCTCCACCCTGTAGGCTGTCTCATCGCGTCTGCAATCAGGCCTACCATCGTCGTGTCGTCAGAAAACTTGTTGATGGTGTTGGAGTCATGGGTGAACACAAAGTATAAGAGGGGACTAAGCACACACGTGTGAGGGGCCCCTGTGTTGAGGGTCAGTGTGGCTGCCTACCCTCAACAACTGGGACTGTCCCGTCAGGAAGTCCAGGATTCAGTTGCAGAGGGAGGTGTTCAGTCCCAGGGTCCCCAGCTTGATGATGAGGTTGGAAGGGTCTATGGTGTTAAATGCTGAGCTGTAGTCTTCATTAAATAGTACCAGTCTCAATGTCAACAGTGAAGAGGCGACTACGGGATGCTGGCCTTCTGTACATGTACATATTACCTCTATTCATGTACATATTACCTCAATCACCGGTGCCCCCACACATTGACTTTGTACCAGTACTCCCTGTATATTTTTTTACCTTTATTTAACTAGGCAAGTCAGTTAAAGAACAAATTCTTATTTTCAATGGCAGCCTAGGAACAGTGGGTTAACTGCCTTGTTCAGGGGCAGAACAACATATTTTTACCTTGTCAGCTCAGGGATTTGAACTTACAACCTTTCGGTTTCTAGTCCAACGCTCTAACCACTAGGCTACCTGCCTCCCCACAAAAGCCTCGCTATTTTTATTTTACTGCTGCTGTGTAAATATTAGTTATTTTACATTTTTTACTTATCTATCTTTTACTTAACACTTATTTTTCTTAAAACTGCATTGTTGTTTAAGAGCTTGTATAAAAGCATTCTGTCACGCCCTGACTTTAGTTATATTTGTTTTCTTTATTTTTTGGTTAGGTCAGGGTGTGACAAGGGTGGTTTGTTTTAGTTTTTGTATTGTCTAGGGTTTTATACTTGTCTAGGGTTTTTGTTTATCTATGGGGATTTTGTATGGTCTAGGGGTATGTAGGTTTGTGGTGGCCTGAATTGGTTGCCAATCAGAGACAGCTGTTTCTCGTTGTCTCTGATTGGGGAGCCTATTTAGGTTGCCATTTTCCATGTTGGTTTTGTGGGTAGTTGTTTTCTGTTTTGTGTTGCTGCACCTTACAGGACTGTTTCGTTTTCGTTTCACTCTCTTTGTTATTTTGTTTAGTGATTCTGTTCTAATAAAAATAACATGAACACTTACCACGCTGCGCATTGGTCCGACTACTCTTCATCCGACGACGAAAATCGTTACACATTTACTGTAATGTCTACAGCTGTTGTATTCGGCCATGTGTCAAATAAAATGTAATTTGGTTTGATTTGATTTCACTGCACTTATCCAGTGTATGTGATGATAAAAAATGCAACAAACAAGTAATGATTTATTAAATGTGTACCCAGTACATAGAAATAAAACAGCATTTATTGTCCCTATTTCAACAGAAATGTATCATTTTGCTGTCATAATACCCAACCACACACAAACACAGAACAAAAGCACAACAGCGCTGCTGGAGGATTACAGCGGTTAAGATCCTTGTTCAAGGATACAATGACAGTAAATGGCACCTGGGACCAGAGACCAGCAGCCCTTCGGTTGACAGTTCAGTTGACACTTTCATTGCCTGGCCTGGGGCTTGTACCAGCACCCTTTCGACCACTGGTCCGTCTCTTGCATCACATACATACATTTAGCAGAACAACTTTGAACAATATTGGCTAATCAATTGCTTTTCTGTCAATACAAAAAATGTCGGATGAGGTTTTTCAGAGTTAACCTGGTTATAGAACCCCCCGGTTTATGCAATCTGTTACATAATGCTGTATCAAGGTATAGCTCTCTAATGCTTATACTGCAATTTTCTTTTTCTGTCTCTCTGCCAGTCTATATCTCTTCTAATAATATATACTTTGTGACAAGGTGAGGACAGTCTCACTCACTGCATATATCCAGTGGATTTTCCAGTCATCTCGGAGCTGACACTTATCTTAAGTCTTGTGCCTTACCAGTGCATTTTGCAATAGGCCTACTGATCTTCATTCCTTATGCGACAGTGTCATCTAGTGGCTAAGTATTCTCCATAGTATTCAGCTGGTATGTTTCTTCAGTAATCTATCACCCTGTTCTTTTGCAGGAGGACAGAAGTATTATATGCTGCTATGTATGTATGTGGATGACTCAACAATATACACATCAGCTACTACAGCGACTGAAAATGCCTGGTACACTTAATAACAAAGAGCTGCAGTTTGTTTCAGAATGGGTGGTAAGGAATAAGTTTGTCCTTCATTTTTCAAAAACTAAAAGCATTGATATTTGGCACAAATCATTCACTAAACCCTAAACCTCAACTAAATCTTGTAATGAATAATGTGGAAATTGAGCAAGTTGAGGTGACTAAACTGCTTGGAGTAACCCTGGATTGTAAACTGTCATGGTCAAAACATGTTGATACAACAGTAGCTACAATAGGGAGAAGTCTGTTCATAATAAAGCTTTGCTCTGCCTTCTTAACACTATCAACAAGGCAGGTCCTACTGTTCAGTCGAGTGGTCAGGTGCCACAAAGGGACTTTGGAAAATTACAATTGGCTCAGAACAGGGCAGCACATCTGGCACTTAAATGTACACGGAGAGCTAACATTAATGGTATGCATGTGAATCTCTCATGGCTCAAAGTGGAGGAGAGATTGACTTCATCAGTACTTGTTTTTGTAAGAAGTAGTGACAAGCTGAATGCACTGTTAAGTTGCTGGTTGTTACTTAGAAATATTTGTTCAAATTTAGCAGCATATTACCTTGGATTTTTATTTGCAAATGCCAGTCTTTTTCAACACATATAAATGAAGTACTATATTCAAAAATGCAAGTAAAACCAGAAACGTATTATTGTCAATAAAAATCATAATTTTTTTTTTGCAATATTTACTAAGCCTGTGGGTCGTTTTTTACAGTGTGGGCTGAGCAGAAATTTAACAGAAAACAAAAATATAACATAAAGTACTTCTATGTACGTTGAGGCTATATTTAAGAAACTGTCACGTTCCTGACCTGTTTTTCCTTTGTTTAGCTTTGTTTAGTTGGTCAGGACGTGAGCTGGGTGGGCAGTCAATGTTATTTGTTTCTTGTTTAGGTTCATTGGTTAATTAGCCTTATATGGTTCTCAATCAGGGGCAGGTGTTTGACGTTTCCTCTGATTGAGAACCATATTAAGGTAGGCTGTTCACACCGTTTGTTTGTGGGTGATTGTTTTCCGTGCCTGTGTATGTACCACATGGGACTGTTTCGTTTGTTTAGTCTGTTCCTGTTCGTGCGTTCTTCGTGTTATGTAAGTTCTCATGTCCAGGTCGGTCTACGTCGTTTTTGTTATTTTGTAATTTATCAAGTGTGCTTCGTGTTCGTCTTGTTTAAATAAATTCATTATGTATTCCACAAAAGCTGCGTTTTGGTCCGATCCATGCTCCTCCACAGACGAGGAGGAGAACAATCGTTACAGAAACTTGGAGTGTAGGACCACCTAGAGACTGAAGTGAGATGAGTGGAGGCCCCACACTCACCTCAGAGAAATGTCTGATTTATTTATTTCACCTTTATTTAACCAGGTAGGCTAGTTGAGAACAAGTTCTCATTTACAACTGCGACCTGGCCAAGATAAAGCATAGCAGTGTGAACAGACAACAACACAGAGTTACACATGGAGTAAACAATAAACAAGTCAATAACACAGTAGGAAAATATATATATATATAAATAAATGAGTCTATATACATTGTGTGCAAAAGGCATGAGGAGGTAGGCAATAAATAGGCCATAGGAGCGAATAATTACAATTTAGCAGATTAACACTGGAGTGATAAATGAGCAGATGATGATGTGCAAGTAGAGATACTGGTGTGCAAAAGAGCAGAAAAGTAAATAAATAAAAACAGTATGGGGATGAGGTAGGTAAATTGGGTGGGCTGCTTACAGATGGACTATGTACAGCTGCAGCGATCGGTTAGCTGCTCAGATAGCAGATGTTTAAAGTTGGTGAGGGAAATAAAAGTCTCCAACTTCAGCGATTTTTGCAATTCGTTCCAGTCACAGGTGTAACGGATGTGAAATGGCTAGCTAGTTAGCGGGTACGCGCTAATAGCGTTTCAATCGGTTACGTCACTTGCGCTGAGACTTGAAGTAGGGTTTCCCCTTGCTCTGCAAGGGCCGCGGCTTTTGTGGAGTGATGGTTAACGACGCTTCGTGGGTGACTGTTGTTGATGTGTGCAGAGGGTCCCTGGTTCGCGTCGGGGCGAGGGGGCGTACTAAAGTTATACTGTTACATTGGCACACAGCTCGGACACCTATGCATACCCACAATACATGCCACCAGAGGTCTCTTCACAATTCCCAAGTCCAGAACAGAGTATGGGAGGTGCACAGTACTACATAGAGCCATGACTACATGGAAGTCTATTGAAACTGATGCAAGCAGTAGAATCAGATTTAAAAAACAGATAAAAATACACCTTATGGAACAGCGGGGACTGTGAAGAGACACACACACAGGTACAGACCCACGCACAGGTACAGACACACGCATAGGCACACAAACGCTTGCACACGCACTCTACACATACATACATTGTAATATTGTTGTATGGTTGTATTATCAATTTTGTATTGTAGATATGTAGTGGTGTAATAATGTTATATGATGTACCGTTATATATTTTGTCTTATGTGAAATGTAAGTGCCTTAATGTGTTTGGACCCTAGAAAGAGTAGCTATTTATCAATGGGGATCCCTAATAAATACAAATACATGCATACCCATAACATGATGCAGCCACCACTATGCTTGAAAATATGTAGAGTGGTATTCAGTAATGTGTTGTATTTGCCGCAAACATAACACTTTGTATTCAGGACAAAAAGTTCATTGCTTTTCCCCATTTTTTTCAAACAGGATGCATGTTTTGGAATATTTTTTATTATGTACAGGCTTCCTTCTTTTCACTATGTCAATTAGGTTAGTACTGTGGAGTAACTACAATGTTGTTGATCCATCCTCAGTTTTCTCCTATCGCAGCCTCTGTAACTGTTTTAAAGTCACCATTGGCCTGATAGTGAAATTCCTGAGCTGTTTCCTTCCTTTCCGACAACTGATTTAGGAAGGACGCCTTTATCTTTGTAGTGACTGGGTGTATGATTACATCATCCTAAGTGTAGTTAATAACTTCACCATGCTCAAAGGAATATTCAATGTCTGCTTTTTAATTTTTACCCATCTACCTTCTTTGTGAGGCATTGGAAAACCTCCCTGTTCTTTTTGGTTGCATCTGTTAGAAATTCACTGCTCTTTCAGACAATTGTATGTGTGAGGTACAGAGATTAGGTAGTCATTCAAAAATCATGTTAAATACTATTATTGCACACAGAGTGAGTCCATGCAACTTATTATGTGACTTTTTAAGCACATTTTTACTCCTGAACTTATTTAGGCATGCGTATCTGTCGCGCCCTGACCATAGAGAGCCCTCGGGGCTCTCTATGGTGTTTTAGGTCAGAGCGTGACTAGGGGGGTTTCTAGGTATTTTATTTCTATGTTGGTGTGTGTGTATGGTTCTCAATTAGAGGCAGCTGATAATCGTTACCTCTAATTGGGGATCATACTTAGTGTGTCCTTTCTCCCACTTGCTTTGTGGGATATTGTTTTGTGTGAGTGCCTATGTGCGCTACGTGTTTCACGATCGTTCTATCTTTGTTGTTTTTGAAGTTTCACTATCATTAAAATGTGGAACTCTACTCATGCTGCGCCTTGGTCCAATTATTTATATGACGGATACAGAATATCCCACCATTATAGGACCAAGCAGCGTGCCCAGGAGGTGAAGGAGAGTTGGGCATGGGAAGAACTTCTGACATGTTTTACCAAAGCCAAAAAAACAGGCGATGGGTTATGAAAATAGCTCTAGTTCCAGATTGGTAGCCCCGATTTGAAATCCGACTTCGTGCTTGAAAAGCAGACAACTGGGGGAATATTTTATATGTCAGACATTTTTTTCTGTAAAATGTTGGGAAAGGGGTCAAAACTGCAGTTGTTTGGGAAAGTTTAAAAAACACATGGTAGTGCATTTAGTAAAACTGCTGTAACGTAAGTTCCATAGTGAATAAACCTTCTCCGCATTTCAATGGCAGAGAAGTAGAGGAAGTTTTAATCCATTATATTTTTGTCAAACTCTTTGTATTAGTGGTCAAAATGGTAGTTGTTTTGAATTGAATGAATCTGCGAACTTCTGACATGTGTTAACCAAAGCCAGAAAAACAGGCGATGGGTTATGAAAATAGCTCTAGTTCCAGATTGGTAGCCCCGATTTGAAATCCGACTTCGTGCTTGAAAAGCAGACAACTAGGGGAATATTTTATATATCAGACATTTTTTTCTGTAAAATGTTGGGAAAGGGGTCAAAACTGCAGTTGTTTGGGAAAGTTTAAAAAACACATGGTAGTGCATTTAGTAAAACTGCTGTAACGTAAGTTCCATACTGAATAAACCTCCGCATTTCAATGGCAGAGAAGTAGAGGAAGTTTTAATCCAATATATTTTTGTCAAACTCTTTGGTTTAGTGGTCAAAATGATAGTTGTTTTTAATTGAATGAATTTACGAATTTCTGATATGTTTAATCTAAGCCAGAAAAACAGGCGATGGGTTATGAAAATAGCTCTAGTTACAGATTGGTAGCCCCGATTTGAAATCCGACTTCGTGCTTGAAAAGCAGACAAATAGGGGAATTTTTTATATATCAGACATTATTTTCTGTAAAATGTTGGAAAAGGGGTCAAAACTGTAGTTGTTTGGGAAAGTTAAAAAAACACATGGTAGTGCATTTAGTAAAACTGCTGTAACGTAAGTTCCATACTGAATGAACCTTCTCCGCATTTGACAAGCAGAGAAAAAGAGGAAGTTTTAATCCAATATATTTTTGTCAAACTCTTTGGTTTAGTGGTCAAAATGATAGTTGTTTTGAATTGAATGAAACTACGAACTTCTGACATGTTTTACCAAAGCCAGAAAAACAGGCGATGGGTTATGAAAATAGCTCTAGTTCCAGATTGGTAGCCCCGATTTGAAATCCGACTTCGTGCTTGAAAAGCAGACAACTAGGGGAATATTTTATATAGCAAACATTTTTTTCTGTAAAATGTTGGGAAAAGGGTCAAAACGGCAGTTGTTTGGGAAAGTTTAAAAAACACATGGTAGTGCATTTAGTAAAACTGCTGTAACGTAAGTTCCATACTGAATGAACCTTCTCCGCATTTGACAAGCAGAGAAAAAGAGGAAGTTTTAATCCAATAAATTTTTGTCAAACTCTTTGGTTTAGTGGTCAAAATGATAGCTGTTTTGAATTGAATGAATCTGCGAACTTCTGACATGTTTTACCGAAGCCAGAAAAACAGGCGATGGTTTATGAAAATAGCTCTAGTTACAGATTGGTAGCCCCGATTTGAAATCCGACTTCGTGCTTGAAAAGCAGACAACTGGGGGAATATTTTATATATATATGAGACATTTTTTTCTGTAAAATGTTGGGAAAGGGGTCAAAACTGCAGTTGTTTGGGAAAGTTTAAAAAACACATGGTAGTGCATTTAGTAAAACTGCTGTAACGTAAGTTCCATAGTGAATAAACCTTCTCCGCATTTCAATGGCAGAGAAGTAGAGGAAGTTTTAATCCAATATATTTTTGTCAAACACTTTGGTTTAGTGGTCAAAATGATAGTTGTTTTGAATTGAATGAATCTACGAACTTCTGACATGTTTAACCAAAGCCAGAAAAACAGGCGATGGGTTATGAAAATAGCTCTAGTTCCAGATTGGTAGCCCCGATTTGAAATCCGACTTCGTGCTTGAAAAGCAGACAACTAGGGGAATTTTTTATATATATCAGACATTTTTTCTGTAAAATGTTGGGAAAGGGGTCAAAACTGCAGTTGTTTGGGAAAGTTTAAAAAACACATGGTAGTGCATTTAGTAAAACTGCTGTAACGTAAGTTCCATAGTGAATAAACCTTCTCCGCATTTCAATGGCAGAGAAGTAGAGGAAGTTTTAATCCAATATATTTTTGTCAAACTCTTTGTATTAGTGGTCAAAATGGTAGTTGTTTTGAATTGAATGAATCTGCGAACTTCTGACATGTGTTAACCAAAGCCAGAAAAACAGGCGATGGGTTATGAAAATAGCTCTAGTTACAGATTGGTAGCCCCGATTTGAAATCCGACTTCGTGCTTGAAAAGCAGACAACTAGGGGAATATTTTATATATCAGACATTTTTTTCTGTAAAATGTTGGGAAAGGGGTCAAAACTGCAGTTGTTTGGGAAAGTTTAAAAAACACATGGTAGTGCATTTAGTAAAACTGCTGTGACGTAAGTTCCATACTGAATAAACCTCCGCATTTCAATGGCAGAGAAGTAGAGGAAGTTTTAATCCAATATATTTTTGTCAAACTCTTTGTTTTAGTGGTCAAAATGATAGTTGTTTTGAATTGAATGAATCTGCGAACTTCTGACATGTGTTAACCAAAGCCAGAAAAACAGGCGATGGGTTATGAAAATAGCTCTAGTTACAGATTGGTAGCCCCGATTTGAAATCCGACTTCGTGCTTGAAAAGCAGACAACTAGGGGAATATTTTATATATCAGACATTTTTTTCTGTAAAATGTTGGAAAAGGGGTCAAAACTGCAGTTGTTTGGGAAAGTTTAAAAAACACATGGTAGTGCATTTAGTAAAACTGCTGTAACATAAGTTCCATACTGAATAAACCTTCTCCGCATTTGACAAGCAGAGAAGTAGAGGAAGTTTTAATCCAATATATTTTTGTCAAACTCTTTGGTTTACTGGTTAAAATGATATATGTTTTGAATTGAATTATTCTGCGAACTTCTGACATGTTTAACCAAAGCCAGAAAAACAGGAGATGGGTTATGAAAATAGCTATAGTTACAGATTGGTAGCCCCGATTTGAAATCCGACTTTGTTGCTGAAAAGCAGAAAAGTAGGGGAATATTTTATATATATATCAGACATTTTTTCTGTAAAATGTTGGGAAAGGGGTCAAAACTGCAGTTGTTTGGGAAAGTTTAAAAAACACATGGTAGTGCATTTAGTAAAACTGCTGTAACGTAAGTTCCATAGTGAATAAACCTTCTCCGCATTTCAATGGCAGAGAAGTAGAGGAAGTTTTAATCCAATATATTTTTGTCAAACTCTTTGTATTAGTGGTCAAAATGGTAGTTGTTTTGAATTGAATGAATCTGCGAACTTCTGACATGTTTAACCAAAGCCAGAAAAACAGGCGATGGGTTATGAAAATAGCTCTAGTTACAGATTGGTAGCCCCAATTTGAAATCCGACTTCGTGCTTGAAAAGCAGACAACTAGGGGAATATTTTATATATCAGACATTTTTTTCTGTAAAATGTTGGGAAAGGGGTCAAAACTGCTGTTGTTTGGGAAAGTTTAAAAAACACATGGTAGTGCATTTAGTAAAACTGCTGTAACATAAGTTCCATACTGAATGAACCTTCTCCGCATTTGACAAGCAGAGAAAAAGAGGAAGTTTTAATCCAATATATTTTTGTCAAACTCTTTGGTTTAGTGGTCAAAATGATAGTTGTTTTGAATTGAATGAATCTGCGAACTTCTGACATGTTTTACCGAAGCCAGAAAAACAGGCGATGGTTTATGAAAATAGCTCTAGTTACAGATTGGTAGCCCCGATTTGAAATCCGACTTCGTGCTTGAAAAGCAGACAACTGGGGGAATATTTTATATATATATGAGACATTTTTTTCTGTAAAATGTTGGGAAAGGGGTCAAAACTGCAGTTGTTTGGGAAAGTTTAAAAAACACATGGTAGTGCATTTAGTAAAACTGCTGTAACGTAAGTTCCATAGTGAATAAACCTTCTCCGCATTTCAATGGCAGAGAAGTAGAGGAAGTTTTAATCCAATATATTTTTGTCAAACACTTTGGTTTAGTGGTCAAAATGATAGTTGTTTTGAATTGAATGAATCTACGAACTTCTGACATGTTTAACCAAAGCCAGAAAAACAGGCGATGGGTTATGAAAATAGCTCTAGTTCCAGATTGGTAGCCCCGATTTGAAATCCGGCTTCGTGCTTGAAAAGCAGACAACTAGGGGAATATTTTATATATCAGACATTTTTTTCTGTAAAATGTTGGAAAAGGGGTCAAAACTGCAGTTGTTTGGGAAAGTTTAAAAAACACATGGTAGTGCATTTAGTAAAACTGCTGTAGCGTAAGTTCCATACTGAATTAATCTTCTCCGCATTTGACAAGCAGAGAAAAAGAGGAAGTTTTAATCCAATATATTTTTGTCAAACTCTTTGTTTTAGTGGTCAAAATGATAGTTGTTTTGAATTGAATGAATTTACGAATTTCTGATATGTTTAATCTAAGCCAGAAAAACAGGCGATGGGTTATGAAAATAGCTCTAGTTACAGATTGGTAACCCCGATTTGAAATCCGACTTTGTGCTTGAAAAGCAGACAACTAGGGGAATATTTTATATATCAGACATTTTTTTCTGTAAAATGTTGGGAAAGGGGTCAAAACTGCAGTTGTTTGGGAAAGTTTAAAAAACACATGGTAGTGCATTTAGTAAAACTGCTGTAACGTAAGTTCCATAGTGAATAAACCTTCTCCGCATTTCAATGGCAGAGAAGTAGAGGAAGTTTTAATCCAATATATTTTTGTCAAACTCTTTGTATTAGTGGTCAAAATGGTAGTTGTTTTGAATTGAATGAATCTGCGAACTTCTGACATGTGTTAACCAAAGCCAGAAAAACAGGCGATGGGTTATGAAAATAGCTCTAGTTACAGATTGGTAGCCCCAATTTGAAATCCGACTTCGTGCTTGAAAAGCAGACAACTAGGGGAATATTTTATATATCAGACATTTTTTTCTGTAAAATGTTGGGAAAGGGGTCAAAACTGCTGTTGTTTGGGAAAGTTTAAAAAACACATGGTAGTGCATTTAGTAAAACTGCTGTAACATAAGTTCCATACTGAATGAACCTTCTCCGCATTTGACAAGCAGAGAAAAAGAGGAAGTTTTAATCCAATATATTTTTGTCAAACTCTTTGGTTTAGTGGTCAAAATGATAGTTGTTTTGAATTGAATGAATCTGCGAACTTCTGACATGTTTTACCGAAGCCAGAAAAACAGGCGATGGTTTATGAAAATAGCTCTAGTTACAGATTGGTAGCCCCGATTTGAAATCCGACTTCGTGCTTGAAAAGCAGACAACTGGGGGAATATTTTATATATATATGAGACATTTTTTTCTGTAAAATGTTGGGAAAGGGGTCAAAACTGCAGTTGTTTGGGAAAGTTTAAAAAACACATGGTAGTGCATTTAGTAAAACTGCTGTAACGTAAGTTCCATAGTGAATAAACCTTCTCCGCATTTCAATGGCAGAGAAGTAGAGGAAGTTTTAATCCAATATATTTTTGTCAAACACTTTGGTTTAGTGGTCAAAATGATAGTTGTTTTGAATTGAATGAATCTACGAACTTCTGACATGTTTAACCAAAGCCAGAAAAACAGGCGATGGGTTATGAAAATAGCTCTAGTTCCAGATTGGTAGCCCCGATTTGAAATCCGGCTTCGTGCTTGAAAAGCAGACAACTAGGGGAATATTTTATATATCAGACATTTTTTTCTGTAAAATGTTGGAAAAGGGGTCAAAACTGCAGTTGTTTGGGAAAGTTTAAAAAACACATGGTAGTGCATTTAGTAAAACTGCTGTAACGTAAGTTCCATACTGAATGAACCTTCTCCGCATTTGACAAGCAGAGAAAAAGAGGAAGTTTTAATCCAATATATTTTTGTCAAACTCTTTGGTTTAGTGGTCAAAATGATAGTTGTTTTGAATTGAATGAATCTGCGAACTTCTGACATGTTTTACCGAAGCCAGAAAAACAGGCGATGGTTTATGAAAATAGCTCTAGTTACAGATTGGTAACCCCGATTTGAAATCCGACTTCGTGCTTGAAAAGCAGACAACTAGGGGAATATTTTATATATCAGACATTTTTTTCTGTAAAATGTTGGTAAAGGGGTCAAAACTGCAGTTGTTTGGGAAAGTTTAAAAAACACATGGTAGTGCATTTAGTAAAACTGCTGTGACGTAAGTTCCATACTGAATAAACCTCCGCATTTCAATGGCAGAGAAGTAGAGGAAGTTTTAATCCAATATATTTTTGTCAAACTCTTTGTTTTAGTGGTCAAAATGATAGTTGTTTTGAATTGAATGAATTTACGAATTTCTGATATGTTTAATCTAAGCCAGAAAAACAGGCGATGGGTTATGAAAATAGCTCTAGTTACAGATTGGTAACCCCGATTTGAAATCCGACTTTGTGCTTGAAAAGCAGACAACTAGGGGAATATTTTATATATCAGACATTTTTTTCTGTAAAATGTTGGGAAAGGGGTCAAAACTGCAGTTGTTTGGGAAAGTTTAAAAAACACATGGTAGTGCATTTAGTAAAACTGCTGTAACGTAAGTTCCATAGTGAATAAACCTTCTCCGCATTTCAATGGCAGAGAAGTAGAGGAAGTTTTAATCCAATATATTTTTGTCAAACTCTTTGTATTAGTGGTCAAAATGGTAGTTGTTTTGAATTGAATGAATCTGCGAACTTCTGACATGTGTTAACCAAAGCCAGAAAAACAGGCGATGGGTTATGAAAATAGCTCTAGTTACAGATTGGTAGCCCCAATTTGAAATCCGACTTCGTGCTTGAAAAGCAGACAACTAGGGGAATATTTTATATATCAGACATTTTTTTCTGTAAAATGTTGGGAAAGGGGTCAAAACTGCTGTTGTTTGGGAAAGTTTAAAAAACACATGGTAGTGCATTTAGTAAAACTGCTGTAGCGTAAGTTCCATACTGAATTAATCTTCTCCGCATTTGACAAGCAGAGAAAAAGAGGAAGTTTTAATCCAATATATTTTTGTCAAACTCTTTGGTTTAGTGGTCAAAATGATAGTTGTTTTGAATTGAATGAATCTGCGAACTTCTGACATGTTTTACCGAAGCCAGAAAAACAGGCGATGGTTTATGAAAATAGCTCTAGTTACAGATTGGTAGCCCCGATTTGAAATCCGACTTCGTGCTTGAAAAGCAGATAACTAGGGGAATATTTTATATATCAGACATTATTTTCTGTAAAATGTTGGGAAATGGGTCAAAACTGCAGTTGTTTGGGAAAGTTTAAAAAACACATGGTAGTGCATTTAGTAAAACTGCTGTAACGTAAGTTCCATAGTGAATAAACCTTCTCCGCATTTCAATGGCAGAGAAGTAGAGGAAGTTTTAATCCAATATATTTTTGTCAAACTCTTTGGTTTAGTGGTCAAAATGATAGTTGTTTTGAATTGAATGAATCTACGAACTTCTGACATGTTTAACCAAAGCCAGAAAAACAGGCGATGGGTTATGAAAATAGCTCTAGTTCCAGATTGGTAACCCCGATTTGAAATCCGACTTTGTGCTTGAAAAGCAGACAACTAGGGGAATATTTTATATATCAGACATTTTTTTCTGTTTGAAATGCGAGAAGGTTTATTCACTATGGAACTTACGTTACAGCAGTTTTACTAAATGCACTACATGTGTTTTTTAAACTTTCCCAAACAACTGCCGTTTTGACCCTTCCCAACATTTT